>NC_051084.1:28011518-28667093 GCF_004664715.2 Peromyscus leucopus | reverse complement strand
GTTCCAACCCCCATTGAGACTCTGGCAACTGTCACGCCTACGAGGCGGGGCGAGGGGAGGCGCCGGGGGACCAGAGAGCTGGATGGGCCAGCGCTCGAGCTGGGCGCTCTCTCGGTGCCGGGACGCTGACCAGTGCAGATTGACTGTGTAGAGCTCCGGAGAACACCGCTGGACTGCATTACACCTCCCCCAGACCCTGCGACCTACCCATTACTTAATTTGTGAGTTTCGCCATTAAATAAATATCCTTTTAACTACGTGGAGTGGCCAAAATAATTTCTCCAATAACCACCGAAGTCTATTAAACCAGAAGCAAACTTTATTCCAGGAAAATAAAAATAATTAAAATTAAAATAAAACACTGCAGGGCACAAAAGCTTATCAGCCAGCTGAGACCACAGCCAATGTTGGAATTCTGGGGCTGTGGCCATGGAGGCGGTTACTGGTGCCCTTTTATAGTATCAGGCACAGGGTACATGCTAGGAGTCACGTAGAAACATCTATTAAAAGTTAACTTTGGTCCAGGCAATTGTTGGCTATCAGGGGCAAGGGGTTAAAGTTAACCCCTGGCTGTTGACAGAGGAGCTGGCTGTGAAGCAGACAGCCACTGTTAGCAGTTAACCTTTAGAGCTGATGACTGTCAGTTTTTATTTTTTTAAGCTTATAATTTTGTATTTTTATATTCCTGGACCCTTCATTGCCCCATCTAGATTCTCATCCATCTAATTCTTTCCCATCTTAGCTCCTCTCCCATCTCCTTCTTTCTCATCTTGTTCTTCCTCATGTTGTTCTTCCCCATCTGGCTCTTCCTCATCTTCCCTCTTGTTCCTCTGGTACTCTCTTCTAGCCCTTCAATCTAGTTCTTCCCCATCTCAGTTTGTTCCTCTCCAGTTCTTACCCATCTAGTTCTTCCACTCTCTTTTTTCCTTTCTCTCTCCTCTCAGTCTCCTTATTCTCTCTGTTCTCCCCAAGGTTCTCAGGAATCCAGTTATAACCCCAAGCAATAGCAATCCTCTGGGCAAGAAAGATCACCAGGCTTGAATTCTTAAGGGGTCATAAAGGCAGGTAAGAATTTTCCTCTGGCAGTGACCACCAGGCTTTCTTTTATAACCCAAAAAGGGAGTGGTAAAGGAGGAGGTCAGTAGAGAGCTAAGGATCAGTTAGTATTTCAAGAAGGGGATCTATCTATGTGCTCAGTCTACATCCCTGGAAGTAGTTAGGTAAGAAGTTAGGAGTCTATAATGTTAGTAGTAGAAAAGGAGGGTCTCAGATAGCACAAGAAATAAATATTTTAAAAGACAAGTGGAGGAGTTAGCAGAGGGGTGTGCTGTGGGAGGAAAGGCTTACACTGGGGGGGAAAGGGAAGGAATTGAGGAAATAAGGGTACATGGGAGAAAATTAGCCAAAACTACACAGAAAGCTACTCTCTTAGAACTCCCCATCCCTCCCCCAAAAAATATATATAAAGAGAGTGGGGAAAAAACTGCAAACTAAAACGAACACCCTGTAAGTCTACCAAATACAAATACTTGTTGTCCTCACTGCTGGTGGAGTCAGGAAAATGGGAGCTTTCCCTTGGCTTCAAGGTGTACGACAGTGACGGCATCAGTGGTGATCACGGCTGCACCTGGCCGAACACTTCACAGTCACAGACACTGTAGTTCACTCCATAGAAGATGTCTAATGTAGTCGTAAGAGCCTCTCCAAGAAAGGCATTAGACTGTGCCCACTGAACAATGATAAACAAAAGCTTTGAGAGATTCTCCGTGGGCCAATAAAGAAGCTGTTAGCTGAGTGTGATGGTGCCCCTCTGTGATCCCAGAGCCTGAGAGGTAGGAGCTGGAAGATCAGGAGTTCAAAGTCATTCTGAGCTACATAGAGAGTTGGGGGCCATCCTGGGCTACATAAGACTCTGTCTCAAGGGCTGGAGAGATGGCTCAGCAGTTAAGATTGTTTATTGCTCTTGCAGAGGGCCTGAGCTTGGTTCCCAGCACCCAGGTCAGCATTTCACAACCACCTATAACTCCAGCTCCAGGGGGATTGGACAGCCTCCTGCATGCTGGGAAAAACTTTGGTCCTCCACAAGAGTAGCAAATGCTCTTAACCACAGGTCCATCACTCTGGTCTCCAAAATAAAATAAATCTTAAAAAAAGAAAAAAAGGGGACTAGAGAGATGGCTCAGCAGTTAAGAACACTGGCTGCTCTTCCAGAGGACTGGGTTCAATTCCCAGCACTCACCACACAGCTCACAACTGTCTGTCTAGTTCCAGAGGATCTGACACCTTCACACCAATGCACATAAAATAAAATCAAATAAATTATTTAAAAAAAAAAAAAGACTGTCTCCTGAGATCAAATAAAAACAAGCCAACGTTTAGGAGGACATGCAACCTGGTGTGTTTATCCAGTTCATAAAGGGGACAGTGGCGGTGTCCATGTGAGCCCTGACAATACAAATTGGTCAGTTTACCTGTTTGTCGATGAAACTGTAAAATCCCTGAGAACGGAGGCTGAAAACTCTTCTTATTCTCACATCTGGCACAGTGTCAGAAGGCATAATTAATAACAACCATCATTGAGGATGGCGGGAACTCCATGGTTTTCCAGTCTTCTCGGGGAGGTTTTTTTAAAAGCCATTTTGCACTTCCGAGTCATTTTTAAATCATCTTCTTGGCAGCCAGGGGAGCTTTGCTGACATTTCCTGAGCTTCTCTCAGCAAACTGGGGGATGCGTGCAGTCACCATGGTTTTTCACCTGGCGGTAATGTGGCTTAATATTGTTTTTGAAAAGTTTATCTACATCTGCCCTACTTACATTTATTGCGCTAACAGAAAGACCCTCCGTGAAGTCTCAGTTTTCAGAGTTAATTTGGTAAAACATCTGCTCTAAGAAAATGGTCCAGATGGTTTCTGACACGGAACGATAATAAATAAGTGATCCTTTCCTTGCGCTGCATGGCATTTGCTGTGGTTTCTGCAAAGAGATGAGGCATTTAAGGGACCAAAAAAAAAAAAATCACTCAATTCCACGGCCACCCAAGACCCATGGAAACACATGTGGTTCATGTGTTTAAATGTCAGGTCACTCTTTATAGGTTCAAAGGGGGTCCTGGTGCTAGGAATACCCCTGGGGTGCTGACCTCTGACCCTTTCTGATATTCTAGTATCACCATGTGCTTTATGCACACTATCTTATTTAATCTTTTCAACAAGCCTACATTGCAGGTATTATCATTATTCTTCATATTCTACATGAAGAAATGGTTCGAGGGCTTGGGAGCGTGGTTCCATTGGTAGAATACTGCACTAGCTAGCATGCACGATGCCCCGCATACAATCCCCAGTGACCGGTAAACCAGGTGGGGTGGCAGGCACACTTGCGATTCCAGAGCTCAGGAGGTAGAGGCAGAAAGAGCAGAAGTTCAAGATCATCCTAGCTACAGAGGGAGTTCAAGGCCAGCCTGAGCTGTATGAGACCCTGGTATGGCTGGGGCAAGTGGGGGGGGGGGAACAAGGGAAAGAAATTTAGGGAAGGGAGAGAGAGGGAGGGTCCATTAATAAGTAGTAATAAGCCTTGCGTTCCTCATGTCTACACTCTCCACCCCAGTGGTGTGTGGGTGTCCACTGCTGCACTGCATTCTCAGCCTTTCCTCCTTCCCCCACAGAGTTGTAGAACGGGGTTGACAGTCTGCTGTCACTCACCTCCACGCTGTGGCATATTGGTCCCCTGCCTTCTGAGTTCTCAGGTACTGGAACCGTATGGAAAAGTTATACAGGCGTGGCAAGGATGCCTCTCTCCCCTAGCCGATGTCCTTTTTCACTGTCCTGTGGTCGGTCTTCACGGTAATTTGATGGGATTTAGAGACACGTTGGAGACACGTCTGAATACTCTCTGTGAGAGTCTCCAGAGATGTTTAGCTGAGGGAGGAAGACCCACCCGAGGATATGCACAGCCACAGGCTGGATCCAGGACTGAAGAGAAAGGAGAAAGGGAAAGTGTGTAAACACCAGCAGGCATCTCCCTCTGCTTCCTGGCTGCAGACACAATGGAACTGCCATCTCAGCTCCTTCTGGCTCATCCTCCCCACCATGACGGGCTGTGACCCTTAAAACTGTGATCCAAATAACCCTTTCCTTCCCTGCACTGTTTTCACTGGGCATTTTGTCACAGCAACCAGAAAAGCTATCCCAATAACCGTTATCCTGACATCTCACAGACTGTCTCCTGAAACATCGTCATCTCCCTCTACCTGGGCTATTCCAGAGGACCACACTAAGACTCTCTGCATCCCCCTCCGCAAGGCGCTAGGGTTTGCAACATTCCTTTGGTCAATACCTACTAGCAACCCAATGTCTGCAAACTGAACTGGGTTAAGCAGGCTCCAACATACCAGAGAAATCATACTCATGCCAGGATGCTGTGTTTATCAAAATTCTTTCCATGAAGGGTGTGCCATGTGGTTGGGAGATAATAAGTCGGTTGGAGACAGTAAAGTGGCATGGGGGTGTGGAATGGAGATTGCTGAAGGACTCTGAGTAACAGCCCTGGCTGTCCTGGAACTCGCTCTGTAGACCAGGCTGGCCTCGAACTCACAGAGATCCGCCTGCCTCTGCCTCCTGAGTGCTGGGATTAAAGGTCTGCGCCACCACCTCCCACTGAACTCCGAGTCCTGATGGATCCTTCGTATGCTGTGATGGGGAGTGCTCAAGGTTGGGCTAGACCCGATTGGGCTGGCTCTGCCTCTCCCACGAGCATGTTTAAACTTTCTCCGCTGAAGAAACATAGATAAGATTTTCAGAGATCACCATTCAAGTTGCCCCGGAGCTTCCAACCCAAGGTACGGCCTGGCACTGCCTCCAGTACAACTGTCTAGAAAATTTTGATGTTCTTGAGTTTAATTAGTTTCTGATTGTTAAGATTTGGAGCCCCGCTTTAAATAGAGTCTCAGGCACCATTATATACGCACACAAGGAAAGCATCAAAATCAAGGAGGTACTAAACGAAACCAAAGTCCTACACACAAAGCCAGTAAACAGCATGTCTTTATGGTAAGGAATGGTTAAAGGAAGTCCATGGTAAGTACATAAAATACACACACACACACACACACACACACACACACACACACACATACACACACACACACACACACACACACACACACACACACACACACACGCAACTTTGAGACAGTTCTTGGTATAATCCCCACCTTCCAGGTGAAAAACCCGAGACCTGGAGATATTAAGTAATTTTCCCACAGTCCCCAGTTCACAAGGGCAGAACCATTCACTGTAACCAGCATGGGAAGCAGACCTTCCTGGAATGTTTGTATCCAGGAGATGCCAGCTAAAGAGTGAAAGGGGAGCCCCAGGAATGAACAAAGAAAGTCTGGAGAGAAAGGACTGCACTCGAGGTAGTACAGCCGGAAAGAGCAGCTCTGGACCAGGAGGGCCCACGGCACCTGTCATCCCGACAGGAGAGCCGGGAGTTCAAGGCCATTCACCACCAAATGGCCAGTCTGGACTACACAAGACTGAAGTTCAAGTTCATGCGAGGCACATATAGCCCACCACCTGTTTTTATACAGCTTACTTTTACAAATTAAAAATGGCTTTTTACTGGGCCAGATAGATGGCTCAGGAGGTAAGGCCATCAGCCACTGGGCCTGAAAATTCAAATTCAATCCCCAGGACTCACATGATGGAAGAAGAGAACTGATTCCCAATTCTTTTTTTTTTTAAGATTCATTTTTATTTATTAAGTATACAGTGTTCTCTCTGCATGTATCCTTGCAGGCCAGAAGAGGGCACCAGATCTCATTACAGGTGGTTGTGAGCCACCATGTGGTTGCTGGGAATTGAACTCAGGACCTCAGGAAGAACAGTCAATGCTCTTAACCGCTGAGCCATCTCTCCAGCTCCTGATTCCCAATTCTTACAGGTTGTCCTCTGATCTACACACACATAGATGATAGATAGATAGATAGATAGATAGATAGATAGATAGATAGATGATAGACAGACAGATAGATAGATAAATGTAATAAAAATTGGTTTTTTGTTTGTTTGTTTTTTTAGACAGGGTTTCTCTGTGTAGTTTTGGTGCCTGTCCTGGATCTTGCTCTGTAGTCCAGGCTGGCCTCAAATTCACAGAGATCCACCTGCCTCTGCCTCCCAAGTGCTGGGACTAAAAGTGTGCACCACTACTACTACTACTACTACTACTACTACTACCACCACCACCACCACCACCACCACCACCACCACCACAGCCCAGCAATAAAAGTTATTTCTAAATTGCATTTTACTCTTTCAAATGACTGGGGTAGAAATTAAAACAGGGAGATTGATGTCATGACCCCATAAATCATAAGCATTTCAATGTCCCCAGATAAGACTCTGTTGAATTACAGTTGTCTTTTTCCTCACTGCTGTCCATGACTGTCTTCACACCTCCAAGACAGAGCTGAGTAACTATGATGGACACACAGACCCAAATCCCAAGAGCTGTTTTCCCATCCCTTACCAAAAGTGTTAGTCAAGAGCTGGACTGAAGCAGCCTTCTCTCTCAAACATCAGATAGTGATGAATTTTTTTTACCAGCTCACAGAAGAATACAAAAACCAAGTCTAAAACAACATCGCTCCACCACACCCCAGGGCAAGCCTCAAACTCAGGAGCAGTTGGCCAACACAAGTCAGACACCATGTTTTTTGGGCTTGTTTGTTTTGTAAGAGAGAGCAAGAACACAAAGCTGGTTGGGCTGGCCGGGCGGTGGTGGTGCACGCCTTTAATCCTAGCATGTGGGAGGCAGAGCCAGGCGGATCTCTGTGAGTTCGAGGCCAGCCTGGTCTACAGAGTGAATTCCAGGACAGCCAGGACTATTTCACAGAGAAACCCTGTCTTGAAAAACTGAAGAAGAAAAAAAGAACACAAAGCTGGGTGAATAGGGAGTTGAGGGAGGTTCTGGAGGATATTGGGGGAGGGGAGAGTAGGATCAAATTGTATTTTATGAAATTCTCAGTCAATAAATTAAACATAAAAAAGCATAATTTTTCTCAATAAAACTAAAGTAGAATCAGGTACAGTGAAGCATACTTTTAATCTCCGTACTCAGAAGACATAGGCTGGTGGAGTGTGGCTGGAGTTTTCTCCAGTCCCGCCCAGGCCCGCAGCCACTGAGACCCAAATACTGTGAGTTCTGGGCCAGCCAGGGTTACATACTAAGACCCTATAAGAAAATTAGATTGATAGATAAATGATAGATAGATGGATAGATGATAGATAGATAGATAGATAGATAGATAGATAGATAGATAGATAGATAGATAGATGATGGATGGTTGGATGGATGAATAGATAGATAGATAGATAGATAGATAGATAGATAGATAGATTTTTTTCATAAAGTTACACCAGTTGGAATGGAAGAAGAGACCATTGTTCCGAGGTAATGTTCTGTCTGCTCTTAGTATGAGAGAAGGGAGGTCCTTTCTCTTATTCATGACAGTGAGTGATGTCTCTGGTTGATGGTGACAGAAGAGGTGAGGTCCTCTCTCTCCTTCTTGCCTCTGCATTCTGCCTGCTTCGCCTCCTGCCACATCTCAGAGGTCTCTGTCCTCATCTTGGTCCTGGCAGGTACGTTACATATAAACAACTACAATTATCAAGTACAGAGGAATGCCTGGAAGACAAAGACACACAGAGGATTCTTCAGAAAGGATCCACAGAAGAAAGATGAAATGGGATCATTCAGACAAAAGACCAGCTCTAGTTCATGTCAAAGGATAGGACCATCGGAAGAGGGGATACTAAGCACACACTCCTAGGATGAGGAAGCAGGAGGTTCAGGTGTTTATCATCATTCTTGGCTACATAGCAAGTTGGAGGCCAGCCCAGGCTACAGAAGACTTTGCCTTTAAAAAAAAAAAATCAGACTGGGTAGTGGTGCACACCTTTGACCCCAGCACTCAGGAGGCAGAGGCAGGTGGATCTCTGTGAGTTCCAGGCCAGCCTGGTCTACAGAGCGAGTTTCAGGAAAACCACCAAAACTACACAGAGAAACGCTGTATCAGAAAACCAAAATAAATACATACATACATACATACATACATACATACATACATACATATTAAAAAGCCAATAAAAGGAAAGCAAAGAAGGAAGGGGGAAGAGAGAAGCGAGTCCCAGAAGAGAGGGAGGGAGGAAAAGGGGAGGGAAGAAAGGAATGGAGGGCGAGAGGGAGGAGAGAAGGGATGAATGGAGAAAGGAGAGAGAGAAAGGGGAGGGAGGAAGTTAATGGACTAAATGTTATTAATTTAATAAAAATATACTCTAGGTAGACAGTTATGGACAACACTGTGTCCCTCCAGGGCCACATATTGAACCCTAACCCTAGGTGACGATAGTTGGAGATGGGCCTTTCAGGAGATAGATTTACTTAAACGAGGTCATGGGGGTAGAGCCCTAATTCAGTAGGCCTGAATACTGCCGGGGTTACAATAAGAGAAAAGGAAGCCAGAGTCCCCCAATCTACCCCCCACCCCATCTCTCCTATGCACCCCCACCTCCACCCCCACCCCACCCCATCTCTCCTATGCACCCCCACCTCCACCCCCACCCACCCCCATCTCTCCTATGCCTCCCACCCCCACCCACCACCCACCCCACCCCATCTCTCCTATGTCCCCCACCCCCATCTCTCCTATGTCCCCACCCTCACCCCCACCCCTCCTATGTCCTCCCACCATGTGAGGCTGACTGCAACCCAGGAAGAAAGGCCTCCCAGCCTTTCCGGCACATTCCAAGCCTCCACAACTGTAAGAAAAGTACATTTCTGTCCTTCAAGTCACACCGCAGCCTATACCCACTCTCTGCACTATACGTGATGCCAGGAGCTGAGACACTGGGGTACCCGGCATTCAGCCCTCACTTTAAGAAGCCTGAGCTAAGCAAGGGTGGTGGTGGCACACACCCTTAATCCTAGTACTCGGGAGGCAGAGGCAGGCGGATCTCTGTGAGTTTGAGGCCAGCCTGGTCTACAGAGCGAGTTCCAGGATAGCCAGGGCTGTTACTTAGAGAAACCTTGTCTCAAAAAAACAAAGACAAAGACAAAAAGAAGAATCCTGAGCTAGCATTGATGTTTGTGGCATGCGTAGGTAGAGTTTTTCATCATTGGGACTGCTAGCTCCCAAATAACCACACAGAGACTTACTGTTAATTATAAATGCTCAGCTGATAGCTTAGACTTGATTTTAACAAGGTCATATAACTTAAATTAACCTATTTCTATTTCCTTACTTGCTGCCACACCCTTCCACCTTCTAGTGCCCTCTCTCCCTGAAAATCCTGCCTAGCTATAGGCTGCCAGCTCTTTATTAGCCATTGAGAGTAATATATATCCATAGTGTACAAAAAGATTGTTCCAAGGCAGGCATGTGTGACAGTGAGACATCTCCACAGGCTCCTACCCTGCAATGCTGGGGTGCAGAGTGGTGGTGGACCCTCTTGGAACTGGCATCCACTTTGTCTTAATATCTGCCCTATAGATATAGATATAGATATAGATATAGATATAGATATAGATATATAGACATTTGAAGCCTAGAGGCTTAATTCTGAGACATGTTGATCTGTTGTCCCCAGGCAATAATTCTATCTCACTACTTCTATGATACCTATTTTTTACAGTTTAATGTGACTGAAATTAACATGTAGTTAGCGTCCACTGAGTCTCATGAACTGCTCTTAGCTTTGATTGAAGTCAAGTTCTTCTAGAGAGAAGCTGAGTTCACTCCACAAATATGGCTCCAAACCATACAGAGACCACACCTTACATTAAACTCTCTCCCTGACCTTTGTTGAACCATTTGGTAGACTCAGATTCCAACAACCACAAGAATGTGTTTGTGGTTCCAATTCAGGGAAGGTTTTCATCTCTGACTCCCGCCCAGAGCCATGTTGAAACATTCAAGGTTTCTTTTTTAACTACTTTGCATACCCCCCCCCCCCCCCCCCCGCCGCCGTGTCGCCCCTTTGGTCTTGTCAACCTCAGTTGCTGAATGACCCAGATAGTCTCCACCCTGAGTGTTTTGCCCTCTTGGTTTTTTTGAAGATACTATTTTTATTTGTGTGTATGTATAATTGCACTTGTGTGCGTGTGCATGCTTGCAGGATGCCTGCAGAAGCCAGAAAGGGGCAGATCTCTGGATCTGGAATTATAGGCTACTGTAAATTGCCTGATATGGGCACTGGGAATCAAACTCCAGTCCTCTAGGAGAGCAGCAAGCACTCTTTTTTTTAAGTAATTTATTTATTTTTATTTTATTTACATTGGTATTTTGCCTGCACGTATGTCTGTGTGAGGGTGTCAGATCTTGGAGTTACAGTTGTGAGCTGCCATGTAGGTGCTGGGAATTGAACCCTGTTCCTCTGGAAAAGTAGTCAGTGTTCTTAACTGCTGAGCCATCTCTCCAGGCCCTGTTCCCACACCCACTCCCTTTTGTTTTATGGTGTTTTTTTTTTTTTGTTTGTTTGTTTGTTTTTTAATTCTTTTTTTTTTTTTTTTTGGTTTTTTGGTTTTTTTGAGACAGGGTTTCTCTGTGTAGCTTTGCAACTTTCCTGGAACTCACTTGGTAGCCCAGGCTGGCCTCGAACTCACAGAGATTTGCCTGGCTTTGCCTCCCAAGTGCTGGGATTAAAGGTGTGCGCCACCACCGCCCGGCTGTTTTTTCATTCTTGATGTATATGTATGCATACCCCTGCATGAGTTTATGTGTACCCTGTGCATGCAGGTACCCAGGGAGGCCTGAAGAGGGCATCCGACTCCCAAGAACTGAAGTTATAAGCAGTTGTGCGCCTTGATACAGGTGATGGGAATTGAACCCAGATCCTCTGCAAGAGCAGGGAGTGATCTTGACCACTGAGCCGTCTCTCCAGCTTCATATTTCCCTTTCTTACAGTTCCTTTCAACATAACCAGAAGAGCAGGGCCTCAACGCAATGAGGCAGAGCTGATAGTCCAGGCTCAGAGGCCGTTGGCTAGGTTATACAACAGTTAATAATCACGTCTCCAGAAAGCACAAAGGAGGGATTTAAGAATATCTTACCCTGCTGCTACAACTGTTCGAAAGACTGATGGAGAAGTGTAAACCACGTTTTCATCCATTCAGATACTAGCGAAATTATTAAGGCCACTCCACATAGTTAAAAGGGAGGTTTATTTTGTGGGGTAACTTACAAGTGAAGGGATAGGTAACGGGGTCTGGGGAAGGTGAAGCGCAGTTCGGCGGTGTTCTCTGGAGAACTCTGCTTGGTCTACCTCCAGTGTCCAGGGTCCAGGAACCAAGAGAGCTGGTGCATCCAGATCTTGGGTCTTTAGGGTTCTCTCTCGGCCTCGCCTTGTAGGCGTGACAGTTACCGAAGCCTCAGTGGGAGTTGGAACTTCCAGATCAAAGCTGGAATCGTTGCCCACCACACACTTGTTCACATCTTTAAATTGTTAATTATCTGTCAGGAACACAAAATCTAGCAGTAAAGATCAAAGAAAGTGTTCAATTGATGCTAAATTTGGCATTTAAAAACATGTTTGAGCCAGGTGGTGGTGGCGCATACCTTTAATCCCAGCACCTGGGAGACAGAGCCAGACAGATCTCTGTGAGTTCGAGGCCAGCCTGGTCTACAGAGTGAGCTCCAGGACAGACACCAAAACTACACAGAAAAAACCCTGCCTCAAAAAACCAAAAACAAAACAAAACAAACAAACAAACAAAAACATGTTTGAGCACCAACAAGATGGTTCTTCACATAAAGGCACTTGTTATGGAAGCCTGGATTCAATCTCCACACAAACGTGGAAGAAATGGGCTCCACAAATGCACCATGGCACACAGATGCCCACACAATGACTTCAAAATGTTTTCTAAAGGGGGCTGGAGAGTTGGCTCAGCAGTTAGAAGCACTGGCTGCTCTTTCCGAGGATCCAGGTTCAATTCCCAGCAACCGCACGGCAGCTCGCAACCATCTGTAACTCCGGTGCCAGGAGATCCGACACCCTCTTCTGGCCTCCACAGGCACCAGGCACACATGTGGTACACATACATACATAGATACAGGCAAAACACTCATATACATACAATGAAACTAAACAAACTTCTTTGAAAATAAAAATTTTCCTTAAAAACAAACATTTGATTTATAAAAAAAAAAAAAAAAAAAATCCCTTAGTGAAGTCTGGGGTAAGTGGCTGAGTGCTTGCCAAGGATTCCCAAGGTCCTGGGGTAATCCTTAGTGCTGCAATAAATAAATACCACTTGGTGATGTATGAAAATTTCACAATAAGTTGCTAGTGAAAGGCCATCAAGATGGCTCAGCAGGGACAGGTGCTTGACCCAGAGCCTGGTCATCTGAGTTTGATCCCTGAGACCCACATGGTAGGAGGGAACTGATTCACGAAAGCTGTCCTCTGACCTCCAGACACATGCTATGGTGTACTCAACCATACACACACACAAATACATACAATAAAATTTTAAATAAAGACTGAGCAAATCTCCTTTGATAAGAGACTTGACTTTTAAAAGTTGAGACAGGATGTTTCTTTTGAGCTCCTCACTAATTACTCAGACAGACACCATACAGTCTTCAACCCACCTTTCTTTTTTTTTTTTTTTTTTTTTTTTTTTTTTTGGTGGTGGTGGTGGGGTAGGGGTTGAGACAGAGTTTCTCTGTGTAGCTCTAGCTATCCTGGAACTTGCTCTGTAGACCAGGCTGGCCTTGAACTCAGAGATCTACCTGCCTCTGCCTTCTGAGTGCCAGTATTAAAAGCATGTGCCACTGAAGCCCGGCTAACCCATCTTCCTAAAACTGAGGTCTAACATTAGATACATACATGTTACTTCCATGATGTCAGGAGATCACGTAAGAGCTACTGCACGCTCACAGGCAAAAACAAGCAGAAAGTAACTGAGGTAGAAAAACTATTTACGTGGAGGAAGAGTACCCTTGACCTAAGGACCAAATCTACACCAAGACAAAGGACCTCTGGACCTCTGCTACCTTCTGGTTTTCACTACAGCCTGCCATGGGCTGCAGACTCAGAGGCTCCAACCAGAACAAAAATGTCCTGAATCTCATGGCCCATGAGCTTGCATTGCATGGATGGTCTGGAGGATGGGTCACTAATTCAACCTTCATAACAATATGATGCCCTTCCAATCACCATGTTAGTCCCTGTTGCTTGAATTTTCCAGTTAGAATTTCTAGCTACACTATGGGGCCTAAGAAGTTCAATTAACAAAAGACTTCCTCAGTCAGTCAAGTGTTTGCCTCACAAATGTGAGGGCCTGATTTTATTAGAGGGAGAGGGAGTGGGAGAACACCCAGATACGCAGGCTTAATCCCAGCACTGGGAAGTCGGAGGCAGGCAAATCCCTAGTGTACCATAGCCAACCACCCTGTCCTTATTGGTGAGTCCCACACCAATGAGAGACTCTATCTCAAAAACTAAGTTGTAGGAACTGCAGACATGGCTCAGCACTTAATAGTGTGTTGTGGTGGTTTGAAAGAAAATGGCCCCCAAAGGGAGTGACACTATTAGGAGGTGTGGCCTTGTTGGAGTAGGTGTGGTCTTGTTGGAGGAAGTGTGTCACTGTGGGGGTGGGGTTTAAGGTTTCTTTTTCTCAAGCTTTCCTCGGTGTGATAGTCAGTCGACTTCCTGTTGCCTCTGAGGCAAGATGTACAGACTCTCAGCTACAGCAGTACCTTGTCTGCCTGCATGCTGCCATGCTCCCCACCATGATGATAATGGACTGAACCTCTGAAACTGTAAGTGAGCCACCCCAATCAAATGTTTTCGTTGTAAGAGTTGCCATGGTCATGGTGTCTCATCACAGAAATAGAAAACCCTAACTAAAATATGGGGACTGTTCTTCCATAGGACTGCTGGTTCCCTAAGATGGTTCCCTAACACCTGTAAGTCCAGCTCTAGGGAGAACTCATACCTCTGTCGCCTGAAAGCACCTGCTCACAAGCACATGCCCCCACCACATACATACACATAATTTAAAAGTACATCTCTTTTTCTTTTAAAGTTGTGGACAGGCCTGAGGAATACTGAGTTTGACTGTGCCCTCTACATACCTGCACACAAATATATGTGCACACATATACACATGAACACTCACATTAAAGGCGGGCGCCACCATGCTCTCTTACAAATACAATTTAAAACAAGAGACCTGGCAAAAGGCATTTGATCCAACTATGGCAAATGCCAAAGGTATAAATGAGCACATCCTTCAAGCCAGCCACAACTCTAGGCCTTTTTTTAAGATGCTGTGAGCCAGGGGTTGGGGTGGGGGGGTGTGTGCATGCCTTTAATCCCAGCCCTCAGGAGGCAGAGGCAGGGAGATCTCTGAAAAGACCAGTCTCGTCTCCAGAGCAAATTTGAGGGCAGTCAGGGCTACACAGAGAAACCCTGTCTTTAAAATATATATATATATATATATATATATATATATATATATATATATATATATATGCTGTGACTTACGAGGAAAATTCCCAGGGTTCTTTGTACTAAGATTTGAGTATGTCCCACAAGCTCCTGCACAGGAATCTTGATTCCCAGGGCAATGTTGCTACTGTGGTATTGAGAGGTGTTGAGACCTTCAGGAGGTAATGAGGTTACTAAGTAGGATTAATGCCACTCTTGTGGGACTGAATTAGTTAGCCCCAGAACACAGCACTGTGAACCCACCTACCCACCCCACTTCTGGCCAGGTTTCTTCTCTTTCTCATGCCTCATTTATCTCTCTGCCTGTCTACGCTTCCACAAAACACAAGGTCCTAAGCAGATGCAGCTGTGGTGATATATTGTGTACCCTAATAAAATTTTCCTGAAGATCAGCGAACAGAACAAGCCACTAGTTAAACATAGAGGCCAGGCAGTGGTGGCACACACCTTTAATCCTAGCACTCAGGAGGCAGCGATCTGTCCGGATCTCTTTGAGTTCAAAGCCACCCTGGACTCCATGAGATTGACTCAGTCTAGGAGAGAAACGGAGCCAGGCAGTGGTGGCACACACCTTTAATCCCAGTACTTGGGAATCACACACCTTTAATGCCAGCACTTGAGATCCCATGCCTTTGCTGGGGAAGCACACAAGCCTTTAATCCCAGCACTAAGAAGGAAGTGATAGGGCTGGGCAGAGAAAGACACATAAGGCCTGAGGAGACAGGAGCTAAAGCTTTTCAGCTAGAGAGCTGTCGGCTGAGGACTCAAAGGCGTTCAGTCAGAGGATTTGTGGGGTTGGCGACGTAAAATGTGGCAGTGGCTTGTTCCTTTGTCTCTCTGATCTCTCAGCATTTACCCCAACATCTGGCCCCAGGTTTCTTATTAAAAGACCATTTTAGCATTCATGCAACATGCAGCCACCTGGTCTTTGACTTCTCAGCTTCCAGAATCCTGCTTCTAGCCTCCAATGGGACTGTGTGTGTGTGTGTGTGTGTGTGTGTGTGTGTGTGTGTGCGCGTGCGTGCGTGCGTGCGTGCGTGTTACACATACATGCATTCAGGCACGCACACATATTAAATAAATAAATAAATAAAAATAAATAAATAAATAAGCAAGCAAGCCAGCCGGCAGTAGTAGCACACCCCTTTAATCCCGGCTCTTGGGAGGCAGAGGCAGGCATATCTCTGTGAGTTCAAGGCCAGCCTGGTCTACAAAGCAGTTCCAAGACAAAACAAAGAGGTGAGGAAAAAGTAAATAAATAAACCTTTCTCTCTGTCTCTGTCTCTCTGTCTCTCTGTCTCTCTCTGTAGAAACTGCACTGAGGATGTGGTGCAGCTGACAGAATGCTTACCTCACACATACCACATCCTGGCTTCAATCCCAAGCATTATATAAGCCGGGCATGATGGTGCACACTTCTAATTCCAGTACCGGAGAGGTTCGGGCACGGGGGGGGGGGGGGGGGGGGATCAGAAGTTCAAGGTCATCCTCGCCAGTTCTAGGCCAGTGTGGGGTGCGTGAGCCCCTGTATCAAAACAGGAAGAAAACAGAAAAAGCAACCAAAGGGTGAGGCAAGGCCCGCCTTCTAACACCCTACTGCTTTGCTCTGGTTAAAGATTAAAATAATGTTAACCCACCCGTTTTTCCTTCACTTCCATTCTCCTTGCCCTCGGGTGACATTCTGGGGAGCGACAGAGAGAGACAGGCAGAGAGAGAGAGAAGAAAAGAGGAGAGGAGAGGAGAGAGGAGAGAGGAGAGGGGAGGAGAGGGGGAGGGGAGGGGAGGAGAGGAGAGAGAATGCACACATTTGAACTACACATGAGATTCCTTTCATCTTTAAGGGGCTGGGAGTGGGGAACAACATTCAGAGAATAGATGTGCTTTATGAAAGTCCAACAACCTGAATTTGATTCTGGATCCCACAAGGTGGCAGGAGAGAATCAACCTCCACATGCTATAGCATGCACGCGCGCGCGCGCGCGCGCACACACTAAATAGGATGATGGATGGAGAGATGGGGGAAGGGAGAGAGGGAGGTTCAATTCCCCTCACACCTCCCCTCTCCTGCTCAACTAATCCTCCTCAGAAGCAGCTGGGACTCAAGACACTTCTTTACAGGTAAATGTGAATAACAAGAAGGATCACCTACAGCATGGCATAAGGGAGAGTCAGCATGATGTGGCTGAACACAGCTGTGAAGAGAACGCTGTGTCCCATCTACTCCTCTACTGGGAAGTGGTCATTTGATAAAGCTCCATGGCTGTGGAGTAGCCAGCCTTAAAACCGGACCTCCTATGACAAGCCTGGCCAGTTCCCTTTATGCTGGCCCAGATCTCTGTTGCCCTGGAGAAGTCAGTCTAAGGCAAAGGCTTAAATGCTGAGAAAGAGTCTAGACAGCACCAAATCTGCTTTCTCTTCGAGTCTAGACATAGATCCTCCAGCCCGGTAGAGCTCTGAGAAAATGTGGCCCCATGCTACACCTGAGTGGAGAACTCTGAGACAGAACACCCCGCCAAGCCAGTCCCTGCTTCCTGGGCCGCATGGAGCTGCCCTGATAGAAGATTCTTTAAAAGAGAGACACTTGCTTGAGTGTGATGGTGCACACCTTGAATTCTAGCACTCATGAGGCAGAGGCAAGCTGATCTCCATGAGTTCAAGGCCAGTCTGGTCTATCTGTATATTGAGTTCCAGACCAGCCAGGGATACACAGTGAGTCCTGGCAGGGAGGGAGAATGCTGCCAGACAATTATCGAAACAATAGTCTCTAAGGAAGGGAAGCTAACGCTTTGATGCCACCCAGAAGAGGAAATTGCCTCCCGGGGAGAGCTGTCATCCAGTTCTGACAACTTGTCAGACCAGCTTGTAGAGACCAAGACAGTCATGGGTCCGTGACTAGGACTGCTTAGTTATGCATAGCTCTTGTCCTCTACTAAAACCCAAACTTCGCATCCGGACAAAGACAGACTCAGGGGTCACTGAACCCCATGTGGCCACAGTAAAGAAATCGTTCTCAGCTTTTCAACATTGCTTGTCTCCTGTTTTGGACAGGTGGCCTTGCCTAGCTCGGAGAAATTGCCAGAAGCCAGGCTTCGACTCGAGAAACTCTGGAGTCTTAGACTGTGTGAGACAATAAATGTTTTCTCTTCATGCTGCTGCGTGCTTGAGACAGTTTGACCCCCGGCAACTCATAAGACAGTGAGTGGCTGCATACATAGTTGATGGCTCATTCTTCATTTCCTTCTGAGGCTAAAGAATCTCGTAAGAACTTCATCATATGTCAAGGGTATCTTCCCGTGTTGATCATCTGAAGCTCAGACAATAGACCTTTCACCCACTTGGACATTCGGAGACTTGTCTGTGGACATCCTGCCTTCCCCTAAGAGGACTTTCAAGATAAATGGTGCCTTCAAAAATGAGAAATACAAAGAATTAATCTATTCTAAATCAAATTAGTAACATCACATCCTCAAAGATTCCTGGTAAGGGGACCAAAAGGTGCCACCTCGGAGAAGTGGTTAATATTGACAGTAGGCGGCCGCCAAGGGGAGGGGCAGGGGAGGGGCGGGGGAGGGTGGGCAGATGGGCCTCGACCTCACCCACCATTCCCCATGCTGCCACTAGATGGCAGTGAAGTTGTATCATGCAATGACTCACTTAGCCGGCTGAAGTACTTACTTCCCATGAATGTCACGGGGGCAGGGGGGGGGGGAAGCAAAGAAATTCTTACTTAATTGCTTAGTTGACATAGTTTTTAAATTGCTATTTCTATTTGGGAATTAAGTTTAATGTGTTGATTTGTGGCCAAAAGTCATTTTTGGAAAAAAGGTAAGTTTTAAATGTGTTCCTTATTTATCTTAAAAATTGACAGCCTAGAGCCAGGGAGATGGTCCAGTGGACACCTGCTCTGTAAGCCTGGTGACCCCTGAGTTCAGTCCCTGGATCACATGCATAAATGTGGAAGCAGAGAACTGACTTTACAAAGTTTCCCTCTGACCACATGTGTCCCTTGGCCATGCACCATAAATACCTCTCTCTCTCTCTCTCTCTCTCTCTCTCTCTCTCTCACACACACACACACACACACACACACACACACACACACAAATAAACATTTAATAACTTTAAAAATATCTTAATCACTGGACTTTATAAGCATTCGTCTGGCTATTCATAATCTTTAATTTGGGGTAATTTTAAAGAGAATGAGGCACAGTCATTTCAATTTTGAAAGATTGGCACCGATAGATCAAATTAGAAAAGGGCACCCATAATTACAGCTCACTTTCTCTTCCCTTCCAATTAGTCCTGACTATAAGAGGTCATCTAGCTTAATAATTAAGCACACAGGCCTTGGAACTAGATTGGGTAGCTTTGGATCCTGTTTCCACTTTGAACTGTGTCTCATTATCTCCCTCAAAAATAAATGGGTTTTTAAAATGAATTAGTATGCATGGTGCACTGGGGGTAACACTTGTTACCTCGACATGCGGTTTAAATATTGACTAGGTGTATTTGCAAACCTAAGGTCCCCGTCTCTGAGGTACCGTGTACTGTGGAAATACATAGTAAAAACTGAAGCACGAACCAACCCTCAGAATCAAAGTCCGCGGCTAAAGAGGCAAACAGAATCAATGGGAACGGGGCCTGACTGTTGACAGAGAGGACACCCTCTCAAAGAATAAACTAGAACCCAACCCATCAAAATCTGGAGTCAGTGAACTTTCACCCCCATAATGGCAAATCACTCTTATTTATTGACGGAGGAAACTCCCCCAAGACAAGCAAGCAGCAATATTAGCACAGCTGAAACCCTGAACCATTAGCACACACCGCCATCCATCTACTTTATTCTGGTTATCGCCACTCCACCTAAGGAACTCGACCTTCATTACCCTGGAGAAGGAATGACAGCCAAGTCCAGAGAGAGAGAGAGAGAAAGGGAGAGGGAGGGAGGGAGGGAGAGTTCTTCGAAGCTTTAGGCTCAAGCAGTAAGAGAATAGGTTTCCAGGGAAAGTTCACAGCTTCCTCTGGTCCCAAACAACTCAAAAACCTTTTGCTATTGGAGAAAAACAAGGGGATTTGAAAGAAAAGCACAAAGGGACTGTGTTCAGGATTAGCCACCAGCCACCAGTGTGCTCCAGAGAATGGATCCCCTTCTCTCCCACTGCTGAGCTCAGAGAAAGGAATAACAAAACACCCAAGTACGGCGGGGCTTCTGGAACAGAATAGTCAGCCCCACGGCAGGTGGAAGCCCAACACTGAAGGGCTCCTCGGTCCAGCAGCTAAGCAGAGCAGACGGATATCAGCATGGTGTGTGGAGGCAGATGGCTCTGTACGAGAGGCGCCACAGAAGTTCCCGGAGCCACAAAGTGGGATGGTGGCGGCACGCGGCTGCCAGAAATACAAGATGAGCCCCGGGTCTCTCCCGGTGGGTGCAGCTGGTGAAGGGACGGTAGAATTTTCCCACCAAGTGGAACATCACATCAGAGAGACAGAGAAAAGCAGCAGACAGGGAAAGGCTGGGCCCTGGGAAACAAGGGAGGGTGTGGCTGGGAAAACCCTGGAAAGTGGGCGTATCCTGCAGGAAGTGATTTCAGCTGTTTTCAGAAAGCTCAACCCGAGATAGGACTGCTCATTTCTATCACCTGGAAGTTCACGGCAGTAGGGGCCCAGCAAACCAGGCGTGGTTTGCTCTTTTGAAATAAACCTCTTGACCAAAAGTAACTTGAGGAAGGAAATGGTTTCTTTCAGCTTACACTTCCAGGTCACAGTCCATCCTCGAGGCAGGAACTCAGGCAGGAACAGGAGCAGAGACCATGGAGGAACACTGCTCCCTGGCTTGCTCCCAGGCTTCTGGTCAGCTGCCTTTCTTATTGGGCCCAGGCCCATCTGCCTAGGGGTGGTTACCACCCACAGTGGCCTGGGCCCTCCCTCATGAATTGGCAGTCAAGAAAATCCCCTCAACAAACATACCCCTCTGAGGGAGCCAGTTCTTCAACTGAGGCCCTCTCTTCCCAGGTGTGCGAGTTGACAGCCAAGATGAACCATCCCAAAGGGCTAAAGCTTCCCTGCTCCAGGCCCCCAGGTCATCCAGGATGCCGGCTTGCTGATGCTTTACTGCCCTGGTCCAGAATATTACCCTGCACCCTTGAGGAAACTGAGGTGGCCCTCACCATTGTCACAGCCTGCTGGGAAGGCTCTCCATTCCAGCCTGGGAAGAAGAAAGACGTAGAGTGTAAAGCCAAGGGCTGGTGGGAGCCATTTTATACCACGGCCGTACATATATTCCTAAAATAAAGCTGTAGTCCCTTATAAAACCTTAACAGATTTTGACTTTGCAATCATTGAGATACAGTAAAATTTTAATAACATTGTCAGCTACATTTAAAAATCTTCAGTATTAAAAAGAGTTCTGGCACATATATTTATTCTTTTTATTTCCAAATTCCTGTGTAATTTATTCCCCAACTTCGTTCTCCAGATGGTTAAAAAATGGATGCAGAGGGCTGGGGTGTAGCTCAGTTGGTATAATGCTTGCCTAGCATGTGTGTCATCCTGGGTGGAAGCCCCAGCCTGAATAAACCTGGACTCCCAGCACTTGGGAGCTGGGGGCAGGAAGAGCATCCTTAGTTGTATATCGAGTTCAAGGCCAGCCTGGACTACAGGAGACTGGGTCTCCAAAAGTAAAAACCAAGGCAAGCAGAAGAAAGGTAATGGCCATGGGTACAGATTCCCAAGGGCAGTGAATCCACAGGCTGGACCATGTCTATGAGGTAGCTCGAAGCAAAGACCTTGTCTAAACAAAGACAATGATAACCGATTAAAAAAGGAAATCAATTCGATTGTCCCTTGCGCTTGTTACTTTTCTCTGGCTGTGATAAAACACCATGACCAGGGCAACTTAAGAAGGAGTTGATGTTGGCTTGTGGTTCCAGAGGGTTAGAATCCATAAGGGCATGGCAGAGGCAACCGGCCAGCATACAGCTGGACCAGGATGCTGAGAGCGCGCATCCTAAACCAGAAGCTCGAATCAGAGAGAGAGGCACCCTGAGAATAGTGCAAGGCCTCTGGAACCTCAAAGCCCACCCCACCCCCCCAAATGACGTACTTCCTCCAGCAACACCACACTTCCCAGATCTCCCCAAAGAGTGCTACCTACTGGGAACCGAGCGTTCAGATGCCAGAGCCCTTGGGAGAAATTTGTCATTTAAACCAATACCTCCCTCTTAGACATTTGCACTAGAAATAAGACTAGAGAGGATATGCTAACAGGAGAAAGACCGGGGGCGGGGGGGGGGGGGGGGGGGAGGCAGCCACGGTCACCAGCAGGCTGCAGACTCACAGTAATTAACCCTCTGCTACACTGTCCTGTGGCAGTATGTCAGCCAGTGAAGGTCAACGAAAGGTCAAGAGAAAGTCAAGGTCGGTGAAATGGGCCCCTGGCAGGCCTCCCATCCCTCACACATTAGCATGGAGGTGTTAGAGATGGAGGAGTCTTGAGGGGGAGGGGGGGTGCGGGCTGAGTGGGTGAGGATCCCTGCTGACTGTGTAAGAGGGAAAAAAAAATACATTTGACTAGCCGGGCGGTGGTGGCGTACGCCTTTAATCCCAGCACTCGGGAAGCAGAGCCAGGCGGATCTCTGTGAGTTCGAGGCCAGCCTGGGCTACCAAGTGAGTCCCAGGAAAGGCGCAAAGCTACACAGAGAAACCCTGTCTCGAAAAAACAAAACAAAACAAAAAATACATTTGATGTCTGAGTTCAGAGTTGGTCTAGTGCGGGCAGCTAGTGGTTAATTTTATAACACGGCAACAAAACACTGTGGTGTGCAAACCGTAATTATTCTCACGATGGTAGGTAGCATGCTAACGTGTGGTGGAAGAGAACCCGTAAGGCAGGAACTTCTGTTTGTACCCGGTGTTTGCCCTAACGCTGGCATCACCTGCACCACCTCATAGGGGAAGTTTTCCACATGTTGCCCGGTCTACAGGAAAAACTGCAGATCCTATGCCCTTCAGCGTCACCGCAAGTAACCGCTCTTCGAAGCATAAACTAGAGAGAGGCCCGAGAGACAGCTCAGCGGGTGAGGGCCCTTGTCCCCAAGCCTGATGACCCGCGTTGGATCCCTTGTGCCCACACAGAGGAGAGGAAGAACAAATCCCACCAAGCTGTCCTCGGACCTCCCCGTGTGCTGTGGCACAGATGTGACCCCCAGCCCCTCCACATGCACACCAAATAAATAAAACAGCAATAAAAAAATTTAAGTCAAAAAATACAAGAAGGGTATAAAATGTAGTTTTAAAGATCTGCTTTCTTTTCTAATTTTATGTCTATGTGTGTTGACCTCCACGTCTGTGTCTGGTGCTCGCGTGGGGAGGTGCCGGGGCGGGTGTGTGTGTGTGTGTATATGTGTGGGTGGGGGTGGGGGTGGGGGTGGGGTGTGTGTGTGTGTGTGTGTGTGTGTGTGTGTGTGTGTGTGTGTGCAGGGGTCCCTGGAGCTGCATGGAGTTACCTGTAATTGTGGGCCATCGGACATGGGTTCTGGAAGCCAAACTTGGACCAGATCAAGTGGTCTCAACAGCTAAGCTATCATTCCAGCCCAGAAAAATGATTTTCTCAATTAGAAGTTGGGGTCGAGAGGAAAGACTTTATTTTTATTTATTTGTTCTGTGTAAGAGAGTTGAATGCGCTACAGCACTTGTGGAGGTCAGAGGACAACTTGTCGATTCTCATCTCCCATCTTGCTGAGGCAGGGTCTCTGGCTTCCATGGCTCTGTGGTGCACTCTAGGCTGACTGGCCTGCAAGTTTCTGGGTGATTCTTTCGTCTCTGCCCCCCCATCCCTTCTCACTATAGGGGTGCTACGATCACAGGTACCTGCTACTACATCCTGCTTCTTCTTCTTTTTTTTTTTTTTAAAGACAGGGTTTCTCTGTGTAGCCCTGGCTGTCCTGGAACTCGCTTGGTAGCCCAGACTGGTCTCAAACTTACAGAGATCCACCTGCCTCTACCTCCTGAGTGTTGGGATCAAAGGCGTGCGCCACCACTGCATCCTGCTTTTTATAGTCTGAAACTTCCAGGAATCAAGCTCATCAGGGAAACATGTCTCTTTCTTATTTGCTGCTATTTATTCCCAGCAGAAGAATATGTAATGAAAGTCGGGTTAACAAAAGAAAAGCCTGCAAACTGTGTTTCCATTTTCTAGGTCTAAAGAAATGAGGCCACCTGTGGATTTTCAAGTTTGATGAAGTGGCTGGTGGTGGAGAGATATGATTGAATAAACAGGTTTGTCACGATCCCATGACAACCTCCCAGAGAATTCGACCACACTGGCTAATCTGGACTCTTCTTTCTGTTCTCAGCCGTCAGTGGTAATACTGCGCCTCGTCTCTTAAGCACAGGGTGAGCACCTCTCATGTAAGGATTTCATGACCTGCTTCAGAGGAAGGTCAGAGAATTCTCTCATGGCTTGCCTGAGTGATGGGGAGAAGGTCAGAGTCCTTCCCACTTCTGGTTTTTCAAATGACACCTTGCTGCTTATGGATGCCATCATCAAAACCACTACATCCATAGATAAGACCCAAGAGGCTTGCTCTATACTGGAAGCAAAAAAAAAAAGATGAGGCTGGAGAGAGAGCTCCATTGGCACGGTGCTTGCCAAGCAAGCTGGAGGAGCTCAGTTATATTCCCAGCTCGCACAGAAAAAGCTGGGCATGCTTGCCTGGAACTCTGGCACTAGGCTGACTGGCTAGAGAGCCTGAGTTTCAGTGAGAGGTGGTTCTCAAAAAAAAGGGAGGGGGATGTCATTCACGCATGTGTGTGTGTGTGTGTGTGTGTGTGTGTGTGTGTGTGTGTTTACATGTGTTACACAGTTGCCGATATAAGTCAGAGGACACGTTTCGTATTGTGCACTGTCTACCTTAGGCCTTGTTGGTTTTGTGGTGCTATGAATCAAATACGGCCTCGCACATGCCAGGCAAGTGTGCTAGCAATGAGCTATACGCCCGGCCCTCATCGGTTCTCTAGAGACAGTCTCAATGCACGGATCTCATCAAGTTGACTAGGCTGGCTGTCCAGTGAGCCCCGGGACTCCTTCTCTCTCTTTCCAATGCTGTGATGAGATCATCTGTGAGCACACATGGCTTTTTTCTAATGTGGGTTCTAGAAATCAAACTTGGGTCCTTGCGTTTCTATAGCAAACACTTTACCAACTGAACCAGCTCCCTGCCCTCCAAATTTTCATTTCTTGTCTTTGTTTTTTTCTTGTTGTTATTATATTTTAAGATTTATTTTTATTTTTGTGTATGCGTGTTTGTTTTACGTGGATGTTTGCTTATGAACGCAAGTTCCCAAAGAGGTCAGAAGAGAATGTTAGAGCTAGAGTTACAGACAGTTGGGAGCCGTACAATGTAGGTTCTGGGAACTAAACTCAGGACCTCTGGAAGAGCACCTGGTGCTCTTAACCACTGAGCCATCTCTCTGGCCCCTAACCTATTTAGTTTAACATTCAAATATATATATATATATATATATATATATATATATATATATATATATATAAACAACCTTTACACTTAGTGTTAATCATAACATAAAAGCTACTTTTGCTAAATAATACAAAAATAGAGTCCTGAGATGTAAATATGCTCTCTGATGACCCGAGAGCTCTCTGATAGAGCTACCTTCGCAAAAACTAATGCAAGAAATAAAAAAAAAAAGTTTAACATGGAAATAGAAATTATAAATTATTTTAACCAATACAAGAACAGAGCCACTAACTTCTAGGGCATGACTTGATTTGGAAGCTGAATGTGGGTCAAGTTATTCTCTTGAAACTGAACTCTCATCTCAGTATAGCATTTTTATATTGAAAAATATGATTGAACAACCTATAAAGGTTCTATTTTTCCTGCCCAGAGGTCTTTGGTTACAGCTTACACCATGTTTTTCGTTTTGTTTTGTTTCATGGCGAGGTCTCCTTTATCTCAGTGTCTTAGTCAGTGTTCTATTACTGTGAAAAGACACCATAACCAGGGCAACTCTTAGAAAAAAGCACTTATTTGGGGCTCACTTACAGTCTCAGAGGTTTAGTCCATTATCATCTTGGCAGGGAGCATGGCAGCGTGCAGGCAGGCATGGTGCTGGAGAAGGAGCTGGGAGCTATAGCCTGACCCATTGGCTGGTCCTGAGCCTCAGCGCCCAGCCCCAGTGACACACTTCCTCCAGCAAGGCCACACCTCCTAATCCTTTCAAATTGTGCCACTCCCTGGTGACCAAGCTTTCAAATCTATGAGCCAGTGAGGGCCGCTCTCATTCAAACTTAGGACATAGCCATGAATGACCTTGAAGTTCCACTCCTTCGGCCACCACCTCCCCAGTGCCAGAATTACTATCCTCCACCACACCCAGGTTTAATGCAGTGCTGGGGATGCATCCCAGGATTTTATGCACTCTAAACATGCACACTACCAGCTGAGCTACCAACCAGAAATTCTAATATTCTTAAGGTCTCTGAAACCCTACCAACTTTGCTAGTTGATTTCTGTCCTCAGACCTACTCAACTGTTTGGTTAGGCCCAGGGTTATTATTATTATTATTATTATTATTATTATTATTATTACTTATTGTCATAGTTAGGGTTTCTATTGCTGCACTGAAACACCATGACCAAAAAGCAAGTTGGGGAGGAACGGGTTTATTTGGCTTACACTTCCATATCACTGTTCATCACTGAAGGAAGTCAGGACAGGAACTCAAACAGGGCAGGAACCTAGAGGCAGGAGCTAATGCAGAGACCGAGACCACGACCACAGAGGAGTGCTGCTTACTGGCTTGCTCTCTGTGGCTTGCTCAGCCTGCTTTCTTATAGAACCTAGGATCACCAGCTGAGCCCTACCCAAATGGACAGGGCCCTCCTACGTCTGCTATTAAGAAAACGCACTACAGTTGGATCTTATAGAGGCATTTTTCTCAGTGGAGATGCCCTCCTTTCAGATGACTCTAGCTTGTGTCAAGTTGACATAATACTAACCAGGACACTTACTAGTCTTTAAAAGCATAAAAAGAAAAGGAGGTATCCACTCTATCCCAGTGACCCTCAGTCCCAGTGGCAACTGGCTTAAGCTATTTCATGTAGGATGAAGGTTAGCCAGGAATGCTTCCAATTAGGATGCAAGGTCAAATGTCAGTAATGTTCAGTTGGAGCCTCTGGCTCACACCTGTATAGGTTAAGGAAACTTCATCCCTGTCTTTCTCTGTCTCTCCAAACCCCACCCAGAGAGTCTCAGAACAAAGGAAAGGTACCAAAAAACCCAGTTCTGAATTTGCACCAGCTGCCGAAGTCTCCACCTAAGCGCTCACCTTTTGACCATACTTGGGCACAAACCCAGCTTATGGTGGGCACATCATCACACCTCACCTACAATCTATAAAACTTTTCTGCCCTGGCCTGGGCTTGAGACTTCTCTGGCCTTGATCACTGAGACTACAGAACCTGACCGGGAGTTGCTTTGCTCAATATACCTGTTCTTATACTTTTTGAATTTGGCTTGATCTGGCTTACTGCATCAGTGGAGAAACTTACTACTGAGGGAGAGCAGAAAACCCTTACATTTTTGTTTGTTTTTTCAAAACAGGGTTTCACTATGTAACAGCCCTGGCTATCCTGGAACTCACTCTGTAGGCTGTTGTTTTTATCTAAGTTATTCTATTGACCAATAAAGACTTGGGAGTCAGATGTTGGGATGAAAACTTGCTAGATCAGAGAAGCTGAGAAGCAACCAGCTGACCCTCCTTTTCAGTCAGAGACCCAGCAAGAGAGCATCTCTCTGTCTGTCCAAAACCAAAAAGGTCCACAAATCTCTAAGTCCCTCCCTTCTCCTTCCTATGTGCCTCTCTATCCATATCCCTTGATCCTCCCTACTCTCTATGGCTAATTCTTGTCAACTAGTCACTGACTCTGCCCTCTGATGCAAGGTTAATTTTATTAACACAGTCTCAGAATTTCACAGTACAGTGAAATATCATGAAAGAGTAGGCTAGGCTGGCCTCGAACTCACAGAGATCCACCTGCCTCTGCCTCCCAAGTGCTGGGGTTTAAGGCGTGCACCACCACCTTCGAAAACCTACTAATTAATTGTGTCCTCTAATAATATGGTTTACTGGCCCGTGAGGTCTGTAGGGAAACAAGCCAGACCTTCACATACCCAGTCACCCCAGGAATGTCAAGAATGGATCACACATTGACGGGGTGAAGAAATCATGCCAGGAATGGTGAAGACAGATTTCACATAGATAACCTCACCCCAGGGATGGTGAGGATGGATCACACAGAGAAGAAATTGTTAGGTTCCAAACCGGGGACAAAGAGATAACTGAGGTGCCTATTGATATATCAACTCTGACACTGGCCACCAGGTTCTCCCAGCCTCCATCCCTCAGTCCCTACTTGTTACAGGGTCCTCCTGGCTGGCACGCCCCACCCCCTACCCTAACGTCTGCAGCCCTGGGACTGGGCTGGGCTTGCCCTTCCTTGGCTTCTCTGGACCCTGTATTTCAGCCATTTGGGCTACACCAGCCTCTTGTCCCAGGCTGCCCTCTAGGTCGGTGGCTTCTCTCTTGCTCTCTCTGCCCCTCACCTTCCTCACGTGGCCTGGTTCAGTCTGGTCATGTTCACGCTGGACTTTCCTCAGATGCCTCTGTCTATACCTCTGGCTGTATTCTCCCTTCCATCTATAATAAACCTCCTCCATCATACCTAGGAGCATCGTGTCCTCCCTTTCTTTTCTTTCTTTTTTTATTCAGAAATCACTCCTGGAATGGTGAGAATGAGTCTCATGCAGATGAGGTCACCCCAGCAATGGTGAGGGTGAATCACATATAGATGAGGTGACCCCAGGGATGGTGAGGATGGATCTCACGTGGATGAGGTTAGCCCAGGAATGGTAAGGAGGCATCACACACAGATGAGGTCACCCCAAGAATGGTGGGGATGGATCACACACAGATGAACTCACCCCGGGAATGATGAGGGTGAGTCCCACATAGAAGAAGCTTAGAGCACTTGCTGAAAATCCCTGTCACTGAGACCAGAGAAAACAGAAAAGGTTAAATACAGAAAAGACCTTCAAAGGTCACCTCCCTCCTGGCGTGGAAGAGGAAGCCAAGGTCCCAGAAGGCTGGGTATCTCTCACCAAAGAGCATTTACAGAGAAACCCAGCCCAAGACTGCAGGCGCCTTCTACTGCAGGAACAGAAATGGAAAGGGAAAAAAAAAAAAAAAAAAAACACCGCTGAGTGAGTCAGACGAGTGGGAACACGGTCTCCCTTCCCCCTCCCTGGCGGTGGCAGGCAGCCAAGTGGAGCTTGCTGCATATTTAATTTAAACCTTTGTCTGCCCTGGCAAGGACAATGAACAATCTGTTTTATGTAAAAAGTCTTCCCTGAGGAAAGCCTCAGCCTCCAGCTGCGAAACTGATTGATGTTCTTAAAAACCCCCCAGGAGCCTCTGCTGGGATCCGAGGTTGCAGTTTCCAAAAAAAAAAAGGGAGTTTGAAAAAAGGAAAGCATTCCAAACAAACAAACAACAACAAAAAATCTTTCTCCCTTTTATTGTGTTGCTCTCAATATGGGAGAATTAGCCTGAACCCAGTGGGAGAAGCATACAAATAAAGTCTATATTTTACCAGAGGATTTCAGATGGGAGGGGCTAGGAAGGCAAGCTGCTGGGGAGACCGGAGACTTATCTAGAAGCTCCCTGGGCGCGACAACCCTCTCCTTAGATTGCCTGATCTGATCAATGAAGATACCAAGACATCCTAAAGATGCTCTCAAGTGAAAAGCATTCGTGTCAAGGAATGCCACCGTTGGAAACCTTCACAAAATGTTTGATGGAGATTGAAAATCACCTTATTTTGAGAGTTCTGTGGGTTTCCTGGTAGCCTTTTTTCAGAGACCCTGGTTTGGGGGCAGGAGGCTGGGGAGAGGTGGGGATCACACATCTTGTAAGACCAAGGTTTGTAGTATTGCAACCCAGTTTGGGGTCACCTCCAAGTGTTCCTAGACCTTCTGGACTTCTGCTGTGGCCCTGTGACCTTGGCATCAGCTGGAGCCCAGTGCTCAAAGGTTAACACCGACGTGTGCCCAGGAAACCCAAAGAGGGCAGAACCACTCCACGGTTTCAAGGTCTACCTCTGCCCCCTCCCACTGCCCCCCCCCCCGCCCGGCCCTGTGTATCAGATTGGAAGGAGACTTGGGTTAAGAGGCAAGGACCTGCCTTCCCCTTCTGGCCCAGGAGCCAAACTTCATCTTGGAGTCAGAACAAAGCCATGGCTGGATCAGACTGAGGAGCTCGAGCCTGTTTTGGGACAGAGCCAGGACCCAGAAACCATTGCCATGAGCCACCAGCTGGCTCCGGTCCCAGGAACATGTGCAGCTGCCGCCCAGGCCAGACTGGGCCTGCTCACTGTCACAGGGCCAGCCCCTCCATTAGGCCTCCTGGTCTCGGCTCTCACCAGGCTCACACCCAATGCCCTGTGTACTTTGGCACCTTCCTGCCTTGAGGTGTGTCCTGGGATGACTGAGGAGACCTCAGAACCAGCGAGTGACCTACCTCCTCTTATCTTTCTGGGCGTACGGCTGCTCTGAAACTCCTTGTCGAGGTCAGGGTAGCCGGCTCCAGTTCCCTCTGAAGTTCATTGGTCTGATGAAAATGAGGACTGAATCATTTCCCTTAACTCTGTGTGGTCTAATTTAAGTGCCTGTCATTAGTACTTCTAAGGAGAACACAGGCGCCCTAGCCCTGGAAACAGAACTCCCTCTCCATATGCCCTAATGGTGGGGGCAAAAATCAGTGAATGGCCACATTCACAGCTGTCTCCAGAAGTGTTTCCTGGTTTCTTGGGCATTAAGCTTCAGTAATAAAGTTAACAGCAGTGCGATCATACTGAGGAGAGGTCAAAGAAGGGGAAATCGGTTTTGAAAAAGATCCTACCATTCCTTTTATACACAGGAAATTATCTCTGCACGCACAGTGATTTCTCAGGGTAAGTGTTCCCACTGACCCACACTTATAAGATCTGGCTTTTACCCCAATTGTACTTTCTCTCAATTTTATGAGTCTCTCTCTCCCTTGAGTATCAGCCCCAGCAATCTGATGGAGTCTAATAACAAGTCACTTGTAAATGATTTTTTTTTTACTTGTGTGCATGCATGCATGCATGGGAGTGTGTGTGTCCCATGAGCACACACACACATGCACGTATGTACATGAAGGTGCCAGCAGAGGCCAAAGAGTGTTGGATTTCCTGCAGCTGGAAAGTTGCAGGCAGTTAGAGCCACCTGACCTGGGTGCTGGGAAATGAACCCTGGTCCTCAGCAAGAGTTCTTAACCACTGAGCCATCTCTCCAGCTCCCCAAGGCTACCTTTTGGAATCTCTTATCATCAGGCAAAAGTCCACAGGTATGCAGTAAGCCTTGGTCTTAAGCACACTCCCTGATATAGAATAAAGGGCAGGATGCCACAAAGGAGCCAATGCAATAGAGTTCCGGGGGAGGGAGGCCCAGTAGGGTTGAAGTTCTAAGAACAAGAAAGACAAGGTCTCTGCTGGCAATGTAGGAGAGACTGGGGCTATGTTGCCCAACAAGGTGATAAGCACTTGCTAGCAGTGTGAACCAAGTGCTGTGGGAACCCAAAGGAAGCGACGATTAATTAAGATGGGTATGTGGATTAAAGAGCTGGGAATGTTTCCCAGAGAAAGTAACAGTTGAGTTGAGACATCAAAGATGAGCAGGAGCCGGGCAGTGCTGGCGCACACCTTTAATTCTCAGCACTCCGGAGGCAGAGGCGGGCGGATCTCTGAGTTCGAGGCCAGCCTGGTCTACAGGGTGAGTTCCAGGACAGCCAGGGCTACACAGAGAAACCCTATCTGAGAGAAAAACAAAACAAAACAAAACAAAACAAATGAGCTGTCTAGCTTTGATCAAGGGAGAAAGTTAGTGGGCAGAGTGGGCAGCAAGATGCATTCAGGAAGAGGCAGGATGCAAAAGCCTTCCAGATACTGAAATGCGATAGTACATGCGTGTTTGGAGCACAGCAGGTCTTCTGGAATAGCTGGGGTGCAGGGAACAACATGGAGGTGATATTTACCAGGCTGGATGGAGACTGTCCTGGAAAACAACCCCTTTGGACCCCATCCTAGAGGCAATGATCAACCACGTGGAGAATCTTAAGCAACAGATGAGGTCAAGGGATTTAAGTCAGCATGTATGACAAACAGAATTGTCCACAAAGGACTCTGGAGGTCACTTGGCTGCATGAACAAGCCAAGTGGAACAAAGGCTTTCCCTTCGTACACTGCCAGGGGTTGCCCTAAAGTAAGTGTCCTACAGGACTGCCAGGTTTTTCCCACCCCAGCTACAAAAGCCACAGTTCTCCTCAGGCCTCAGCGTTCAAATCTCCAGAGCTGGAGAGCTTGCTTTCTGAGACAGCTCCTCAAAAACAATTAACACCTCCCTCACAGACTGTCTAGTACCCTAATGTCTGTCTACCCCCAGTGGTAATAAACTGTTCCTCACACTTTTTCCACAGGGAAAGTGATAGAAGGCAGAAACCTACCCCTGGAGCACTAAACAGCCATATTCTAGTAGATACTATGGATTGGATTAATAATAATAATAATAATTGGATTAATATGCCTTGGATTAATAAACAAACTAGATTGTAGAAGACTTCTCTTTCTTGTGACATTTGTTTTCTAAATTTCTACAATGAAGCCTGCCTTTGAAATCTATCCCATAGGAAGCTGGCGAATGCTTCCTGACTCTGGTACTTTAAAAAAATACACTGTTTTTTATTTTACGTGTAGGGGTGTTTTGCCTGAATTTATGTCTGTGCACCACATGTGTGCCTGGTGCTCTCTCAGAGGCCAGAGGAGGACAGTTGACGTCACATAGAATCATGAACTACCATGTGGGTCCCTGTAGGTCTCTGGCCCTCTGGTGGTGCTTTTTTGACCAAGGTGACCTGTGAAGGCACATACAATGATTGGCCTAAAGTAGAATGGCCTGGGAATGGAACAAGGCATTCCCACTTGTTGTAGGGGTCTGGAAACTTGGCTCATCAGTTAAGAATGACTTTGGCCAGGCGGTGGTGGCACATGCCTTTAATCCCAGCACTGGGGAGGCAGAGGCAGGTGGATCTCTGTGAGTTCGAGGCCAGCCTGGGCTACCAAGTGAGTTCCAGGAAAGGCACAAAGCTACACAGAGAAACCCTGTCTCGAAAAACCAAAAAAAAAAAAAAAAAAAAAGAATGACTTTGACTACTATTCATAAGGCCCTGGACTTGACAGGCGGAGGAACACCTCCTAATGTTATTAATACCCCATTTTTTCTCTCTGCTCATCTTCACTAGGACCACCTTTATTAGAAAGTTGATTCTCCCGATTTTAGGAAAACTGCCAGTTAAAATCAGGTCTCTAACACTCAGATCTAATGGTATCGGAGAAGACTTCTGAATCAGTTGTCCAACCCATTATTATGAAACTCACCTGAACTGGATAAGTTTCATTCATATATCGATGCTCACATCTGTTCCTACATCCATTCAATATGTGTTGAATATCTACTCTACTGACCAGCAGTCTAGGTTTATTTAGAATTCTAAAATACCATTGAATAACTAATTGACTGAAAACAATTAATACATATCATCAGATGCAGGAGTATAATTCATACAAGTTGAGCACCCAAAAGCAGCTTACACAGCCTTCGTACTGAAGATAGGCATCAGGGACCAGCATTATTGGCATGGTCCAGTATCTTACAGACTCAAAACTCTGGCCGTGTCCCCATCCTACTGAATCAGACCCTGCAGCTTTACAAAGGTTGACAGAAGAGCCCTGGGAACACTGGACTTGGAGGAGCACTCCAACCAGGTGGGCACAGTAGCAGATGTCTGTGATCTCGGCCTTTGGGAAGTAGAGGCAGGAGGATCAGGAGGTCAAGGCCATCTTCAGCTGCACAGTGAGTTTGAGACCAGCCTGGGAGACCTGAAACATGGTTTATTAAACAAACAAACCTTTGAGAAGTCTTCATCGGCAAGGTAGATAACAAACAGCACTGTGATTAGGAATAGACAAGAAATAAGATGGAGAATAAATAACAGATTGACAGGTTATGATGGACTGCTTCTCCTCTGACTGAAAGAACTACCAGCCACAGGCGGCCAATGAATGGATCTTTTTTCCCCCAATTTTATTTTGTTTTTAATTATGTATGCGAGTCTGTACACTTAGTTTCAGGTACCCAAGGAGGCCTCAAGAAGGGCAACAGATCTCCTGGAGCTGGAGGTAAAGGATATTGTGAGACATCTGATATGGGTACTGGCAACTGAATTGAAAAAGCAGTAAGTACTTCTAAGTGCTGAGCCATCTCTTCCAGCCCCTGGACAGACCCTTCTTAATAAACTGATTTCTCTGTTTGTTTATTTGGTTAGTTGGTTGGGGGTTTTTGTTTGTTTATTTGGTTGGTTTTTTCTTTTTTTTGTTTTTTGTTTTGTTTTTTTTTTTTTTTTTTCGAGACAGGGTTTCTCTGTGTAGCTTTGCGCCTTTCCTGGAGCTCACTTGGTAGCCCAGGCTGGCCTCGAACTCACAGAGATCCGCCTGGCTCTGCCTCCCGAGTGCTGGGATTAAAGGCGTGCGCCACCAACTCCTGGCATTATTTGGTTGGTTTTTGTTGTTGTTTTGGTTTCTGGAGACAGGATCTGTCTACATAGCCCTGGCTATCCTGGGACTCACTGTCTACACCAAGCTGGCCACAAACTCACAGAGATCTGCTTTCCTCTCTCAGCCCCCCTAGTTCTGAGATTAAGGGCATGCACCATCATACCTGGGCCTCTCTCTGTCTCTCTGTCTCTCTGTCTCTCACAATTTGTTTTACTTTTAGTTGTGTGTGTGTGTGTGTGTGTGTGTGTGTGTGTGTGTGTGTGTGTAGAGTATGTGCACCAGAAGAGTTGGATCCCCTGCAGGTGGAGTTAGAGGTGGTTAGTTGCAAGCTGCCCAATGTGGGGGCCGGGAACTGAACTTGGGTTCTCTGGAAGAGATTCGGGCACTCTTAACTGCTGAGTTATCCTTTTGGCCAGCCCCAGATGGATTGTTGTTCTTAATGAATGGGTACTCTTCTGGGGACCAGAAGCCGAATGGTGGGAAACAGGTAGGAAAGTCTGTTGGGATCTTGGGAGATGCAGAAGGACCTCATTTGGGAGCATCCAAATGCTCGGAACCGGGTTATCCGGCAGTTGCTCTGGTCCAGCCATCCCATGTCCTCTTTTCAGCTTAACTTAGATCAAAGGGACTTCTGCTGCTCACCATCAAAGCCACCTTAACTCACACAGCTTTGCTTTTCCCAGGATACGGATCTGCTAAGAATAACTGTGTTTGGTCTGACTTGGGAGACCCATATGTTTTCTCCTGGGCTCTAGGCTTGACTCTCACAGCAGGCGCACACTGAGCTTTGCTCACATCTGGCATGGCATAACAAAGTGTTTGTGCCATGTTCTCATGTTGTTTTGTTACATATTTTGAAAATGCTGATGGTTTTTTATAACAAATATTCTGGTTTGGGTTCCTTTTCTGCACATGAATTAATGTATCTTTAAAAACATTTTTGTAGTGTTATACATGCCACAATGTGTTGGGGGGGGTGGTGTGGGGGAAGTCAGAGAACAACTTTGTGGAATCAGTTCTCTCCTTGCACCTTCGTGTAGATTCAGGGATTCGAACTCAGATCACCAAGCTTGTGCAGCAAGTGTTTTTACTCTCTGAGCCACATTGCTCATCTCTAGCACCCCTAATGTATCTGTGTGTGTGTGTGTGTGTGTGTGAGAGAGAGAGAGAGAGAGAGAGAGAGAGAGAGAGAGAGAGAGAGACTCTCCTGCAGTCCTGACTGGGGCTAGCCTTGAACTCACAGAGATTCACCTGCCTCTGCCTCCCTAGTGTGGGGGGTGGAGGGGGTGGGGGGGTGGGGGGGTGGGGGGGTGGGGGGGTGGGGGGGTGGGTGTTAAAGGTATACACCACCACCCAGCCTAATATGTCTTTTTCAGAAAAATAAGTTCATATGTCCTCTTTAACTTAACTATTTATTGTTCACTTAAAAACTGTTTATATATATGAGTGTTTTGCCTTCATGTACCGGACATGGCATATGTGCCTGCACCAGGTCAGAAGAAAGCATCGGATCCCTTAGAACTAGAGTCAACAGAAGGTTATGAGCTACCGTGTGAGTGCTGGGAACTAAACTCCTAATTTTCTGCAAGAACAAGAGCTCTTATCTGCTGAACCATCATCTCTCCAGCTTCCTACTGCCCCGTTTTTTTCAAATGAAGTTGATTTTTAAGCATTTCTTCCCAAAGTTGAATCACCATAGAAGCAATGGTTTTCTCTTTTACATATAATGTGCTTTCAATCAAACCCTGGCTCATAACTAGGCTGTTTGGAAATTAACAGACCTAATAAACAAGAGCAATAATACAGGCATTTAACACTGATTTACTCCTCATTGTGACAAAAAAATCAAGACTCTCTTTATTGGTCTAATTTTTCATTACTGGGAATACTTCATCTACAATATTTTCCTTTTTTACAAAAAGGAAATCTGAATACTACAAACCAACGAGGGTCAAGTCTTCCAAGGAACAAAGATGACATCACATGGGGAAGTGAGTCACTGTGCATCACCGCGGTGACTAAAGGGACTCGCAGCTTTCGGAGCCAAGAACCAATTCTAGTCCTAGCGGTCTGGAAAAATGACTCATTTACCACCTCTCTTAGCTCCCTCAAGATCAAATCAACTGCAAATTGAAGGAGGTCTTCTGAAACTCAAGTGGCTCGGCTTGAGCTAACATGCCCCAGCAGCACACAGGGATTTATTTCCACATCTGGAATTAACTGGTTCTTCGGCCTGGAGAATGTAGGCTCGGCCTTGACAGCAGTGTGGGACTCTTATCTAGGCAAACCAGTCTAAACGCTGGAGTAGCCATTATCTTTGTGGCCTCTACGCATAAGCACATTTGGAGGGGGCACCACCCGGTTGGTTAACTATCTACCATCACTCATGTTCTAATAACCACTGTTGACACTAATCTGAAAGGCCAGACCCAGTGAGGACTTTTGTCAACAGAAAGCCAAAGTGCAGGGACAGATAACAGGTCTCTTGTTTGCCCTGAGGTTACCTCTTCGAGTAAACAGAGAAACTGCCCAGTAAAGTGCAGATTGGAAAAGATGTCAGACTAAGTTAGAGCCCCCAAACCATGACATGTTTCTCAGAACTTCTTAGAAAGTGCTTTGCACAAAGCTCTTGAGTCCTTCATACCTAGAAGTCTGAAGTGGATTCTTTTTAATAATGTTGCCAGTTAGGGGGAGTCTCTCATCTGGCTAACCAAGTGACAAACGTGGAGGACTGTCACATTAACCCCCAGAGATTCTGAAGTAACTGGAGCCACCCTCTCAGATAACAAAAATCAGTTAGAATTTCAGAATATCAGCTGTCCCCTTTGGAAAAGACGTTGTAATTCCTCTCCAATATTTTTCAGCTCTCTACAGTCTAAATATCCCCATCTGACTTAATCGGGTGAATTTCACCTTAATCATTTGATACTGATGGGCACCTGAATTTGCAAGCTCTGCTAAGTAGATTCCTAGGGAGGGTTGTTTTGTTTCATGTGTGTGTGTGTGTGTGTGTGTGTGTGTGTGTGTGTGTGTGTGTGATATCTAAACACAGCACTCAGAAGTAGAAATGCCTTTAGTGTAAATACCTACAGAGCTTGCCAGGTATGGTGGTATATACCTGTAATCTCAGCACGTGGGAGGTGCCGGGGGGAACATCAGGAAGTCAGTGTCATCTCTGTACACCTAGAGAGTCTAAGTTCAACCTGAGCTACACAAGACCTTGCCTCAGAAAGAAAGAAAAAGAAAAATCAAAACAATCAAAACCAACTTAATTTGTGTGTGTGTGTGTGTGTGTGTGTGTGTGTGTGTGTGTGTGTGTGCGCGTGCCATGTGTGCAGGTCCCCACAAAGGCCGGAAGAGGGCATCCGACTCTATGGAGCTGGAGTTACAGGCAGTTGTGAGCTATCTGGTAGGGAGGCTGGGGACCCAACTCAGGTCCTCTGGAAGAGCAGCAAGCGCTCTCAACCACTGAGCCATCTCTCCAGCCACCCACCCACCCCAAAACAAATTTTTGAAGCTTAGTCACTTTGTATATCCCTTCTTGCCTGTTTCTCAGTGAGAGTTCTCTCCGCTAAACATGTGCTGATCACATCGTATCTGTGCAAGATGAATGCTAGATGCTTACATGGAAATGTAAGATATTAGCTGGGCAGTGGTGGCATAAGCCCAGCACTCAGGAGGCAGAAGCAGGCGGATCTCAGTGAGTTCGAGGCCAGCCTGGTCTACAAAATGAGTTCCAGGACAGCCAGGAGTATTACACAGAGAAATCCTGTCTCAAAAAAAACTAAAAAGAAAGAAAGAAATGTAAGATGCTATTTCTGCCCTCACATGGCCTGTGGTGCAAATGAACAAGCCAGCGAAGTAGGTCCTTCCTTTAAAAACACAAAAGTAGGGCCGAGGAACTTTATATTAACTTACCCCAGGCCTACAGGAAGTAGAGCTTTATCTTTATCAATTCATGGACTTCTAACTCTCAGTCATAACCCGCAATGCCTAGCACTCGGGAACACTGTGTTCTGACTACCAGGGGGCACAATCATTAACCTCGAGAAATCTATAACCACAAAGTCCCTAAGCCAATAATGCAAACCCTTGACCACACGTGAGGAAGCTTTAGCAGTGCTCTGAGTGTGGGCACCGTGCTCAGGGATCACTTCCTCTGTGGAAGTCTGAGGTTTAAGAGGCTCATGCGCAGAAATAATCCCCAACTTAATGATTTTAAGCCTCTGGAGGCTGGGAGCCAGCTGAAGAAGAGTTGAGGCTTTCCCCAGTAAAGCCACAGCATTCTGACTAATGACGGCAGGGAAGGTTTTAGCAGGGAAGTGTGCGTGAGCATGGCGTGGGGGGCTGGGGGAGGGGGGGTGGGGACGTGAGTGTGGGGAGAGGGGGTCTGAAGAGGAAGGAAACCAGAAAGTCTCAAAGGGAGGCAAGCTTAAACACACACTGCAAGAGCCGAAGTATACCTCAAAATGAGCCCATCCCTGTGGTCGCTCGCTGCCCTTGCTCTCCCAACCTGCCCTTGGGTTTTGCCAGTACCCGGGGTCAAGAGAGCCCATGGTACGAGACGATGTGTGTATCCTGAGCCTTGTGGCTGCACAATCCGCTCCTCTCCACACCCTCTACTGTGCATCGCTTCACGACCCCCACTCTCCACGCCACTCCAATCTTCACCTCCCTCCAGCGGTGGCCGATCTCAAAAGCTTGCCCCTTCTTCACCTCCGGTGTTCCATAGCCACCCTCTGTGATCCGCCCGTGGGCTTGAGAATGAAGAGGAGAGGGAGAGAGAGGAAAAAGCAGGGCAGGTTTGGGTGGGGGGGGGGTCTTATTCCCCTTCCATCTCTCTATGTGGAGAAACCTTTGCCTCCCAACATCTCCGTCGTTATGTACATAATTTCTGTAATGAATTTCTTCTCTGGTAGACACTTAAAATGTTTCCTGATTTTCTTACTTTATATATATAAAATTGATATGTTAACATGGTGACTTGCCAGGTAGTCCAGTTGTGATGATATTCAAGAGTGGAATAAAAAGCCCAGCGGCAGTGGCACACACCTAATCTCAGCACTCGGGAGACTGAGGCAAGTGGGTCTCTGTGAGTTCAAGGCCAACCTGGTCTGTAAAGTAAGTTCTGGGACAACCAGGGAAGTTACACAGAGAAACCCTGTCTTAAAAAAAAAAAAGAAAGAAAGAAAAGAAAAACGAAAGAAAAGAAAAGGAAAAAATGGAATAGAAATATTAAGTCTTGTGTCAGCCCCACCCCAACACACAGGGATCACATAGATGATGGTTCAAATAGATCTCTCTCAATGAGATTCAGGAGAAACTGGGTCACCAGCTAAGTAAGTACAAGCTGCTGTCATTGGAATCCACTGTTCCTGAGTGACCAAGTGTCCTGCCCTTACCACACCACTGTCTCATCTAGGAGAAGCTGTAGGAATGTGATGGTCATTTGGCTCTGCCCTTTGGGCATGCTGAGAATGTATTCACTTCCTTAGTTTATTTTAGTTACCAGAATATTTCAAGGAGGTAGTAGTAGAAGATGAAAGAAGGAATGTTTTTATTAAAAGAAAGAGAAAAGGAGGGAGGGAGGGAAGGAAGGGATGTCTCAATGGTTAGGATCGCTGATTGTCCTTGCAGAGGACCCAAGTTCAGTTCCCAGATGTCACAACGGGTAGCTCATAGCTACCTGAACTCCAGATCCAGGGAATCTAACGCTCTCTTCTGGCCTTCATGGACACTGCACTTTTGTGCACATATCCATACAACATATACGTTATATACATGATTTCCATTTTGTTTTGGTTTTTGAGGCAGGGTCTCTCTGTGTAGCCCTGGCTGTCATAGAACTTGCTCTGTAGACCAGACTGGCCTTGAACTCATAGAGATCCACCTGCCTCTATCTCTAGAGTGCTGGGATTAAAGGCATGCACTACCACTGCCCGGCTCAATTTAAAATTTTTCTAAAAGGTTTTTTTTTTTTTTTTTTTAGAAAAAAAGAGGAAGTCAGAAATGACAGAAAAGAAAAGAGCAATAGGAGCCAGCTCATAGAGTTCACCAGTGATCAGTCCCCAAGATGAAACACAGCTCAAATGGGAAAGGAACAGCCATCCAAAGAGGAAGCAAGAAAAAGGCCAGTTCCCCTTAGTCAGGACTTTCTCATGGCTTGACAATTCGGTGGAAATGCCTACAATTTGGGAAACCAGATACACTCAGAAAAATTTTACAGTAAGCAAAGGTGTACTTGTACTTGCAAATTCACCTTTACAAGTTCAGATATGAGAAGGCTTCTCTCTTAGTATGTAGAGCATCGGGTGTCCATGTGCTAGATTTTCTTCCTCTGATTATTATTAATGAAATTTTTGTTTTGGTTTGGTTTGTTTTTTTTTTTTTGTTTTTTTTTTTTGGGGTTTTTTTTTTTTGAGACAGGGTTTCTCTGTGTAGCTTTGCGCCTTTCCTGGAGCTCACTTGGTAGCCCAGGCTGGCCTCGAACTCACAGAGATCCGCCTGGCTCTGCCTCCCGAGTGCTGGGATTAAAGGCGTGCGCCACCACGCCCGGCTTGGTTTGGTTTTTTTAAGACAGAGTTTCTCTGTGTAGCCCTGGCTATCCTGGAACTAGCTCTTTTAGACCAGGCTAGCTCTCAAATGCACAGAGATCCACATGCTGGGATTAAAGACATGTGCCACCACCACTTGACTATTGATGAAAATTTTTTATAATTCATGTATATATGCACTATGCACACAAAGTACATCCATATATACAAAACTTATACTAACCATATATTTTCTAAGTCATTAAACCAACTCTTTCACAAACCATCTTTTCAGAACCTGTTGTTTTTTTATAACATACACACATGCACACACCTACATGTGCGTGCATACATACACACATACACACTATTTCTCAAGACATTTTTAAATAAGCTTATTTTGTTGATAAGAATCTGAGTTGTTGTTGGTTTTTTTTTTTTACATACTATATATTCACCTTCATTTCACAAAAAAACAATAAAAACGTAGGCACTTGCTGGAAATACAATAGAAAACAGCTGTTCCTTTGGCATTGTCCTGCCGTAGAAATAAAGGCTCTCAGGACAATTCCCACAGCTGGCACACTCCATGTGATGCGCTCATTACCACAAGTAAATAAAGTCAGTAAATTACTAGCCAAGCACGGAGGCCATCATGAGTCTAGAAAATACGCCTTTCATCAGACTCACTTCACATTGTATATTGCCTGGGCAAAAAGCAAATAATGATGATCAATGGGGAATTAATATTTTAGTCGAGGAGGAATGCAGATGAATGCATACTATAAATTATTAACCAGTACCTGAACTCTATCCGCTTGGCACAGCATGAAGTAGGCTTCTAAAGAGACAGGATCCATATCTTCTACCTGCCTTGTGATAGTTACTCTCTAACCCACGGATAATATCCATAAAGATACATTTCTCCGAGACATTCAAGAGGGAAATTTATACCTAACTCTCTCTTTCTATAATAGAATGCAAGCAGAACATAAATATTTCTGTGGTTGTATTTACATAGACATACATGTTTCATGTTCGATGTCTATAAATATCATTATGCTGTAGCAAGAAAGTGATTGATGGGTCGGGAGTGGAGATCTATCAGTTATCACTTGACATTGACTGTGACCGGCACTGACACTTTAACCTCTCTGGCCTTAGTTTTTGTTTCAGCTGTAAAATAAAGAGTCAGATCACTGATGACCTTGAAGAATACACAGCTGTAGAATTCTGCACAGGAGCCCCACCACAAACGAGCTGTAGAACAGACGAGGGAGAAGTTATGATCAGGGCTCGGGTATAAAAATGAAAAATGAATATTAAAAATGCACTCTGTTCTCTAAATGGCTAAAATGTATACTGATATGAGAGCGACTGTGTGTGTCTATAATCATATGCACATATAATCATGTGTATCTATGAATTGCTGCTCTCTTAATGAAAAATGTAATTACTAACCAGTAATTGTACACGTGATCAAGGAGTCTTACATTTGCATAGTAGCCTCACATACAAGTTACACAGGAAATGATTAAACAATCAGCATAGAAAATGTGCTCCTGGAAATATTGTGTAACCATAGACTCGCAATCCCCTGGTTATGCAATTCTTGTAAGCAGAAAGGAAGGCAGCATTTTTCCTCCAGTGCGAGGAAGTGAACTCAGGACCCCTACCACTGATCTACACCCTCCGGCCTCTCTATAAGCTTTAAGAGACCCTAAAATGATTAGGTCCCTCCTTGCCAAAAACCCACAAGAGGAAAGAAGAGACTATCGTATCTCACAATACAGGTCAGACTGAGGGAGGGCTGCCTACAGGGAGGTGTTTTTGTAAGCCAATGGCTGTGGCAGAGACCGAGGAGAGATGGGAACTGTAGACAGGGAAAGGGCTGTGGTTGTTTGGGACTTGTTTTGAAGATGACGGAAGCTTTTGGCTCGGCTACGCACCTTTGGAAAGACCCTACCTAGAGCTGTCAGAGCTTAGAGAAGTCCTGTTTCCCTGCTTTGTAGATGAAGGAGACCAGACAGGGTATGTACCTGGCCCTGGACTGAATATTTGTCAAGCGTCAGACTTGAAGTCAGTTTTCAACTCCCAGCCCAGCCTGGGTTCACTCATTGCTTCCCTGTCCTGTGCACGGATCCAAAACAAATCTTTCCCTCCCTGACTTTCCGTGCTGGTCCTCCAGGGGTGAATAAGAGCTTCTGTTACCTTACCCTCCCTGAGAAGGTCCTCCAAAGCCGTCAAGTTTCTCCCCAGCTGACTCATGCTTTGCGTCAGTCAAATGATGTCTTTGGAACTATCATTCTGAATACCTACTCCCAGCTGAGCCATCTAAGAGCCAAGTCACTTCTACCAAAGCTTTCAAAGCTGCTCTCCTGCGAGGAATGGGTAGGAGGTGAGATTCAAAGTTCTCTGTGATTTACTGGCTTCAGCTGTTACCTGGGTGGCTGGAGAGATGACTTAGCAATTAAAAGCACTTACTGCTTTTCCAAAAGACCCAAATTTGATCCCCAGCACCAATGTCAGGTGACTCACAACTATCGGTGGATTTATCACCCTCCTCTGGCTCCCAAGGGCATCCATACATACACAACACACACACACACACACACACACACACACACACGCAAATAAAAATAAATCTTAAAAAATAAAAAGCAGCCAGGCAGTGGTGGCGCACACCTTTATCCCAGCACTTGGGAGGCAGAACCAGGCAGATCTCTGTGAGTTCGAGGCCAGCCTGGTCTATAGAGCGAGATCCAGGACAGGCACCAAAACTACCCAGAGAAACCCTGTCTCAAGAAACCAAAAAACAAAAACAAAAACAAAAACAAAAAACAACAACAACAAAAAACCCCAATAAATAAATAAAAGCAAATGAAACTGTTATTTAAGGGCAGGATTGTACCTACAACTCCAAGCACACAAAACCCAGAAAATAATTAACAGTATTTTAAAATCTTATTTCATATAAACAAATTCAATTCTATAAGCAGGGAGTAGGCATTCTGAATTATGTCTTCATTTAAGAAGAATGGGGGGAAAGGCCAAGTGGTGGTGGCAGCGGTGGCACACGCCTTTAATCTCAGCACTCAGGAGGCAGAGCCAAGCGGATCTGTGAGTTCAAGGCCAGCCTAATCTACAGAGTGAGATCCAGGACAGGCAGGCACCAAAACTACACAGAGAAACCCTGTTTCAAAAAAAAAAAAAGAATGGGAGGAAAGGATCAGAAAGATTTTGATATGCTCAACACCACACACCTAGATAGTTTCAGATTTGGAAGAAGGGGATCCTTTAACACGCTGTTTGGTGCTTCCGTCTCTAGGCTGTGTTTGCCTATCCTGAGTGCTACACTAATGTAACAGTCTAAAACATGTAAATTAAATCTCCCTCAGACACAAGATGGCAGGCTGCTACACTGCCGAGACAGTTACTCCCCCTCCCCCAATTAATTTTGTCCCATGTAAATTACGTGGTTAAAGCCTCACCATGGAATTTCAGATACAAAGACGGTTTGAGAGTCGCCCTAACAGTTTTGAGTTGATCGAGCTGGGTCGTGAAGAAAGAGGAAGCCAATGAAAGGAAAAGTTGACTGCCCTGAAAGTTGCTTTGAAACGCTAGAAGTTCCCCAGATGCACAGAAAGAAGTCTGGGCCCTTCCTCTCCCATTCCTCCATCTCCAAGGGAAACAGCCTGAGACCCGCTCTCCATCACTCACTCTGGACTGGGAAGTTTTTGGTACAGACCGGGAGTTACGTTCCCAGGCACTGTTGCCACACTCTCTTGCGGTATCATTTCTATTCCACAAAGCCCAGCCACGCTCTACAGGAAAGTAGCTTAAAATATTTTAAGTGGAAATGGATTCCAAAGGACACATGACCCAACTATGCTATTGGAGTAAGAGGAAGAAAGAAGCTAGAAGGGGCAGGGTGGAGGCCCTTTTTGGAGTTTCTTGGAAGCCTAGACTACATGAAGAAAGACCTTGGAAGAGACAAGTCAAAATTAAAGCATCTCCATCGTAAGCAGGGCTCAGAGGCCACCAGTATCTCCTGGACTCTTCCCCCGAACAAAACAACAGCATGTTTTTCAAAATAAGTGAAAGAAAGTTTTCTTCCCTTGAAGACGAGAGTTATTCCACAGACTCGAAATCAGACCACACTGAAGCTCTGCCTGCAAAAATAATGGTTTTTCCTGACATTTTGAAACAGCACAATTTAACAACTCAATGTTTCGTTTGACATTTAAGAAGTCATCCGTCTCCAAGAAGCTGATTGGCAAGTCTTCTCGGTTCCAGGAATTAGCAAATACATCGTGCATGAGAACAGAGCTACAAGAGTCCAAAACACTCTTCAAAAAAAAGCAAGCCCAAGATGGGGTGGGGAAGCCAATTATTACCCACTCTGAGCTGGACTGCCACTTAGCACGGGTCCTGCCAGCAAGCTCTCTGTGTAAGTCATAACTCTGGAAGGAGTGCACGATCATCTCAGCAGAACGCCAGGTATCTGTGAGCAGGGCTGCCTGGGTTGGAATGTTCCTCTACTAGGTATAAGCTGGGTGACTTGTGCGCACTACTTATTGGTGGTTTCCTCATTTCTACTGATTTGACAGTGTTCCTTCTTATCTTGTTGGCGGGAGATAATTGAGTGGGTTATTATTTGTAAAGTTCTTAGGACAACCCGACTGAGGTAGGGTCACATATTATTCATTAGAAAAACATTCAAAAGGAGGCTCTGAGGAGATAGTGTGGTCAGTAAATGCCTAGCTGTGCAAAGATCAAGAGTGAGATCAATCCCCAGAACTGGATTAAAAAAAAAAAACCTGGGCATGCCGGCACACACTTGTAACCCCAGAGTTTAAGAGGTGAGACAGGCAGTTCCTGAGGCTCATTGGTTGGCCATCCTAGCCAAATTGGTGAATTCCAAGTGAAGGTGAATGATCCTGTCTCCTGAAACAGCATAGATGGTGTCTTAAGGAATGACACCCAAGGTTGACCTAGGATGGATACAAGAGAAGACCCTGAGAATAAACCAGGTAGAACACACCCAGGGAAGAGAAGTCACATTCTGTGGACATTTTAATTCCTGGATCATGGAATACCTGAAGCCAGGTCTCCTGGATTTCTCAATTGCATTTCTCATTTTCCTTCAATTACTTTAGGCTAGGACACTCAGTTGTTTGTTTATGAATCACTTACTGTGTTTCAGTGCCCACAGTACAAATTATGGCAGAAGTGACCAAGATCGTCTGCATCAGGGAGTATAGAACTGCCATTCCAGTAGTAGTAGTAGTAGTAGTAGTAGTAGTAGTAGTAGTAGTAGTAGTAATTAGTAATAACAATAATAAATAATAGCCTCATCAGCATTTAAAGGGTCTAACTAGCATTGTTATTTTTGTCAAGTTGCTTTGCTTTTACTTGTCTTTACAAATTGGGATGCAGCCAGGTTGTGGTGGTGTACATCTTTAGTTTCAGCACTCGGGAGGCTGAGGCAGGTGGATCTCTGGGAGTTCGAGGCCAGCCTGGTCTACAGAGCTAGTTCCAGGACAGCAAGAGCTATACAGTGAGACCCTGTCTCAAAAAAAAAAAAAAAACAATCTTATGGATTCTAAAGTTTTATGAGGATGCATAAAATTACCATTTCCTTTGCTGTCTTTAAGAGCCTAAGATGAGGTCTCATGTTGCCTTGTCTGACCTCAAACTTATGCTATGACAGAGCATGACTTTGAACTTCTGGTTCTCCTGTCCATACTTCCTGAGTTCTGGGAAGACAGACAAGCATCACTACAGTAAGGTGCATTGCCAGGATCAAACCCAGGGCTGCATGCATGCTAGGCAAGCCCTCTACCAACTGAGCTACATCCCCGGCTACAGGATTTCTTTCACTCACCTTCTTAGCTATTGGGCCAGGAAAAGTAATCTAAACTGAATGGTTGTTTTGCTTGCTTGGTTTACTTCTTGGTCATTTCAGGGGAGGAGGGACGGAGGAACATTGATCGAGTGTTGATTTTGCATCCTTCAAACAGCCTTGCCTCATTTCACACATCACAGCTACAACTGTGATCACCTTCTTTTGTGTAGGAGAGACAGATGAGGTTTAAAGGGCCTGCAGAGACCTTGTTAGTCCAGAGTCCAGCAAGGTTCATGGCCATTCTCTGCAGCTGGCACGCTCCAGGCAGTCTCTAAGTTCCTCTTCACCTTGGTCCAACGTGCCCTATGCTGCCCCACAGTAATAGCTATTTCGTGTGTTTGTGGGAAATGGAGGAGAAAGGGCAAAAAACTGTGCTACTCATATAAAAGATACTTAAAAAGAAAAGACGGGTGGAAATCCCTCTCTAGAGACCCCTTGGGTACCGTCCTCAGTTACTCAGAACGTGACTGATGATGGTTAGAGGCGGGTGAGGAACGGTTTCTGACTGAGCTAGGTGTCTTCTTCAATCAAAAACTATGTGCATGGTCCATCAAAAAGATCTTTGAATCATCCTCTGTGGTTTTAGTCATGATTCTAATGAGCTGGTCTCTTTGTTTTCCAGGAAGAGTCACTTCCTAGGGTGTGAGAATGGGTAGCAGAAATGAAGTCAGTGGCAGCCAGCACAAAGAGAGGAGAAACTTAAACTTAAACCTCAGCAGTCCTCAGAGATACTTGCTGAGTGAATGTGGTGGCACACGCTTTTAATCTCAGCACTCAGAAGGCGGAGACCTGCAGATCTCTGTGAGTTCAAGGCCAGCCTAGTGTAAATGGTGGGCAGGTACTGCTTTATTTATTTTCAGTTTGTGTGTGCATGCAGATGCCCAGGCCTTGTGTGTGTGTGTGTGTGTGTGTGTGTGTGTGTGTGTGTGTGTGTGTGTGTGTATGTGTGTACAACATTGGCTGCCATTCCTCAGACCCCGTTCACTTTGGTTTTTGAGACAGAGTCTCTCACTGGCCTGGAACTCATTAAGTAAGCTAGGCTGGTTGACCACCAAGCCCCAGAGATCAACTTGTTTCCACTTCCGCAGGACAGCTGTTCCAAGCAGGTATCACCAGGCCTGGCTCTTTTCAGTTCTGTTTTTGTTTTTTAACTTGGGTCCTGAGGTTGGTTAGTCAGGACTGCTCTTTTTTTTTTTTTTTTTTTTTGGTTTTTCGAGACAGGGTTTCTCTGTGTAACCCTAGGTCTCCTGGAACTCGCTCTGTAGACCCGGCTGGCCTCAAGCTCATAGAGATCTGCCTGCCTCTGCCTCCCAAGTGCTGGGATTAAAGGCGTGCGCCACCAGCACCTGGCTGAGGCCTGAGGTTGGAACCAGGACCTCACACTTGTGAAACAAGTACTTTGCATACCAAGCCTCGTCACTTATTTTTTAAGAGAGCAAACTCATGGGGCTTTCTATTTGCTTGTTAAATAAAAACTACTCTAAAGCAATTGTTTAGTTTTTCAAAAATTACCTCACTCAATTCTCAAGACTCTGCGAAGAATAAAGTGTTAAATAAATTCAAGGCTACATAGCCTCCCACTGGCCCCATCAGGGATCAGGATTGGATGCAGCAGCCACAAAAGCTGCTCATCTTGCATCCAGCCATAATTCACTATGCATGATGACTGCCACCAACCAAAGGAAACAGATGACCTGAATATTCTTTCCAGTACAGTGAAAAACTCAGCATAAAATATAGTACTCTGAACTACTGATACTTGATAGTAATGCTACCACTAGCATGCATCCTAATATTATTTGGCCATTAAAAAAGATTAAGACTGGCCTGAAGGTATGTAGCACAGTTGATAGAAAGCTTGCCTAGGCCAGGTAGTAGTGGCCCACACCTTGAATCCCAGCACTCAGGAGGCAGAGGCAGGCAGATCTCTGAGTTCAAGGCCAGCCTGATCTACAGAGCAAGTTCCAGGACAGCCAGGGCTACACAAAGAAACTCTGTCACAAAAAAGAAAAGAAAAGAAAGATAAGAAAAGAAAGCTTGCCTAACTTGTATAAAGCCCTGGGCTGGACCCCCCAGCACGATATAAAACTGGGTATGGGGGTGTACATCTGCAATCCCAACACTCAGGAGATGGAGGCAGGGGGAATCAGAAGTTCAAGGTCACTTGGCTACAAAGTGAGTCCCAAGCCAGCCTTTAATACACAAGATTCTGTCTCGAATTTCAAATAAATAAAATAAAATCTTGGTAAATATAGGGGCACATACCTGAAATCCCAGCTACTCTGAAGGATTTCAGGTTCAAGACCAGTCCAGGCTACTTAGCACATCTCTGTCTCAACAAACAATGAAAATGGAAATAGACAGAAAGCCTGATTCTCCCTTCATCTCAGATAAGGAAAACAATAAGGGTATGACTCAGATCCCTCTTATTCTAAGATGCAAACTTGAATCTCTATTGGAATTAGCATACCCCAGAAAGTCACCAATGGTGGAACAAACCCCCACAACCACTAAGTCTCACAAAACGTTGCAACAAGTTTGGAACTCATTCTTCTTCTGATCATAGGCTGATAGCAGAAGTATTTTTCTAGATAAAATACTAAACTCACCATATTTGGTAATACAAATCCTTAGGTTTGGAGTGTGAGAATGGAGAAAAGGATTAAAACAAAACAAAACAAACTTTTTTTTTTTTTAAAGTTTGGCTCTAGCCATCTATTTATGGAACAAATAACTTCTTGGAATTCTCTGGAACACTTTCATTGACATCATATTTACACCACCCCCTTTTCGTTCTGTATTAAATTTCAATCCGAAACCACTAATTGTAGGGTTGGCTTCATTCAAAGTAGAAATAGCTCCTCTGTGTGTGTGTGTGTGTGTGTGTGTGTGTGTGTGTGTGTGTGTGTGTGAGAGGGGGGGGTGGGTGGGAGTGGGGAGAGGAAGCAAGGAGGAAGAGGAGGAGAAAAGACGAAAAAGAGGGAGAAAGAAACAGAAAGAAGGGGGTTCCATTGTGTGTGGCCAACGCAAGACCCCTTGGCTTCTTTAAAGGGAATATCAACAGTGGCCTGCCAAGAGGCAGCCAAGGAAGCAGCCAGTACAGACGATAGACTCAAGCCAGAGGAAGCAGAGCCAAAGACAATCTGGCTGAAGGAGGAGAGACGGCAAGATGATGAGGCTGGTGAGTGTCCAACACCACGAACATTTAACCTTTTATTAGCATCACATGTGGTTTTCCTGTGGAATGTGTGTGTGTGTGTGTGTGTGTGTAACTTTTATTTACTTATTTTGAGACAGGCTTCCAAGTAGCTCAGACTGGACTCAAGACTACCAGGTGGGTGTTGGGAATTGAATCCCTGTCCTCTGGAGGAGCAGCCAGTGCTTTTAACCACTGAGCCATCTCTCCAGCCCTGTACCGATTAGTTTAAACTTACAGTGGACACTGCTTTCAGTCTATATCTTCTATATTGGCTCTTTTTTAAAAATGCTATTCATTTATTAAACGTGTATAGATGTTTGTCTGCCTGTATTGTTTCTGTGCCACAGGCATGTCTGGTGCCGGAGGAAGCCAGAACATGGCATTGGAGTCCCTGCAACTGACATACAGTGTAAGTCATCATGTGGGTGCTGGGAATCAAACCTGGGTCCTCTGGAAGAGCAATCAGGGCTCTTAACTATTGAGATATCTCTCTGGCATCCATATTGACTTGTTTTTTTTTTTTTAAGATTTATTTATTTATTATGTATACAGATCTGATTACAGATGGTTGTGAGCCACCATGTGGTTGCTGGGAATTGAACTCAGGACCTCTGGAAGAGCAGTCAGTGCTCTTAACCTCTGAGCCATCTCTCCAGCCCGTTTTTTTGTGTTTGTTTTTTTGTTTTGTTTTGTTTTGTTTTTTTGTTTGTTTTGTTTTGTTTTGTTTTGTTTTTCGAGGCAAGGTTTCTCCATGGAGCCCTGGCTACTTACACGGCAGACTACGCAGGCCTCAAACTCCATGTGCATACAGGAGGCTACAGAGGCCAGAAGGGGGCATCAGATACCCTGGAACTGGGGTTAGAGGCAGTGGAAAGTGGCCATTATGTACTGGAAACTGACTCAGATCTTATGCAAGAGCAATAAGCTGCTGTAACCATTGAGCCACTTCTTTGGCCCTGAACTCCAAGTGCCGAGGACTGAATTAATTACACCTTTGACTTCACGTACCCTGAAACCTTTAGCCCATGCATTGTGCTTCTATCCTCCACCACATCCTTTTCTCCTTAGAGCTCCGTGTCCGACTGACTACTTTGGTAAACACATTTTGATGTCCACTTACTTCCGTGAAATACATTGTGTGTGTGTGTGTGTGTGTGTGTGTGTGTGTGTGTGTGTGTATGCATGCACACATAGCATTTTTCTGTAAAATCACATTTTTTTTTTGCCCTCTACTATACTGTAAATGTCTGTTCCCACTGCACTATATTCACGTGGTCTCATGCTTTGAATAATTGGGTTACATTACTTACCCATTTCTTTTCTGGCCAGTCCCCTCAATTGCAACACCACTATCTTCTTCAACCATCACTATAAATGATACGGGGATAAACATTCCTACTGTAACTGAAGTTTCCACACAAAGCCACACCTCTGCTACAGATTCTCCGAGGCTGGCTGACTGATTAGAATTTATGATGGTGGACGGTCGGAATGTTGCAGATCCGGAGACAAAAATCACCCCGGCCTTATCTTTAGTCCCCTTAACAACCACTTGTCGCCCACTTCTGTGCCTAACCTCACATCTTCATGACTATTAGACACCTTATTTCGGAATGTGATAACAGACTCTTCACTTCCACACCCAAAAGCTAAGGATGCCACCAGGCGGTATCTGAAACCAATGGCAGAGAGGCTCCCCTGGTGACTATTACCCACTACGGTGGTTCAGCTGTCAACTTGACACAACCTGGAATCGCATGAGAAGGGAATCTTCATTAGAAATTATTTAGATCTGATTGGCCTTTGGGTGTGTTTTGTGGTTGGTTGTCTTGATTATTAATTGATGTGGCAGACCCAGCCCATGGTAGGTGGCATCATTCCCTAGGCAAGAGATCCTACACAGTATAAGAGAACCATCAAGCAAACCATCAAACCATGGGTGCACCTCTCTCTGCTTTTGACTGTGGATATGATGCCCATGTTCCTGCCTTGACTTCCCTGCAATAACGGACCATGACCCAGCTAAATAAATCCAAGGGAACCCCTTCCTCTCCTATGCTGCTTCTGGGGAGAATATTCATCACAGCCGGAAAAATGAAACTTAGGACACTCAGCCATCTGACGTTCTCACCAATGTACTTGAAAAGCAATTTGATGTCATACTTTCTTTTGTTCTGAAACTGTAAAAAAACTTCATGAAAACATTTCCACGTTGGAACATGGTCTTTGGGGTAATCTGAATCCACATTCTTGGGTCGTGATGATGCATATTTGGCTCCAGAATAAACTATCTCTTGTTTTAAGGTAAGAACTGTGTTTTGTGTATAGCCATTATCTGATATATATGTGTGGCTATGTATATAGTCATAGTTATAGCTATGTTATATATGCCCGGGTGCTCATTTGGAGGTCACAGGACAATTTGCAGGAGACAGTTTTCTCCTTTCACCATGTGGGTATTAGGGTTGTACTGATGTTATCAGGCTAAGCAAGCACTCTACCAACTACCAATGAGCCACATCCTGCTCCATCACACAGACACTGTAAGTAGAGACTGAAGGGGCCAATTCAGATAATCCAATATGTGCTATTCCAGAAATCAAACTTCTGAACGTGTTACTAAGGTTCTACTCGATGATTTTTTTTAAAAGGGTTAAAATTGCATCAAAAGGACATTGGCATCATGCACATAGACACACAGAGCAAGCTGCAGCTGTGTGATGACTTTAAAACCAGAATGTTGGGAAATAACCCACATTCACTTCTACCTAGCTATGTGCCTTCTTACTTTTGTTAGGAAGCCTCTCTAAAGGACAGGACTGGTATCTTTAGGGAGATGTTCTATGGTTCTGAGCTCTACCACCGAGGAATGGCCCTATTTGCTGTTTTGTTTGGGTTGTTGTTTGTTTGTTTATTTTTGTTTTTTATCATCTATCTTAGGTCTTGAAGAATTAGGTTTTGGGCTGCCATGTGGGTGCTGGGAATTGAACCCTGGTCCTCTGGAAGAACAGCCAGTGAGTGCTCTTAACCACTGAACCATCTCTCCAGCCCCAAGAGTTCATTTATGAAAACTTTGGTGGGATGTAAAGGTGGTCAAATGAAAATATCTGGATCCCACTGGGTAGGATGCGTGACTCTAAAGAGTCACACATTTCCTAATCAAAAACCAAGAACCAATCTGGTATGTCACAGACAACAGGTATAATTTTAATTTGCCCTTATTTTTTATCTGATGTCGATATATCTCATTACACACGATAAAAGTGGTTTCAGTCTTTAATTGCCACATAAATTACAAGCACAGAGGCCTTTGTTTTCTGTGCTACACGGATTCATAGTTCACTGATCACTCTTAGAACTCGTGAGACAGCATGCATGCCATATGCAAGATGCAGATTCAACACAAAGCTTCAGGGTAAGTTTTATGGTCACTGAGAGGTGATGGAATGTTCTAGGTCAGAGTAAAGTAAGCTTGGGAACATGATTAAATATACTTCTAGTAAACTGCCCAAAGAAATCTCAGAACAAAGGAACAGAAATCTCTGGACTTCAATCTCTTGCTGTCATTCCTTTTTTGTTCTGAATAAATCATCCATGTTCTATTTAATTTTAATCCGGACCTGTAGGGCAGGGGACAGAGATGGAGTCAGGCAGATCCCTAGGCTTGCTGGACAGTCAATCTAGATTTTCAGTGGTCAGTAGGTTCAAAAAGTAAGGTGGAGAGCGACAGGGGAAGACACTCAATGTGGACACACAAGGGGTATGCAAGCATACACACACAAGGGTTGTGCAAGCATACACACAAGGGGTGTGCAAGCATACACACACAAGGGGTGTGCAAGCATACACACACAAGAGGTGTGCAAGCATACACACATACCACAAATACATACACAACAACAAATGGAGATTTGAGTAGCTCTGTAAGATCCTCTCTGACTTTGAAAATCATTTCATCAAATCTATTTTGCCAGAGAGGGCGGGGGATGTAGTTCACCTGTCTAATGTGCCCAAAGAAAGCCCTTGGTTCCATCCCCAGCACCACATAAGTAACACACAGAAGCACAAGTCTGTCGTCTCAACACTCAGGAAGACAGGAAGATCAGGAGTTCAAGGTCATCCTTTGCTGTACAGCAAAGTTGAGGTCAGCCTGAGTTACAGGTTACCCTGCTGAAACAAGAAAGAAGGATAAGGGAGCTGAAGAGATGGCTCAGTGGTTAAGAGCACTGGGCGTTCTTCCAGAAGTCCTGAGTTCAATTCCCAGCCCCCGCATGGCAGCTCACAACTGTCTGTAACTCCAGTTCCAGGGCATCTGACACTTTCCCACAGACATACATGCAGGCAAGACACCAATGCACATAAAATTAAAATTTTAAAAGAAAGAAAGAGAGGGAGGAAAGAAGGGAAGGAAGGAGAGAGACAGCTCATTATACAAAGGAAACAAAAATTCAATAATGTGAATAGTGCACCCATCAGCCAACTAAGTATTTATTTTATGAATGTAAATGAGTAAATAACATTCTTACCATTAGGCATGCTAGTATAATGACACTATAGGACTAAACTCCTTCGTAAGGACACACGTCCCATACAGACACTTGTAAGATGTTGATTCGTGTTTAGACATGCTGCTTTTCACCATATCAGTACCCAGAATCATCCATTCTGAAAGAGGAAGAGGCATTGTTACAGTCACAATGAGGCCAACTGAAATCTCTGTTCTAGAAAGTCTGAACAAACAAGACATTTCGGGGAAGTCAGTAACAACTCATTTTTGCCTGAGCTTAGATATCTGACAAAATTAGAGAATGTTTTAATGAGGGGCGGTGGAGGATCACAATCCAGTTTAGTCTTTAAACATAAAAACAAACCAAAGGCTGGACACGTTCTTCTGGGGTAGCAAATTCTACAACCTGCCTTGGTCTATGAGGCAGGGGAGTTGGGTGTTGGAAGAATGGCGAAATGGTGAAATCTGAAGGAGGAATTCAGGATGTTCTGAATTCACAGGGACCCTAGAAAGCCATTCCAGTTCATACGCTGTAATGAGGCCAAGGGCCAGACCCTGGGTCCCATAGCCAGGGGGGCAGAACCAGGGCTAGATCCTGTGACCAACAAGCTGGCACAGGTTTTTCTGTACCAATCTGGGCTTGTGGACCACCTACATTCTTCCCTTCCTCAGGGCACAGATGAGAGCTTATCCCACAAAAATATACTTAAATTTTGCTTAAACCCAATGACCAATTTGGTAATCAAGTTATATCAACTGAAACTGTGGATGTTGGTGCTAAGGGGCTCCCTAACAGCAGGAGCAGGAAAACCACTCTCTCCTGAAGCAGGTCACAGTGCCTTCAAAATCCAGGGTGTCTTTCTTGAACCCAAAAGAAAGGAACATCCTTGTCTTGGGAGACTCAGACACTAAGAAAAGTCCAAACAAGCAGGTTGGCTGCATTTCCCTTAGTTTGGAGCCTCAGACTGTATCTTCTTTGTCTCATACTTTTGCAAGCCTACATCAAACTAACTGAGCACTAAAAGACAGAGGCTTATAGCTGGAGAGGAGGCTTAGCAATGGAGACCAGTGGTTGCTCTTTTCAAAGGACCCAGTTCTGGTTTCCAACAACCACATGGATCACAGCTCTCTGGATCCAATCCCCTCTTCTGATCTCCACAGGCAGGCACGTGGTGCACACATGTACATGCAGACAAAACACTCATACACATAAAATAAACAAGCCTAAAAAAAGCTTTTTGAATGGAGAAATTTTGCTCCTTCTCCCAGTCTTCTCCAAAGGCTCCTGTGTGTGGAAAACATATTCAGTGAATGTATGTGTTTGTTACCCATTTGTTTGGCTTTTGTTACAAGTGGCTCAGTCATGAAGCTTGAGAGAAATGATGCAGAGATGCTATTCCCTTTTCTTCATCACATGCAAAGCTAGACAAAGTAATCCAAGGACTTCATTAAGTATCCGGACATTAGGTCCACACGCATGGAGAGCGGTAGAGTTCTTACCTAACATGAACAAGGCCCCAGACTCAATCATCAGGACCACACCAAAAGGAAGGTGGATGATTGGTAGGTCAGAGGTAATGACGGGTGTGCTTTAACAGTGCTTGGATGAATGGTTATCTGTAAGGGAGGAAATGGAACACTACTACTTCAGACTCTCTGCACTGGCATGCACAAAACAATCTCACATTCATGAAAGGTAAACAGCTAAAGCTTTTCAGGGGATGGTGGTGCCTGCTTATAATACTAGCATTTGGTCAGTGGAGACAGGGGCATCAGGAGTGTAAGGGGTATTTGGGCTACACAAGACTCTGTCTCATAAACAAGAAAGAAAGAAGTAACAAATAAAGAACTAAACCTTTAGAATAAAAGTAAGGAAATGTGTTCATGCTGTTCAGATGCAGAAGGGCTTCTTCAACAAAGCAAACAATTAGAAACCATTAGGGAGGTTGGGGGGTGGTGGCGCATGCTTTTAGTCCCAGCACTTGGGAGGCAGAGGCAGGTGGATCTCTGTGAGTTCAAGGCCAGTCTGGCCTACAAATTGAGCTCCAGGACAGCCAGAACTGCACAGAGAAACCCATAGAAAGAAAGAAAGAAAGAAAGAAAGAAAGAAAGAAAGAAAGAAAGAAAGAAAGAAAGAAAGAAAGAAAGAAAGAAAGAAAGGGAGAGAGGGAGGGAGGGAGAGAGAGAGAGAGAGAGAGAGAGAAAGAAAAAGAAAGAAAGAAAGAAAGAAAGAAAGAAAGAAAGAAAGAAAGAAAGAAAGAAAGAAAGAAAGAAAGAAAGAAAGAAGAAAGAGAAAAAGAAAACCATTAGGGAAAGATGTATGACTAATCAATTGATCGACTGATTTGAAACAAGGTCTGCTGTAGCCCAAGCCGATCTCAAACTTGTGATATAGCCAAGGATGACCTTAATTTCCCATCCTCCTGCCTCCACTTCTCAAACTCTGGGACCACGAAAGAGTACTGGGGAATCAAACCGAGGGTTTTCTTTGTGCTAGACAAGCACCCTGCCTAATGATCCATCTCAGCCCCAGGAAATGTTTATTAATTCAACTATATTTGAAAAACACATTGAAGGATGCACACCTATATAATTATATTCATTTATAAATATTTGTTGAACTATCTCCTTAAGATTCATGCCAACTCTTTGTGTCTACTCTGCTGTCATTGTAACAATAAAACAGACAAGGACATGAGCAGACAAGCCATAGAACAGGAAACCTGCATGGCCAGCGTTCAGTCTCGATGGTCACAGGCAAATGAAGTTGAAAAATCACGAGGATGTGTTTTACACACCTTTGATTAGCAAGCGTTAGCAAGTCTGGCAAGACCAGAAGTTGATAAGAATCTGCAGCCCCGGGAACTTTCTACATGAGCAGTAGAAGTCATAATTATTTAAGAAAAACTGGGCCAGGGTGGTGGTGGTGGTACACACCTTTAACCCAGCACCCGGGAGGCAGAGGCAGGTGGATCTTTCTGAGTTTGAGCCAGCCTGTATACAGAGAGTTCCAGGACAGCCACGACTACACAGAGAAACCCTGTCTCAAAAAAAAAAGAAAGAAAGAAAGAAAGAAAGAAAGAAAGAAAGAAAGAAAGAAAGAAAGAAAGAAAGAAAGAAAGAAAGAAAGAAAGAAAGAATCAGATCAAAAGTGATAGTGCAAACAATAAGAAACTTGGTGGCCAAGAAAATAAATGAGCCAAACTAGCCCTACCAACATGGATAGCTTTCACAAAAATAATGTTAGGACTGGCCAGATGACCCAGCAGGGGAAGGTGATTGCTGCCAAGCCTGACAACCTGAGTTCAGTTACCACAACCTATGGTGAAAGGAAGGTATTGACTCTAGAAGTTTCTCTCTGACTTGACTACACAGCATGTAGCATATGTGCCCTCCCCAATCCAATGCCCCCCAGCTCTCCCTCCCTCCCTCCCTCCCTCCCTCCCTCCCTCCCTCCCTCCCTCCCTCCCTCCCTCTCTCTCTCACACACACACACACACACACACACACACACGGGCACTATAATAATGGATTTAATAAAAATGATGTTAACCAGCGGAGAGGAACATCCGTGAACCTGATTCTGGGTCGTTGTCTGGCTTTGCCGTCACGGCAAGTTTATCAGAACCCTTTGTGGGACTCAGCCAGCCAGGGCAGGACTGTTACCTAGAAACATGGGCTCACAATGGTTGGAACCCGGGCTGGACATGGGCTAGGCTGGGTGACGGCCATCAGCCAGGAATGAGGTTTCTATTCACTGGGTTACTTCTCTTCTCACTTGTCCTGCTGGTGGTCACGAGCAGGTCCTAACAGAAGATATCTGTGGGAGAAAGGAGCGTCCTCAGATAACCCGGTGTGGAAGGGAAGAGATCGGAGCTTCATCCACACTTGATTCATGAGATCCAAGTACAAATCAGCTTTGTGCCAGGCTCACCCAGCCATTTTTAGTTCAAAATGTTCGTGACATATGTGTCCCTTGAGTCACACTGCTCCAATCTGGTTTCCTCCAGTTCAGGGACTCTTTTGTCATCTTGAAAGAGCAGTCAGGCTCCTGCTGTGCTCGGTGAGGGTAACGGGGGCCACCTCCCAGCAGTCTAGAATATAAAAAGGGACCTAGGGCTGACTTCCTACCAGCCCTATTGAACTGTCAGCCAATCCGCATCAGTTCAGCCCCTGCTCGCCTCCCTTCCCCTTCATCCTCAAGGCCCCCAGTTCTGAGCAGTGTTTGGTATATCTCCAGCTGGTGAGTGATGGCTAACATTGGCGTTCAGCTTCCCAGGATCTGGGATCCCCTGAGTTATGTCTGTAAGGGAACGTCTAGATTGGGGTAACTGAGATGGAAAAATCCGCTCTAAATAAGGGTGGCACTATTCCAGGGGCTGGAGCCTCAGATCAAATAAGGAGAAAGTGAATGGAGCACAGGCATTTCCTTTCTTCCTGTCTACAGATGCCACGTGACTTACTGCCTAAAGCTCTTTCTGCTGCCATGACCTCCCCTATCCCTCACCACCTCAGCCCCTCCCCCCCACACCCCCATGATTATAGATGTAACCAACCGTCTTATTAAATAAGAAACACAGAAACAATGTAAAAGAGAAAGCCGAGAGGTCAGAGCTCAGAGCTAAAATCTCACCCTTCCTCCTGCTGTCCCAGCTTCTCGAAAAGGGACCTACTTCCTGTCGGTTCGTTTTTTTTATAGTATGTTGTTCTGCCTTCTCATTGGTTGTAAACCCAAACACATGACTGCCTCGTCACTGTCTGAATGTACAGCCCCCTAGGTCTTAAAGGCATATGTCTCCAATGCTGGCTATATCCCTGAACACACAGAGATCTTATGGGATTAAAGGCGTGTGCCACCACCGCCACACTCTTGCTATGGCTCTAATAGCTCTGACCCCCAGACAACTTTATTTATTAACATACAATCAAAATAATAATTCAGTACAATTAGATTACCACCACACATGATGGGCTATCCCTTCAAACTGTGAGCCAAAGCAAACCTTCCCCTCCTTAATTCCAACAGACGCCCCCCTCTGTTGACATTTTTTTTGTTGAGTATTTTGTTATACCAACAGGGAGAGTAAGACAGGGTGCATCTCCCCCGAGCATCTAGGTAGAACTCGGCTTTCCTGGTTTTATTTATTCAACCCTCCTCCACACACACACATACACATCAGCTTCCCAAATGCTGTTTTCATGGAATTCCTGTTGGTGTTTGAGAAAAAAACAAACTAAGCCTGGATGGTCAAAGAAACCATCCTAGGAAGAACCTGAATTTTATTTATTTTTCTCTTGTGTAGCTCAAGTGGGAAAATTTGAAGGACTGAAGTTATATTTATGTACTCAAGCCATCATTTTTACTTCAGGTTTATGTGACAATAAAGTCGTGGTTAATTCCTTATGTCCCCCATGTTTAATTCCTTATATCCCTCATGTTTAATTCCTTATATCCCCCATATTTAATTCCTTATATCCCTCTTGTTTAATTCCTTATATCCCTCATGTTTAATTCCTTATATTCCTCATGTTTAATTCCTTATATCCCTTTGTATGGTAAACATCACATGGTTGGTGAAAAAGCTGAGAAACTGCTCTGTAAGGCATCATTTTGCCTCTCATTAATTTTCTACTATGGTTAAACATGGCAGAATTATATTTTGGAAGCATTAAGTGGATCCCATCTGTTAGTATTCTGACCAGCTCCTTGAGGACCCGTCCAGCGTTCTGACATCATCTTACGTTAAAGCCCCCTTAAGAGGAAAAAATTCCTCCCCTTCTCCCTCTCTCTTCCCCCTTGCCAGAGGTAGCCCACCTCTCTCTCTCTCTCTCTCTCTCTCTCTCTCTCTCTCTCTCTCTCTCTCTCTCTCTCCTTCTTCTTGTTCTTCTTCTTGTTCTTCTTGTTCTTCTTCTTGTTCTTCTTGTTCTTCTTCTTGTTCTTCTTGTTCTTCTTCTTCTTGTTCTTCTTCTTGTTCTTCTTCTTCTTCTTCTTGTTCTTCTTCTTGTTCTTGTTCTTCTTCTTCTTCTTCTTCTTCTTCTTCTTCTTCTTCTTCTTCTTCTTCCTCTTCTTCTTGTTCTTGCTCTTCTTCTTCTTGTTGTTCTTCTTCTTTTCTCCATTCCCTCTCCCCTTCCCCCCAAATAATCCTGCCATGTGGACATGGTGTCTGCCGTGTGAGAAACTTCCCACAGACTGCATGGCATGTCTCCTCACTGAAGGACACCTTGGTCCAAACCCCCAAGGACTCTTGTGAGCCGCATCATTACACCATCTCTTTCTCTTTTACTTTCAAGAACAAGATTCTCACCGGGCCTGGCGGCACACTGGCGGTACAGACCTTTAGTGCCAGCAGAACTCTGGAGGCAGAGGCAGACAAATCTCTGTGAGTTCAAGGCCAGCCTGGTCTACAGGGCGAGTTCTAGGACAGCCAGAGCTGTTACATAGAGAAATCAAGTCCTGAAAAACCAAAGGAAAAAATAAAAGAACAAGATTCTCTTCAGAGGATTGATGTGCTTTGTTCATGAACACTGATAGCAAAAGTAGAATGATATACAAGACCAGTATATGGGCGCCATGGTTTGAATAGGAATGGCCTCCATGGGCTCATATGTTTGACTGCTTGGTCATTTTGGAGTGGTACTACTTGACCGGGATTAGGAGGTGTGGCCTTGTGGACCTTGTTGGAGAAAGTGTGTCACTGGCCTTGGCCTTTGGAGTTTCCCATTCTTTTGTTTATTTGCTTTTTTGTTTTTCGAGACAGGGTTTCTCTGTGTAACAGCCCTAGCTGTTCTGGAACTCACTTTGTAGACCAGGCTGGCCTTGAACTCACGGAGATCCACCTGCCTCTGCCTCCACCTCTGTCTCCAGAGTTCTGCTGAAGCCTGGCCCAGTGCCTATCTTTCCCTGCTGCCTGCAGATCTGGATGTAGAACTCCCAGCTACCTCTCCTGCTGCGATGACAAGGGACTAAACCTCTGAACTGTAAGCCAGCCCCAGTTAACTGCTTCCTTTTACAAGAGTTACCATGGTCATGATGTCCATTCACAGAAATAGAACATTGACTAATTCTTTTGTTAGGAGACTTCGATCTTGGGCTGCAGAGATGGCTCAGCAGTTAACAGCACTTGCTGCTCTTGCAGAGGACCTGGGTTTAGTTCCCAGCACCTATACAGTGCTATATCACAACCTTCTATAACTCCAGTTCCAGGGGATCTAGGGCTGTCTTCTAACCTCTTTGGGCACGAGGCACATGCATGTTACACATAAATACATGCAGGCAAACACACATTAAAATTAATATAAATATTTATGACTTCAATCTCATGCTTTTTTTTCATAGTTATACTAAACTATTTTCTCAAACGCTTGGTTACTGTGTATCTGGTTTTTTTTTTCCTACTGTTGATATTCAAATCATTCAAACTTCTTTTTTGTTTGTTTGTTTTCTCGAAATAGAATTTATCTGTGCAACAGCCCTGGCTGTCCTAACACTCACTCTGGTAGATCAGTCTGACCTCGAACTCAGAGATCTACCTGCCTCTGTCTCCCGAGTGCTGGGATTCAAGGCGTGCAACACCACCATCCACCTCATTCTAACTTCATATCAATATCCGTAATCACCCCTAACAAGAGAAAATGAGCATATATACACACACACAGCTTAAGATAGACAACCAACCTGAAACCATATGTGGAAAATCTGCTGTAATAAGTGTCAAAATGAGAGGATCCAAGTCTTCTCCTTGTGGTGTTAATCTGACTCACGGGGGTGGCAACGTCAGCAGCAGAGGACAATTTGCAAAGAAGGCCCTGGGTATTTCACTTCTTTGGGCAATAGCCCTTCCGTCGTCTCCACGGTTCTTACAGATGGCTTCAATTTTACACTCGCTCACACGTCCATTCCCATGGGTGACATGTTGCAATATCCCCCCTGATTTTCCTCAGTGCCTTGGGGACACGGCCATTGCAAGGATGCAGGAAGTGCACTCCCAAAAAAGGATGGGTTGTGCAAGTTCATCCCCTTAGGCAAAGCTGGTCCTCACCCCTACTCCCCCCTACCCCCTCACCCCCTCTTTTCTTTCCTCGCTGACCCACGTGCACAGCAGCTTCTGGGGTGATTTTGCATTCATTGTGAGGCTTCAAGGACAGGGCAGGATTCAGGCAGAACTTTCAAAATAAATAATAAATAAATATTGATGTTTTCATAGCCCAGAGGTTTATAACTCTGCCAAATAATTTCATTAAAGTGTGTGTGTGTGTGTGTGTGTGTGCGTGTGCGCGCACACACACATACACACATACACACACATGGAAAAGTCTCTTTTCTTTCTGTTTTTAAGACAGGGTATCACTGCAACCCAGGGCAAACTCTGATCCACTATGCAGCCAAGAAGAACCAGCTTGAGCTCCTGATCCTCCTGTATCTACTCCCAAGTGCTGAGGTCACCAGCAGAGGCCACCCTATCTGCCATACGCAGTGCTGGAAATGAAACTCAGGACTTCATGCCTGCTAAGCCAAGCACTCTACCAACTGAAGGGCCTCTCCAGCCCTGAAAAATCTTTCCAAATAAATTAGTGTTCCAGCTGAGCGGTGGTGGCACACTCCTTTAATCCCAGCACCCGGGAGGCAGAGGCAGGCAGATCTCTGTGAGTTCGAGGCCAGCCTGGGCTACAGAGTGAGTTCCAAGAAAGGTGCAAAGCTACACAGAGAAACCCTGTCTCAAAAATAAGTAAATAAATAACTAAATACATACATACATACTAATACATACATAATAACTAAATACATACATACATACATACATACATACATACATACATACATACATAAGTGTTCCAGGCTGTCTTCAGCTATTATGCTCTCTCTTTCCCACAGAAAAACATTGTAACTCCACTTACTCATTTTCACATCAGAAACCTAAAATTGTGGATTTGTAAATACTTGAGTGAAAAAGCAGATTCCTTTTTTTTTTTTTTTTTTTAATTTAAAAACAGGGTCTGACTATGCATGGATGAATTCCACTTTTACACTCAGCCACAGCCACACTGGCCTCAAATACACACTGTTCTTTACTGATTGTAAGTAGACGGGAAACGTAATGTACACTGGGGCTAAGTATAAAGGCTCCGACTATAAAGAAAAGCATTAAGCGACGTAGGGAATGCTGTAAATGTTGAGTTTTGTGCTTCCTCTGCGTGGTGTTCAGCACAACACCCCCAAACTCCGTCCTTCTCCTGGGAAGGGAGACAACGTTGTTTTCACAGCAACCTTAAACACAGGGTAAAGGAAAAAGAAAACTGGTGGCCCACACCATGTGATGGAAACCAGGTCTGAAACTGCTACATTGTGAAAGTCTAGGGGAATACCTAACACTGTTATTCTGCTAAGGGAACATACCAATAAAGTGACTCCCCATGAGACTGCTGTACCAGACAGAGATCAGTGTCTCACTCAGCCATCGTCAGAGAAGCTGCTTCTTGCAATAGATGGAAATGACAGAGGCCCACAGCTGGACAATGAGAGCGAGGGATTTCTTTGATGCTTGGTCCTAAATGGGATGTGTTCATCAAACCTCTCCCCCTCAAGGCTCAGGGATCCATGCAGAAGAAGAGGCAGAAAGATCGCAAGAGCCAGAGGTGGTGGATGACCCCAAGGAAACCGTATTTTCAAGACACAAAAATACAAACCCACGGAGACTGCAGTAACATGCGTAAGACCCTCACAGGTACATGCCGGTGTCCCGCCATTGGGAGGGAAAAGTGGACACAGGCTCCTACCCCACCCAAGAAGCTAACTGCGATTGGTACCCGCTGGAAAGGGGAAAATCAGTTTTCTCCAGTGGAGTCTCCATGGGTTTATTAGCCACATTTCAGGGGAGGCCCCATGCATCAAAGTAGTTGGCCAATATGAAATAAACTCAACGGCATTTCTGTGGACTTTTTTTCTCGTATTACTTATTGCTTTATTTGGGCTTTTTTTTTTTTTTTTTTGTCTTTTGCCTGTTTGTTTTGATTTTCATTTTTGTGGTTTTATAGGGTTTTTTGTTTTGTTTTGTTTCAGTTTTTTACTTTTTTTTAAGAGAGAGAGAGAGAGAGAGAAATAAGGTTGGGTGGATAGGGTGGTGGGGAGGATCTGAGAGGACCTGGGGGGGAGGGAAAGCATGATCAAAATATATTGTATGGAAATAATTTCAGTTAAAAAATAATTTTAAGTTGTTGGGAAAAAGAAAGAAAAGAAAAGAAAAAAAAAAGACAAAATATGAAGTAGGTCTGAGGATGTGGCTGAGTGGCCGAAAGCTTGCCTAGCTAACACAAGACCTTCCGGGAGATTATCATCTTTAAAAAAAGTTTATATATTACATTTTTTTTAAAAAAAAATGTGTGTGAGAGTCAGGGGAGAAACGTACCATGGCTGTGGATGGAGGTCAGAGGACACACGCAAAAGTCCGTTTTCTTCTACTGTGTGGGTGCTGGGATGGAACTCGGGTTGTCAGTGTTCATCCGGAACTGCCAGCTCGCTCCTGCGAAAGCCCCATGTCTCTCTCCAACCCCCGCCCTCTCAGAGAATCCCCAACAAAGAAACACCGCCCAAAGGTCCAGTTCCGAATTCTTGGCGGCTGTGGTGGCTTCTCCCCTGAAGTTGCCAGCTGCCCAAGTCCTACCCGAAGCATTAGCGGTGGCGGACATGCATAAGCGCCCTGCTTTAGTTTGGCCATGTGATTTTTCTCCTACCCCTTCTCCCGTTGACCTCTGGGGGCTGGAGGACTCACCCTAGAGTTTGTTTTGCTCAAAATAAACCCGTTCTTTCACTTTTTCAATTCGGCTTGATCTGGCCTACTACATCGGCAGGAAAACCTGTTAGTCAGACCTGGCATCAGGCTCCTTGACTCACTAAGCCATCTCATGAGCCTAGGTCATCACCATTTAAAAACAAGGTCCTGCGTGGAAAGTTTCAAAAAGCATGGGAACTCACAGGGACACTCCGAGCGAGGAAAAAGCTGGCCAAGTCAGCTGCTTTCTCGCCTCTCGTCACTGCCCTGCCAGAGTTGGATCACTGGAAAGATGCAGATAAACTTCTAGGGAGTCCCTAGGAGCATTTCCTTTTTTTTGGTTTTTTGAGACCGAGTTTTTCTGTTTAGCTTTGGAGCCTATCCTGTAGCTCACTCTGTAGCCCAGGCTGGCCTTGAACTCAGAGACCCTCCTGCCACAGCCTCCCAAGTGCTGGGATTAAAGGCTTGTGTCATCACCGCCTGGCTTCATCTCTGTTCCCAGTAACACCAATGCTATGGACCAGCCATTTGTGCTCCGCCTGCAAAGGCGGAGTTATAAGAAATGTTCCTCCCTCCTGACAATTATAGGGAGATGAATATCGCCGGCAGCGCCTGGAGCTGAAGTATAAACTCTTGAGTTATTCTTATTTTTAGTTCAGAAAGCTTAGAAATAAATGCCATATTGTCCTAACATTTTTATTATTATCATTGGTCCAAATTATTTCTTAATGCGGAACTTTTATTTGGCTCTTTGTGCAAGAGGTACACAAAAAGAACAACAACATAAAAAAGGCATGTAAAAAGAGGAGTAGAGAGGAAATAAGTGAGACAATTTTGATTAATGTATTATGCTAAAAATGACTTCAAGAAATGAAAGGGCAATGCTGAATTAGAATCATTTCAAGACGTGAGGTTCCTTTCCCCAGCCATTTCAGACCAAAGCTGAAGAGATGTAAGCACACAGATTGTAAAAGCGAAGATGCAGAACCCTAATACCGAAATGCTTCTCACCATCAGAGACAAAAAAGCACAAGGAAGTGCCCATTGTCGAGAGTTTAAGAGAATCCCCTCAGGCTGTTTTGCTCTCTTCTGATTCTCTGTCAGAGTAAGGGTCTAAGCAACAACAGAAATCTTTGGTCCTTAATCTAATTCTTAAATTTTGGTGGCCCTGGGCAACCACTGAATTCAACGGTCAGCTCCACCTTCTCTCACAGTGGTTCTCAACCTTCCTAATGCAGTGACTCTTTAATACAGCTTCTCATGTTGTGGTGACTCCAACCATAAAATTATTCCAATGCTACTTCTTAAATGTAATTTTGCTACTGTTTTGAATTGTAATGTAAATGTCTGCTATGTAGGATATCTGATATATGACCCCTGCAAAAGGGTTGTTCGACCCCCCACCCCAAGTGGTCTCCACCTACAGGTTGAGAACTACTGTGAAATACCAGAGACTATATTAATTATAAATGCTTGGGCAATGGCTCAGGCTTCTTACTAGCTCTTACATTTAAATTAACCCATTTCTATTCATGTATGCATTGCCACATGGCCTGTGGCTTACCAGTCCTTTGGCATCTTGTTCCTTGGGTGGCTGGCTTGCGTCTCCAGACTCTGCCTCTTCATCTGAGTCCTGGTTTGATTCTTCTGCCTAACCTTATCCTGTCTTACCATAACCCAAAACAACTTTATTATCAACCAATGAGAGAAATACATATCCACAGCATACAGAAGGACCATCCCACAGCACTTTTTAAAAAAGGAAGAGGAGGGGAGGGAAGGAAAGAAGAGTCACCTGGAGGTGAGTAGGGCACCCTTGGGTGGGCCAGGGAAGGTGTTCTTAGAGACAGATTCCCCACAGCTGTGACCCAGTGACTGGAGTCAGATGACACCAGAGAAAGGTAGGAGGAGGGGCCTAACTGGCGGAAGTAAGCCACCAGGGAGGCGCCCAGGGAGCTATAGCTTGCACTGACCTCCTCTTGTATGCACACTCTGCTTCCCATCCACGAAGAAAGGAATAAGAGGCTCTACCACATGCTCCAGCCACCATGACTCTCTGAAGAACACAGGAATAACGGACTCTACCACATGCTCCAGCCACCATGACTCTCTGAAGAACACAGGAATTACGAACTCTACCATATGTTCCAGCCATAGGAGGACGCTAGGCTAAGCAGCCACGAACCCAGTCCTCTGAAACCTTGAACTGAAATGAGCGATTCTTTCCCTGTGGCTGTTATGTCAGGAGTTTTGGTCACTGAAGGGGGAAAAAAAAACCCAACACAGCTGGAGGGTGGATGGATACAGGGGTAAGGGATTTGCCGAGGGTTTATTATTAGACATTCACATGCCTCGGGTTCTTTCTCTTCAGAACCAGAACTAAGTGATAATCTGATCATCTACTTCAAACGTGTCCTCAGAAGCAGGGTTTGTGGATCAAAGAGAAGCATGTTTGAAAACTTTTGGTTCTATCCCAAATTGCCCTGCCAGAAAGATTGTACCAACTTTGACTCTTGCCAGCAATACACAAGAGCCAGTTTTTCCAGTACCCTCCCCTTTGTGGGGGAAAAGTCATTTCCATTCTCTACTATGTCAGAAGTCTGCAAAAATATGTCAAAAACAATATTTCGCTGTTACTGTAATTTTCGTGGATACCATTACTAGTGAGACTGTCTTTTTATGAGAGTTGTCTGAAGCTGTCAGGTTTCCCATACCTCTAGAGCCAATGGCTGCTTCCTCAGAGGAACTGTGTCTGCTGAGGGTTTTCCTTTGGTCTAGTAGTCAAGAAAGGCTGTGCAGAGCAAGCAAGTAGTGGCCAAGAATTAGCTCCCCATGGACAGCCTCAACGAAGCTCAGGGATAAACTCTACAGCACCTAGTGAGGTGAGATGTTCCCAAGGAGTGTTCTGTATCATCCAGCAGAGTTCCCCAGCAAGACCGAGTCTCAGTTTCCCACAGCAGGATGTCACACCACATAGCAATTCTTTAGTGGCTTCCTGACCTTCCCTCTGTCCTATTAGATATTTTCCCCCGAGGATCATGCCCCAGTTAAAATTACTTGAAGGTTGGAATGATGGATCCAGGGATATGAGTGCTTGCTAAACAAGCGTGAGCTCCTGAGTTCAAATCCCTGGTATACACATTTAAAGCTGGGCATGGCCATGTGCTTGCCTGTGGCCCCAGTACTGGCCAGGTGGGGTAGAAACAAGAGGATCACTGGGATGTGATGCTTGACAGCCTTGTGCTAGGATCAGAGACTCCGTCTCAAGGGATGATGGTCACATGTGCATGAGCAGGAATGCATGCATGTGTACATACACCACACACATAAGTATCATGCACATACACACAGAGAGAAAAACTACTTACATTTAAATCCTCATTTCAGGGTCCTCTTCTGGGCTAGGGAAACTAAATCAAGGCAATGTATTTTCTTCCCCCTCCCCAATTTAATCTGATTAGTTGTGTATTTTCCCATTTTGATACTGATATTCAAGACACTTATTTTAAAATATTAGGAAGGAATGGGTGTTGGTGACGGCAACCCTGAGCTATCACAGAATAGGGTCTTGGCAGATAGGTACTCTCAAATTCAAGTGGCTAATTCAAACAATTTGTTGCATTCAAAAATCAGTGTTCCACCCCTACACTTGAGTGTTTGTTTTCAAGACAGAGTATCACATAGCCCAGGCTAGACTCAAATCTACTATATAGCGGAAGATGACCTTGAACTCCTGACCTCCTGCCTGAGTTTACAGGTGTGCACCACCACTTCCATGGTGCTGGGGCCCAAACACAGGAGTTTGTGTGTGCTGGGTGAGCAATCTGCCAACTGAGCTACACCCCCAGCTTAACCTTGATTTCAGATGCACCATAGCGATCTAAAGATTTTTCTCAGAAGGATACATTAACTAACAGGTGGAAAAATGAAAAATACTAGCCAAAGTGTACCTCAGTGTATACTTTATCTAAAGTTGATTTATATTCAATTCATATTGTCTGCTATAAGAAAATCTATATCCAAAGGCCAGGCAGGTATAGACACTGGGGAAGACTAATATTTTAGCTACTTTTCTATTGCTGTGACAAAACATTATGACCAAGGCAATTTATAAAAGAAAACGTTTAATTTGAGGCTCAACAGTCCCACAGGGCCAGAGCCCATGACCATCATAGTAGACAGCATAAAAGCAGGCAGGCAGGCATGGTGCTGGAGCAGAACCTAAGCACTTACATCTCCATCCACAAATAAGAAGCAAAAAAAGAGCTGAGAATGGTGTGGGCTTTTGAAACTCATAGCTCACCCTCAGTGACACAGACAATACCTCTTCCAGCAAAGCCACACCTCCTAATCCTTGTTAAGCAGTTCCACCAACTAGAGCCCAAGCATTCAAATATATGAGCCTGTGAGGGCCAATTTCATTCAAACCACTACAACTAGAAGAGCAGATTGCTTGAGCCCAGAATTTGTAACCAGCCTAGGTAGCATACTGGTGTGTTCTCTCTATCTCTGTCTCTGTCTCTCTGTCTCTCTCTTCCCATCCCTCCCTCCCTCCTTCCCTCCCTTCCTCTCCCCTCCCCATATGTTCAAAGTAGATTGCCATCCTTTTAAGGGAGTAATGTTCAGTGGGAAGTCTGGTGAGGTTTCAAGTGGAGAGAGATTTTGGGTCAGATGGCATTTTCTAGTATCTAAGATCAATATGGTCTTAATTAAAACACCAGCCTCCCAAGAAGACTCTGAGAGGCAGTAAACAACACTAAACTCAGCTGGACCAGAGCCCAGAAAGTCAACCAGACTTGTACAAATGAAGACACACACAAGCACACACACAGAGACAGACAGACAGACAGACAGACACACACACACACACACACACTTACAGCTTCTAAAAGCAGCGAAGGACTTTGAAGGGGGAAAGGCAGGGAAGGGAATGCAGGAACAAAAGAAAATTGCCAGTTTGCATCGTCTTGTGGGCCAGGAACCAGGCCCAGCCCCTTGGAAAGAATCTGCTCAGGGCCTTTCTTCCAGCTGCACAGCGGAAAGCAAGCGGAGGTAAAACAAGGACAGTCTAGACAAAGCAACTTGCCTTGTCTGGCAATGAGAGTGCATGAGGAGAACAGTCGGATACGAATCCACGGCAGCCAGACGCAGCAGACTCTTGGGGACTAGGACTGCCCCAGCTTCCACGATAACAACAGAAAAGTTAAGTGGGGAAGAGCGACTCCATACTTTTGGTGTACTTCGTCAGAATCCGAGGCCAGTCGGGACTTGCGAGGCCCGTGAGGGGCTTTGCATTATACAACTGCAAACGGAGAAGTAACAGGGGACACAGTCCAGATTAGATTCTGCACACATGAAAGCGGTTGATCTTAAGTCTCAGATTTGAGATTTATTAAAAGAAAATTAGGGCTGAGAGATGGTGCCGCAGTTAAGAACACTGACTGCTCTTCCAGAGGAGCTGGCTTTGATTCCCAGCACCCGTGTGGCAGCTCACAACTGTCTACAACTCCAGTTCCAAGGGATCTGATGTCCTCTCCTGGCCTCTGTGGGCACTGCACACATATGGCATACAGACATACATGCAGGGAGAACATCCAGACATACTCATTACATTACATTACATTTTTTAGATATGTATATCCAGTGGCTTCCTTCCAGTCTAGCTTCTGTTTTCTTTCTTTTTAAAGTTTTTTTTATTTATTATGTATACAGCATGTATGACTGCAGGCCAGAAGAAGGCACCAGATCTCGTTACAGATGGTTGTGAGCCACCATGTGGTTGCTGGTAATTGAACCCAGGTCCTCTGGAAGAGCAGTCAGTGCTCTTAACCTCTGAGCCATCTCTCCAGCTCCATTACATTTTTTAAAGCGATAATGAGAATCCATAGGCTGTATGCTAGTCAGATTCACAGAGCTCACAGACTACTTGGTCAAGAGAATCCACTGAAGAGTTCTTTTTCAAACTGAAGCTATACTTACTTCAGTAAAAATGTCCATGCAACCGTTACCACGCAATGGAGTTAACTGCCTGCCTCACAATGCAGTTGAATGCTCTCATGAGGTCAGCAGACATCAATTAAAGACCCTGGTAACTTTGGCGAAACTATTGAAATACAGTATCACTTGGGATAGAGAGGTAGTTCAGACAGACAGGCAATGGTGGTGCATGCCTTTAATCCCAGCACTTGGGAGGCAGAGGCAGTTGGACTTCTATGAGTTCGAGGCCAGCCTGGTCTACAAATCAATTTCCAGGACAGCCAGGGCTGTTACACAGAGAAAAAAAAAAAATGAGAGAGAGAGATTGTTCAGTCAGTCAAGTGCTTGCCATATAAATATGAAAGTACCATGAAGAAAGCGGGGAGTGCGGGTGTGTTTGTAGTCACAGTGCTAGGGAAGCTGAGACAGAAGGATTGCTGTGGCTTGCCAACCAGTCAGCTTATCCTGATCATCGTCAGCCCCAGGCCCTGGAAAACACCCTGTCTCAAAACACAAGATGGACCCAAGTTGTTGGCACAAATCTTTAATCCCAGCATTCAGAAGGTAAAGGCAAGTGGAGCTCTTTGAGTTCAAGGCCAACCTGATTTTCACATAGTCAGTACCAGGTTAACCAGAGCTACATAGTGTGATTCTGCTTAAAAAAAAAAAAAGAAAAGTGGGTGGTGTCTGAGGAATAATATCCAAGGTTGACCTCAGGCCTCTACATACACACATACATATGTTTAAAGTATAATACAACTTTATGTTAATAAAAATGGACTCGAGTGTTTTTGTGATAACTGTCAACACACAAAAAACCCCATACCATTATACTTATTATCTCAAAGGGAGTAAAAATGGTTTATTCTGGAGCCAAATTTCAATGACTGTGGTCTAGGAAACATGGAACTAAGTTGCCTCAGGTTCCATGTTCCCACAAAAAAGCAGTTTCATGAGGTATTACAGTAGCAGAACAAAAGAAGCCATAAATTAAGACAATTTAAATTTTTTTTTTTTTTTTTTTTTTTTTTTTTTTTTTGGTTTTTCGAGACAGGGTTTCTCTGTGTAGCTTTGCACCTTTCCTGGAACTCGCTTTGGAGACCAGGCTGGCCTCGAACTCACAGAGATCCACCTGGCTCTGCCTCCCCAGTGCTGGGATTAAAGGCGTGCGCCACCACCGCCCGGCCAATTTAAAAGTTTTATTGGTGAGTGTTTCAGTTACGGTCTCTATTGCTGTGAAGGGACACCATGATCTCCGCAACTCTTATAAAGGAAAACATTTAGTTGGGGTGGCTCACTTACACTGCAAAGGTTCAGTCCATTATCATCACAGAGGGGAGCATGGCAGCGTGCAGGCAGACACAGTGCTAGAGAAGGAGCTGACACACAGGCAACAGGAAGTAGTCTGAGACGCTGGGGATGGCTTGAGCACATATGAGACCTCAAAGCCCGCCTCCACAGTGACGCACTTCCTCCAACGAAGCCACACCTTCTCCAATAAAGCTACACACCCCCAATCATGCCACACCCTTTGGGGGCCGTTTTCCTTTAAACCTCCACAGCGAGTACATCAGCGAGGCGGCTACAGCAAGATGGTGAATCTCCCTCCTCTAGACGTCAGATTCCATCTGATGAGATTCTTAGTTTTTGGGCCAGTGGTCCGTTAGATTCCAAAGGCTTTTTTCCAAAGGTTAGTCACAAGATGTTAATTCCAAAATATAAGTGGGCAAGGGATAGCTGCTCAGGGAGCGAAAGCTAACCCGAGATAAGGGTCTGGACCTGCCGCGTTGCAACCCCCTTGCATCACGGCAGTTCTAACCGGTCCATCAGTCTCTGGATACCAGAAGTTCTTGTCTGCAGACCAAAACAACACAGTTTTTGTTGATCGCTCACACAAGGTGCTCCACTGAATCAGCAAATCTGCTCCACCCAGCTACCGAAGCGCCAGGCTGCTGAAATCTCCATCAGGTCCCAGCTGCCTTGTCGAAAAACGCAGGCCAGGGAAGGGCGGGTGGCGGAAGGGGAGGGAGGCGCTGGGCAATCCCCACATGTGCTGCTTCGGCTCCTATTTCATCAGTCAGGACGAATCCCTTGGCGCCTTCCAACTGCTGGAGGTGGAGAAGTTCCGTGTCAGCTGTGCCTGGAAAGGGGAAAGAAACTGGATATTGAAATCATTTCTGCCACACCCCGTTCTCAGTGATCCGGAGCTTTGGATGATTTCCTAGAACAATGTAAGGCTGGAAAGAAACAGACCTCGAGAGGCAGAGCTAAGGCCACAGAACAGGAGGTAGAAGTCATGCACTGGGATTCCCATGCCAAGGCTGGAGCCTCTGAGCAAGGAGCTTCAGAGAGCTGTAAGCAAGTAAGAAAGCCGGAGACCGAGTCCTGAGAAAGACCTCACGTGGCCAAGACCAACCTGCCATAAAGTTTGTTTTAGGCGACTTGGTTTGTCACACCAAGTGGCAGTTTTCCCTCGGGGCAATTTAATGAATCACTTGATATCTGACACCATCCCTACCTGTTCTCCATGACCTATGGTCCTTGCATCCCAGGGAAGAAGAGATAATCCGAGGGTTTCACAGAAATATGCATTTCTAGGTCTCATGCAAGATGTTACAAGTCAGAATCCCTGACAATCGGGACTGGGGAGACAGCTCCTTCAGTAAAGGGCCTGTAGTGCAAGTGTGAGGACGTGAGTTCGAATCCCAGGCACTCAGAGAGAAGCCAAGTGGGGGGGGCATCCCCAGCACCCAGTAGATGGAGACAGGCAGATCCCTAATATGCTCTAGCCAGTCAGCCTAGCCAAATCGGTGAGCTCCAGGTTCAGTGAAGGAACCTATCTCAAAAAGTGAGGTGAAGAATGGCCGTGGGGGAAACATGGCGTTGACCTCTGGCCTCCGTGTGTGTGTGTGTGTGTGTGTGTGTGTGTGTGTGTGTGTGTGTGTGTGTACATTTGCACATGCCACATATAGTACCACACACATAGACACCATATACAATACCATACACAAAACAGAAGCTCTGAAAACCCAGGATATCGGTTTGTAATAAGGGTCTCTTAGGGGATTTTCCTGCAGTCTAGACCATGGGATCTGGTTTTAGACTTTCCAGGACCCAGGGTGGGTCTGAGATCTGGCCTAGGTTTGGGTCCTAGGTGAATGCCTGTAGCAGTTCATCATCAGACATTCTGTCCTCGGTCCCTAGAGGCATGTGGTGAGGTCAGGCGAGGCTATGTGGGGACTGTCTTTAGTGAGGAAGACTTGGAAGCGTGGACACTGGGCTGATTTTGAGATCCTGTCTACCAGTCCTGGGGAGGATTGGTAGAACACAGTAGCTTTGAGAACAAGTTTGTAGACAGGTAGCTACGAGACTGGAAACCACAGGGATGGAGAAGAGCCCAGCCCCCGTTGTTGAGTTTCTAACATCTTGTTTATAATCCTGGCTTAATTCTTTTCCATTTATGGAGAGCTTAGGAGAAAGAGCAACTAACGACTACTATATGAGTCCACCCCTCCGTATAAATAGGACTGGTGGTGGTGCAAGTCTTAGTCCCAGCACTCAGGAGGGAAAGGAAGGCCAGTCTCTGTGAGTTCCAGGACAGCCAAGGCCACACAGTGAAACCCTGTCTCAAAAAACAACAACAACAAACGAAACAAAAAAACCATTGTGCTTTCTTCCTGTACTGTTATTTGCCAACTTAGATTCCCAATGCCCATTTTGTTTGGGTATTAGCATTTCCTATCAAATTTCTAGAAGAGGGGATTTTTATCAGCTTGTTCATCATGTTTTTATGAGTTGTGGAACTTTTCAAACTTTCTGGCATATGCACTCTGCCTTCCTTCCTCTCCTCTCTACCCTTCCTCTTTATTCAGTATTTTATAACTGCCCTATCAGCTCCTGGGATAGACTTTTCTTTCATTTAAAATAATGTTTCCGAAAGCCTTGTCACCTTAAAGCTTACACTACGGGAAGCTATCTAAATGTAAACCAGAGAAGTCACAGGCAACATAGGTTGCAAATATGGGGGAGGATTAGAGCAGGCACATGCTTGTGTTTAAGAAAGTGTGTCTGCCCAAACACTCGGGGAAGACGGTGGAGAGAAGGGACCACTATCCGTGAGCAGAAGAGGATTCCCCAGTTGTTACATAAGCAACTAGAATCCTAGAACGACCTTCAACATCTTTGGCCCACAGAATATCCTTGAGGAGACACCTAGAGTTGTAAACAATTGGTGCCAGATGAGTAAAAGAGAAAATCAATTCCATTTACTTTCCCACCTCATTTATTTCTGGAGCACTGCGGACAAGTAAAAATAGTCTGTGTGTCTCAGCATCTGGGAGTCTTTATCTTTTCATTCGATAGCGAGGCTATCTGTGGATATTGGCATCAAAAATATCTCAGAATCTGAGGAAGTGTAGCCTTTTCTACAAGAAATTAACATAAACTATACTTCAGAACCCGTGTAGAAGACAGGTTGTGTTAAAATATTATATTGTTTGTGTATCTTTGTGAGTATAGGTGCATGTGCGTATGTGGGTGCCCAAAGACGCCAGCGTTTGTGAATTGTTCCGTGTGAGTACCGGGATCTGAACTTTAGTCGGGGATTGAACAGTAATTACTGAGCCATCTCTTTATCCCTCCTTCCCTGGATCTCCCTCCTCCCCTTGAGAAAGGGTTCTCATCCTGTAGGCCTGACTGGATTTGAACTTGTTATGCAGACCAGGAAGACTTAGCTCTCCTAGTGAACCTTTGGCCTCTGCCTCTCATATACTGGCATTAAAAGCATTTATCGTCACACACAGCAAATCATTACCATGTTTTAAACAAACAGGAAGGAAAAATAATATATAAAAATAATCAAGCGTGAGATCTTGTATTAAAGCAAGAAGCAGTCCTACTATGCTAAATATCAGCCTCCTGCATAATGTGACTTTTTCCCCCCTTCTGTGAAGGTGGTCATTTTCAGTTTGCTGTCTCATCCATAGCGTTGGTAATTACCGATAGCTGAAGTGTTTTTCTGATAAAGGGCAATGAGTCCTCTTCAAGCAGAGCCCTGGTTGGCTGGAACTCTGCGGTCTGGACAAGCTGTAATGTGGATCTTAACCTCTGACCATGTTTGGAGAATGGCCAAATGAAGGCAGAAAAGTCTGAGCCTGTTAAAGACCACAAGGAAAGTTCTTGGCAAAATCAGATGAGAAAACAGAGTTCACGAACTCCCAATGGTGACATCATCTTTAATCTTTACCCCTGTCCCTTGTTTTGGGAACCATATCAGAATTTGTTTTTACAAAAATTTATTTTATTTTATTTTTTAATGTATGCATATGAGTGTTTTGCCTGCATGTATATCTGGGTGGTATGTGCCTACATGGTCAGATCCTCTGGAAATGGATGCCACTCTGTGGGGTCTGGGAATCTTTTTTTTTTTTTTTTGGAGCTTTGCATGTTTTGTGTTTTTTTGTTTTTGTTTTTCCCATGACTAATTTGATGGTGGAATGAAATTTCCACTAGGAGCCAGAGACTTATATCTTTTTTTAAAAAAGTAAATTAATAAAAATATTTTTAATAATGGAAAATATTAGTGACTCCTTTAGATCTTCATCCAGCTTTGAGAATCCTAAACACATGAAGATGGTTACGAAAATCCACAAGGGGTCAAAATGCAGAGAACAACTCACCGTGGGGTTCCCATCCCAGCTGGTTCATCTACCCCACAATCCCTGTATCTCAGGGAGCATCAAGGAGGACCAGAAGAGTTACTGCAAGAAAGACTAAAAAAAAAAAAAAAAAAGAAAGAAAGAAAGAAAGAAAGAAAGAAAGAAAGAAAGAAAGAAAGAAAAGAGGGGGCTGGAGAGATGGCTCAGCAGTGCACTGGCTGCTTTTCCAGAGGACCCAGGTTCAATTCCCAGTACCCACCCGGTTCCTTTACAAGAGCGGCCAGTGCTCCTAACCACTGAGCCACCATCTCCCCAGCCCCAGGTTTGTTTATCTTGATAGAGGTGTTTGATTTATCTCATAAATTTCTATCTGAGGCACCGTCTGTCTCTCTTATCATGTTGGCTGATGTCTAGATACATCAATTCAGAACTGAAACATGACGATAGTATAATTCTATTACTCCTTCATTTTTGAGACAAACTAAGCAAGCTCCATTATTTCCTAGACAGCTCCCAGAAGTGCAGTTCACAAAGCAAAGGCAAGATGTGTGCTTACTTTTTTAAAAAAATTGTGTTTCTTTAAAGGCGACAAATATTCTAATAGACAGTGACCAATTAGTTGGTTTTTCAGTAACACTATGAACATATCTTATGAGGGCTGGAAAGAGGTCTCAGTGGTTAAGGGCACTTACTACCATTGCAGAGGACTGGAGTTTGAATCCCAGCACCCACATGGCAGCTCACAACCATCTGTAACTCCAGTTCCAGAAGACCTAATGCCTCTCTGACCTCCACAAACTCCTGCACTCACACATATAAAATAATATACACATGTGTATGCATATATATACCATATACCACATATATGCATATATACATACCATACCATATATATACATATATATATGCACATACATATCTTCTGCATTTCAATCTATTCTAGCTATTATCATTGTTGTTGCTCCAGTCAACTCATCTTTTGCCAGTGGGAGGTACTTCAAACTGGCCAGTGAATCCTTCTCATGTGGTCCTTGTAGGCCTTTGTAGTTTATATCTGATGTGGCAAGATATTCTGAACATATCATGTCTCAATCTGGATTTGGGAATTGGCCACCTTCCTAGAGACCTCTGATCCCTTTCCATGGGAAGCAGAATTCAAGATGACAGCGTGTTCACTGACACCGGTTGGGACATTATTTTTAGGCCTTAAAGCAGAGAGAGAAATGTTTTGAAGACAGAATATATTCCTAGCACAGAGAAGAGGGGCACTGGAGATATCCAATGCTTGGGTCTACTGAGTCATTTGTAAAAAGATGGATCAAGCAAGGGGCCATTCACACTCGAGAATGACCGCACAGCATCAAGCCAAGGCGGAAGTCCAGATCAGCCTGGAAGGAGCACTGATGAGTGTTGGTTGTATGGTGGATGGTGAATTTCCAGAAAGAATCGCAACAGGTGAGAGGTGACAACAGGCATTTGCTTGATTTCTCTTTCTTTCTTTCTTTCTTTCTTTCTTTCTTTCTTTCTTTCTTTCTTTCTCTCTCTCTCTCTCTCTCTCTCTCTCTCTCTCTCTCTCTCTCTCTCTCTCTCTTTCTTTCTTGACAAAGTCTTATTGCGTAGCCCTGGTTGGCCTGGAACTCGTTATGTAGACAAGGCAGCCCTGGTCACAAATATCAGCCCACCTCTATCTCCCAGATTCTAGGATTAAAAGTGTGTAACCACCACTTCTTTGTTTTTTATTTATGTTTATGCGTATGTGTATGGGTGTTTTGCGTGTATGTTTGTCTATGGCCCATTTGTGTGCCTGGTGCCAGGGGAGGCCTTAAGAGGCTCCCCTGAGACTGGGGTTACAGACAGTTGTGAGCTGCTGGGAATCCAACCTGGGTCCTCTGGAAAAGATTCCAGTGTTGTTAACCACTGAGCCATCTCTCCAGCCCCTATTTCTTGGGTGTTGTTGTTGTTGTTGTTGTTGCTTGAGAGAGAGTCTCACTATGTAGCTCTGGCTGGCCTGGAACTCAAGATGCAGAGGAGCTGGGCCAAGAGGGGAATCAAAGGCATGCACCACCATCCCCCAAAGGCATTTTTAGCTGAGACACCAAGAAGTCGTGAGAGCAGTGTGGGAACACCAGGGGAGCTGATTTGCTGGGGGGAAAAAAAAACCAAGCAAGCAAACAAACAAAACCAGAATTCATCTACTGTGTGTGGAGCGTCTGCCAAGGCTACACTGTTTCTTGGAGAACCCGGCTTCACCTTTATTTATAGCCCTGTATCCAGGCACAGCCCCCAAAGTGCCTGGAACTGGAAAGGGAGAGAAGGGCTGCCCAGAGGTCCTGTTCTAGCCTTCATCCTCCTCCACGTTGACCTTCAACAAAGTTTTCACACGTAACAAAATTATTCTGGAATATCTTATCTTCCGGAAATGTTTTCTCACTAGCGTTTTTTCCCTAGCTTCCTCCTTGGAGCCTACTAGAGATTCATGAGGCTTGTAAAGATGAGCACCGAAGAGCCCACCGGGTCGTATAAGTGTCTCTTATAAGTGACTCTTCACAGGTCTTTATAGCATTTTGACCTGTGAAGAGTCACTTGCAGTGTCCCTTGGCTGTATTCTGAAAGCACTGGAGCAGGTCTCACCACAGGCAAATAAGTATGGAGAGATCCAAGAACCAGAGGAGTGCCTGACAACACAGAAGTAGGATGGATGGCAGCCTTCTTTCTCCAAGAAGGGGATGTCTCCTTGTCCACTGAATCATGTCGTTTGTGGTACAATGACAAATCAGATGTCAAAGGTGACAAGCACAAAGACTGTGAGCATCGCCAGATACCCTCCAGTATGGACACTCTTTTCCTGCAGGATCCTGAGCCCTACCTAGTTACAACTTCCCAGAGCTGATTGGTGGACACCACGATCGTCCCAAATGTCGACTTCTGGCAGATATCCACACCTGGAACAGGGTTGTGGGATCTTTCCCCTACATTCCATTCCCTAAGTAAGGAGATGGCCCTGAGTTGCTCTTGGCCTGGCCTCCGCCAGTGGCCAAGGCCACTGACCAAAGAATGGGCCTCCCCAGGCAGCAGAATCAGCACAAATAAACATTGCAGATGTGGGTACAGCGCACTGCAAGTTCAATGGTGAATATATAAAGAACTCTTTCCTCCAGTGCCCAATAGCAGATGGTAAAATAAATAAATAAGATGCAACCAAGACGGTTTCCCTGTTATGACTGTGGAATTGGAGATAATTCCATTAATCAGCCATCCAAAGAGTTGTGTCTCCTTGGTGTCCTGACCCAGAAGTGGGTATCTCTCTCCGTGACTTTCAGAGTCCTTTGGTAGATAAGAGATTTCTGGTGTTGTCGGGGAATATAAATTCAAGTTTTATTACTGAATTTTCTGGCAATGAATTCACAAAAGCCTCTGGGTGTCATTTCACTGTGTCACCACCTGACATTTAAGGATGGCTGAAGGACTTGGGACCAAAAAAAAAAAAAAAAAAAAGGAAGTCTCATTGTTTTCGTTTTGAAACCTATTTCTAAGTAAACCAACTCATTAGAATTCAAAGGGAGCTCTAAAATTCAGCCTTTAGACGGCAACCTTTTGCAGACTGCACAGTGCTCTTCATTTTCCTGTCACATTAAGAATTACTACCTGGAGCTGGGGCCGGTGAGATGGCTCGGCGGGCTGAGATGGCAGCTTGCAAGCTGATGACCTGAGTTGCAGTTTTAGGACCCACTTTGTAAGAGAGAACCGACGACTTCAAGTTGTCCTCTGACCTAAACACACACACACACACACACACACACACACACACACACACACACACATACACACTTGCACATTCGCTCATACCCCCAAATAAATAAAATGTAAAAAAATAAAATAAAATGCACTGCTTTGATAAAAACTCTTCTATTTTTATCACTACTAAGAACTCAAGGATGAATTGAACGTACCACAATGCTTACTTTGAAAATGGTAACAAAGGCAACCTTCCAAGGTCAAATAATGCCATGATAACAAGAAAACACGGAACATCCCCAACTGATGGGACATTAGGATCCCCACATAATTCAGTCAGCTGGCTCTTGAAGCAATAGTTAAGGAATGATGTAAGATCCTTAGTAGAATAAACAGTGGTCAGTTCTAGGCCAGAGGTTTCCAACAGCAGCTATACATTTAACATTAAAATCAGGAGAGGAGAATGATTTTAAAGCTTTGATGCTACAGCCAGCAAGGTGGCTTTGTGATCAAGTGTGATAGAGCAAGCATGACCACCTGAGTTCGATCTCTAGAACCCACATGGAAGCAGGAGAGAGCTGAGTCCACCACAAGTGTCCTCTGACCTCCACATGTGCACCATGGCATACACACACACACACACACACACACACACACACACACACACACACACACACACACACAAATACACTAAGAGGGATGGATACAACAAATTTACAATACTGATTAGCTTTTAACATTTACCAACCATGTGACCTTAAGTTTTCTGAACCTTAATTTCTTCCTCACATAAAGGTTTGATTAGAGAATGAAGTGCAAAACCGGACGTAAGCTGATTTTTCTCCTCTCCTCAGATGATATCCAGCCTTAAGAGCTAAAGAAAACGAGGCTGAGTTCACACAGCCTGGTTAAATATGTTGGTGAACCAACAATAAAGTTCTTCGCAACAGTCCACCAACTACCTTCATTCTCTCTACATATATTTCAATAATTAGCATGCTCTAGTAGGGTCTTCAATGAGGTAACAGATATGGCTCACTTATACAAAGGCCTGCCACATAGCACGCACTCAGGGACAGTACACTGATTGCAATGATCTATTGTGCTTTACTTAGTGTCACCTAATGAAGCAGATGAGGGTTTTTATTTTTGTTTTAGGGTAAACAAATTGTTTCCATCCTACAGAGTTTGTATTGTATGGAACACTCTCATGGAGTCCCAAGCACTTCATGGGGCATAATTAGTAATATTATAAATCTGCCAGACAATCTTTGTGTGTGTGAAAAAAATTATCTGAAGGGCAGAAAACAATGGACTTAAACGCAAAGGCACCCTGTATGTCACTAAGGAGGGAGGGAGGGAAGGGAAGTGCATTCTATCAGCAAAGTAAAGACATTGATCAGTGTGCTGATTTCAGATTCGGTGCCCCGCTTTCTTGTCTGCCCACTGTCTTCCTCAGACATGATCTGGGAAAACATTTGGACGATCGGGAGTGCTATTATCTGCAGGACCACACTTCAGTTCCATTTATATTGTATTTCTGTAGAAGGTTGGATCAAGTCTACCAAGGAAAGAAAGATGTCAATGTCCTTAGCCATCAGATCAGCCGACTTCCTGCCAAATGGACATGACCAGAGGCCAAGGGGGAGCCTTCCGATCAGGAGGGCAGCAGAGAACTGGATGACACCAGCTCTCTTTACAGGCTTGCACTTGATTAACAGCGCTGTTGGAGATTTTAAAAAGAGGGTGACTACTACGATGATGTCATCCACTTAGCAGTAAGCAGCAGCTTGCAGCTGTACCTGCGGTCAGATCAAGGTCACAGCACACAAGGCAGATACTCCGTTACAAGGGAAATCTCACTCTTTCCCTCAAATACTTCTCTTGTGCCAAAATTTAAAGCTGTTTGGTCTCTGTTCTGTTTCTATAAATTCCAACTGCCTGTCGCTTTTTGGAGTTAATGAATTAAATTTTCAGGGGGAAAAAAAAGTGATTTCATTTTATCTTATTTCATTGTTTGGGACAAGTATCTCAGGGAGTCCAGGCTGGTCCCTAACTCACTGCCTAGCTGAGGAGACCTTGAGCTCCCACCTCTAGCTTTCAGGTGCTGGGAACATTAGAGGTGTGCCACCATAACTGGATAAAAAGTGATTTTTTAAAACTATATTCATTGATTCATTCAATAAACACACATTGCAAGCCTACCATGTATTCATCCCCACTGTGCCACACCCCCTCCCTCATCCAAACCCAGGTCTGTTAGATGAAGCCCAGTGAGATCATCCTTTATGGATCATGTGACAGATGTCCTGAGACATCAGCTACATACTGAGGGTGGTACAGTTGGTGCTTAGGATGCCTTGAAGATGTCATCTGAAGCTTCTGCATTACAAATCTAATCCCACTTCCAACAGTATCGAGAAGTGGGTCCTTCAAGAAATGAAAAACAATTAGCTGCCGTCTTAACCGACACAATCAGGATTGGTAGTTGCTCACTTTAGGGGCCAGTAAGAGGGCTCAGTGGGTAAAGGCGCTTACCACCAACCCTCAAGATCTGGGTTCAATCCCTGGGATCCATATGGTGAAAGGAGAGAAGTGATTCCTATGAATTGTCCTCTGACCTCCACATGTGTGCTGCGGCATGCATGGATCCATACATATCCACACCCACACAGAAGCTTAAAAGGGAGCTGCAATTTGCTGGGCGGTGGTGGCACACGCCTTTAATCCCAGCACTCAGGAGGCAGAGCCAGGCAGATCTCTGTGAGTTCGAGGCCAGCCTGGGCTACCAAGTGAGTTCCAGGAAAGGTGCAAAGCTACACAGAGAAACCCTGTCTCGAAAAACCAAAAAGAAAAAAAAAAAGGAGCTGCAATTAATTCTTTAAAATTCAATCCCAACACTCAGGAAACACACGCAGGTGTATCTCTATGAATTCAAGGACTGTCTTGTTTACCCAGTGAGTTCCAGGCTAGCAAAGGCTACATAATGAGACCCTGTCTCAAAATAAACAACAACCCAAATTCAGTTAGCAGAAAAGAATACAATCTATTAAAGAAAAAGAGCATGGGTTGGGGATACAGCCTAATTAGTAGAGCGCTTGCCTAGTGCTTACATGGGTGTGATCCCTAAAACTGTACAAAGGGTAGTGGTCTGCATAAATCATGGACATATGATGTAATCTCAGTACTTGGAAGATGGAGGCAAGAGGATCAGAAGTTTAAGGGCATCCTCGGATACTACTTTGCAGTTTTGATGCCAGCCTATGGTATATATGAACCTATCTAAACAAGTATGAATAGCCGGCGGCAGTGGCACCTCTCTTTAATCCCAGCACTCCAGAGGCAGAGGCAGGTGGATCTGTGAGTTTGAGGTTAGCCTGGGTTACAGAGCTAGTTCTAGGACAGCCAGGGCTACACAGAGAAACCCTGTCTACAACAAAAGACCATGACCAAAAGCAACTCGGGAAAGGGTGTGTTTCAGCTTACAGTTCAATGTCACAGTCCATCACTGAGGGAAGCAGGGCAAGGAACTCAAACAGAGCAGGAACCTGGAGGTAGGAGCTGATGCAGAAGCCATGGAGGAGTGCTGTTTATTGACTTGCTCCCCATGGTTTTCCCAGCCTGCTCTCTTATAGAACCCAGGCCCACCCATCCACAAGTGGCGACACCCACAGTGAGATGGGCCCCCACATCAGTCATAAATCAAGGTAATGCGGGCTGGAGAGATGGCTCAGAGGTTAAGAGCACTGTCTGTTCTTCCAGAGGTCCTGAGTTCAATTCCCAGCAACCACATGGTGGCTCACAACCATCTGTAATGAGGTCTGGTGCCCTCTTCTGGCCTGAAGGGACACATGCAAGCAGAACACTGTATACATAAATAAATAAATAAATCTAAAAAAAAAAATCAAGGTAATGCAACACAGCCTTGTCCAAAGGCTGGTCTATTAGTGACATTTTCTCAATTTTTTCTTCTTTCATCTTCTTCTTCTCCTCCTCCTCCTCCTCCTCCTCCTCCTCTTCTTCTTCTTCCCAAACCACTCTAGCTCATGTCAAATTGACATTAAAAAACTAGCCAGCCGCTTCCATGTAGCCAGGTAGCTGAGATTCCACTCCTTACCATAGTTGTAGATAAGTCATGGAACCCTGGGTTTAATCCACAGCACCACAGAAAGCCACGCATAGTGGTACAACCCTATGACTCCAGCCCTGGGGGAGGTAGAGGCAAGAGGATCAGAAGTTCAAGGTCATCTTTGGGTGCATAGCCAGTTTGAGGCTAGCCAGGGAAAGATGAGACACTGTTTTTTGTTTGTTTTTAAAAGAAGAAAAAGTCTTGAGGTGTGGTGGCACACAACTTTAATCCCAGCACTTAGGAGACAGAGGCAAGCAGAGATTTGTGAATTTTTTTTTTTCCGAGACAGGGTTTCTCTTTGTGTAGCTTTGGTGCCTGTCCTGGATTTTGCTCTGTAGATCAGGCTGGCCTCCAACTCACAGAGATCCACTTGGCTCTGCCTCCCGAGTGCTGGGATTAAAGGCATGCGCCACCACCACCACACACACACACACACACACACACACACACACACACACACACCCCGTCTGTGAAATTTTTTAAGGCCAACCTGAGATACATAGGGAATTCCCGGACAGCCAGCAGCTACACAGTAAAACCTTGTCTTAAAAAAAAAAAAAAAGGTACTATATTTGCAAAGACAGTGTTCTTTCACATCCATTATCTCGATTAGTCTCAGAACAGTGTCATGAGGTTGATGATGCCTTTTCCATTTTGAAGGAGACGATGAAACTCAGACAAGTGCTGTCTATAGATCACCCAGTGGGCAAACAACTGTTCTAGAGAAAAAGGAGACCTGGTCCTTTGGTAAGCCTGGTCCTTTAAAAATCTTCCAACAGAGTGAATTAAGGCCAAAGATCAGTAAATGAGCCATCTCCCTTTTACCCCACGGCCCAGTAATGCCCAAACCTGTTGAAGGTGGAAACAGTATTGCTGAGCTGAAGACTTGCTTTTCCTTCCGAGAGTGTGTTAAAGCCTGTAAGATTAAAGTGAAATCAAGTTCATTGGGAGGTCTCCTTTTTAATTAGTTTGTTCTGGGATTTCATAACCTCCCTGGAAGGAGCTCTACATTCCATCACAGAGCACCTTGAAGCTGGGATGGAGGACCCTTGTGTGAGTCTGGTTAGCTTAGAGGGTTGGTATAATTGAGGTATAGCATCATTACTGGCTTGTGATAATGTCTCCCTTTGTTAGCTCGGAGGACACATTAAAAATTAAAGGGCTATTTAAAAAGTCAACTCCATGACACATCCCTATGTAGGTCAGTGAATAAATACAGAATACAGACAGGAAAAGACGTCCTTCCCACCAGCCCTGATTCATTCCTGGATTTGGGTCAGTCCTCCTTCACAACTTTGATGACCTTTCTCGACACCCAAGGTGAGAAATTCAGAATTCAGAGGGGGAAAAAAAAAGTAAAGAACAAACCTTGAATCATTTAGTGTGAAGTTGATTTAAATTTATTCCACTGAAGGGAAGCTTTCTTATTAGTAAAGTGAATGAGCTGCACCCTGTTCCAGAACCTTCATGAAGAACCTATCTATCTCTCAAGATGAGCGTAGTAGCATGCCATTGGGAGCAAGGCAAAGGCAGGTGAATCCTTGGGAATGGAAGGATAGCCTGGTCTATATTGCAAGTTCCAGGGCTACCTAGTAAAGACTCTGTCTCTAAAAATAAACAAATGATTAGAATTCAGGTGAAAACATTATACCAACATTTAGGGCACTTTGTTTAGGCTGTTTTGGTTAAAACAGGGAGGGAGGTTCATTCTCTCTGATAATTACACCTCAAGGCCTCAGTGACAATGTAGTGTTCACTGTTTTTCTCTCTCTTTCTTTTTTAAAGAATATTTACTGATTTTTATATGTGTCAATGTTTTACCTGTGTGTGTGTGTGTGTATGTATGTGTGTGTGTATGTGTGTACCACATGCATACCTGGTGCCCTTGAAGGTCAGATCCCCTGGAACTGGAGTTATAGACAGTCATGACCTACATATGGGGTGCTGGGCATTGAACCCCAGTCCTTTGGAAGAGCAGCCAGTGCTCTTTACCTCTGAAGAATCTCTCCAGCCCTACAAGTTTCCTGATATACTGAACTGCATGATGGGTGGAAAATGGAAAGGAGAAAACTCTAAGAGGGGAAAACTAGAGCTAGGAGATTCTTGCATCCATCACTCAGGTAAAGACCAGTGATGTAGATTAAGATGCTAGTGATAGCTGTAATGGAGGCAGAAGAAGTTGAGCTGAGGAATTCAGTTTAGGGGTTCAGGAAAAGAGGAAATCAAAGCCATTCTTCAGGTCTTCCCAGAGCTACTGATCAAGATTCGGAGATACAGAATTGGTATATGAGAGGGCTAGATTTTCCCTTTTCTTTTCTCTTCTTCTTCTCCTCCTCCCCACCCCCTCTGTCCTCCCTCCCCTCTCCTCCTTCTTTTTGAGATAGGGTCTCACGTAACCCAGGCTAGCTTTGGCTTCACATTTGCTAAGTAACTGACGCTGGCCTTGAACTTGTGACCTTCCTTGTCACCCCCTCTCAAATTCCCGTTTATAGTGTCCTGAGGATTGAACTCAGGACTGCATGCCTACTAGGCAGGCACTCTACCATCTGGGCCACACCCCCTAGCTGTCAGCTTTCCAGCAGAAGCTGCCTAGTAGAATCACAACTGGGGGCTGTGAGTGTGCAGACTCTCCGCACGCACTCAAATCTTTATCCATGCCCTTGTGGCTCCGGAAGAGTTAAGGTATCTGCAGGATAAGCGTCCCACACACAGGAGTGCTTGAGGCACAGACAGCTGGGCTGGTATTTCCTGTTTCTGAATGTCTCCTTGCTCACAAACCGCAGGACCTCTTGGAAACACTTGTCTGGGAATTCTGAGGGTGGCTCAGTCTGGCTGCAGGGGGCACCCAGATCCACCCCCTTGCCTTCTCTGACGGAGGCTCTGGGTGCTGTATAAATATCCCGAGAGCTTGGAGATTTCGTAATGAGTCTCTGTTTGTACTTCTCTTCTGCTGGAGCGCAGGGGAAGCTGTCAGATCACGCCAGTGCGTTTGCTTCCCAATCATTTGAATGACTAAAATTCACACATCGGCCTCCTCTTCATGCCAGATCGTCCCCAGTGCACATCATCTCCATCTCCGCCCTTGTAGAGCCTCTTTCCACACTCTATCAGGACTGAAGCTGCTACAGAACACCCCAGGGTTACTGATAGGCATAGATGGGTTGACTTCTAGGACTTATGTCCTGCTGGCATGTCAGCTCCTACCCGGTTGTCCTTGGCCAAAGCGGGACACCATATTGTGAAGACACTCAAACAATTCTAAAAAGCGATTGTGTGAGCTGGGTGTGGTGGTCCACGATTTCAGTCCCAGCACTGAAGGCAGAGGCAGAGGCAGAGGCAGGGGCAGGGATCTCTGTGAGTTTGAGACCAACCTGGCCTACAAATCAAGTTTCAGAACAGCCAGGGCTGTCACATAAAGAAATCCTATCTCGGAAAAAAAAAAAAAAAAACAAAATGAAGAAGAGTGATTGGGGAGAGGTGTAGAGACCTCCTGCCAACAGCCATACCACATTGCCAGCAGCGTGAAGCAGCCCCTTGGCCATGGCTCTTCCAGTTCCCATCAAGCCTTCCTAAAGCTCCAGCTCGTAGCATGATAAAGCCCAAGCCTGGCCAGAGCCACCATCCACACTAAAGAGTTAATCCCCAACGCGGGAAGACTGCAAAAGAGAAATGATTGCTCACTCTGGAAGTAGAAGCAGAAGAAGCAGACATTCAAGGTCATCCTCAGCTATGTAGGGAGTTTGAGGGCAGCCTGGGCTACATGAGATGCTGCCTTAAAAAATATAAAGTTTTGGGGGCTGGAGAGATGGCTCAGAGGTTAAGAGCACTGGCTGTTCTTCCAGAGGTCCTGAGCTCAATTCCCAGCACCCACGTGGTGGCTCACATCATCTATAACGAGATCTGGTGCCCTCTTCTGGCCTGCAGGCACACATTCAGGCAGAAATCTGTATACATAATAAACAAATACTTTTTAAAAGTTTTTAAAAAGTAAAAAACAAATAAAGATGAATGAGTATTACTATATTTGGGATGATTTACTGTGTAACAAGATGTAGCTAATTCATCCTTAAAGAGAGCAATAATATTTCCTGTTTGTTTGTTTTGTTTTGTTTTCGAGACAGGGTTTCTCTGTGTAGCTTTGGAGCCTTTCCTGGAACCTACTCTGTAGCCCAGGCTGGCCTCGAACTCACAGAGATCCACCTGCCTCTGCCTCCCGAGTGCTGGGATTAAAGGTGTGCACCACCACCACCGCCCAGCAAGAGCATTACTATTTCTATGAACAATTTTATTGCTAGTAGTCCCTGTTTGGGGATGTCAAAAGAATGGAAAATTCACTCAAGACTGCCAAGATGGTTCAGTCATTAAAGGTGTTTGCTACCAAGCCTAAATGACCTGAGTTTGACCTCTCTGTGTGTAGCGTTGGCTGTCCTGGAACTCGCTCTGTAGTCTAGGCTGGCCCCGAACTCACAGAAATCCTCCTGCCTCTGCTTCCTGAATACTGGGATTAACTGAGTTCGATTTCTTAAACCCACGAGGCAGAAAGTGAAAACCAACTCCTATAAGTTGTCCTCTGACTGTCACATGAGTACCATGGCTTGTGGGCGTTATACACATCACACACATACACACATACACACATCACACACATATATACACACACATATACACACACATATACACACACATCACACACATATATATACACACACACATCACACACATATATATACACACACTCACATCACACACATATACACACACATCACACACATATATACACACACACACACATATACACACACATCACACACATACCAGACACACACATACACATCACACACACATCACACACACACACACACACACACACACACACACACACACACCAATAGTCATTTCTTTTAGGGAGACAGACTCTCACTATGTACCCTGGCTGGCCAGTAACTCTGAGTAGGATAGCCTGGCCTCAGACTCAGAGCTCTGCCTGCCTCTGTCTGCCAAGTACTGGGACTAAAGGCATGTGTCCCCACACCATCCAGATAAATTCTTTTAAAAGAAGAAATTTCCCTCTGTGTTTTCCAGAAGAGAAACTATTTCTTTTTAAAGACTTATTTTATTTTTAATTATCTGTATGTCTGTGGGTGGTGGTGGGGGCAATGTGCAGGCCCCTGAGGAGACCAGAGTCACTGGATCTCCCTGGAGCTGGACAGCTGGAAGCAGTATGGGTTCCGAACCATTGAGCTATCTCTCTCCCGCCTTTAGAAAACAAGATTTAAACACATAGCCCATGGAATTCCCAATCTCTGTGTTAAGCCCCTGATAAAACAAGTGTTAAGATGGTTTGTAGATGAAGAATTATTTAAATTAGTTCTTGATGGTGTTTTCGGGACTCAGCCTACACGACAAAACACAAAACATATTTTGGATCTGTTTTCCTACCACAAACAGTTCTGAAGTTCAGAGGAAGGAACTGTGGTGTTTCCTTTGCACCAGAGAGACTGAATTCTGCTGCTTATTCATTGGAGAACAGGAAGTTATGCGATCATGAATTCCAAATACCAGAATATTCACAGCCAAAGTCTCCTAGGACCTAATGTCTAATAAAAAAAATTAATGTCTAATCAAAATGTGCCAGAAAAAAAGTTTTAGGACTACCCCCACCCCCAATATTTGCTCACTTCTAACAGGAACCCAACTAACAAAGTTTAAATTAGAAACTCATTTTCTGTACAAGTACCCCAAGATATAAAATGTGATCCTCGTGTTGGCAATAGTTGAGAGAGCTTGGCCCCACATGGCGGCACACACCCTTAAGTCCAGTACTAGGGAACCAGAGGTGGGTGGCTCTCTGCTAGCCTGGTCTACAGAGAGAGTTCCAGGTCAGCTGAGGCTACATAGTGAGATTCTGTTTCCAAAACAAGCAAATAAAAGCCCAAACAATGAAGTGTTTGTGAAGGAATCTTTTAACATAGTGAATACTTTTATCTTTCTTTTCTTTTTTATTTTTTCTTTTGGTTTTTCAAGACAGGGTTTCTCCATGTAGTTTTGGTGCCTGTCCTGGATCTTGCTCTGTAGACCAGGCTGGCTTCGAACTCACAGAGATCTGTCTGGCTCTGCCTCCTGGGTGCGGGATTAAATGAGTGCACCACCACCACCACCACCCAGCTAGTTCATTTCGTTTTAACAGCTAAGAAAAGTAGGGCCAGAGTAGTTTATCAGAGTCTCATTTCTTGAACAACTTAAAAAACTACATAATCTATCCAAAAATAAGAGAGGCTGGTTGTTTTCTGAAGTCTCTCCCAGCTAAAAACCTTTTTTGGGAGGGAAGGGAGGATTCCAAGACAGGGTTCTTTTCCTTTTCTTTTCTTTTTTCTTTCTTTCTTTCTTTTTTTTTTTTTTTTTTTAAATTTTATGTGCATTAGTGTTTTGCTGGCGTGTATGTCTGTGTGAGGGTATCAAATCCCCTGAAACTGGAGTTACAGGCAGTTATGAGCTGCCATGTAGGTGCTGGGACTTGAACCTGGATCCTCTGGAAGAACAGCCAGTGCTCCTAACTGCTGAGCCATCTCTCCAGCCCCATGTACATCTTTTATGTGCTCTGAACTCCACTCCTTGCCTGAACTGCCATGAAAGGCAGACCTTGACCTTGGGGAAGAGCAGCGGGTGCTGTGGCCTGACCGCTGGACCCCTCCAGATGCCTGGGGTTTGCCGCTTTGGGCAGCTGACTCAAGACCAAGTGTTCTTCCCAGGAGGCAGCTCAGATACAGCGGTCAGTGTCAGGCTGTGAGGGACAGGCCTCTTGCCTCACTTGAGGAAGTCTGGGAAGAGCTACCTCCGCCCAAGGCTCCTTGGCAGAGGGCTGAGCCTTTGGATAGAACTGCATTGGGGTCCAAGTACCCAACCTGCCCAGGCTTGTTCCCTTCCCGCCTTCTAGATGCTGTTTCTGAGAAACTTCTTGCTGATTCTGCCTTAGAGTCTATTTTCTTGGAACTAAATCATCCTATTGTAACACGAGGACAAGATAGCAGATAAGAAGTGCTTTGAAAACTGTACAGTTACAGGCAAGCCTGGATACTGTTTACCACAGTATAATGAGAATTATCTAGAAACTACCTAAATTGACCTCCTCCATAGCCAGTCGACCATCACGGCCCCAGCAAAGGAGCTTGGGGACTGGTGTCTACGTTTTTCCTTTCAGGACATGTAATCTATGTAGGAAAGTGATGAAAACACCCTCATGGGAAACTAGGAACTTCAGGACTAGCAGGTGGGTCCTCTGGGAATAGGCAGAGGGAAACTGTGGGATGGAAGAAGGTCCTTTCACCTCTTCTGGCTAGAAACAATGGTCAACTGTTCCCAGAAAAGAGCCCAGACACAAGAGCCTAGTGGGTACGCCTTCTATTTGGCTGGTGTCTAGCAGGCGCTGGGGGCATGTCTCTCCTTCTTCCAACAGGCTAGAGAACAGGATTCCGAGGGTAGGGCCAGCTGTGGAGGGTAGGGTGAGCAAGAACTCTGTAAGGGCAGCCAAGTACCAAAGCCTGCTGAAATAAAATCAGACTGGGAAAGGGACTGAAAATTGTGTGATCAGGAGGAAGAAAGCAATGGCCGAATACAGCAATGTTAACATGTATTGTTATTGTTGTTGTTATTATTATTATTATTATTATTTCTCTGTGTAACAGTCCTGGCTGCCCTGGAACTCACTCTGTAGACCAGACTGGCCTCAAACTCACAGAGATCCACCTGCCTCTGCCTTCCAGAGTGCTGGGATTAGAGGCGTGTGCTAGCACCCCCCACCCCGGCTAACACATCTTATTTTTAAAAGTAATTAGTAAGACCTAGATTGATAAATAGGTACGAAGTGATTTATATAGGTTTGTGTTGTTGGCTGTTGTTGTTTTGATAGAGGGTCTCATTACGTAGTCCTGGCTGGCCTGGAACTTGATGAGTAGATAGACCAGGCTGACCTCGGACTCAGAAAGATCTGCCTCCCTCTGCCTCCTGAGTGTTCAGATAAAGACAGGTGCCAAGACAACTAGCCTGATTTATACGGTTGGCGGTCTGTTCATGTTTCAGAGATATTGATGTCTAGCCCCTTCACCCTCTCCCACCTCTGTGCTGGGGACCAAAAGTAAGCCATTGCTCCTGTTAGAGAAGGACAGATGTTCAAGTACAGTTCAGCCTGGGCTCCATGAGACCCTGTTTCAAAACCAGGGAGACTGGAGCAAGGGTTCGGCAGGTGAAGGCCCTTGCTGCTAAACCTGACAATCTACGAACCTGCTGGGTCAGAGGGGGGAACAACACCTGCACGGTGACTCCTGCACAGGGGAACCTTCATCCCTTGCCCAAACAAATACACCTTAAAAAAAAAAAATCCTGCCGTGATATTTTGTTGCACCCTAATAAAATTTGCCTGAAGATCAGAAAACAGAACAAGCCACTAGATGAAACACAGAGGCCAGGCAGTGGTGGCACACACCTTTAATCCTAGCACTCGGGAGGCAGAGGTCCATCTGGATCATTGTGCGTTCAAAGCCACCCTGGACTCCATGAGATTGACTCAGTCTAGGAGAGGAAACAAAGCCAGGCAGTGGTGGCACACACCGTTAGTCCCTGTACTTTGGAATCACACACCTTTAATCCCAGTACTAAGAGGGAAGTGATATGGCTGGGCATGAGAGAAAGGTATACAAGGGTGAGAAGACAGGAACTAAGCCTTTTTCAGCTGAGGAGCCCTTTTGGGCTGTACCCCTTTCGGCTGAGGACTCAAAGGCATTCAGTCAGAGGATTCTTGGAATTGGCGAGGTAGGGTGTGGCAATGGCTTGTTCCTTTGTCTCTCTGATCTTTCAACATTGACCCCAATATCTGGCCCCGGTTTTTTTTTATTTTTTATTAAAACACTATTTAGGATTCATGTAACAAATTCCAAATTGATATCATGAGATCCTGATTGGGGGCAAGTATCCCAATAGTTTGACATTTCATTGAAAACAATTTTTAAAAGCCCGATTTAAAACAAATAACTTCTTACCTACAGCTTAATTATTTAGTTAGAATACTAGTTAAGAATGGCATGGAGGAGCTAGGCTCAGTGGTTAAGGGCACTTGTTGCTTTTGCAGAGGACCACAGTTTGGTTTGCAGCACCCACATGGTGGCTCTGAACCACTTGTGACTCCAGTTCTAGGACATCTGAAGCCTGCAGGCACCAGGAGTATGTGGACATACACACAGGCAAGACACTCATACACATGCAAATTTAAAAAAAGTGTTAGCCGGTCGGTGGTGGTAATGTCTTTAATCTTAGCATTTGGGGGAGGGGCAGAGACAGGGGGAACCTATGAGTTCAAGGTCAGCCTGGTCCACACAGTAAGCTCCAGGTCAGGCAAAGAAAAAGAAGAGGAAGAAGAGAAGAAGGAGGAGGAGGAGGAGGAAGAGGAGAAGAAGAAGAAGAAGAAGAAGAAGAAGAAGAAGAAGAAGAAGAAGAAGAAGAAGACAAAGATGAAGAAGACAAAGATGAAGAAGAAGACAAAGATGAAGAAGAAAGAAAACAGTCACCGAGTCTTGACACGTACTTTTTTTATTAAACATAAACTTTGGTAAACTTTTTATTCCAAGTCTAATTTTTACTTAACATCTCTTTAAGAATTTACTGCATGAAAATCGTGCATGCGTGTGTGTATGTGTGTGTGTGTTTGTGTGTGTGTGTGTGTGTACCCATGTGTACCATGATTTGGGTGTGGAGGTCAGAGAACAACTTTTAGTTTCTCTCTCTTTCCACTATGGATCCTGGGGTTGAACTCAGGTCCCCAAACTTGGCAGCACACTGCTGTACCCACTCAGACATCTCACCAGCCCATCTTTGAGAATCTAGACATGTGTAGAAATTCACAGAAAAAAGAAAAAAAGAAAAAAAAAAAAAACTATTACAAGGATGCCCTCTAAAGTGTCAGTACAAGATTTGTTCCCTCCAGCTGGCTAATTTTGATTACCTTTTTTTTTTTTTTGTATTTTCTTTTTGTATCTTTTAAATTTCCTAAAGGAATATGTCAGTTTTTGAGACAGGTAACAAAGCAGTAATGCTGACGACGAGCTTGACAGAAGCGATCGTTTTACACATTGGAGGAATTAATTCAGTAAGAGGACTGAAAGCTAGGCAGGAAAGCATAGAGCCTCGCAGCCCCAGGCAAGGCTGAGATCTCATCCTGGAGCTCTGAGAAGCAAGACAGAGATGAGTCGACAAAGATCCTTCTTAGTGAGCAGAGGCAGCTAACCGAGAGGCACCCAGTCCCCCGAGTGGTAAGTTTTGGATCCCCGGTTATTGAATATCCTCTGCCGATGCGAAAAGCCAATCAAGCCGAATTAATAAATCCAGGTTTAATAAACAGAACAAAGCAACCTCTGCGTGACTCTCCGGAAGTCAGTAGAGGGATCACGTGGCAAACATGGTGACCAGGTCTTAAATAGCCTATAGGCGTGGTCTTGAGCAGCCCGGGGGAGGGAGCTGCCACCCCCCCACCCCGCAGGCTTTCTGAGGGGAGGGGCCGCTGCTTGGTGGCTTTCTGGGGGGCGGGGGGTCTGGAATAGAAGGAATGAGACAGAAGCATGGGTTGCCCTTATTGGCTGATTATTTTGTTCACTGGGAGACAATGTCTTGGATTCCCTGATTATCTCCTTCTCTCTAGGTCAGAGGCTGACATGAGCCAAGCTGTTTTTCACCTTCTGAAATTGATGGCTACCCCACCCTGAAAGTGCTCCACATCATCTGAAGTCAGATGTCAGATGAGGTATCTATCTAGGGCAAGAGATCTTGCCACAGCAAGAGAGCGATAGCACCAAGTTCAGGAACATTTGTTCCGTCTGGGGTCAAACTTCACCGATGGCAAACGGAGGCGGCAGAGAGGCGGTCAGAGACACACACCCCCCTCAATCTCTTTCCACTGGTCTGAGTTTCATTTCCTCCTAGTAATCCTTCTAGGGAAATCCCATGGCTGCTGGATGACCTGGTGTGTGACTCCCCGACACTCACCAGTGGTGACACTATTTTTCCGCACTGCATCCTCTCTCTCTCTCTTTGCTCTGACCAATCAGGCTTATGCGTCCTTGATAGGGTTTCTCACATTCTGCATTTCACAATAGCTGATCTAGGACCACCTTTAAGAATGTAGGGATACCAAGGTGTGTGTGTGTGGGGGGGTGAATAGAGAATTAGAATTTACTAGATATTTAGAATATGATAGCCAAAAAAAAAAAAAAGAGATAATAGAATATGATATTGGTCCCAATTCAGTGGCTGATTGAATATGTGAAGAGTGACTTAAACATGATGTAAAGGGATCTAGCTTGAGCAATGGACACCCACTTTCACCCACCACCACTTGTAGCAAATATGAAGCCCTCAGTGAATATTTTCAAATGAATGTAGGATGGTTCCATAACTAAATGAAGACTGCAGAAAGATTTGCTTGTGTGTTTAGAGACAGGGTCTCCTCGTGTAGCCCTGAGCCGGCCTGGAACTAGAGACAGAGCTGACCTTGAACTCCCTCTACCTCCTGAATTATGGGATTAAAGGTGTGTGTGTGTGTGTGTGTGTGTGTGTGTGTGTGTGTGTGTGTGTGTGTGTGTGTTTTAAAACAACAACAAGATAAACAAAACAGTGTCTCTCGATGTAGCTCTGGCTGTCCTGGAACTCACTATGTAGACCAGTCTAGACTTAAAAAAAAAAAGTATAGATTGGGCTGCCTCTGCCTTCCTAGTGCTGGGATTAAAGGCATATATTCTAGCATGCCTGGAATAGTTTTTTGTTTGTTAAGGCCTCATATGTTGACTAATGTCAAGGTTCCAGTGCAGGCTTGAGGCTGTAGTTTAGTTACCATATTGCTTGCGGTATTCATTATTTTTTTCCCCACTTTACATGTTAATTTCTCTTGCATAGCGTACAGGAGAATCTGGATTGGATTCCCAGCACACATTCACCTGTACTCACAGGGCTCCTGTGGTAGAGGCAGAAAGAGCAAAAGTTCAAGCTAGATAGACAACGAGTTCAAAGAGCTACCGTGATTAAGGTCCTAGAAAGGATGGGGGGGGGGGTTGGAAGAGTGGAGACAGCCTGCCATGCCAGAGTTAATTTTCCAACTTCAACGTGAACTCGGCTGTCACAAATGATGCTAAGGAGTTACAAACCAGCTCAGTCATCATTGATTCAGGATTAGCCTGGCACCGGGCGGGGTGGGCACAATGCTAAATTCCAAACCTTTCACTTTGGAGCTGTTGTTATGCAAAATCACTGCAACCAATAGCTAGAGGATCTTCCTGAGGTTATCTGGCCCCACACCCGAGGTTCCAGGGATGATCTGGGTTAGGAAATGTGCTGGTATTTATTTATTTATTTATTTATTTATTTATTTATTTATTTATTTATTTATTTATTTATAGAGCCGATGTTCAGCTGTAATATTGTGTTACAGAGATGCTGGCCAAGAAAAGCTTTCAGAACTAAAAGGCAAGAAACGTCCTTTGTTCAGCTGTAATAAGGAGGTGACCTCCTGAAAAATCTAGCTCCTTTTTTTTTTTTTTTGGCAAAGTTAGGGTGATACTTTAGTCTAAATGGAATTTAGTGCTAACCATACATCATGCTAGATTGGAAATAGCTGTAAAAATAGTTATTATGCTTGGTGCTAAAAGTGAGATGGTCTGGAGGCATCTGAAACACCAATCACATAGGAAAGGCATACAAACCTCCAGTCATGGCGGGGGTGGGGAGGCGGTGATGGCGCTGGCCTTTGATCCCAGTATTTGGGAGGCAGATCTCTGAGTTCGTGTTCGGCCTGATCCACAGAGGAAACTCCAGGACAGTCAAGACTACACAGAGCAAACCTGTCTGTTTGAAAAAACAAAACAAAACAAACCAACAACAAAAGACCTCTCAAGCTGTAATGTCACCAAGGAGGAAAGTTAGGGCAAGTGGAATGGCTAAGAAAAGCCTGATAACCTAAATTAGATCTCGAGAGCACATGGTCCATCTGAAGCTCTAACTCCACACACATCCTTATATACACGATACTAAATAATTTTCATGAAACTTAAGGATAGTCAAATGTGCTTCCTTCTCCTACTCCCTGGACCCCTCTAAGCCTAAGACAGCCAGGAACTCTATGTAGCTAAGGATGACTTGAACCGATCCTTCTGCCTCTATCTCGGATGTGCTGAGTTTACCGGCTTGTGCCACCAAGTCGGGGGTGTCCGGGTTATGGGTGGGCACAGAACTCAGGGCTTCATGGATCCTAGGTAAGTGCTCTACCAAATGAGCCACAGCCGGGGCCCCTCACCAATTACATATTAGAAATGCTGAAAAAGAAGTCAAGTGTTTGAACACTTAGTCCGGGTACTCAGCAGTCTGGTTTCTTGTTCTCAGAGAAGCCAGGAAGGCTTGGAGAGACGAGACACTAAGTTTGTATGGTAACAGTTGGTAAATAGGTGAGACAGGGTCTATTAATGCTCCTTTCCCAGAAGGGGCTGGGTTGAGGGAAGTCCTTGCCTTAAGACTGCAACAGTCTGTCTGAACTAAAAAGGACCACCTTTTTGCCGTCATGTTCCTCTTGGTTGTGACTTCATTTTTGCTTTTACGGCATCCACCTCCCCACCTCCCCCCCCCCCCCCCCCCCCCCCCGCCACTCCTCTGATTTTCTAATTGTCACATTTGCGCAATGACCAGGGATGTTATGACACCCTTAAATAAAAATCTGAGGACAACTTCATAAGGGCAGCTGAAACAAATCGAGTGGAAACGATTTGTTCACATCGCAGCATCCGATACACGCAGGCTTTCCGGAAGAGCGCAGAATCCCTGGCGAACACAGTGGCGGAGCAGATCGCCAAAACTGCTCACAAACGTCACAGGGGCGCGGCCGCCCTCCCAGGGCACACTTCTCCAGACACGCTCAGGTTTTGGAGAAAATGGAGCGGGTACTTGTAGCTCCTCCCTCTTTGGGTGATGGGAGGTCCACCGGGAGGAGAGGACAGCCCAGACCAGAAAGGCCTGAGTTTGAAGGAAGCAGGATCAAGAGGAGGAGGGACTCTGCTCTGGTCTCAACCCAACAACGGCGTGTCTTCCTCCTCTCCCCTTCCCAAGTGTACCCGCTGGCCCCTCCTTCTGCCATCACCTCCTGGGGAACTAGGGTTGTTAAATCCCATGCGGTGGGCTGGTCTCCATGGCAGCCTACTGGCACGAAGCCATCACCCCAACTTCCCCTGGGTAGCTCCAGTTACTTCCCACCCCAGGGCCCCGGCCGGTTCAAATTGCTCCCGGAGGTGGGATGCCGAGCGCCTCTGGCATCTGGAACCCGGCTGCGAGAGGGAGGGACGGCCTCCCCGGGAGCCCCACCCCCGGCCCTGGAACATCTGGGTGCGGGGGTTAGCACTCCAGATGTAGCTCGCAGGCCGCCAGCTGTGCGCGCTCCCAGTCTTGGGCAGGCGGCCGGAGAGTCTGGGCGGACGCGTGGGAGGGGCTGTGACTTTTCCCTGTGAACTGACTTTAAAACCCGGGGAATCTCAAGTCCCAGCGTGGGCCTACTGACTCTCCCGCACGCATGACCTAGCTGGCCTAACATACAAGTTTCCAGCCCAGCCCCCTGGCACCTCTTTGAGCTTCTCGAACCAGCACAGGAAACTGAGTCCTGTAAGATAAATCTAGTCTCTTCATCTGATGACCTCTGGAGCTGGCATTGGGACTCCAGCTGTGCACCAGAGAATTCCATATGGGTGGGTGGAGGGGAGAACGGCTACACACCTGGAGCTTGCCCTAAAGCGCCTTTTGACCAGAAGTGGATTCCACATTCGAAGGTGGGGGTCTGATCCGCCCTATTACCCGCAGTTCAAGCCAGGAGAAAGTCCTGTCGAGTCTGTGACTCAATCCCCCTGGAATGTGCCTGGAATAACAATGGGGACTTGAAAGCTTTTTATGGCCGAGGTATCTGGTGGAGAACAGGCGGCTTTGGCTGCGCTGGCGGACGGCCGAGGGGGCAGGCAGCCTTGCCTAACGCTGGGCTGCGCCCGGGAGCATCTGGTTTGAATCAGTCCCAAAGCATTTCTATCGGCTTAACCCACCATCCCGCAGATCCGACGGAACAGGATAAGCCAAATATATTCCGGGCACTCCAGTAATAGCTAAACCCAATCACGTTTTACCGTTGGGACTTCCAACTGCCCCAACGTACAACTGTCGTTATTTTATAGATGTTGCGAATTTAACTTCCTTTTCTGAGCTTGCAGGTGGGTGGGCATGTGCAAGCAAGGCTCTCTCTTACCCTTCTTTTTGTTTGAGGCCTTGGAATAGTGAGAAGGGTCTGAGGCCAACTTATGTGCTGGGTAGCACTAAATATATAGCCGCATTTTCCTCAACGCCCTGCTCAGAATTCCAAACGCAAGTTGGAACAAAGGCAAACGTGTCTGAGTGTAAAGGGTGAGTGAGCTTGTGCCAAGAACTACAGTCACAGGGGTAAATAACCTTGTTTTCTCCTTCAGCAGTGGCTACCAAACCCCCATTCTTGGAAGGTGGCCAACTGTCTGTCGGGTGGAGGGTGCAGCTAATTAGAGAGTCCATAAACCTCTCTGTCAAAGGGGGCATGTGACCTTCCCCCCCAAGTCTAAACAATAAAGGCAGCGAGCCGCAGGCACTCAGCCCCGCTGCCCTGCGGGTTCCCTAAATAGGAACAGGATGAAGGCCGGACTGAAGGGGTTACCGGGGCTCTCCACACTCACACCAGGAGGAATCGGCCACTCGGCTTCCCAGTATAACCCGCTTCAATTACTCTCTCCCATCTATTGAGAGGAGCGCGGCTTGCAGAGAGCACATTGTCTAATCTAAATGAGGAAGCAATTATTCCTCGCGGCTGTCAGACGTGCTTGGAGACAGTTGGGTCAAAGATCAACCTGCTGTCATGTGACCTTACTCTGCACTTGAGGAAGATCAACTCTTACCGACAATCCAGCTTGGCTTTTCTGAAGCACATTTTTTTTTTTCTTTCCCGTGTTACATTTCCCCCTTCTCACTCTTTAGGATCTTTCTTAACTTTAAGTTATTCTAAAGTAAACACAATACCTCTCTGCACATTGCTTAATGGTAAATATTAAACTTGTGTGTGGGTTTACAGGCGTCTTCTCAGAATATTGCAAAACGGGGTTCTTTGTCTGCTTGTCTTTGTCTAACTTCCCTTCCTGGGAGCCTCCTTGCTAGCTTTAATTTTATACAGCATGTTGTAAACTATAAATAACACAGCTCTACTTTCCTAGAACATAGCATATGGAAACTGTCGCCTGCTGTATGTCCCAACTGTAGTTTCGATTTAAAGACTGAATAAAGTTAATCCCCTGTGTGAAACGGCGTTGGACCGTTTGTGTGTGTGTGTGTGTGTGTGTGTGTGTGTGTGTGTGTGTGTTTTATTAGTTGAAACCGGGGATGGAGGAACACCAGGAATTCTTGGTGTTGGGAACAGAGCCCATAAAAGCGTTTACAAGGTGTGGCTTGAAGGGAGGGAGGCCAGGGACAAATGCTGGTAGGAGTGCCCGCAGGAAGGAAAGTACTTCCTGAGAGGATGCTCCTCTCAGGAGCCACATCCTCTCTTCAAACGCTTCCTGTTTGGTCTTAGCCAATAATTGATGGTGAATTATTTTTCCCATTCGGTTTGAAAGCATCTTCTCTCTCCTCACGGAAGCTTAGAGCCAAATCAATGATTTGAACGTAACGGCTGACTCCACTTAGTCTTCCGATAAATATCGGAAACTTCTGTAATATTTATAAAAAATCATGTCTAGGTTAACTTTTTTTCCGGTATTGTGTGATTCCCCAAAGTAAGTATAATGAAATGAACCAAAGACCAAAGTCCCCAACCATAGGGCCTGAAGCTTATTCACTGGGTTGGTTGATTGGTTTGCAGAGCAGGGGTGGTCTGCTGACCGACAGCAAGAACCAAAGGGGCATCAGAAGCTGGGGCGTAGCTGTTCTTTTTCCTCAGCATCCCCTTCCTTTGTAAGATAACAAGAGCTAAGACTGCTAGTTTCTACACACAGAAACAGTGAAACAGCTTTCTTTTGAGGTGGAGTTCCTTTTTTTTTTTTTTTTTTGGTTTTTCGAGACAGGGTTTCTCTGTGTAGCTTTGCGCTTTTCCTGGGACTCACTTGGTAGCCCAGGCTGGCCCTGAACTCACAGAGATCCGCCTGGCTCTGCCTCCCGAGTGCTGGGATTAAAGGCGTGCGCCACCACCGCCCGGCTGAGGTGGAGTTCCTTTTAAGGATATTGTGATATGCACGTCAACTTGGCTAGGCCATTATACCCATTTAATTAATAGTAGTAAAGTGTCTTTTTTCTTTCTGTCTATCCTTCCCTATTGCTTCCATTCTTATCTATGTCTGTCTGTCCGTCTTCCATCCTTATTTTTAAGATGATGTTATGAATTGGTACTTTCAGATTATACTCCATAATGTGAGTGGGCCTAATCCAAATCAGATGAAAAGGGAATGTGGTCAGCAACATGTACCTGCACTCCAAAAATTAACTCTTCAGCTGCCCTCCTGCTACTGGGCAGCCTTCAGAATCGTGTGAGCCAATTTAAAATCAATTCATCAACCAATCAATGGATTGATCAATCAATCACTTTCTTTTTCTAACGGTAGTGTTTTTCTGGTGAACTCTGACTAATCCACGTTATCTACCTTGATACCTGGTGGGACCATGACCTTTTGTATCTCTCAGATTCTGAGTAAATCAGGTGTAGCATTGATGATTAACCCAACCTCTCTCAAGTACTTTGAGATGGTGCATCACAGCAGAAAATAATCCAGTCATATTCTCTAACGCCTCATTCGTTTTCTCTAAACCTTGGCAATTGGGAAAAAAAATGAACCCTTTTTCCCACCTGGTAGCCAGGATCTATCTCTGATCTGCACCACCTCTTCCCACAGGCTTCTCTGCTAGAATTCCCCAAAGGAACCAGTTAATAACATCTAAAACTCACAGAACTAGAGGACCGACCATTGAATGTCACGGTGAAAACCTCCAGTTACTGAAAACGGTGATGGTTCTTCTGCTCGTGGGCCAGGGAAGGCTCAATGAGCCTAAGGCCTAAAGACCCGACACACACACACACACACACACACACACACACGAGAAATAAGTGAGACGGTCAGATTCAGATTCAGAACATGTTTCAGAAAGCCAAAAGACTCACCACTGTGTTGGATATTAAAAGATAAAGGCAGGAAAAGAATAAAATATTTCTTTAAAAAAATTTGTTCCACGCCAGACATGGTGGCAGATGCCTTTAATCCCGGACTCGGAGGCAGAGGCAGGTGGATCTCTGTGAGTTCGAGGCCTGCCTGACCTACAAAGCGTGTTCCAGGACAGCCAGGGCTATTATACAGACAAAGCCTATCATGGAAAAAAAAAAAAAAATCAGTTCCAAGAGGATCAAATGAATTATTCAAGGACCTACAAGAAACCCTAGAATAATGCAGACATTGACTTGATAACAGTGAATTCATTCTTTCGAAACAAGAATTCCCTTAAATTGTTATTCTGTCTTCTTAGATAGGCTGTGTTGAAACATAACCACACTCTGATACAAATTGGGCAATTGATGCGTGTTCCTGGATATATAAGAAGCGATGGTAACTGGATTAGCATCTGATAACAAGGTACTATACTTGGAGGGTCTCACTATACAGTCCTGGCTGGCCTCAAATGTAGAGGTGGGCTTGCCTCTGCTTCCCCAGTGCTGGGATTAACGGTGTGTATCAGCATGCCTGGTCTTCTTCCCTTTCTTACTATGACATCCTTGGGTAAACAAAGACATGGCACTTTCCCCCCCTGAGACAGGGTTTCTCTGTGTAGCTTTGGAGCCTGTTCTGGACTCAACTCTGTAGACCAGGCTGGCCTCTAACTCACAGAGATCCACCTGGCTCTGCCTCCCCAGTGCTGGGATCGAGGGTGTGCGCCACCACCACTGCCCGGCCCTATTTTTTTTTTTTTTTTTTTAATTTACTTTATGTTATGAGTGTTTTGTTTGCATGTACGGATCCACACCACATTGTATGCCTGGTGCCTATGGTTCCTGTTGTGGGGAACAGTTCTTTACTAACTCACTGAACAGGTAAAATTATTAATCACATGCTTTAAAATTCCAACTTGAAGAATTGTCTTTTAAAAAGCAATTTATTTATTTAGACAGGGTTTCTTTATGGAGCCCTGGCTGGCCTACAACTTATTAGGTAAACCAGGCTGACCTTGAACTTGGGAGATCGCCCTGCCTCCGCCTCCAGTGATGAGACAAAAAGCCTGTTCCACTTTAAAAAGGAATTTAAAAACATGGCCTGCTCTAGGACACTCAGAGGAGGCTTCAAGCCTAGTATATATTGACGAGCAGGTAGAAGAGCAGAATATTTTCCAGGAATAACACATCTCTGACGTGGTTTTTGTTCCACACAGCTCTGTAAGAACAGTGAACTACTTCAAGGGAAAAATAAAACCCCAAGGAAAAAACAAACACCATTAAAGCCCTTCACAAGCTCACTGTGTTCTTCTGAATTTCTAATTTAATTTATAGCCCTCCTTGGTCATGGCAAGCATATGTCTGACCAAGGCTGAAAACTGTAAGTCCACTTTCAATGTTATCTGAAAACACGGTAACATACATTGCATATCATAATGAAACAACGCAAGGGAGCTTTTAAGACAGGATTTATCTTTAAATGTGAAGCAGACACAGACTCTCACACAGACGGAACTCCAAAACACTTCCAGGATACAGAAATCCGAATGTTCCGTGAGACTATGCTGCCGACTGCCAGCCGATGCCTTGTGACAGAGTTCCTGTGCTGTTTTCCCTGCTTCTCTGTCTAGCATCCAGACTCCACCATCCAGGATGCCTTCCTCAGCCTATGACAAGCTTTCCAGAAAGTGACCACCGTCATGATTTGTTCTGCCAACGCAATCTGAAGGACATAGATGTCGTCTGTTACTAAATCAGGACATGCTGAGTAACAAAGAACATTCATAGAGTTCAACACATGTACGCCGACACATAAAGAAATACCCAACTGCCACTAACGTAATGAGTTTACTTTATTGTAAAAATTCGCAAAATACACTTGCAGAGTCACCCACGTACGGGGCTTAAGGATAGCTTTAACAAAGAGATCTTATAAAGTTATTCTTGCTTAAAGTATTAAAGTACACAGAGTTAAAAAAATATTAGAAGAAAAAAATGTTAAGTCAGGGTCAACACTCAAAAAGGGTTGATATACAATATTCAAAAAGGGTCAATCTGCAGAGCACCCCTAAAAGACTACGTCTTAAAAGTTCTTAGGGAAAAAGGTATTTTCTTTTCTAAGAACTTTAACCTTAGGGTATATTTCTTAAGAAATACTACAAACCATAAAGCCACAATCTTCTCAAAATTCGCCTATTTCACAAATAAGTCAACCTAAAAAGGAGAGGACAGAAGAAACAGCTTTGGAATCTGTATTTAGATTTCTATATTTAGATCTACTGAGATCTCCTTAGTTTCCCCAATGAAAGATATTCAATGAAAAAATTAGCCCATTACAATAAAAAAAACACTTACAGTTAATATAAGACACTATAGTAATACCATAAAGGTTCAGGCATCTCCCCAAAAGTACAGAAAAGAAAGAGGATACATTTAGCCAATGTTTGACAGAATTTTAGAGTATTTACATGCTTTATAACACTGTGGAAGTCTTTGGTGGTGACACATGGAATGAGATCCCTGAAAACCAGTGAGTAGATAGCTCTGCTCCATCCATGTAGTGAAGTGTTTCTTACCATCAGTGGCGGCAGGATCTCGTCGTTTTAACCATCTAAAACACACGGTGGTGTGTGTGTGGACAGGGTCTGGTTGGGGAGTGAGGTGGGTTTATATAATTGCTCATTTAGCAATCAGCTTACTGCTGGTTCCTTTTTGTTTGTGTTCACAGATTTTTTTTATTTTAAATTATGCGTACATATGTATATCTGTGCGTCAGTATGTTCACATGCATGCAGATGTGCCTGGAAGTCAGAAGAGTATCGTATTCCCTGGAGCTGGAGTTGCAGGCAATTGTGAACTACCTACCAGGTAGAGGTGCTAAGGACTGAACCTGGGTCCTTTGTAAGAGCAGTATGCATTCTTAAAACACTGAGCTATCTCTCCGGCTGTACTTGTGGCTCCTTTCAATACCAGAAAGGAAAAAAGAAAAGAGAGAGACATGTAGACTATATCAATTCTTATGCCTAAACAATAGTTAAATATGGGGAATAGTTAAGTATTAGTGATCCCACGGAATGACTGGCTAGTCAGATAAAATACTAGTACGCTATAATTTTTGGATAAATGCCAAAAGGCAGACAAACAGTGCCCTAAACAGGTTTGTGCATTGCATGCTGGTGCCCCAATCGGCAGTGGGGTAAGTCAAGGCACTGTGGTCTATGAATAAATTTACAACTTAAAAAATTAAAAAAATCAGCAGCCTCAAAAGCAGAGAAACTAATGACATGAACTGCTCCTCCTTAAAAGAAACAAAACAAAACAAATAAGCCCTTTATTTCTCCATATACAAAGTTCAAAGAAAAGGACCCTGCTATGACATATGACTGTGGGGACAGATGGTATCAAGTTTATTAAGCATGTCACCATCAGGGATATGCCCAAGCATGGGCCGGGGATGAGAACAGAACAGGACAGCAAGCATTAGTTCTGAGTCAGGTGGTGTCTTTGTTTGGGCATTTTGATTCTCCCAATTAATAATTCTGCCAATTTAAAAAGTCCATGAAACAGGGCGTGGTGGTACACACCTGAAATCCCAGCGCTTAGAATGCTGAAGCATGAAGAGTGTCCACAAATTTGAGGCTAGCCTGGGCTACCTAGTGAGTTTCAGGCCGGCTAGAAGGAGACCTTGTCTCAAAACAAAATAAGCTGGGCATGGTGGCACACACCTTTAATGTCAGCACCTGGGAGGGATTGGCAGGTGAATCTTTGTGAGCCTGAGGCCAGCCTGGTCTACAGAGTGAGTTCCAGGACAGCCAGAGCTCCACATAAAACAACAACTAAAAAAAAAAAAAAAAAAGAGAGAGAGAGAGACAGAGAGACAGACAGAGAAAACAAATAGTATATGAACTCCTTAAAAGACGGGTAAGTTTGTTTTAACTAATTTTCTTTTTTGACTCAGGGATTGAACTCAGGGTCTTGCCTATGTCAAGCATGGCACCAATCAGTAGCTCCAAAGGGCAGGTGTAATACAGAAACTGGATTTCTAGAAGATAATATGGTGTCAATCAGTGACCATGGAGACAGAGTAACTTACTTATCCAATGGTCTTATCAGGCAACACTGCCTCTGGCCGGGAAACCAAGCACACAGCATGGCCTTTGTACAGAGCAGGACAGGGCCAGGCAAAATAAATAACACTCTTTCCAATAACTTATTATGGATGTCTGAACAGAAGTTGAAGAATTCTTCTAGTAACAAAGAGGCTATGAGTCAAAGCAAAGCAGATGGAGATACAAGATTAAATTTGGGGAAAATAATTGAATTTTTATTTGGTGCTCAATATTAAGAATGTGAGTCAGTTTGGGAGATATTCAGAGTAGCATCTAGAGGTCATGTATGAATGACACTCAGACACTCCCAAGTAGATTTTGTTTGATTATGGAAGTTTTGGTTATCCATCACCCCAGATACACTGATTTAGGGTTCACCATGCAGTTAGCAGGGCAAATCCAAAGAGCCTCCGAGTTCAATCCCTCTAAATCTCTTACACTAAAAGGCGGTCTTTGTCTGTGAGCCTGTGCTATGTAGCATCAACTGTCCTTGTGCTTTATCCTGATACTCATCTTTAGGGAATAGACTCAGCCAGAAGAAGATTCAGATGATTTCAGTCACCGTCAGGTCTGCAAGGCAGCTCTGCCTCTGCCAAGCTCGAGAACGAGATGTGGTCACTGGGCAGTTCCATGAGTCAGAAAACACTGAGCGTAGTCGTGCACACACCTTTAATCCCAGCACTCGGGAGGCAGAGGCAGGTGGATCTCTGTGAGTTCAAAGCATCCTGGTCTACAGAGCTAGTTCCAGGATAACCAAGACTACACAAAGAAACCCTGTCTCTAACCCTGCCACCAAAACAAAACAAAACAAAAAACAAAACAAAAAACCCTACAAAAGAAAAAACCAAGTGCTACACTGGTCTTGACTCTCTTCTGCAAAAGCTATTTTTTAAAACCTAAAATAACATAATTGTTGTTGATAAAAACACATCACATTCAACTATGGAAACTGATTAGTGTTAATTACTTCTTAGATGTTAAGAATATAATTAAAAAACAGTTAAAATTAGTCAGGTGTGATAATATCCACCTGTCATCCCAGCAACTGTGAGGTGGAAGCAGGAAGAGAATCAGGGGTTCAAGGCCACCCTTGGGCCACAAGAGACCTTATCTCAAAAAGCAAAACAAAAAGTAAAAATTTAGTAGGAGTTAGCTATGTGTCCCTACTATAAATCAAATGAATTTAACAAATGAAACAAATGAGTAGGAAAAGGAGATGATGCATTTCAAGGCGTAATTTGGACATGTCAGAACATCACAGACAACAAAAAAGACAGCATCGATACAATTTAAAGTAAATGTACAGTCATAAAATAAGTAAACAATTTTCAAGTGTGCAAAACCAGCCAGGAAAGTGCTATGTGGACACCTGGTTTTCAAATATCTGTTTCAAAACCTCTCAGCTCATGGTGGAAAGCTTCCAAGGCTTATGTAAGGGACATGTCACCACCTTACAGTATGTCTTTGTCACAACACTGGCTGCTCAGTGGCTGTCACCACTTTCCTGTGACAGATGTGGGTGGCATGGACGGGCGTAAACACAATGCGACACCAGAAGGGCAAGGTGTATCCTGAAGCAGAGACTTTTCAAGTATACCCTGGGTCTATGTTTTACCCTTAGATCCCAGACACTCAATGTTGCTGATGAAATCAGATAACATGATTCTCTGTAACTGTTGTTATATACATGCACATTAATAAACCTTACACAACTACATTTAGCAGTTAATATCTAAAAGTAATTGTTAAAGAAACGAACTATTTAATGTTATTAAAGTAAATCCCATCATTGCCACAATCGGAAGATTTAAAGTATAAGTCCTGAATACATTGAGTTAGAAAATGAAGTTGATTTGTTAGGATTATTTGTCTTGAGATAGGTGAGGTGTAGACGCTAAAAATACACCTGTGGTCTCTTCTTCACTTTATATTTTAGGGAACCATACCGCACCTAAAGAAAGAAAAGTATTAGTATTAATAAGAGGTAACCCAGCTGGGTAGTGGTGGCGCACGCCTTTAATCCCAGCACTGGGGAGACAGAGCCAGGTGGATCTCTATGAGTTCAAGGCCAGCCTGGTCTACCAAGTGAGATCCAGGACAGGCACCAAAACTACACAGAGAAACCCTGTCTGGAAAAAACAAACAAACAAACAAACAAACAAACAAAAACAACAAAACAAAAAACTAACCTAAACTAAAACAAAACCAAACAGACTGATTAATTTTTTAAAGTAGGTAGGTTTTAATAGTTCATCGTCATAGTACTTGTTCCACTCTTCCGACATAAAACATCAACTTTCTTGGGAGATCAGGCAGCCTCCTGGTCTAATTCAAGATCTACCTGGGCCACACAGGAGCTCTGTGCCAGTCTGGGCAACTTATTGAGACCCGGTCTCAAAATAAAAGGCGCTGGGAACGTGGCTCAGGAGTACAATGTTTGCATAGCCTTCATGGGACCCTTGGTTCAAATGCCAGTACAGCACCCAAATCAAACCATCAAAGCACCACCCATCCAAGCAATGCAAGTTACAACCTTACTAAGAACACCCACAGAAACGTAGCTGGTGATGTGATGGGCGTAGGCAGTACACAGGACATTCCCAATCACGGATGACAACACTGACTTCTTATTTCCATTTGGCTGAGTACAATGTCAGTAAGTGAGCCTTAGCGCACTGACACCGTGTGACAGCGGGTATATATCTACTATTTAATTATCATGTATGACTTGTTGAAAGCAACACTATGTAGTTAATTCTGTTAGCAGCTTTCCTTGCTTATATAGAGGGCAGCAACAGACAGTCACAGTAACTGTGGGGTTTTGCTAGGTGGAAATGCCACTTTCTACATAGAGCACAAAATAAGGACTTTCCTATTTCAAAATTTCTAGGGGGAGGAAATGTCCCTAACACACCTGCTTTTAAGAAAGAATTTCAACTACAATGCTGCCCTCTGATTGGAATCCTTCATTCACTGGCCATTTAATATCAGTAATGACAAAGTAGAAGGAAATCTCTCACATAGATCATTAGGAAAATAATTCCCCACTGCACACTGACCTCTTTGCGGCCTTTGATGGTCTTGACAGACTTCATGCTCTGGGATCGCCGCAGCCCCTTGTGAGTCACCATCTCGTCGTCCGAGAATGGCCCCTCCGCTTCTTCATCGGTTTGCTCACCTCCGTCTTTCAGTGGAATTCCATAGGCTAAACAAATGGTCAAGGGCAGCACGTTTTAGACACAGGACACCAGGCAACCTGCCTCTTCATCGGCCTGGCATGAAGGTCTAGCTGGGGCCTCTCTTCCCACTCATCTGGAAAGTGCTCCTGGCCCTTCCCCATGAACTTTGGCTTTGTGCACTACTGCAGATAAAGATCAGAAGACTCATTTCCTCCATGAACTTCTCCCTGATCCATTTCACTCATTTGCCTAATTCTTGTTTTTTTTGGGATGAGTCTTCTGTAGCCCAGACTGGGCTGGAACAAGGTGATGGCACCATGGCCAGCAGCCCAATCTTATTATGAATATTTTTATTTAAAAAATAAGCCAGCTGGGCAGTGGTGGCACACGCCTTTAATTCCAGCATTTGAGATGCAGAAGCAGGCTGATCTCTGTGAGTTCGAGGCCAGCCTGGTCTACAGAGCGAGATCCAGGACAGGCACCAAAACTACACAGCGAAACCCTGTCTTGACAAAACCAAATAAATAAGCAAATAAATAAGCAAATAAATAAGCAAATAAATAAGCAAATAAATAAATAATAAATAATAAATAATAAATAATAATAAATAATAAATAATAAATAATAAATAAATAATAAATAATAAATAATAAGCAAATAAATAAATAATAAATAAATAAATAAATAAATAAATAAATAAATAAATCAGCCAGAGGGCTGGGGAGCCAGCCCAGTGGGTAAGAGCACTTGTACAAGCATAAGGCGCTGAGTTCTGGTCCCGGAATTCAAGTAAAATGTGGGCATGGTGCTCTGGACTCTCCACTGCTGTGTGTACATTTCTGTGTGTTGTGCACAGAGAGACAAGAGGATCTCTGGGGTTTCCAGGTTGTTGGCGTAGCAAAATACACGTGCCCCAGGTTGAGGGAGAGACCCTGCCTCACAGGAATATGTGAGAGTGATAGCGGAGCATACACCACACAGTCAGGCATGATACACATCGGGAGCATTAAAAACTCAGAAGTAGAGAAGAAAGACTGATGTGTGTTTAAGGTCTGCCCGAGTTAAAGGTAAGACCCCAAGTCAAAGCAGGACTGGGGAGGTGACTCAGCCTGAGTTCGAGAAGGAGAACATGTAAAAAGGCAGAAGGAGAGAATGACTCCAAAACTGCCCTTTGACCTCTAAGTGCATAATAATAATAATATCTAAAATTAAAAAAGCCCAACACAGCCGGGCGGTGGAGGCACACGCCACACATCTTTAATCTCAGCACTTGGAAAACAGAGGCAGGTGGATCTCTGAGTTTGAAGCTAGCCTGGTCTACAGAGTGAGTTCCAGGACAGCCAGGGCTACACAGAGAAAACCTGTCTCTGAAAAACAAAGCAAAACAAACAGACAAGCCAAACCTAAACAACAACAACAACAAAAACAAAAACAAAGCCAAACAACACACACACAAAAACCCACCCCAGAATCTCTTTAAAATTTCCAAACAATGAGGTTAATACCCACACTATGTTTGTTTTTTAACAACAACAACAACAAAGGAAAAAACAGAGAAAAATAATCAGAAATGTTGTCAAGTTTCTTTTCACTCTCACATGAGTTGTACAAAACCCAAATGTGTTTTAGGCTGTCATTTGTGCCTCTGACTTTAATTAAGACCCACGCCCCTCTCCCACCTGTCACGTGGGAGGTCAACACCGGGAATGACAGGGGATGCCAAGGGAGACGCGAAGGGGCTACAGTCGGAGAGGTGAGTTCACTGGTGCACGGTCACAGTGCTGATCAAGAGCAGGAAGTTTCCGTTGAGAAAAACCACAGGCCATGACACAGACGTTAGAGGAAATGTTCAGCACCAAGATCAGCCAGGGCCCACAGGGCCAGCTGTTACGTGGGCCTATAAATACTCATCTCTGTCTGCTATGCAAGCGTCCAGGAGGGACGGTTACGCCAAGAAGTCTAGGGAGTATTCCAGGCTGGGAGTCAGGAGCAAGAGCACGCCATCTTGAAGAGAAGGCCCCCAGACACTGGCTTGTCTTATCGGGGTGACTTGTCAGGACATACTGCTGGGCTCCGCCCCTGGAAGCTTGTGATTCAGCAGGCCTGGGGTGGGGCAGAGATGAGCATCTCTAACGAGCCCTGGGGGAGGATGACCTAGCTCTGAGAAGCAAAACCTGAGGCTCCTGGTGAGAGGCAGACCAGGGCCAGTCCAAGGCAGTGAAGACGGGGTGGGCGCATGCGTGTACAGTTCCATGGCCCGAAGAAGTTTTAAATCCCTCTCTAATAAAGATAAGGAGCACAGGATAAGGGCCCAGGAGGAAGCAGGGATGAGTTCTTCTGTCAGGAAAATGACGTGGAACAAATGTCTATTAGTCAGCTGGCCCAGGACACAAATAATTTGAGATTTACAATGCAAACTGTGAACAGTTGCTAATATGCTTTTTACTCTCATAATAACATAAACGACTTTAATTATATATTAGGACAGAACAATTTTAGGCTGCCAAACATCTAGGCTCGAAATCAGGAAGGATTTGGAAGCAGAATCAGGCATTATTTTGGCCAGAATCCTTTGTTTTTCTGTAGTAGTCAAAAGAAGACTATCCCAGGCAGAAGTGAGTGTGAATGTAGAGAGCTGGAGCAGCAGAGGCTGCTGGGAGGAAATTCAAGCAAGCCAGGGAAATGTTCCTCTCTTAGGGTAAAATGAAGCCATATTTTCTCTCTCTTTGAAGAGATTTATGTTTTTTTTTTTAAAGATTATTTTAATTTTCATTATGTGTATGTGTGTCTCTGTGTGGATATGTGCATGTTAGTACAGGTGTCCACAGAGGCCAGAGGAGGGTACCTGTTCCTCTGGAGCAGGAGTTACAGGAGGCTATGAACTGACCAACATGAATGCTGGGAACTAAACTCAGGTTATCGGAAAGAGCAGTATTTGCTCTTAACCATGAAATCATCTCTCTAGTCCTCTGCCTCCTCTAAAAAAAAAAGCTACATTTATTTATTAAGTGTGTACAGTCATACATGGGCTTGTGTGCAAGGTCAGTCTGCAGGAGGTGGTTCTTGCCTTCCAACACCTGGGTCCTGGAAATGTAACTAAGTAAATGTAACTAAGTCATCATGCTTGGTGGTAAGCTCCTCTACTCACCCAGCTGAGCCTTACTGACGGCCCCCAGACCATTGTTATGTCTCGGGAAGCAGGCTTTTATGTATTTAAATGTTTCCTTTTTTAAACTGCCAAACATTTGTTTAAAAATAACTATTGTATAAGGAAGAAAGTAAATCAGAAAAAATCTAGAGGATGTCATTTATAGAGAGAGTTTTCTATTGTATTATTTATTTATTTATTTTTTTTTCAAAATAAGAGTATTAAGCCAGGTGGTGGTACAACACACCTTTAATCCTAGCCTTTGGGAAGCAGAGGCAGGTGGACCTCTGTGAGTTTGAGGCCAGTCTGGTCTACAGAACTAGTTTCAGGACAGTCAGAGCTACAGAGAGAAACCCTTTGTCAGAAAAAAAAAAAAAAAATCAAAATCAAAATAAGAGTATTGTGCTATTTCTGATTTTGAGTAATGGATTAAAACTAAATAAACAACACCCCCTAACGGAACAACAGAAAACACACACACATACACACACACACACACACACACACACACACACACACACACACACCACACCACACCACACCAGAGACAGTGTTAACCTTTTAGAACATCCTCCGGATTTTCCAGTATGTACAGACACGTAACAGGTTCACATCTCTTAATCCTTACCCCTGTGCCTCTGCAACATGGGGTCAAAACAGACGCTGTCTTACTGTCTGATTTCTCCTCCTCAGAATGTGACAACATTGGTTTTCAGGGCTAATAACCTAGGCACTTGACTCTTGTTATTATGAGAGGAGCAGTCCTGTACATATAGCTCCCAACGCTTATCTGGAAGCCTGTCCTCCAAAACGATCAGTTCATTTTAAACTCACAGAAAGTCCAAGAGGCTGGTCCATGACTCCCGGACTCTCCTTCAGCCTCCCAGGCTTTTGTCGCTGCCTCAACAAATCACCACTGATAATGCAGTGAAGGCACCGAGTGGGATTTCTGCCAGTGTCGTGTGGGACACGGGCTGTGGGAACTGCAGCTGCCAGGTTGACTCCAGCTCCCTCAGAGACCGGGAGTGCACACAGAGAGGACACACAGATCAGCACCTGCCGCTTGGCTTTTCCAGGCTCTGGCAGGGACACGTGCGTGCAGCTCCTCTCTGCCTGTGCGGCTCCCTCCAGCTCCAGCAGCTGTTTCAGCACAGCTGCATGAGCCCCTGAACAGAACTACTTTGCTGAGTCTGGTCAGCCCACACTCTGAGCAAACGAGGAGACTGTGATTGTTTTAGAAAACGGTTTGGGGTTTTTACAATTGACAAGGGGGGCTTTCTTGTTTGTTTGTCCACTCCCCCGCCCCCCCCATCCTCTGTCTTCTTCTGACAGGGTTTCTGTGTGCAGCTCTGGCTATTCTACTCACTCTACAGAGTGAGACCAGGCTGGCCTGGAACTCAAGAGATCTGCCTGCCTCTGCCTCCGCAGTGCTGGGATTAAAGGTGTGCACCACTCTGCTCAGATAATAAGAACATTTCTGATGGCTTCTTTTTGTCTTCAGGATGTGGGATGTGTTTTTCCTTCCTGTATGGTAACTTTCTCTCTCTCTCTCTCTCTCTCTCTCTCTCTCTCTCTCTCTCTCTCTCTCTCTCTCTCTCTCTCTTTCTCTCTCTCTCTCTCTCGACACAGGTCTCATGTAGCCCAGGCTGGCCAAACACTGCTAGGTAGTTGAGGTTGGCCCTGAATTTCTGTTCTTTCCTGTTCCCACCTCTTTCCAAATCTGAGTGCTTGGATTATAGGTGTGCACCACCAAGCTCTGTTTATGAACTGCTGGGGATGGAACCCAGGGCTTTCTGTATGTTAGTGGAGCACTCTACTAACTGAGCCACAGTCCAGCCTCAGGTCTTCATTCTTAAAAGCACTACTTAACCAATGGTTAGCTTGAGTATAACCTTTCAGACACTGGCCACCATTTTAAGTGTATTCATTTTTGGGAGAAAGTGGAAGATTTACTTTTATTATTTTTAATTACATGTATGTATATACATACATACATACATAATCTGTGTATGGGTATATACATATATGTGCATGAAGTTCGGGTATCCATGGAGGGCAGAGGAGTTGGAGTTAAGTAAGGCAGCTGTGAAGAAATGCTGGGAACTGAACTCGGGTTCTTTTCAAGAGCAGTGTGCCTTTCAACCAGTGAGTCAGCTCTCCTGCCCCAGCCTTTACTTTTTGAAGAGGAGCAATGGCTAAGGTGTGGAAGCTAACATTTGGGAAGCTGCGGAGAACTGCCAAGGGTTCAAGGCCAGCCTGGGCTACACTACAAAACTTGGTCTTTCAAAAAGAAAGAAAGAAAAAAAAGGAGAGGCTGTCATTTTATCTTAAAAATGAGCTTGAGCTATTATAAGGTGATGAGTTTCAGCCTCCCTCTCAAGAGAACGCAGTTTTTGAAAGAACGATTAATACTTTATAATGAAGAATGTCCTCCAGAGGACCCGAGATCAATTCCCAGCACCCACATGGCAGCTCACAACTGTCTGGATCTCCAGTTCCAGGGGATCTGACACCCTCACACAGACATGCGTGCGGGCTACTCAGCAATGCACATAAAAATATTAAAATTAAAAAAAAAAAAAGAATGTCCTCAGCATCTGAGTTTTCAGCCTGGATAAGAATGAAAATTGCAGCCGGGCGGTGGTGGCGCACGCCTTTAATCCCAGCACTCGGGAGGCAGAGCCAGGCGGATCTCTGTGAGTTCGAGGCCAGCCTGGACTACCAAGTGAGTCCCAGAAAGGTGCAAGGCTACACAGAGAAACCCTGTCTCAAAAAACAAACAAACAAAAAAAAGAAGATTGCTGCAGATGTGACACAGGATGAAGACACCCTGCTTGTTTATGTGCTGGCTTCCAAGACCACACCAGTTCAATCAAGCAAGGCACAAGACATGGCCACCGTGACAGGCTCATCACTTCTGCAGAAGATGCCTGCAAGCTCGCTCTTGAATTAGAGTGTGCGATCTCAACACATTTCCCGCTGGACTGATTTCATTTCGGTTTTGAGTCAGCGTTGGTCATGTGCTTCAGCCTTCTCACCTGTGAGTCAATGTCCTTACTTGTTCACAGAACTTACAGAGTGCTTACCCATGAGACTCTGCAGATGTCAACTGACGGTTCGAACAGAGAGTGCTGGTGACCAGTCAGAACTAAAGCAGGGGCGAGCTCTGAACCATGTCCACAGCTCCTACAAACTCCCAGACGCCCGAGAGGCCACAGCTCTGCTTTTAGCTGCATGACCTATCTATCTACCTTCCTTCCTTCCTTCCTTTTTTTTTTTTCAGGGTTTCTCTGTGTACCCTTGGCTGTCCCGGAACTTGCTCTGTAGACCAGGCTGGACTCAAGCTCACAGAGATCCACCTGCCTCTGCCTCTGCAGTGCTGGGATTAAAAGCGTGCACCACCATGCCCGGCTAGCTTCATGATTTCTGTGGGCAGCAAAGGGCAGGTAGCCGTCTGAGTTAGAGAAAATTTGGAAAGAAGGCGCTATAGCTTGGGGATGTAGTTCAGCTTGGGAGAGTGCTTGTGCAAATCCCTGGGGTTTTATCCCCAGGACTGCATCATACCAGGTGTGGTGCCGCACCCCCGGGCATGATACTTGGGAGGTTAGATGCAAGAGGACCAGCACGTTCATGGCCATCCTCAGCAAGCCTGGGCTGTGGCACCCTGTCTGGAAAACGGAAAGACAACACACCAAATAAGAAGCTCCAAAACATAGGCTTAAAATAAGTAAATTTTGCTGGGTGTGGTCGCTTACACCTGTCGTCCTAGCTCTGGGGAGGCAGAGGCAGGAGAATCAAAAGGTTGAAGACAGCCCCACCTATATAGAAAGTCTGAGGCCAGCATAAGCTACATGAGACTCTGTCTTGACAGTAACACTATCAATAGCCAGGTGAGTTCTGTGTCTGGTACCATGTATTATGCAGTCCCCGCCCCGCCCCGCCCCACCCCGCCCCGTCCCGCAGCCCACTTATGAGGGGCTCCTGTAGAGTACAGGGAATGAGCATACCTGCTGTTTCACTGGCTGGTTTGCTCTTCCTCTTCGCTTCTGGCAAAGTCTGGTAGGGTCTCTGTCCCACAGGCTCATCCCCTTGGATAGCCGTCAAATCATGCATGCTGAAACTTCGCAAACGCTCCGTTATGGCTCCTTGGCTCTGTTTAACAGAGACGTGGTAAGACCCGAGGGGCGAAAAAAAGATACTTTCAAATACTTAATATTCTTATATTTGTCACGCAACATGTTAGGGCATTTTATTATGAAACAATTTGTCATACAAATAACATCCCTGCTCATCTTATGATAAAAAAGCATCTAGAGAGGCTGACGTCTACCACAAATACCGCACACTGTTTATAGCTGCTTTATGACATCTGTATCAACATTAATCCATTTTCCTTTTTTATGCATTTCAAAGTATGTCATTACATCAACACATTTTATTCCAAGCATTTCAGCATTACACTAAACTTTAAGACGTGTTTTTATTTTTATTTTTTTAGTATAATGAGATTAACTTCAGAGAAAATAGCATCCATAATTCTGAGCTGCGGTTCAGTATTCTGGGTTAGTAACAGTAAAACTAGCCTGTTGGAACTTAACATTTATGACGTAGAGAAGCTCTTCAAGGAAAGACAGTGTTTTAAAACAAGCCTAAGTCAGGAGTGGTTAACAGCTCTAACTAGAACTAGGTAGGAAAAAGTTAGGAGCCAAATAATTTTGGATCCGAAACCATCTTCAGACAATGAATAACCCGGCAAGACATGTTCACCACAGTATATTTCATTTTGTCTTTATAAAAGGTTGATTCATTTTTATTTTAAGTGTATGAGCTGGTGCCCACACGTATGTATGTGTACTGCAGGGGTGCAGTGCCCTCGGAGGCCAGAAGAGACTGTCTGATCCCCTGGGACTGGAGGTAGAGACAATGAGGCACCTTGTGGGAGGCAGAAGTCAACCAGGTCCTCTGCAAGAGCAATGAACACCCCTAACCACTGAGCTGGCTCTCCAGCTCCTATTGTCTTAACAACATGACAGACATGAGCAAATATTTAAACGCAAATTAATGAAAAGGAAAACACAGCTTTGTTTGTTTGTTTGTTTTTCTGAGACAGGGTTTCTCTGGGTAGCCCTGGCTGTCCTTGAACTCATAGAGATCTGCCTGCCTCTGCTTCCCGAGGGATTAAAGGCATGTACCACCACCACAGGGCTGGAAATGAAGCTCCTTACTTTCACTAGCCACATCTAAGATGTCCATGGCTGTCCATGTTCGCAGTGGAAACTGCCCATGTCGGCCAGTACAGAGAGCATTCCCACCACACACAGCATTCAACAGTTTCCGTCACCACACAGCTTTCACGGGGACATTTATCTGAACTTTAAAGATATTATTTCCCTAAACTATGAAGCTTTGTAAAGAGAAAAAAAAATTCTAAATTTACCCACTTTAAATCTGCATAGCATACGGATGATTCATTGTTTTATTTATAGCTAGACTAAAAATACTTGTCTCAAGGCGTTTACACTGATTATTTCTTCTCACACATATGAATTTATGATTGCCTCTACTTATAACATTACCATGGAAACTCACCCATCACGGTTCATCTCTAAACTTCAAAGTTAAAGGTGTTACAAACATTGGGGCATTTCTTTTCGCTTGTATTTTACCCTGAAGAAACAGCCCTTCAATTCACAAGTCGAGATTCAGTACTCTAGGGTACTGATACCCTACTATGTCAAATCACACGCTGTTTCCACTCCCTAGGTAAGTTTTGTATTTCTACCATATGTTTTGAATTGTATAAGAACATTTAAAGTTGCGGCTGGAGAGAAAGCCCAGTGGCTATGAGTACTCAGTGCTCTTGTAGAGGACCCAGGTTCAATTCCCAGCACTCACACAGTACATCATCTGTAATTCCACTTGCAGGGGATCTGATACCCTCTTCTGACCTCCTTGGGCATCAAGCGTGCACATGGTAGGGGAGAGTAGCACTCTCCCATAAAAGAAGAAATATATCTTTAAAAAAAAGAGGAATGTTTCAAGTTCATTTCCCCTTTAAAATAAGTGGACTTCACACATTTAAAAGTTAGTTTTGGAGCTGGATGTGGTGGATCTCTGTGAGTTTGAGACCAGCCTGGTTGACAGAGTGAGTTCCAGGACAGTTAGGGCTACATAATGAAACTCTCTCTCAAGTAAATAAATACAGAAAAATTATTTTGTGGCCGAAGAAGTTGCTCAGTGGGTAAAGGTCCTCTCCAAGCAAGTCTGGCAACTTGAGTCTGATCCCCACTACCCATGGAAGAGTGGAATGAGGGAATCCACTCCCCATAGTTGTCCTCCACACACCCGTCTCTCCTCTATCATGCACACACAATAACAAATTTTAAAAGACTCTTGACAAACTTAGCTCATTGTATTTATTTTCTGTTGACCAGATAGCAATTTACTGATAACAGAGATAAGACGAGACATTTCAGAGACGAAGGTCAAGGAAGTGCCATGCTCCTCTCTCTGAAGGAAACCTTGTTTCCTCAGAACTGTCATGTTCTTTACTGTGCCCTTCTCTTTCCGTGAATCCTCACAATACTCCTGGACCGTTTTACCCATCCCATACCCAAACACAAACGGCATGCAAGTCCACATATTATGACTCGGGTCTTAAATGTTCCTTCAAAGGTGTATGTAGCCAGCCTGTCGAGTTACTGGCAGCCCTACAAGAGATGGTGTCTAGCAAAGGGAGGCCATGTGATGAGCCCTTGAAGGCGATCTTGGGGATCCGCCCCTTCTGGTGTCAGGAGATGAGTGGAGTGCTCTATTACCTGATTTGCCACAGGTCCAAGCGACAGCATCCACCAGTGATGGACTAAAACCTCTTTTAGTCAAAATAAACATTCTGAGTCGAAATAAACATTTCCCGGGGAAGCTGATTAACATGCTACACTACCCTCCCCGTGACTGGAGTACATACAGTCTCTACGATCTATTTATTTATTTAATGTAACTGGGTGTTTTGTCTGAATGTATGTCTGTGCACTGTATCCATGCAATGCCAGCGGAGGTCATAAGAGGGTGTGTTGGATCACCCAGAACTGGAGTTATAAACGGTTGTAAGCGCCATGTGGGTGCTTGGGAACAAACTTGGGGTCCTCTGAAACAGATCAGCCAGTACTCATAATGGATGAGCCACCTCTCAAGCCCCTTGAATATAGTTTCTAGGGCTGGTTTTAATGAGCTGAACTGCCACTGAGTACTGACTAGGTTAGTAATTGTACCATTGCAAGTGGTTTTAATTGGTGCAATCAGTAGATAAGACTTAACCTCACAGATGAACTAGAGTGCTGCTGTTACTTTTACTGCTGTATGATGTGTGTTTGCCATAGGAGCAAGATTTTAAGAAACCAGAAGACAGGGTGAGACTTAGGCTTCTGTCCTGGCAGACCATCTAGAATGGTTTTATATTGAGCAGGTCTATTGAGCAAACCAGGTATTCTTTTTATGACTATTTTCCCCCAACCGGACAGAAGTCAGAGTTATCTGAGAAGAGAAACATCAACTGAGAAAATGCCTTCATCATCTTGCTTGTATGCAGGTCTGTAGAGTGTTTTCTTGATTAAAGATTGATGGGGGAAGGACTAACGCTGGGCAAGTGGTCCCCAGTTGTCTAAGAAAGCAGGCTGAGCAAACCACGGGGAGCAAGCCATAAGCTGCACTCCTCTACGGACTCTGCTTCAGCTCCTGCCTTGGGGTCCTGCCCTGGCTTTCCCCAGTGATGGACTGTGAAAAAGCAGAAAGTGGGGTTCAGGGGGTAGCTGAGTTGGTAGAGTGTTCGCTTAGCACCAGCACGCAGGAGGTTCTGGGCTCCGTTCACAACATGGAATAAACAGGGCCTGGTGATGATGCACTGCCCATCATCCCAGCAATCAGGATATGGGGGCAGGAGGACGAGAGGTTTAAAGCTGTCCTCAGCTACAGAATGATGCTGAGGCCAGCTGGTGATACTTGGGACTAGCCTTGGGGAAGAAAGGAGGCATGGGGGGGGGTAGGGGAAGGAAAAGAAAAAGGAGGTATAAGCTGCTTTTTTTTTTTTTTTGAGGCCTCTGGACACATCAACAGTTCTGACTACCTTGGGAAACTGGATTTCCTACTATATAGTTTTTTTTTTTTTTTTAATAGACTAAAACACATCTCAAATGAGAACAGAGAGGTAAGTGTAGCACAGTGAAGTTGAAAAACATTCAATACGTTGTAATTATCCAGTGTAACTACTTCAAAGGAGAGGTGTAATTACAAAATAATCATATCCAAAGGGCAACCTGTTCACTCTAGTCTCATACCTTCAGCACAAAAGCCCATTAGTACAAGATTTACGTTTGCCGTGCAATGTGAAGTGGAAATACCTCCCCTGCCCCAGAGTCCTAATCACACCCAGGGAAGGATCACAAGCCTGCAGTACATGGGAAAATATGCAAAAATGAACAGTATGTTTAGACAGATGAGATGGGTGATTGACTGTCTTTCCTATCAAATGCTTCTTTAATATTATGAATTAGTAAGTTTATTTAATAAAGTTTAAGAAAATCTTCTTAAAAATTAGTTTTAAAATGTAACCTGCCAAGCGATGGGTTTTGCTATGGCATCTTTTTCATACACCTTTGTCCTTATCTGTCCTCCTCACGCTGGTTTAATGAAGACTTGATTATAATAACATGCTGCACGATAACAGTTTCTGCTCCATTGAACACTGTGGTTTTTGTATCTAATGCTTCACTCCCATCATCAAAAGAAAAACAGTCACTGTGAGTGGTGTGGCCCTTAATCCCAGCACTGTGGAGCCAGAGGTAAGCCAGCCAGGGTCACACAGTAGTGACCTTGCCTCAAACACGGAATAAAAATAAAAGAAGAAAAATAGTTTCCTCCCTATCTTTAAAAAAAAAATTATTTTTACCTTTTAAAATTGGGCGTGTGCCTGGGAGTCTGGTGTGGGGGTTGGTATGTGCGTGTGAGTGTTAGTGCCTAGAAGCCAGAGGCTGTAGCTGGAGTTACCGCACCCAGTGTGGTGCTGGGAACCAAACTCTGGTCCTCTGCAAGAGCAGTGTGTGCTCTTAACTACCAAGCCATCTCTCTGGCCCAGTCCCTCTGTTTTGAGGGCAAAGGAGGAATGCCTACTCAGTTATCACTAAAAAGCATATCTGCTTTGCTTCAATTAAATATGTATCCCTCTTCTTCTATTTGGCTTGTATAATAGTAATCAAAAGGATACTCCACTCTGGGTGGAGTATCTATAGAAACAGCATTCCAGGCAATCAGGAAGAAGGGGTCACCATCAACAAGGTATTTGCATACTCTGTCTCTTTTGATCTTATTCATGTCAGAACTATTAAGTACAGTGGGTATATAGCTCATGATTGTAATCTAAGCACTTGGGGCACTGAGGCAGGAAGGCCCTGAGTTCTAGGTAGCCATAAAGTGTTATCCTATTATGCTTTATTATAAACCTATGCTTTTCCAATGTAATTCTTGTTATCCTTTTCAGTTATTATAGCTATTCAGCTCTACTTCTCATGTGATGTGTGTTACATTTAATGGCTGCTAAGTTTAGTTCTCAATGTTGTGGAAACCTCCCTCTGGACAGTCAATAATAAAACTGATGGGGGCTGGAGAGATGGCTCAGTGGTTAAGAGCACTGACTATTCTTCCAGAGGACCTGGGTTCAATTCCCAGTATCCACATAGTGGCTCAGAACTGTCTGTAACTCCAGTTCCAGGGGATCTGACACCCTCACACAGACATATACATGGGCAAAACACCAAATATATATGCAGGCAAAACACTAATGCACATAAAATAAAAATAAATTATTAAAAAAAAAAAAAACTGATGAAGTCCTGGATGGACCTAGGTATATTCACATTAGGTGAATGATGTATCGTAGTGTTTCGAAGATTAGATATATACATCTATATGCTGTGGATATCGTTCTATATAAATAAAACACTGATGGCCAGTGACCAGGCAGGAAGTAGGTGGCCAGGCAGGAAGTAGGTGGGACAAGGAGAGAGGAGAATTCTGGGAAGCAGAAGGCTGAGGCAGAGAGACACTGCGAGCCGCTGCCATGACCAGCAGCATGTGAAGACACCGGTAAGCCACCAGCCACGTGGCAAGGTATAGATTTATGGAAATGGATTAATTTAAGCTATAAGAACAGTTAGCAAGAAGCCTGCCACGGCCATACAGTTTATAAGTGATATAAGCGTCTGAGTGATTATTTTATAAGTGGGTTGTGGGACTGCGGGGCTTGGGGAACCTGGAGAGAAGCCCTCCAGCAACATCTATATATGTATATCTATATATAATTACTGAAGAATAATCACTATATAGAGGAAAAATTAAAAAAGGAACTAGAAAATCAAAATGACTTGTAATCATTTCCTAAACTTCTTACACATGTGTGCATGGTTTCTTTAGTTTTTCTTTTTTTTTGATTTGTTACACCTTTGAAGCAGGTCTCTAATCTCATTGCACTACTCTTCTGAGCTGGATAAAATCTTTGGAGTGTTTCTACCCTGCAGGACAGTGAGCTGCCCTCCTGGCCTCTCCTCAGGTGTCAGAAGTGGCTCCTTGTAATGACCTAAAATGTCCCGGGGGTGGTGTAGGTGGGAGCACAAACCACTTCCAGTTGAGAGCTGCCATTCTGCAGATACAGCAGGTTTGTAGATATTAGATTTCAACCCCTGGCTTTAGAGACAAGAAAAGTGTTTAATTCTAACATCAGTGTAGACGGCTTGCCTACAGTCTTGTGGCTGATATGTGGGAGAATCCAAACTTAAAAAGAAAAAAAAAGCCGGGCGGTGGTGGCGCACGCCTTTAATCCCAGCACTCGGGAGGCAGAGCCAGGCGGATCTCTGTGAGTTCGAGGCCAGCCTGGGCTACCAAGTGAGTCCCAGGAAAGGCGCAAAGCTACACAGAGAAACCCTGTCTCGAAAAACCAAAAAAAAAAAAAAAAAAAAAAATCCAGACTAATTCAAGTGTTCTACAATTCAGTGTTGGTTACACTAATCCACTCTGTGGACTGTAAGGAAACAGGCGGAATTTCCTTTTCCCCACAGAAAAGGGGATGGGACTCTATAACCGAATAATCTCAAAATCCTTTCACAGACAGAAAGCCATTAAAACAGAGAGCAAGAGGTCAAGAATTTAAAGCCAATAATGGTGGCTTAAAAAGTCAATTAGATTGCAGCAATTTTACCTGCAGAGCTCTAATTTCTATAATTTTTTTTTGGGGGGGGTCTAGTAAAGAGCTGTGATAAGAAGAGGCTGCCAGAGTGAATCCTGAGGTAGCCACAGGGGCCAGCAGCTCTGTTCTTCACCTGCCCTTCACTGCATGGATGCTGGTCAGTCACATCAATGCCACCTGCGTCTCCCACGCGGAAGCAGGGACGTTGAGCATCCTCAGCAGAATCCTTGAAGGTCCTTCATGTATTTGTGCTTTGCTCAGCCAAAATAAACTTGTACACTGACCTTGTGAACAGATGCCTGGTAATGAGGCCAGAGGACTGAGTAACATTTTCAGAAAATGGCTTTACGGTGTAATAAATTTTCTGATTAGATTCCTGTTTTCATCTCTGACACGCTCAGGTGATTCAACCTGGGGATCCTAGGCAGGAAATCACCCTTATCTAAATATTATATGACCAGGGTAAGAATTTTTAGCCTGAAAGATATTTCTAACAAACTACATGTATATGTATTTATGTATACACACACACACACACACACACACACACACACACACACACACACATTAAACAATGCACACATTTAGGTATCATTTTTCTTTCAGTTTCTCTTTAATCATGACCTATTTCTTAGCTTGGTTCCAATTTACTTGAGTATGAAATGTCTGCTTCAGTAAGTCCTTTTGTGACAATAGATTTTTTTTTTTAAATGTCCCCAGAGATGAAACTAATTTCAGCCACTTAAAAAAAGCACAGTATACCTCGAGGCCAACAGAGCCGACATTATGTAGTACTCAACACAGTTATTGACTATTTCTAATAGACACAACAGAACCAAGAATCGAGTGTCTAGCACTCCTGGAGTCATGAGAACATGACATCATCTCATGCACTGAGACTTTTTTTTTGGTTAAAGAACCACAATGCCAGCAAGTAGGACAGTGACCTTCAGCGGTGGGCTTGTTTTGTAGGACTGTGGTGGCTTTATAGTCTCTGTTTCCTGCGGGGGGTGGGGGTGGGGGGGGAGTTTGAGAGTTGATTTTGAGTTGTTAAATATAGAAGTGAAATCCATGAATCACAAAGGAGGAAGGAGATACAGGATTATCTTTTGTGGCATTTTTATAGAAAAGTCTTTCTTTGAGATAACAATATTTAGGAACAGACTAGCAACCAAAGGATGGGTTAATATTTCCAGTTAGCAATAGAGACACTGGCTACAGGCAGACAGTAAGCAGCTGATGAGGCCACAGAGCCTGACTATCTTAGAATGCATCATCAGCACCGATCTTAGACAAGGTGGTAGGTAGAGACGGTAAGTGTGCCATATATACAGGATGGTAGGATGGTGCAAACTGATGAAGGCCAAATAAGATAAAATGAGGGGATAAGGATAAAGTCATGTTGTGAGGGTTGCTGACTTCTCATGAAGCAAGAATAGGCTTTGCAAATACAAGTCAAGATACAGTAAATACCTTACAAGTAGTTACAACCTATAACGTCTCTGGAGTTGGAGAGATGACTCAGTGGTTAAGATCATTTGCTGTTCTTACTAAAGATGTGGGTTCAGTTTCCAGCACCCACATAATAGTTCACAACACTTGTAACTCCAGTTACAGGGGACCCAACACCAGCTTCTGGCCTCTGGGGACCAGGTGTGCACACGATGCACACACATACAAGCAAGAAAACACATTAGAAATGTTTCTGAGTGTTAAACGGAGAACTGTGGGGGTTTCTTTCTGTATTTACTAAAACAAGGTCCTCAAATGTGTTTTCAGTGCACATTTAAAGCTGAAACTGAATTTGCAGTTTTTTATACAGGATCACGTCGAATGAGGCTTTTTAAAAAAGACAAGTTCAGAAATGTCTTTGAAGTGTAAATAAATATATCCACTTGGCCTGCAAAGTCAACCAATGCTGAGCTTAGATGGGAAGCAGGAAGCCACCTGTGGTCACACCACTCTAGATGCAGACACTATAAACCCTCTGACTTGTGTTGTAAGAGTGAGAGTTTTCTTTTCCACTTCCGCCCCTCTGCCCCACCCCCATGTCTCAACATAGCAAGATGACAGTTGTTAAATTCTTCTGCTTACTGCTGGGCCGGGCCAGGTTCCATTATTGTACTTGGTGTCTAATAGGATTTTTGTTGTTTTTTTTCCCCCCAGAGGTAATAACTGCCCTTTTGATTTTCATTTGCTTAGCTGTCCTACTCTGTGCATAGTCACCAATACATTTCCCATGGTGACCATGCCCAGGTACACACTGTCTGCAGCCGGTGAGTTCTTCGATGGGTCACACCATACACATGGCTGGGACTGTCACCCCTGCACAGCATCAAGCTAATTCTATTCTAGTCTCCATATTTCAATTCCGTACTTCTTTCAGAAGCATCTCTGTTAGCACCTTGATCCACAGAATCCACTCCTGGCTGGATTCTGGACTTGATGCACATTGTCCTAGGGAGTTCTGTCATCTCCCTTCTGTGCTGGACAACCTATTTCCCAGATCCCATGGGTTTCCTTGTCTCCTGTCCCTCCTCTTTAGCCTTGGCAGAACATACCTATCCTGAAAAGGGTGTGCATTTGATACATTTTATGGGTTTGCATATGGAGAACTTTTTTTTTTTTTTTTTCGAGACAGGGTTTCTCTGTGTAGCTTTGTGCCTCTCCTGGAACTCACTTGGTAGCCCAGGCTGGCCTCGAACTCACAGAGATCCACCTGCCTCTGCCTCCCAAGTGCTGGGATTACAGGCGTGCGCCACCACTGCCCGGCATATGGAGAACTTAAAAAGAAAAACGAAATCTTTTCTTTTTCAACTATTTTAGGTTTACACCTGATTGACAGGCTTGCTCAGTATAGAACTTGGCCCAGAGTTGCAAGACGGCATCATGGGCGATGTCACACTGTCTTCATGCTTCTCTCTCATTAAGTACAAGTTTACTGCTATTCTGATGCTAGATTATTTGAACATGACGTGCTTTTAATCTCTGAAATCTTTAAGAATTCTGTCCTCCTTGTTGGTGTTTGGTGAGGGTGGGGTGGGGACAATGTGATGGCCCTGCTTGGAGATGGCCATTCTTTCCCCTGTGGGGCTCAGTGATGTATGGACCCTTGGATCTGGAGGCTCATCGCCCGCAACACTGCAACATAATGGCATGATTTCCCTGTCTACGATAACTGCCTCAGCCCGCCCTTTTCACACTGTCTAGTTGTGAAGGATGGATCTGCTGGGCGGTCTTCATGGTTGATATGTGATCAGCAATACATTTTCATTAAGCAAGAAACAAAAAGCAAAATAAACTCAAATAAGCTCAAAATGTAGCTGTTTTCGAGTTTATTCATCTCTTTTAATGAAAGGAAAGCTCTTTACAAGCCCAGGAAGAGGAAAACTACATAGTAGTAAACATTGTAGCATACTATTATACAATAATCAATAACTATTTTCCATACAGTTATCTACTTAGATCCTATTGGTGAATTTCTTTCTTAGCCCTCACTGCACCACTGCCAGGAAGAGCACCCGCGTTCTCCCTTTTTGATTCTGTTAACGTGGATGGGTGAGCCCAGGGTCTCTACAGAGTTGAAGTGCCCCCCCACAAACACTCTTTCACCACTGCAGTTCTGGAAAACCACTGCTAGCCGAACTGGATCTTTCCACAGCACAGCTCAGTTAAAAAGAGCCTGCCTTGAGCTGGAGGGCTGGCTCCGAAGTAGGGAATCCTAGGCTTCCTGACTGCTGGGGCGCCTGTGCTCACATGCATTATACCCACACAGGTACACACAGACACATACACACAATTAACAAAATAAATAAATAAATAAATAAATAAATAAATAAATAAATAAATAAACCATAAAACAACAGCAAACAACAAAAGAGCCTGACTTGAAAGTAGAATACTAACTACCCCAATTTTACTCCATATAATAAACCATCCCCATGAAATTAAGGATCCCTGGCTCCCACTCTGAGCAAACACAGTACTATCATGTATGTTCAGAGACACGTCACCCTTGTTTTATACACAAAGCAGCCAAGGCATACACAAATTAGCAAACGGCTTATGGTGACGTTAAAAGTCACCGCCAGCACTTTCTGGGTGTGAAGTCCGTTGTTTTCTTTTTCTCGTATACCACACGCTAAAGTCAGTTGTGCTATGCTACTGAAAATAAGCCACACCAATTACTACATGCACAGGAGCCCAACAGCCAGTCTCCAGAGAAGGCGTTCAATCAGCGACCCGGCTGGAAGGAACAGCTACGGCATTAGTGACTCAGAACAAACTTTTTACATGCTTTATTTTGAATAACCAGTTACCTCAAATTGGTTGAAGCAGAGGTGCAGAAGGAAGCCAGAAATCCTAGCAAGGCAGTGGCACAGAGAGAGAGAGGAGAGAGAGAGAGAGACCAAAGACACAGAGAAAAGAATGGTCATCTTTACTTAAGGTGCGTTATCAAAACTATTTCAAGGTTAAAAGGGGGGAGGGAAACTGTACCCCAAAATGACATTTGCAGGTATGTTTAATTTATCAACTACCTTTAATTGAAATTAATAAAATAAGGGCCTTGGACTCCCAAATAACATAGAAAATGAAGTGTTAAAATATCATTAAAATTACCGACTTGTTTATTCAAGTGCTAGAATAAACATAAAAAAAAAAAAAAAGAGTTCTGCCACAGTTTTATAATGATCTAAAATAAAAGTGGCCACCTTTCGGAATGGGGCTGACGGGAACACCAGACACGACAAAGGAAACCTCACCTTCACTGCTGCTGTGACCGCGGCTGCAGCCGCCAAATTCAAACCTTGACGCCCGAAGTTAACCATCGTCTCATAGCCTCTTTCCTTGGCTTGGACAATGTAATCATCAATTTCCTGGGGACAAACAGTTAACAGTCAAGTCAGGTGCGGCAGCACACCCCTCTCACCCCAGCAGGGAGGTAGGGGCAGAAACAGCACAAAGTTCAAGGTTATCTTCAGGTACATAGTAAATTCAAAGCCAGTCTGGGCTACTTGGAAGTCCTGAGTAAAAAAAAAATATAATAATAATTAAGCTGGGTGTGGTAGTGCACGCCTTTAATCCCAACACTCTGGATAGGCAGATCTTTTTAAGTTTGAGGCTAGCATGGACTACATAGGGAGTTCCAGGTCAACTAGGAGATAATGTGAGATCCTGTTTAAAAACAAAAACTGGCAAATAGTAACAAGAACATAGCAATAGAGGTTAGTTTATTAAGTGTTTTTTTTTTCTTTTTAGATGGGGTCGGTCCTGTCCCCCCACCCCTGCTGGTCTGGAAATGGATATGTAAACCAGGCTACCCTAAAACTTAAAGAGATCGGCCTGCCTCTGCCTCCTGGGTGTGCATCCCCACGCCCTGCTAGTTTTATTTAGAATTAATGCTAAGAAGCCTCTTTTTATAAGGCCAACACATACACTACTGAAAGGCAGGATGTGGTGAGAACTGGTCGACCTTACCCTTTCCTTTGAAGAAAGAAGAGGATGAAGGAACTTTCTATATATTAAACTTGCCCCTCTGGTGTAGGGTGAGAGCAGCCAGATGACAAAGGCAATCTTCAGCTCATAGTACAGGGGAAACCTAACAAGAAACAAAACACAGAAACCATCAGAAGGAAATACGGTAGGAAGCAAAACAGCCAAGACCGTGGAAACCACAAAACCACCGTATCTGTTTCCACGCGTGGAAGCTGCTGACGAGGGAACCAGCGCAGTGGAATGTACTGACGAGTTCACATCCTTAAATCATAGCCGGGCTGACCGAGGTCTGCAAGGATCCTTGCAGACCCTGTGCCCAGGCCAGCACCCGAACGAACTGCAGTGGCTTAGGAAGGATGGGATTACCATTTAGTCAGGGCGGCGAGGGACTGTTCCAGAAGCGTGTGACACACCTACAGACATTAGGGGACAACTTCCATCTGTTCCACGTGCACGCCAGTTTCAGAGGCAGACTGGAAACGAGCTAAGTGCCCATGTCTTTCCTGTGGGTGGAGTTACTTCCCCAGCCCTGGACCATGTGACTTGACTGGTCAACCCAGGTGAGTGTGACAGAGAGGACATAGACATAAGCCTTGGTTGCTCTCTGACACTCTCATCCAAGTCCCCCAACCTTTTGCTAGAGCTTCTGTCGTGGAAATGCTTCCTTCCTCAGCCTCGGTTTTGAAGGAAGACATTCATGGGGCTGAGCCCAGCAAGGCTGCAGCCAGTGAGGAGTGACTACTGTGTAGTTGGCAAACCCTCTCATCGAGTGCATGGGCTCTCAGGATGGAAAAACAATAACAACAAAGCTATGATTGTGGGTGTGCATGCAAGTGTGTATGATATACGGGTGGGTGCAAACACCAACGGCACACGTGTGGAGGTCCGTTCTCTCCACCCACCGTGAGATCCAGACTGAACTCTGGTTGTAAGGCTTGTGTGGCCAGCACCTTTTTAGAATGGACCACCTGGTCAGCCCGCCCAACTTTTTTTTTTTTTTTTTTTAATTTATTTATTTATTATGTACATAGAAGAGGGCACCAGATCTCATTACAGATGGTTGTGAGCCACCATGTGGTTGCTGGGAATTGAACTCAGGACCTCTGGAAGAACAGTCGGTGCTCTTAACCTCTGAGCCATCTCTCCAGCCCCTGCCCACCCAACTTTTAACATCCAAAATTTTCTACATTTTTTTTCAATAATGTATATGAGCTACATTGGAATTAGAAAAAAAAAAGTAGTTAAAACAAAACAAAACAAAACTGTGGGGGCTGAGGATGTAGCTCAGCTGGTAAAGGGTTTGCCTGCTAACGCATGAAGGTCTGGTCCCCAGCAAGGCCGTAACAAAATAACACACATGGTCGTTCATGCCTGTCATCCTAGCACTTAGAAGGTAGAGGCAGGAGGCCCGGGAGTTCAAGGTCAGCCCTGGCTACAGTAGATCATGCCTCAGAACAGATGAATAAATAAGAAGGGAAGGAAAGGACTTTGAAGCTCAAGGCCCCTCGAATGGTTAAGAATCTTTGTTTTTTTCATTTAAAAGCTAAGAGAAGCTGGGACACACCTTTGATCGAAGCACTCGGGAGGCAGAGGCAGGTGGATCTCTGAGTTCGAGGCCAGGCTGGTCTACAGAGTGAGTTCCGGGTCAGCCAGGGCTACACAGAGAAACCTTGTCTTGAACTCTGCCTCCCTCCTGAAGCCAGGAGATAATTCTCCTCAGACATCTAATCCAAAATCCACAGGGGAAGGAATAGGGATAAAGGGAAGGGAAGGAAACATTTATGTGGATGTATGTATGCTCTGTGTGTGTGTGTGTGTGTATGTGTGTGTGTGTGTGTGATGCCTGTAGAGACCAGAATAGGGCATCAGGTGCCCTAGAGCTGCAGTTACAGTTAAGGGAGCCATTTCTCCAGCCTCAAGGAAAATATTTCAAGTGAGAGTAGAAAAACGGAGGAGGGTAGGGTCTGGTTCAGAGTGGATGTTGAGCATGTAGGAAATTCTGGGTGAGGTGGTGGGGGAGGAAAGAGAGAGAGAGAGAGAGGAAGAGGGCAGGGTGGGGGAAGAGAGGGAGAGAGAGAAGGAGAGAGAGAAAGGAAAAGTGGGGGAGGAGAAGAAGGTAAGGTGGGGGAAGAGGGGGTGACAGAGGCAGGGGAGAGATAGATATTGATTTGAACCAACTCATAAATAAGGGGTTAAGAATGTTTAAGTCTGGCCAGGTATGGTGAGCCATGCACTTAATCCCAGCACTCAGGAGTCAGAGCCAGGCAGACCTCTGTAGGTTCGAGGCTACCCTGGTCCACAAGCCAATTCCAGACCAGCTAGAGTTACACAGTGAGACCATGTCCAAAGGAAAGAAAGAAAGAAAGAAAGAGAGAGAGAGAGAGAGAGAGAGAGAGAGAGAGAGAGAGAGAGAAAGAAAGAAAGGAAGAAAGGAAGAAAGAAAGGAATATTGAAGTCTGAGTCTGAGGATATACACTTCTACAAATCTGTGTGATGGCATGATATAATGTTGTATGAGAATATGAGATCAGAAATGGTGTAAAGCAGGCCCAAGAAGGAATAGAAAGGGGTGACCGGGTTCAAGTCAATACCACAGTCGGATGTATCTATCTACCTGTCTATCTATCTGGCTGGCTGGCTGCATTTACTAGCTCAGGTAAAGAAAAGATAACTGGGTTAATTTCAGCTCCAGTGTATGACGCATGGGAAGAAACGGAAACACCGGCAAGGTCTCGGGTTTCCATGTTTAGAAAGGAGACTTCTCTAATGGCACGATTGGATGGAAAGGTACTCGGAAATACCCTGTGAGAAGACTGGAGTCCTTAAGTATGGGTCCTCTATAAACTGTGATCTCCGTGAGGGAATGAACATGTTGTAATTACGCCTCATGGTGTTTTGCGGGAGCGGCCAGGGAGCTGCTGTCAAGTGGGTGGGTGTCCACGTGGCTGCTGACGCGGTGTAGCCTCAATGTTCAAATGTTTGTGCTCAGAGCTGTCGGGCTGGGGAGGCAGGGAGGGAGGGCTAGGACCAGATGCTGCGGATTGGAGGGGAGTCGTTTCGGAAGCCGTCGAGAGAAAGTCTGAAGTCATGAGTGTGGAAAGCGGATGATGACAGCCAGGTTCTCTATTTTAAGACGCTGGTGGGAGTGGGGGGTGGGCAGGGATGAGCACAGTGAGCTGCCTTCCTGAGGGCGGGCTCCACGGGGAAGACAGAGAAAGGAAACGATGCTGGGTAATTAAATCGCTTCATCTATTTCTCATGGTGAAAAGCAAGAGCAGGCTAAGAACTTAGGACACCCGAGAGCGCCTGAGTCCCCTAGCATGGAGGAACTTACCATGCAAGTGTCTGATCAGCCACGGTTTCAATCACAGTATAGAGGGCAAAGACAATCCAGTACATCATCCAGCGGACCTGGAAGTCACAAAGGCACACATGAAACACCTGTGCTACACGGTTTCTTGTGTATCAGCCTGGGTTATAGAGTGAGACCATATTTTTTAAAAAGAGATTACTTATTCTGAGTAATTTTATATAAAGACACATGCATCTCTGGATATATAGTACACTGGGGTCCAATGCAGAGGACGAGGGTCCAGTTTTCAACAGGTTTTATGTATGAGTTTTTGGGAGGATGACATCAAGTGTCTTTGAGATACCAGAGTCAACAACAAATCTCTGAGGTCTGATAGAATGTAACTCAGTACCGGAATCAAAGAACCACTTGATATACACATAAATAAAACAGTACAAGACACGACAACATCTATTGCCCCATTGGTCTTTAGAATTTTGCATTTATCAGGGCTGCAAAGATGGCCCAGTGGTTAAGAGCACTGGGTACTCTTCTAGAGGACCTGGGTTCAATTCCCAGCACCCACATGGCAGCTGACAACTGTCTGTAACCCCAGTTCCAGAGGATCTGACACCCTCATATAGACATTCATGAGGCAAAACAGCAATGCACATAAAATAAAAATAAATATTAAATAAAAAGTGGATTAAAAAAAGGGTACATTTAAAAAATCTGCATTTATCTGGGTGTGACAACACGTCTTTAATCTTAGTACCTGAGAGGTAGAGAAAGGTGGATCTCTCTGAGTTTGAGGACAACCTGGTCTAAATATCAAGCTCCAGGTCAGCTGGGGCTACATAGTAAGACCTTGCCTCAAATACACACAATTTTACATTCTTTATTTTTCCACGTACAAAAATTGTTCACAGATCAAAGAACTATCACAGGACTGTTATTAGCCTTAATGACAAACCAATAAAACCAATCACTCCGAGAACCTGGTCAGTGCCTTTCACTCCAATCCCACAGCAGCCGTTTGGGAAGTTGTGAGCCCCTGCCTGCTGAAGGAGGGCAGCCTAGTGAGCCCCTTACTCTCAGGGGAGTCTTTTGGCACTACGTCCTTTCACAGGCAGATGCTAGATTAGTTACTCTTAAACTCCCTCCCTCCCTCCCTCCCTCAGATTTATACCTTTTCTTCCATGTCAGCAGATATACTTTCTTTCAAGTAGGTTCAGTTTTTTCTTTTCTTTGTTTGGTTGTCCTGCTCAACACTATAAGCAAATACTCGACCCCCACACCACCCGCTGGGCTTGGGACTGCTAAGCACACAATATAGCAATAATGCCTTTAACCCTTATAACAACATTGGGTGTTGGGAAATGCAATTGCTTCTGCCACAGGTAAGGGGATAGTGGCAGAGAGGTAAAGGGCCTTTCTCAAGGTCACTTTGCAGGAGTGTGGATCCAGGCTGCCTGACTCTGGGATGGGCTAGTCAGCCGTACCCCGCACAGAGGAAAACCTACCACTTCCCTCAGTCTCATCCCCATCAGTGTCCTGATGAGCAGCTAGAATACTGTGCTATGTAAAAATAGTTTTAAATGGGTCACACTGTGGCATTTTCATACGTGTCTGAAATAAATCCTGTTCTAATAGATTCTTATTAACTACTTAGTTTTAAGATAGATGCTTGTTTGGCTGTTTCTCAGACAACAGCAAGCTGTGACTCAAGGCCAGGGGTGTAGTTAGTGGTGGAGTACTTGTCTATGATGTGTATACTACAAGCACCACAACAGTGCCCCTGGAACTGGAGGTACAGGTAGGTAATTGTGAGCTGCCACAGGGGTATCAGAACTGAGCCCAGGTCCTCTTCAAGAGCAGCAAGTGCTCTTATCCACTGGGTCACCTCTCTGCCTCGAATGTAATTTTTTTTTAAAGAGGAAGAAAAGAGGTATTCCTTTGTAGTTAAACTAAAACGTCACCAAACAGCAAACTATGCCATCAACAGTATATTCTAGACACTTCCCCCTGTGACACTGAGTAGTATTTTACTATTATTCCTTTTTTTTTCCGGTCTCACTTTGTAGCCCAGTTTGGCTTCAAATATGTGACGATCCTCCTGCCTGGGCTTTTTGAGATTACATGAGTCATCATGACTGGCATTGGCTATAATTTTATGCTGTGGCATGTTCTGTATGGCAAATGTGTTGCTCTGATTGGTTAATAAATAAAACACTGGTTGGCCAGTAGCCAGGCAGGAAGTATAGGCGGGACTAACAGAGAGGAGAATTGAGGGAAGAGGAAGGCAGGCAGAGAGACTGCAGCTGCCGCCAGGACAAGGAAGATGTAAGGTACCAGTAAGCCACAAGTCACATGGCAAAGTATAGATTAATAAAAATGGGCTGAATATAAAAATAAGAGCTAGACAATGATAGGCCTGAGCTAATGGCCAAGCAGTTTAAATAATATAAGTGTCTGTATGTTTATTTTATAAGTGGGCTAAGGGACTGCCGGGGATTGGCAGGACAGGAGAGAAAACTCTCAAGCTACAATTTTATATAAACAAAATCCTGGGGCTGGAGAGATGGCTCAGTGGTTAAGAGCACTGACTGCTCTCCTAAAGAACCTGGGTTCAATTCCCACACCCACATGGCAGCTCACAACTGTCTATAACTCTAATTCCAGGGGATCCGACACCCTCACATAGACATACATGCAGGAAAAAAACACTAACACACTAAAAAAAAATTCTATGGTTTAAATTATTCTTTTGTAAATAAATTCCTGACAATCTGCTCTCATGAATGTAAGGGTATTTTTCTTCTTATCAGAAATATGTAACTGAATTTAGCAATAATTAAATGTCACTCAATGAGCATGTGCTGTTCATGGGGGCAACCACAGAGAAAGTTAACCTTGGAAAAGTGTTACCTTACTTTAACAATAATGGATCTGGTTAGGATTTTACATGAAATGATGACTCAGCAGAGCTTTTATTAAAAACTGTGCTTCAAGGCCACCCAGCTTCTGTTTAAGGTTTTTCCCAGAGAAAATACCAGAAGCCAAGGTTAAAAACAAAACAAAACAAAACAAACAAAAAAAAAGAGCAGCTCATAAAATTGTAACTAAGGACATGTGAAGACAAAGACCTAAATAGTTTTCCTATCAGATGAAAATCCCAATAATAAAATGCAGCATTAGTATTAATATTAATGATTTCTGGGAAAATCATCAACCTTGACTGTCCTATGCACAAATACAGACCTAGACTGTCCTATACACGTACACAGACCTTGACTGTCCTATACACATACATAGACCCTTCTGTGTCTGTAGCGATTATCTCTCAAAACCTGCAAATACAAAGCCTACGGCCGCTAAGTCTCAGCTATACAGTGGCTTAGTATTTACCAGTAACCAATGCATATCCTGTTGTATACACTAAATCATCTCCGAATTATTCATGATATCTAACAGGGTGCAAGTCCTTCCCTCCTCTGCTCTGTCTTGAACTATTGATTCTTCTGCTGCAGCCTTACAAGGGCTGACATTCTAGGTGTGTGTTACCGCACCCAGCTCTATAATCACTTCTATATATCCCACTTACTGATCACAAAAGAAACAAACTGTATCTTTCATCCCTAAGAAATAAATTCTCTAACAAGGCAGTATGTGCTTCGATAAGCACTAAGTTGAACACACACACACACACACACACACACACACACACACACACACACACCACTTTGTCTGATCTTTCATATAAAACATAATGTAGTTAATTCTTAAGGACTGAGGTGCCATCATTAGCAATGACATGAACTGATACAACTGTATCCACTCTTACTACCTACTTGTCATGGGAAAAGACACAAGTTCGGGCTGGCGAAATGGCTCAGGAGATAAAGGAGCTCGCCATCAAGTCTGATGACCTTGAGTTCCACCCCCAGTATCCACAGGAGAGAAGTGACTCCTTCCTGTGGGTTGTCCTAACTGTCACATGTGCTCGGTGGCACAAAGAGGAACAAGTACACACATATGCACATAAACAAGTGAAATTAAAAAATGACAAGAGCCAGGGCGGTGGTACACACCTTCAATCCCAGTACTCAAGAGGCAGAGGCAGGCTTATCTCTGTTGAGTTCAGGACCAGCCTGGTCTACAGAGTGAGTTCCAGGATAGCCAGGGCTACACAGAGAAACCTTGTCTTGTAAAACCAAAAAAAAAAAAAAAAAAAAAAAAAAAAAAAAGAGAGAGAAAGAAGAAAAGAGACAACAAGAGACATGTAGCCGACAGCTTCAGCCCACAGGTTTTTAATATTTTAATGAGATGACAATGATATTGAAATTATGAGACTATCAATCAGATTAGAAAGACAAGAAGCATCAAAGGAAGGAGGTGGAAGAACGACCCCAGAGAAGCAGCATCCTCTGCTAGGATGAGGGGAAAGGAAGGAAACCTGGTGTGTGGGGAGGAGGGTGTGGGGTAGGGAACTGGGGAGGAGAGTGAAGGAGATGAGCACTGCCTCTGCTCCTGCAGTCACAGGACAGGTCGTTTGCTAGGAGTGGCCTTTCATGGCTTTGAGAAGAACAAGAAAGATCTGGACAAGTTTTTTTTTGTTTTTGTTTTTCCAAGACAGGGTTTCTCTGTGTAGCAGTTCTGGCTGTCCTGGAACTCGCTCTGTAGACCAGGCTGGCCTTGAACTCACAGAGATCCACCTGCCTCTGCCTTCTGAGTGCTGGGATTAAAGGTGTGTGCTACCTCGGCCTGGTTTAGAAAAGTTATCTTTATGGGTAGGAAAAGGTGTTGCCTAGGGAAAGCTGGTTCAGACTCTGACCCGTGATGCCTTCACCTGTGTGGAGTGTTAGACCAAGGGTCCAGTGAGATGACCAGGGCAAGGAAGGGGAGGCTTACAAAGGGCCTGGCTTCTCAGCTCCCCTTGCAGGTACTAGGGAGGGGGCTGAGTGTCCAGTTCTCACCCACAGAGTGTGAGCTGGAACAGTGGCTGTGTACCTACCACCAGGCTTCTCTTCTTCTTCCTGCTAGTTAGCCGGAGCAGAGCAGCCTTGGAGGCTATGTGTTGAAGGTGAGCAGAGTTCTTAAACAGTTGTAGGAGGAAGACTCCTTGCTGAAATAAAGGCCTTGCTTCATGCTGGGCCGGCACAGGACATATGAACCCCCATATTCCTTCTGTCATCGCGTTCTTTGTTGTGTGGTACTATGGAAGCACCTGGCTCCCCTTCTAATCTGTGGGGACCGAGAGGCTGGGGCCACCACAGAAAAGGTTCTAGAATTAGCCATGAACCCACCAGGGAGCTATTAGGAGCTAGCTGGGGCACACCTAATGCCCAGTGAGTGGTGGCCGGGGCAACGCGGCAGTGACGGAGATGTGAAGAGAACCGCTTTCAGGGACTCTGGTTTGAGAGCTCCTCAGAGACTCTGGGAAGCAGCTGAAGGGTAGGAAGAGCGACATTCTGACACAGCGGGCTGAAACGGCCAGAGGAAAACAATCCTAAACTATGACTCTGATCCCGCAGAGGTGTGGCTTCTGACTGAGTGTGTTACTGTTCATCTTGTATTGTCAGTGTCTGTAACTTGGGCAGCATTAACCTTCCATCTTCTTCACTAGGCAAAACAAAACAGAGCAAAACCAAACCAAAGCACACAAAAACAAAGAAACAAAAAAACGAACACACAGACATAGACAGACACACACAGAGATACACACACACACACACACACACACACACACACGCACACACACACGCACACAGACAGACACACAGACACAGACACAAACACAGACAGACACACACACAGTGACACACACACACACACACACACACACACACACACACACACACACACATACACACCTAGGTGTGGCCATGTGAATCTGCAATCTCAGAGCTGAGAAAGCAAAGCCAATCCCTGGGTTGGCCAGCCAGCCTGGCTGAATTGGTGAGCTGTGGGTTCGGAGACGGACTCTGTCTCTAAAATCTTTCTTAGAAGGTAGAAAGGAACTGAGGAAGGCAAGCATCCTAACCCTGAGCTACACCCTCAGCCCAAACGGAACCCTAAAATCATTCAGATACTAAAAGAAAGTAATTTGCCAAGGAAATAAACCCCCTAATTAGGCAAGTTCTTTTAAAGATTAGAGATCAGCTGTGATATGAAAGCACAGTACCTAAAGTGACATTCCAGTTACACAGTGCCTGGACAGACGTTCCTTGTCAGCGCTTGCTTTATTATTGCTCCAAATCCATAAGGTTTTGATAAGCCTTAGCATTTCAAAAATCCAGACAGTCATGTGATGGGAGTTCTTGGCTTCATTCTCCCAGAGGAATTAGAGGACATTTAAAGCCCAAGCAGTACTGTAACATACCCAGAGGCAAAGCGTACTATCAGAAGACTATGCTCCATTTAACGGGAGCTCATTTACATCATCCTGATACCAAAAGAAAAGTGGGTTCATTTCATGGATCTTTTAACGTTTTTCAACAAAAGAAGTTTTTATGCTCTACATCCTTCGGGAAAAAAATGTTTTTAAGACGATCCCAGGATAAACACATACAGCAATTGGAAGTGTTGTAATTGTTTAAACCTCCCTCCCAGAGTCCCACTGCAGAAACTGATAGCAGGAATACCTGGACACAGACCCACAGTGTGGGGGTGGGGGTGGGGTGAAAATCACCTTCTGGTGTGCAAGCTCATGCTATGGGTTTTAAGAGCCATAGATAATGGTCAGGGAACATTAATTAAGAAATGTTTTCCTTAAATTATTCCTGCACAGGCTGGGCGGTGGTGGCGAATGCCTTTAATCCCAGCACTCTGGAGGCAGAGGCAGGTGGATCTCTGTGAGTTCAAGGCCAGTCTGGTCTATAGACTGAGTTCCAGGACAGCTAGGACTGTTACACAGAGAAACCCTGTCTCGGGGGGAAAAGAAATTGTTCCTCTGTATAACTTGTTCGTGTTGTGTCATTACTAGAGTGGGATTATAATAGCAACAACGGTAATATATTAAATGATACAACTGTACTAACTTACGGTATGTGATTAGAAAAACTGAGTTGATAAGTTAATTTGACAAATACTACTTAGGGTCTATTGTGCATAAAGCCTTTGACGTGAAAGAGTCATAAACTATTATGGCAAGGCTTTCCTGCTCCCAAGGAGCCTTCATAGTAGGGTATGAATATAAGAAGATATATAATTAGGATAGGCAGTTTAACCCACACATGACTACTAAGATCTTTATATACTATGTATTATTCACTGTTTTGTCTGAATGAAACTTACTTCTTAGGAAAAAGGCTTTTCTAGTTACTGCCACCCCACCCCCCAAAGGTCAAAGGTCATACATAAATCTGTGCATTGCGGTTGGTTTATATAACACCTGCCGCCTCAGCCAGTTCACTCAAACAGTGGGAGGGATTAAACCTGTCCTGCTCACCGTGTTCCCAGTACCCTCTGCCTGGGAAAACAGGCACAGAACAATCCCACTGAAAAAAAAAAATCTCTATTTTCTGGGGCTCGGTCTGCAGGCCAGGCTGGCACAAAACTCAACTACGCAGCCAAGGAGTCAAGGCAGCCCTCCTGAACACTGGGATCACACGAGCCACCAGGCCTGGCTACTTTATTTACTTATTGGTTTTTCAAGACAGGGCTTCTCTGTGTAACAGTCCTGGCTGCCCTAGAACTTGCTCTGTAGACCAGGCTGGCCTTGAACTCACTGAGATCTGCCTGCCTCTGCCTCCCGAGTGCTGGGATTAAAGGGGTGCACCACCACCCGGCCTGACTACTTAAAGTTTAAGGTCTGAGGCGGTCCAGTAAGAAGAGAAGGCCTAGTGGGCGAGGTGCTTGCCTTGTCGGGCAAGCCTAATGCCTTGAGTTCTACCCCTGGAGCCCACGCAGAGGTGGAAGGAGAGGACCGACTCTATGAAGCTGTCCCTTGACTGCCACATGCTCACGGAGGCACATGCGTGTCCACACAAACATATGTCATGTGCGTGCACACAATAATAATAAGTAATATTAAAATGAAAGGCCTTAATTGATAAGGCCCAAACAAGAAACTATGGGCTGCAAGTGGCAATTTGCAAGACCCAATCTCGGGTCTTCAGGCCCTCCCTTGGCCCCGCCTTGTGGGCGTGGTAGTTACCAAAACCTCAATGGGGGTTGGAACTTCCAGACCGAAGCTGGAAAGGCTACCCACTACATCTTACAGCCCACAAAGAGTAACTATTTTGTCATTTTCCACATTATCGAGACATTAAGAAACTTCCTAACGTTTCTTAACTACAGAGTCCTCGAATCACAAAGCTACTAATGCTGCTCTTCAAAAACAAAACCACCAAACGAACCGAACCATGGACCTCCCTCCACTTATGCCTAATGATTTCAATTATAACCATTAAGGAAGCCCAGAGCATACATGCTAAAATACACTCCAATGGGAAAAAAGGAAGAGAGGGGGAAAAAAAAAACCCAAAAAACTTGCTGAGTCTAAAAAGAAATAAACACTGCTGAACTTCAGACCACCCAAAGAGAACTTTATTTTCTGGCCATTGTTAGTTACTCAGCCAATTCCCCCAGAGCACTTGTGGATACCACATTTCAGAGGGGTTGGAGAAATTCTAGGATCAGGAGTCCTCGGAAAGCAGTCGAGAGTTGAAAAAAGATTTCTTCTGTTTCATGAACAATTATGCAATAATTTGGTTATTTCACAACAATTTTCTCCCCCTTTAAAACAAAGAGGAACAAAATGTGAGAAATCAAATAGGAAAAACTCCCTCCTTTATTCAATCCAGATGGCTCTTCTATGGGATTTTTCTCAGAGCTGTGTCAAGTTAGAGGCAAGGTTGAAAATAAGCTAAGTGCACTTAGATTTCATGTGGGTGGAGCCTGTCTGTTCTTTGATCCTTGACATGAGCCCCCGAGATACAACTTAGGTCACTTGCAAGGGCATTTACCTGTTGAGCCTTCTTGCAGCCCTGAACATCATTTTTGAACAGACAGAATGTGGGTTTAAAAGGGTTAGGGTTGCTCTGGGCTTCCTCTGTTTGGAGGTGGATCTCTGCCTGTCACTCGCCTTGACTCCTCTTTGGGAGTTCCTCAGTACCACTGAAACTCAAGGAAGCAAGAGTAACCTACAGTTCCTGGTGATCCCCGCCCCAGGCCTCACAGAAGCCCCTGATGTTTTAAAAGACAAAGCCCCATGTAATCCAGATGCAGCTGGTGCCCAAGTGAACCAAGACGGACACGGTCGTTTCTGCCATCCATTGCGCTGGCTTCTCCAGCACCACTGAATGACAGGAGTCCCGTGTGCTTCATCCCTCATCCACTCAGAGTCTGAGGAACTCGAGAGAAGGAAAAGTGCAGAAATGTCTCGAAACTAGATGACGATTAATTTAAAAAGTGTTGAAAAGAAGATGCAAAATCCAGAACGGCTTCGGGACCCTGTTCCCAGCAGCACGTGGGAAGGAAAGGAAAGCTCCTCAGCTCCAAGGTAACTCTTTCCATCCACACTGGCTGGGAATTCACGCCACCCTCCGCCCCTTTTCTTCCCTTTGTTTAAAGTCTTCTTGACTTACTTGGAATCATATGTCTTTATAAGAGAAGAGTCACCGTTCTGTTGAACGCTGTACAGAATTTCTCAGGGTTTTAAGTGGGGAGCAGCCAATCCCACAGAGAAGAGCAGAGTGGGCCGCCAGGCCACCCCGTTGGTGAGCCTGGCTCCCACGTACCCCACCACCCCGTGCTCCTCTCTTCCTTGGCATTCTAACATCGTGGACCACTACCCTTCTTATCTGAGTCACCACAGGGGTGGGACTACTCTACAGGCATTTCTAACTCAGAGAGAACTAAGGTCCCCACCGGGGCAAGGCCAAGACACTAGAAGTTTATCAAAGGGGTTGTGACCCACAGGTTAGCCTCAAAACATGGCAACCAGGGGGATGCCTGACTCATCTTGAACCGGGTGGCTAACTGCGTTAAAATATGTTTATTATATTCTAAGTTGCTAATCAACTCATGTTTGTAAAACGAGTAATTTGTTAGTGCCCATTTGTACGTATGAATTTACTGTGACTTAAGAAGCACAGTTGGGTGAATGGTGTGTGGTAGAAGGCTGCCTACAGCAACACTTCTTTAAAAGACTATTTTCCATTGAGATATAAAATCTATATAAAATGTACAATGACATTTTCATAGACATGTACATTGTGCTTTGTTCACATTTATTCCCATCACCTTTTTTTTTTGCCTTCTCTCCCACAACTTCCTTCCTCCCCTAAAAACTCCACACAAACACTCCACAGAATTAAATCTAAATAAACATGCATATTTACATAGAACATTCTAAAAAATTAATAGTTTTTCCCCTAGCTGTGGATTAGAATCTCCCCGGGGCGGGGGGTGGGGGGGGAGCTGGAGAGATGGCTCAGAGGTTAAGAGCACTGGCTATTCTTCCAGAGGACCCAGGTTCAATTCCCAGCACCCACATGGCCTCTCACAACTGTTTACAACTCCAGTTCCAGATCTAACACCAATACACATAAAATAAATTTAAATATTAAAAAAAAAGGTATCTCCAGAGGAGCTGGTGAGATGGTTCTGACAGTTAGAATGCTTACCATGCAATCCTGAAGACCTGAGCTCAATCCGAGAACCCACATAAAAAGCAGATGTGGTGGCATGCACCTGTAACTCAGCACTCTACTCTGAGTTAGGAGTCAGAGGTGGGAGAATAAGCCAGAAGCGTAGAGTCAAGCCAGGTCACAAGGTGGAAAAAAAGAACTAATCCAGAGAAACCCTATGACCTCCACATGCCTGCAATCTCTGTCTGTCTGTCTGTCTGTCTGACACACACACACACACACACACACACACACACACACACACACCTCCAGTCATGTAGATTTCTAGACACCCTTAGTACAATATGCAGAGAGAGAGAGGGTAGCCAGGCATTTAAAAAGCACAATCCACATATGCTTTGGATGTGGGGTCAGAGTTCAGCCCACGCACAGAGCCCTGGCTTTACATGGGAGCTGGCTGGAAGCATAGAATTTTAAGTCCAGGCCAGACAAACTATACCAGCATCTGCATTTTAACAAGATCCCAGGGGGATGCATGCAGTCCATGGAGCCTCACAGCATTACCGTGGGAGGCTACTCCAAGCAGTTCTCAGAATACCAACCAGAGCAAAGGGCAACACTCTCTGTAACACTGGAAGAAGGGCTGTAGGTTGGCAGAAAAGGGGAAATTGTTTTGTGAGACAATTAATGGAACCATTTAAAATGCGATCGTACTTTCAGAACATTATTTATGTATACCATCATTAAAATAAAATTAAAAGCCAGGCATGGTGACTTACAACTGTAATCCCAGCCTCTGAAGCCTGAGGCAGGAGTATATTTCTGAGTTTGAGGCTAGCCTGGGCTATCTAGCTTACTATGTACACAGCTTGGTTTACAAAGTTAGATCCTGTGTCAATTAAAAAAAAAAAAAATAACCACCACTATCATAAGTCTCAAAAAAATAGAAGGAGCCTTTACCCTTTAGTCCAGCTCTCGGGGCGACTGTTCATGGTAGCAATCAGCAGATAAGAGCTTTGTACAACAAGGGAAGGGCAGCCAGTCAGGTCTCTCTACCCCAAGTCCATTAAGAATATTCTGTTGTCTCTCCAACTAAGAGTCATCCAAGTAGTCTAGAGCAATTTTGGATGTGGACAATTGATGAAGGTCCCTTCCCAAGGAGAAAGTCTTGGGCTGCAGACAGAACTCAGCTGGTACAGTGCTTGCCTAACCTTCACGAGGCCCTGGGTTCGACATGTAGGGCTGCATAAACCAGGTGTGTTGGCTTATGCCTGTGACCTCAGCGTTTAGGAGGTACAGGCAAAGTTCAAGATCATCCTTGGCTGAGTTTCAGACTGGTCTGGGCTATGTGAGTCCTCCTTGTCACCAAATAAATAAAACCTGCTGACATCAGATCTTCATTTGAAGGAAACCTGCTGGAAACCTTTGAAGCCACCGTGATTCTGTGAAACACAGATTTCTCAACCCATTCTTTATCTGTGGCTTTTGAGTAGCTCTTCCCTCTTTACTTTCAGAGTCAAGATACGTGGTGGGTTTTGTTTATTTGTTCCTGTTTTTAAAGTGATTTCTTTGGTTTTCCTTAACCATTCTGAATGCCAAAAGGAGGACAGGATTTAAGAGAAAACATATTTTGGTATGTTTGAGATTTCTGACCAGCTGTTCCAAAGGATTTCCTCTCCCGACATTCCCATGATGCTTCTTGTGTGTCCTTCAGGCTGTACCAGGCTGTAGGAGAGACTTGAGTGGTCTTAGTGGACATCTTCAGGAACAGCTCTGTCTTTCGTGTTAAGGTCCTTTTGCAATGTCAGGTCAATCTGGCTGACAGTCTGATTAACTGTAGCCATTGCTATAGACTTGGTATATCTAAACCCACAGAAGGAAGCCCATAGGTTCTGGTATCTGTGTGGGGAAAAAAAAAAAACTTCACCGCATAAACAATGTGACCTTCAGCTAAAAAGAACAAAAGTCAGGTACATATGACACAATTAGGAACTATCTCATTAAAACACACACAAAAAGATCCTTTTCTTTCCACTTTATGGGTTATGTGTATTTTCCCAGCATGTACATGTCCCCTCATGCATGCAGCTTCCACAGAGGCTAGAAGAGGTCCTCGGAACCCCTGGAACTGGAGTTACAGGTGGTTGTGAGCTGCTACATGTGTGACAGGAACCAAACCTGGGTCCCCCGTAAGGACAGCAAGCCCCCACAGTTAGCAGTTTTTAGGAATAAAACACTTCCGTAATAAAAACTTTAAGTAGCTGAGTGTTTTCCTTGTCATGTAAATTTAGCACATCTTGCTTAAATGTCTTCTTTTGTTTGTCAATCCTCTCCTACTATGTAGCCAAAGCTGGTCAAGACTCCTGCCTCAGTCTCCCAGTGATCTCTCAGGCATGTTCCATTACACCCAGGGTCTGTTGTTTGTTTTATTAATCTTACACAAGCCAATAATTCTTAGAAACATTAATTCCCTGCATTTTATTCTTTTATTTTACTGTTGAACGCATTCTGCTTTCCTTACAGATCCTTTTGTTTGTTCATTTATTTACCTATTTAGAGATCTAGAAGCCTTCCTCAAATTGCCAGTCATCCTGCTCAGGCCTCCTGAGGGCTGGGATTACCGGTGTGTACTGCGTTAAAGGCATACCTTTTGATTTCTGATGGATAAGTTTTTTTACTTTGTTAGTTGATATTTCATTCATCTTCCTTTTTTAAAAAAAAAGTGTTTCAAAGCTATCAATGCTGAAAAATAAAAACTGTGATGTTCATTACCATTTCTGTTTTTTTTCAATCGGTCTTCTCCACACTTGTGCTCTCTCTGAGTCTCATCTGTTGTCTTCTGGTGGCAGGGTGGGGTGGGGATGGGTAGGGGTGGGAGGTGGAGGATGGGGTGGGGTTGGAGTGGGGGTGGTGGTTAGGGTTTCAGAACCGAGATGGGGAAGGCAGAACACTGGCTGCCTTTGAATAGAATTCTCCCTGAAGTGAGGGTGGAGGCAGAAGGTTTTTTGGTTGTTAGAGCTTTTGTGATTTTAAACTATTCCATCACTAGGGATTAGGGTGGAGGTGGCTAGGCCTCTCTCCAACTTCTTAGCAACATTTCCTTTAATGGAAACAACTGTCTCTGCCTCTGCTTTCAAGCCCATTTCCACTGACACTACAGTGGGTAATGTCCTGCCTGGATAGTAGCGGAAATCTGGCCCAGCCTCTAGGTGTAGTGTGACTGCAGGGATTGATCTGTCCATGTTTCCCAAGCACTTTCACTGGGAGCTAGGACAGGCTGCAGCTCAAGGAGCGTGGGAAAGCTCAATTTACTGCACAAAGGCCAAGAGTTTTGTTAATTGGCATTCTAAAACTGTAGGAGAAACTATCTTGGGTCCTCTGTAAGAGCAGTAAGTGTTCTTAACCTCAGAGCCAACTCTCAGCTCCAGTTACAGGATCTTCTTTACACTTAGCAGGGGTCCTGAGTATAAGACATTTGATTATGACAGTATCAATGACCTCAACAGAGAAGTTATACACACACACATATATATCTATGTGTGTATATATATCAATATACAAATTGATATGTACTATATGTAAGTAAACCTGACACATCAAAAATCAGGTTTACAAAGAATAACTGTCACATAATTTAAATAGATTTAATTCACTGAAGGATATTGGGTTGTCCCAAATTTACTGACACTGATTTATTTATGAAATCTTTAGTTCATACAGCAGGGTGGGGGTGGTGCATGCCTTTAATCCCAGTACTTGGGAGGCAGAGGCAGGTAGATCTTTGAGTTTGAGGCCGGCCTAGTCTACAGAGTGAGTTCCAGGACAGCCAAGGCTACACAGAGAAACCCTGTCTCAAAAAAGCAAAAACCAGACCAAGGCAAAACCGACTGGGGTCTAGTTCAGTGGCAGAGTGTGTCTGGCATGTGTGAGGCCATGGGTTTGAGCCCCAGAACTGTAAAAGTAAACAAACGAAAACCTAGGTTTACACACTGGTCATGGTTACACACGCCTTTAGTCCTTCCTAGCATGTGGGAGGCAGAGGCAGGCATGCCTCTATGAGTTTTGAGGCCAGCCTGGTCTACATAGTGAGTTTTGGACAAACAGGACTATACAGTGAGACTCTGTATTGAAAAGCAAAACAAAACCAAAACCAAAAACAGCTATAGATAGTTATTCTAGCCGCTAATACTAAATTTTAAAATAATTTTCAAGGGCTGAAAAAAAAGTATGTTACTTTAGACCCATTTCCTAACAAATGACACTTATAAGTGAATGCTAATGATGTGTCTTATTTGATACCACAGAGCAGTGATTCTCCACCTTCCTAACGCTGCGACCCTTACATACGGTTTCCTCATGTTGTGGTGACCCCCAACCATAAGATTATTTTTGCTGCTACTTCATAACTGTCATTTTGCTACTGCTATAAATCATAATATGAATATCTTATATGCAGGATACCTGATACGCGACCCCTGTGAAAGGGTTGCAACCACAGGCTGAGAACCTCTGTCATAGAATAATTCAGGAGCAACAACCCAATCACCAAGCCAATTTGAAAATGTGGGTAAAAAGGCGCAAAGCTACACAGAGAAACCATGTATTGAAAAAACAAACAAACAAAACAAAACAAAACTAAAAAAAAATCTGGGTAAAGACGTTAGAATGCACACATTTAATTCCCATCATTTGCGTTCTCTCTCTCTTGCGCGCGCACACGTGTCTGTCTGTCTGTCTGCACATGCCATAGTATGCATGTGGAAGGCTGAGGAGAACTGGTGGGAGGTGGTACTCCCCTTTCACCATGTGGGTCCCAGAAAGAGAACTCAGGTTTCCAGGCATGGCAGTGAGGGCCTTTACATGCTGGACTTTCTTGTCACTAACAGGAGATCAGGCTGGGCCGGGTGGCACATGCCTATTGTTCTTGCTACTCAGGAAATTGAGTCAGGAGGATCAGAGTTAGAGGCCAGCCTGGACAACCTTCTAGGAGACTCTGCCTCTCCTCCCCTGCCAAAAGCATACATCAGAATGTAAACAAAGAGATAAGCATGTGGCTGATAAAACTAATTTTCTCTTAAAAAAAAATCTGCCTTAATTAGTAGGCTAGTCTTTAAAATTTCAATACTGAAACCTTGGAATCAAACGAGATCTAGGACCGTTATTTTGAGGGTTAGCGCCAAACCCAGAGCTTTGTGCACGCAGGGGAAGCATCCTAGCATTCATTACACAATACACTTTCCCTCAGATGAACGTCTGACTCTCCAGGCACTGAGCGCACATGAGTAGGTCGGTGGGATGGCTCTGGACCGGCTTTACCAGGCAGAGTGCTGGGAACACGGTGAGTGCAGAGAGCTCTTGAGTATGTTCTCTCCTTAATCTCCACCCCAAGACGACTAGACAACTTCAGCTGTCACTGAGCTACAGGAACTCTAGAGCCAGCCCTCAGTCTTTATGTTCATTTCTATCACCTAAATAGTCAGCTAGAAAATGAGGTCACTTTCAAAAAACTGCACAGAACTTTAGCGTCGTTTCTGGGCCTTTTAGCGAGTCACCTCCCACAGGAGTGTCCCTCCTGTGTTCCCGTCCACAATCAGTCTCAGGACCAAATGTCGGGCTGTAACTTTCAAGTGTTGCTCAGCCAGCCTTTCATCGCTGCTCCCTCCAACGTTCTAAGAATAAGAACACTGGTTTCCTAGAAAAGCTACAGCAATTACACACGAGTTGGAAGTAAACACTCTTATTTTCGAGCCTTAAGATGTATGAGCCTGGAAAACTTTGCAAAAAACCATATTAAATCTCCGGTAAGCTTGCATTTCAATTACTGCAAGACTGCAAGTGTCTAAGTAGGCCATATCAGCCACACCATACAGGAAATTATATCCCAGGAAAGCTCTGCTTTAAAAATAGGCAAAGGAAGACAGGAACGCGGCCAAAGTACACAGCGCTCTCCATTTGTTTTGATTTGCACACGGCATCTGTTTTATCAGGTGCAACCTGCCATTTGCAGGCTTTGCGGGGAATGGTAGTAGTTAGGGTGGGAAGAAGTAAATGAGCCCAAAGTGTTTGCTTTTAGGAGATGCTTTTGAAGTCGATATCGGCAGAATTTAGGTCAGGACTAAATATCACAAAGACAGTGGGTTTGGGCCTAAGTGTGGGGAATGGGCTTGCACATGGCCCTAACCCAGCAGAATCCAACCTGAGGAACCAGATCGGTCCGCCTAGGAACACACAAGCTCTTGCAAGTACAATTTAGCATTTTGCAGGCACTGAGAAGCCAGGTTTTTTTGTCACATAAGTTCACTTATTCAAAAGTTCTGACTAATTATGTAGACCAGCTACTCTTCTAGGTACAGAATAGCACAATTAAAGTAACAAAACCCTCCCCTGTGGCGCTTATTTTGGTTGGAGACAGACATTAAGGAAACATACAGCACCAGGCAGCATAAAGAAGTGTTGAGACCCTAACAGAGAAATGTAAATAAGGTGATCACCACCATGAAACTTCCACACAAAAACACAGGGAATTGGACTGGACTCCCAGTTTAAGCCGGATAGCTATGTTTGATAAAATTCAAGTGAACACAAGAGCGTTTTATCAATTCCCCTACACCCATAAGGAAATACTTAAAGGACTGTTTAGACTTTAATTTTTTTTTTTCTTCCGAGACAGGGTTTCTCTGTGCAACAGCCCTGGCTGTCCTGGACTCTATTTGTAGACCAGGCTGGCCTCGAGCTTGGAGATCCACCCGCCTCTGCCTCCCAAGTGCTGGGATTATAGGCGTGTGCTACCAATGCCCGATTTCTGCCTAAGTTTTTAACAGGAGCATTGTAGGGCTGGGTGTGGTGTGTATGCCTTTAATCCCAGCACTTAGGAAGCAGAGGCAGGTGGATCTCTCTGAGTTGGAGGCCAGCCTGGTCTACAGAGTGAGTTCCAGGACAGCCAGGGCTACACAGAGAGACTGTCTCAAAAACACCACCACCGACAAAATAAAGGGAGCACTGTGGAACAGAACGAACAGAACATTGGGACCTAAGCATTTTGGTGTGGTTCCAATGCTGCCTTACAAGGGCCCTCACTGGTGAACTGACAGTAAGGATGAGTGGGGATATTAGTGGAGTTGGCAGAGTCCTGCTTCCTTTCCTGGGAATAGGTCCATGTTTTAATTCCGAGAAAGTAAGTGTGTTAGGTTATATGATAAAGAGAAAACTAGGAGGCTGATGGAATTAAGGCCAAGCATCAGACAACCTTGAGGGGTGGGCCCAATCATTCATAATGGACCTTACAAGAGGAAGAGGAAGGCAGAAGGCCAAAAGGCCAGTGCTGGCAGCATCCAAAGATCTCAGCCCTGAGCTATTTATTGGCTGTAAAGACACAGGGATTGAGCCTGAAGCCAAGGAATGTGGGCAGCTTCCAACTCTGAATGATGCAGATCTTCCATCAGACTAGAGTCTCCAGAGGGCACACAGCCAGGTGGACACATTTTACATTTCTGAACTCTAGGGATGTTTGAGAATATTTTGTGGCTTTACATCTAGAATAGTGTGGTAATTGGGAAGAGCAGAAACTAGGCATGGTAATATGCTAATATGTACCATATGCATGGTGCACGCATTGTTTCAAGGAACACACACAACACCTCAAACGTGGCTTCTCAGAGTCTTGCTGTTAGATCAGTGGGTGACTGGGTGGTCTTCAGTCTTCTTATAGTCTCTCCTGCTTCAGTGCCACTCAGTGTTAATTTTCCGCACTCACTGTATTTTCAAAGCTGAATTGATTACAAAGCAATGATCAAATCAGATCTTTCTATTTCCCTAGTTTCTCTTCAACTATTCATTACAGTGGCCTTCCCAAAGACAGTTAGAAGAGCTGTTACTGTTGTTGTTACAGGATCGTAGCAAAACTGTAAGAAAATAGTTGGGCAGTGGTGGCATACACCAAGTGGCAGCACTTGGAAGGTAGAGGCAGAGGCAGGCAGATCTCTATGAGTTTGAGGCCAGATTGGTCTACAGAGTGAGTTCCAGGACAGCCAGGGCTACACAGAGAAACCCTGACTTGAAAAACAAAACAAACAAAAATTACAAGTAAATAATAATGAAATATTATTTAATGAAAAATTAGTAACGAATTATCCCTTAAAAACAATTGTGTAAGGGTTAGGAGCGTGGGTCACTTGCCTAAAACGAACAGGGCCTTGGACTCAATTCCTAGAATTGCAAAAGAAGGGTATTGATCTGCTAAATCACCAGAACAACTTAAATCAACATGCTAAGCACATATTTAAACACTCTATATTGTATATGTTTTAGTTTCTTCAATTTGAATAAGAACGTTAGTGGATTTTCTTATGCAGGCTAAGTTATTTTCAGCACATGAGGGAGAATTAAAATCTCAGAAGCACATTATCATTCATTGTCTTACATTTTCAAATGATCCTGCAATAAAAATCTGAGTGCAAGGGAATAAAACACATAAACTTCTGTCTTCAAGTGGAGCTGGGTGTGATGGCACATGCCTTTGATGCTGGCACTTGGAATGTAGAGGCAGGAGGTTCAGGGGTGTAAGACCAGCCTGAGCTAGCAGCTACATAGTGAGCTGGAGGCCAGTCTGGGCTACTTGAGACTATGACCCAAAAAGAAAAAAAAAGTAACAAAAAACAAAACGAAAGAAAGTACAACTGATGCATAATCAAAGTAGACTCAACTTTTTTTTATAATTAGATCAACCTCTAAATAGCCATTTTCCTTCTTTTTGTAAGCATTCATTTATACATATTAGTGATTTATTTATACTTAATACTTTTATATTCTTATTGCTGTCCATTTAGCTTGTTTGCATATGTTTGCTTATGTATGCACATACGTATATACGTATATACGTACATATCTATCTATCTATCTATCTATCTATCTATCTATCTATCTATCTATCTATCTATCTATCATCCATCTGGGACAGGCTGTCTTCTGTCTGTCTGTTTATCTATCTCCCTACTCATCTGTGTACTTGTCAATCTGTCTGGGACAGGGCATCTATCTACTGTCTACCTACCTATCTATTTTCTATGTGGGACAGGATCTCTTCACTCTGTAGTCCAGGCTAAGCTCAAATCCTCAGTGATTCTGCCTCATCCTCCCAAGTGCTAGGGCTGCAGGCATGTTCTTCTACCCTTGGCCTGGGAATGCTTTGGAGGTGACATGAGTCCACAGTTGAAAGACATACCACCCAGTTCTTCCACGGCACAGTTACTAGAATCAGAAAAAACGATTCCATTGAATAGACACTGCAAATGGATTTCTGCATTTATTAAATGCTGGCCAATGGTATACTCCATGGCTCATATTTTCATGGCATTTTAGAGATTATGGGTCATTCATATTTTTTACCATTGGAAAGAGAATTCCAAGTAAAGAATCTCACCGTAGAGCCGTGTTGTCTAGGAAACTGTGAAAGGCTGTGCTATGTTACATTTGGCTAAAAGCACTAAGTTGACAGTATTTCACGAAAATCACTAAGTTGATAGTACTCCAGGTCTATGGAAACAAATAAAAACATTGGTGGTATATTCCTGTGTCTCTGAGGGGTTCTGCATCTTTGTTTTACTAGTGGTTCATTTTCCTTTTCATTTTATTTTTACAAAAGCAATGGCAAATGACTTCTAGAAACAAAACAAAGTTGCTTCATCCCCAGCACCACAAAACACAGAACACAAAACAAACATAACCAAGCAGGTCCTTCACCACAGGCAGCTTGAGAAATGCTGTAAATGAAAAGCAAGTGTTGTTTTAAAAACTAACATACGCCAGCACTATAACATGGTACGTGAAACATTTATTACAGTATATATTGAAATATGTCCCTTCAAGCCATGTATAAAATGAATTTAAATTAGTATGACTTAATAGGCTTCCATGTCTTAAGACTACTTTCCCAATCCTAGATCCAAGAGATCTGTATCATAAAAGGATTTAAAAACTCCAGAGCACACCCAAGTAACTTCTCTACCTCTCATAAATGTATTTCACCATTATCACTGGGGTATATGGGTCTATGCATACATGCACCTCATTACAAAAATTGGCTTTATATGAAAGAGAAAAATGACCATAAAAGTTCAATAGGTTAATTGCCAAAGTTTCAGCCAGTGGCTCTCGGCAACCTCAAATACCTGCAAACAGACTCTCAAGAATCAAGACTGGATTTCTGATCTTTGTGATCTCTTAAGAATTGGACGACAGACCTGGCAACCAAGGTCCCTCACAAAGAGCCACAGTAATAATACACCTCCAAGAGCCCAAAGCGGGCACTTGAGCCGATGCCCACACGGGTGTGTTTGTGCCAGCATTACTCATGAGAGCCCAAAGACAGGAGCAGTACAATTCAAACGTCTGTCAGCGGACGAGCAGATGAGCAGCCCATTGTTTGGTTACCCAATACAATGGAGCACTGTTCCAGCCATCAAGAGGAACTGAAAAGGCTGAAACATGTGAAAACACGGATGAACCTAAAACGCATCACGGCAGGCAAAAGAAGCCAAACACACAAAAGGTCACTATGACAAGATTCTGTTGACGGGAATGTCTCCAGGGAGCACAACCTAATGAGCCGGGGTTTCACTTTAGATTGAGGAGAGCTCCAAGGAGACGGCGTCTGTTGTCTGTACAGCACCGAGAAGGTACTAAATGCAACCAGATTGCTCATTTAGAAATGGATATTCCGGCTCCTGAGTGTCACTCAAAAAAGGAGACCCACTGATTGGTTCGAGTTATCTCATACTGTCTGCTTTTCTTTTGATTAACTGTCCAAGGTACACATTTGTCATTCGCTGGAAATGCACTCTAATAAAACAGAAAGCTAAGCCAGGGCTCAGGGCTCCCAGGCAAGTATGAGGATCCAGGTTCAGAAGCCCCAAACAACACAAACTGCTGGGCACTATGACACATGCTTGTAACCCTGGTACGGGGGAGACTGGGATGGATGGGATTCTTTAGCTCTTTGGCTCCCTAGCCTAATGGAACCAGTTAGCTCCAAGTTCCCAGAGAGACCCTGTCTCAAAGAATAAAAAGAGAATGCATCCTACATCTTCCTCTGGTCTCCACATGCATGTGCACTAAGGTGTGCCCCCATGCATGCGAAGACACACAAAGCAAAACAAAACAAAACAAAATCATTACAAATAAAGTTAGCTTCAAGCCTGCCATTGTCAACAGGGATGAGGCAGGCACTCGTTCAATCAAAAGAGAGAGGAGATCCATGAAAGCAGAGGCTTTGTGCAGGAAGATGCATTCTCAGGGTATCTGTAGAATCACAGACCGGAAAACTACAACCGGTCCTCCAAAGCTGGACCAGCAAACAAGCCGGCCCACAGACCCGAGTCCACTGTGAGTCAGACTGCCCGAGCAGCCCATCCCCCCTCCTGGGAGCTCTGCACTTCTTGAAGTGCCAGGGGTCAGGGAAGGCTACTTGAAGCTTTACTGTTAGCTGCTGTCAAAGTTAGCGTTTAAAAAACGATTATTTTCATGCCTACACAAAACCTCAATCTCACTCTCCCAAACAGCAGCAGTCATCCGAGGTTTGTGTACTGTTGACGTGTAAAATGAGAATGACTGAAATTTTACTTACATATTCCTTGACATTTTTCGTCTTCACAGCTTTGTAGGAATAGTACGCCGGATAGAGCATTCCAAACACCAGCCTGGAAGGAAATACATTGATTAATTCAACACAGGGGATGATGCTTCTAAGAGCTCTAGACTTAACTCAGGAAACATGTGAAGATGGTAAATTCACATGTCTACAAAATCACACAGAAACCAAGTCTACCCCGAGAGGCAAATTACAAACATATTCTTTAAAAACAAACAAAACAAAAACTGACTGTAGTAACGCTCTGGATAGCAGCTTCATGGCAATGAAAACTTTGCCTTTTGAGAAAAACAACCAATTAACCAACCAACTAGCCAAAAAAAAAAAAACCAAAAACCAAAAACCAAAAACCACCCCCCCTTGAAAACTTTTAAAGTATCTTTTTCTTATTACCAAAAAGTGTTTCATTTTTCCTTTCCTGAAGAATATTTAAAAAAAAAAAAAAAAAAGGAAATCAAAAGTAGAAATTGTCCCAACTCTACCAGTTGGAGGGAATCTCATATAATTTTTAAAAATTATTATATAGAGATCCTATTCTTCCATCAGAGAGCAAACTCCACACACACACACACACACACACACTCTATTGTGGTTAAAAAAAAAAAACAAAAAAACTTCACTTCACATTTCAAATTACCAGTTTGAGCAGCAGTGGCATTTATTTATTTATTTATTTATGGTTTTTCGATACAGGGTTTCTCCAACTAGTTTTGGTGCCTGTCCTGGATCTCGCTCTGTAGACCAGGCTGGCCTCGAACTCACAGAGATCCGCCTGCCTCTGCCTCCCAACTGCTGGGATTAAAGGCATGCGCCACCGCCGCCCAGCAGCAGTGGCTTTTATATATGACACAGCTGTGAAGTAGTACTCAATATCAGTTATGATTTACATTAAAATAACCTAAGCATGGGGAGAGGGATGGATCTGAGAGGAACCAAGAGGGAGAAGTGTGTATGTGCGTGGAGTGATAGGATCAAAACACATTGTATAAATGTATGAAATTCTCAAATACATATTAAATATAACTAAGCATTTATAAAATTACTTTAAATCACCAACAGGATTTAATTCATTTATTGATATCAGTAAACATACAGAGGAAGGACAGACAGACGCGTCACAACAGAACAGGGCTTACAGTTAATTTGTGTGTTGCAGATGGAATGTATGTCCTCAAAAGTTACTCAATAGGTCTAATGCCAATGTTGCGGATTCCCACTATATTTATAAATTTTGGTTACCATCTGAGTACTTGCTATTGCAGATAACACTGTGGGAAACAGTTCTCTGAAATCATACTTTCTCAAGCAGCTTTTACCTACTTCAAAATACCTCCAGAGAGATTGTTTCCTTTTGTGTTCTTACATACTCAAATCATGTCTGACTCAAAATATGCCAGGTAAATGATAATACCCTGAACATTAGTAAATCTGATTTTTTTCAAGTGTTTACTAGTATCTGTTCATGTCCTGAGACAGGGCTTTCCTCTGTGTAGCCCTGTCTGTCCTGAAACTAGCTTTGAAGACCAGGCTGGCACTGAACTCAGAGATCTACCATATGCCACCAATATCTGATATTATTTGTATTATTTTAAGCAGCCCTTTTATCTTAGTTTGCAAGTTTTTCAGAAAACTTAGAAAGTATACAAATCGTTTCTATATATGCCATGTACAGTTCCCCATTATTACCTTACATTGGGAACATACACTGTCGCCTTGGCCCAGGGGCTTCCTCTGTCTTCACCTAGAATATGTTCTCTGCTCCAGGCCCCCACCCAGTAAAACACATCATACTCACATGTCTTTACACTTCTCTTTGGCCTGCACATGTCATACTTTCCTTGATGCTAAGGTCACTATGACAGTTTTGAGTATTGGTCAAGTGTACTTAGGATATTTCTCTATTCAAATTGGATGTTCTTCTCATGATTAGCCAGAGGGATAGATGGGTTTTGTGGAGTAGACCACAGAGGCTAGGTACCATTGCTATCATATTATATCAAGGTCACATATTACCAACAGAAATCATCAGTGTGTGTGTGTGTGTGTGTGTGTGTGTGTGTGTGTGTGTGTGTGTGTTAACCTTGATCAGTATGTAGGCCTGTTAGACTCTGCCCACTGTAAAATTTTGTTTTGTTTTGTTTCTTAAGATGGAGGTCTTGGCCAGGTGGTGGTGGTGGTGGCGCACACCTCTAATCTCAGAATTTGGGAGGCAGAGGTGGGTGGATTTCTGAGTTTGAGGCCAAGGTCTACAGAGGGAGTTACAGCCAGGGTAACACAGAGAAACCCTGTTTCAAAAAACAAACAAAAAGATGGAGGTCTTGCTATACGGCCCAGGCTGGCCTTGAGCTTGCAGTCTTGAGCATCTGCCTGTAACTCCCACGTGCTGTATTAGACAGACATGTGCTATTACGCCTGGCTGAGACGGATGTCTACTTTTCGTTCTTTTTAAAGACTTATTTTATATTTAAGTATGTGCGTGTGTATGTAGGTGTGTATGAGTGAAGGTGCCTACTCAAGTCAGAAAAAGGCACCAGGCACTGGGTCCTCTGGAGTCGGAGTTACAGAAGCTGTGAGCTGCCTGACATGGGTGCTGGGGGTTTGGGTCTTCTGCAAGAGCACAGCATGGCTCAACTACTGAGCCGTCTCTCCAGCCTGTCCTCCTTTTTCCTCTTGTGGTACTGCCGATTGAGCCTGAGACCTTTTGCAAGTGCTCCATCACTGAGCCCTAGTCCCGGCTGATGAATCTTTCTCTCACTGAGTAAATATTTACATCTCTATTTTTAGCTCGCTCATAGCTTTTATTTTATATGTATTTATTTTGAGACGGTGCTTTCCTGGTGGTTTCCTTAGGCCTGAGTTTGTGGCTTTATGTCCCCAGGTCAGAAGAGAAATGGCAAGTTCTCTCTTGCTGGGGATTTTATCTTCAGCAACTGGAAGCCACACCCCTGAGAATCTCTGCCTCGCCCAGCAACAGAACCCTGTAATTGCCACCTACCAGAAGCATTGACTCTCAGTCTCTGGTTCTGGGATTTTTAGCCCTGCCACAGAGCCCAGGACTTTTAGTTTAACAGCAAATCTCCTACAAAGCTGAATAAAAACAACTATCCAAGTATAAAAGAGAACTGGATTCCCAGCGTCGCCATGTGCTGAACCTCACTGTGCACTCGAGGCATCGGTGTGTAAATTACCAGGCACAGTGGTATTTTCCATAGCCACATACACACATTTAACCCACTCTGTATTTCTCCTTAGGTCTTGCACACCGTCACGACAGTATCTTTCACACTGCTACATAACAGACTGGAGCTCAGTGCAGCAGTCTTGGTCTCTCTCTCTGGATCTGTCACCTCCTGCCCCTGGACCATACAATCTGTTCCCAGGCCTGTTGGCTCTTCTTGGTGAGAGCAGATGCACCCATTTTCCTGCTTTCTTTTCAATCTCGTATTCAGGGCCAGAAAGATAGCTTAACAGATACAGGTGTTGGTCACCAAGCCCGATGACCTGAATTCAATACCAGAACCTAAATGGTAGGAGAGAGATGACATCAACAAGGTATCCTCTCACCTCCACACTTTCTCTGTGACACACACACAAAATAGAAACAACAACAAAAATCGCACAGCCAGTAACACACTGGGCTCATGGCATCCGGCTGACACTCTGGCTAGTCTCCATATGCTCCTGTGCACTGGCAGGCTAGTTTCTAATGGACCTGCTGCACCGCCATGCTCCAGGAGGTCACTAGCTGGCGACCCCAGTCCCTTGCTGACCAGCCTCTGCGGGGGAGGGGGGGGGACGGGGGACGACACTCTTCAAAACAGAATTAGAAAATCACCACCTGATCCAAACCCTCTGCCCCCGTGTGGGCCTTTCCTTCCATCCAGAGCGGAACTTCCTGCCTGGGGCTCACCCTTCCCTAATGCTGTCTTCCTGGCCTCTTTCTGTTCTGTCTTATTCCTGCTTAATCAAGTCCTCAGGCGATGACCCCAAGCTCTTACCTTCTTTTTTTTTTTTTTTTTTTTTTTTTTTTTTTTTTTTTTTTTTTTTTTTTTTTTGGTTTTTCAAGACAGGGTTTCTCTGTGTAGCTTTGCGCCTTTCCTGGGACTCACTTGGTAGCCCAGGCTGGCCTCGAACTCACAGAGATCCACCTGCCTCTGCCTCCCAAGTGCTGGGATTAAAGGCGTGCGCCACCACCGCCCCAAGCTCTTACCTTCTTATATAGAACATCTGAGTTATGGTCATTCTAAATTTTACAGAAATCTTAGTCAGACTTAGTCATTCTGCATTTGGTATGATAATTTTAGATGGCTTAATGTATTATTTAGTATATAATTGGCTTTCAAAACAGATGCTTTTCTCAAATACAGTTGATACTCTGCATACAGGTGTGTTGTCCTTATTTAATTTGTTTGTTTGAGACAGGGTCTCCTTATGTAAACCAGGCTGGCCTTTACGTCAGATAGATATCCTCTTGCCTGAGTGTGGGATGAAAGGTGCCTGATTTGCCCTTATTTTTAAATCTTTACATTGAACAACAACAACAACAATAAAATCAAACAAGTAGACAATCCCTAACGCCTCTCCTTTGTAGTAACAGAAAACATCATTGCTTTTCATTTGCAACTTGGGAAAGAGAAAATATCTTTGTAAATAGTGGGGTGGGTTTTAAGGACTGAGCCTCTATTAGCCTGGTGGGTTATTAGTGTCCAATGTGAACACTGCTGGGTAACTTATTAGTAACATGAGTGCTGTTTTCTGGGGGTTGTTGTTGAGAGAGGTGTTATGTCCTTGAGTAGGGTTTACTGTTAATGTTTGTAACCTGGGAGGTCGGGCATGGAGCCAAGGCATGCACAGTTATAAAATGAAAAGTGCATTTTAGGAGGCCACCTACAACATCAACTTGAGCTTTATAAAGGGAATATTTACTCCAGATAAAATTCACCTAGAAATTTGAAATTTTTAAAAAAGTTATACAGGCAGAAAGAAATAGTTACTCACTTCCTCTTCATCTTATTTCCACCTAAAGCGAGTGAACATGGCCAAAAAATTCAAGATAGCCTATACCTCCAGTAAGGCAAAGTGGCTCCTTGAATTGTATGAATTGAAAAATGGCCATGGTTAAACACCCCCCCCCACTCTCACTGTTTAGAAGGGAATACCAATATATTTACCTTACTAGGAATATATGAAAATACACACTGAATTGAAAGGACTATTATTCTTAGCTATCCACGGTGGTGCACATTTGTAATCCTAGCACTTGGGAGGCTGAGGCAGGAGGATTACAGAAACTCTTAGGCCAGCCTGGGCTATCAGTCTCAAAAAAACAGAACAAAACAATCCAACCAGCCAAATAAACAAGCATGAAAATCATCTTTAGATTAATTGTATGTATGTGAGTGTTTTGCCTGTGTATGTACGTGCACCACGTGCCTGTCAGATGTCCTGAGAGGTCAGAAGATGACAGCAGATTTCCTTGGGGGTATAGTTAGACTTGGTTGTGAGCTGCCTCGTAGGTGCTGGGAATTGAACCTGGGTCCTCTGCAAGAGCAACAAGTGCTCTTAACTGCCAGGTCAACTTTCCAGTCCCCAAAGAAGTAGTTTTTAAAACAAGATAAACAGGGACTGGAGAGATGGTTCGGTGGTTATGAGCACTGGCCGCTCTTGCAAGAGGACCCAGATTTAGATCTCAGCACCCACATGGCTCCAGCTCTAGGAGATGTGACACTTTCTTCTGACCCCTGTGAACACCAGGCGTGCATATGGTATACATATATCAGGCAGGAAAATACTCATACACATAAAATAAAATTTAAAAACATCTAAAATATTTTGAATGGAGTAGATAACACATGGATTAAACAGTCATGTAGTCATACCTAAAAAAAGAGGTCAATAAATATCACAGATAATAGTTACCTTCAGCATTACATTCCCCTAAAATCTTTATATTACAAATTAGTTCTCTAACACTATAAAATAATCCAAGCTACAGACTGTTAAAACAAATATAACGCAATTAATCTGATAGGCCCACATATTTTCAAGGTATAATGTTAGCTGGCAAATTCTTATGTGACTCCTTCCTGAAGCAAACAAATACATGGTATCATATTAAGGGACAAGACGAAATGAAAAAGGAAACCTCAGTGAGACTAGAAATTAGCTAAAACAGGAGAAGTGATATCAAGTAAACAAAACCAACTAGAGGAGCAAACATCAGAAGGATGGAAGGCGGAAGCACCAGGCTGGTCTGGGGGAGTTAACATAATCAGCAAGCCACCCTCAGAAGGCAACACGAAGTGTGATGACATCCTACACCACTATCAAAGAGGATGTAGTCTCTCCCCGAGATGCCTGAACACCAGTAGGCTGGAGCAGAGATGACCAAGCGCAGAGGTTCCGGCCCCAACAGACGGGCTGGAGCAGGCACAGCCAAACCACAGCGGTTCTTCCTCCAGCCCCACTCCTGTGGTAAAGACAGGCCACCAGTCGCTCACCACATTCAGTTCTGCGGTGTCAGCAGGGATCCTCAGCCTCACACCTAGAGTCTGAAGCTACACAGAGCTGCCTGGGATCCTCACTGCCTTGTTCTACAATCTTATTCCTCCAGGGATAGTCATCCTGACACTGGATCAAGTTTGATCACCAGATTATATCTCTAGGTTGCTTAGCTCCTTTGGGAGAAAAAGTATTACATTTTTAATTTTTCTTGAAGTATAGAAACTGCTGTGTACTGGAGGGACAGTGTCAAGGGCAGTGTGCTTGTACTCTTGCACACGAAATTCCATGTATGAGGTTTACTTTGGGATTCAGTACTACAATATAGTGCTTAAGTGCTTAGCACTTTTCTTTCTTTCTTCTTTTAAAGTAATGCTCTCATTTCTATTTAATAAGATGACATTATGCCTTTCTTTTTCACGGACTGCCAGGAAACTAAGACTCAAATCTGTTTTTTATTCCATCAATTATGGTGGCCCACTGTACTGGCACATTTGCATTGTTATTTCCAACATTTCTCTGATTTGCTATTCTCTTCTCAATCCTCCTACTTTTCCTCCACATATCCATTTGGTAAAAAAAAAAAATTCTCAGATAATCCGAAAGAGCACAGCAAAGAATCATGCAGTTATGATGTGGCAGTCAGTGTGGTTAGGCAGGAACGGCTTTCCGGGGCTCAGTGACAGGACACAGAACCTAAGGAAAGCACTTGCCTCCCAAGCAGGAAGACTGACCTTTGACTCTCAGCACCCATGAAAAAGATGGGTGTGGCGGCGTGATTGTAATCTCAGCACTGGGGAGGTGGAGAGAGGTGGATTCCCAGGGTTCAATGGCCAGCCTTTCCAGTCTACTTTGCAAATTCCAAGCCAGTGAGAGACCCTGTTCCAACAAACAAGGCAATGACCGCCACCACCAGGGTATGGATGGTGTTCCAAGGAGGGATAGTGTTTTGGCCTCCATACGTTCCGCACGGCATCACACCATGCACCCCTTTCTCCCGGCACCTGCACACACAAAACAACGGCACACAGCTTCCATAACGGAGCTATGAGTATATAACCTCAACTTAATCCTACCAGTGTTATTCGAAGAGCCTCGTCTGTACAAATTGTCCGATGTACTGTTGTTACACACTTTACACACTTTACACAGGTGACTAATTTAAACAGAATTAGGTGGGCTAGAGAGATGGCCCAATGGTGAAGAGCATGTACGTCTTTCAGAGGACCTGAATTTAGTTCCCAGCGTTCAGTCCCATGGTGGCTCTCAACTGTCTGAACTCCAGCTCTAGGGGATCCAATGCCCTCTTCTGAGCTCCATGGGTACCAGTCACACATGCATACATGCAGGGAAAACACTCATTTACATAAAAATAAACAGAATTATTAAAAATGCAAAGCAGAAGTCATTTGAGACATTCTGGTTCAGTAGAGGTGAACATGAAAACAGTGTCTTGAATGCTCTTTTGTTGTGGTGGTGTTTTTTTCCGACAGGGTTTCTCTGTGTAGCCCTGGCTGCCCTGGAACTCACTTTGTACAGTAGACCATGACATCTGTGTGCTCTCTGATCACCCCCACATCCATTTAAGAATTTTATTAATAATCTACTTTACAACAGTAGTGTTCTGATTTTTTTTTTCAGACTATTTTTCCCTCCTAGGGAAAATCTCCCAGCCCCAACACACACACACACACACACACACACACACACACACCTGTCCAGCTTCTGAAGACCCACTGAACTTAGAAGAGCCAGGGCACCTGAACTTCTGCATTCCACATCTTCAACAGCTATGGTTCAACAATGTGCTCACTCTCATTTTAGATTAAAACTGATTCCGTGGAAACAATAGGTTATCACCATGAGTTCAGTCCTAACTGGATTTAATTTTCTTTTCTGAGATAGAGTCATGTAACATAACCAAAGCGGTTTCTACCTCATGACCTTCCTGCCTCAGCTTTCCTAGTGCTGGAACAAGTGTGGGATTATGTCCCTAACTCTAACCCAGTGGTTCTCAACCTTTGGCAACCATCTATCTCAAAAAATATTTACCTTTTGATTCATAGCTAGCAAAATTATAGTTATGAAGTAGCAATTAAAATAATTCTATGGTTGGGGGTCACAGCAACCTGAGGAACTATTAAAGGGTCTCAGCATTAGGAAGCCCTAACTGGATGTGTAAATTTTCTTTTGAGAGTTTTTGTTTTTGTTTTTTTGAGACAGGGGTTCTCTGTGTAGTTTTTGGTGCCTGTCCTGCATCTTGCTCTGTAGATGAGGCTGGCCTTGAACTCACAGAGATCCGCCTGGCTCTGCCCCCCCCCCCCAGTGCTAGGATTAAAGGCGTGTGCCACCACCGCCCAGCGAGATTTTTTTTTAATGTGTATGGGTGTTTTGCCTGAATGTTGTTTATGGACCATGTATATGTAGTGCCCTTGTAGGGTAGAAGAAGGCATCGGAGATGGCTGTGAGTTGCCATGTTCTGAGCAGAGCTTTAAGGTATCATGAAAGGAATTTATTATCTTGACTTTTGTAGAACTTGACTCTTGACTTCTTATAGGAACTTGATCGACTGTGATAAAGTGAGTTACATGGGTAAACTAAAAGAGCAGTTTGCAAACTTTCAGGCAGGCAGGGTCTCAGCACTCCTCAAATTCACTCTGGGGTTGACCCTGAGACTGTGGTTCTCCTGCTTGTTGTACCCCCAGCTCCCAAGGGCTGGAATTACAGGTATTTGCCACTGTGCCAATTTTATATGGTGCTGAGGCTGGACCAGGCTTTGTGCACAATGGGCCAACACTGCCAGCTGAGCTTATACGCCCACAACTTAGAAACCTTTGTAGACAATCAATTTTTTTGCTTTCCTACGAACAACGATTAACAGCCAGTTCAAGGTCAAGTGCACACAGTATGCTCAGTCCAGTTATGAACTTCCCTTGTGAGTCACTGTGGCATTGTTTAAGCTGCCAGTGAATGCGGGACCCCTGTCAACGCAACGTGTGACTTCTGTCCTTACAGAGGTTTGCTGATGATAAAAATCTCCACTAGTAATTCTTCCTCAGCTACAGCTAAGAGGCTATATAGCCTAAAAGAAAACAGCCAAGGAGAGAAGCTGAGTCTGTGCAGACAACATCCCCCAGATCCTGACTTTCTAGAATGAAAGGTTCAAGTTTTAAAACTGTCAAGGACAGAAAGAGACAGCACCACTCCTCAGGGGAGAGAGACTTCGTGCACATTTTCAAGTTGGAATTTTCATGTTGTCAGAGCTGAACCCTCATTTTATGCACAGCTTCAAATTTCTACTCTAAAAGGAAAGAGAAAGCTAGAGGGAAAAAGAAAACACACACACACACACACACACACACACACACACACACACACACAGAGCACATCACTCCTCACCCCGCCCCCCTTTGCTCATCCCATCACCCCGTCTCCCCTGCGTAGCCATGCTCTCACTCGTATCTAAAGGGTCTACTGTGTGGTAAACCCTAGCCCGTGAAAAGTGCTTCCAAGAACGCTGAGGGGTTGGTGGTGTAGCTGAATGGGTAGAGAGCTTGTCTAGCAGGCATGAAGCCCTGGGTTCAATCTCCAGCATAAACACAAACAGGGATGGGGTGTAGTGGTACACACCCACAAACCCAGGGCTGGGAGAAGAGGCATGAGGGTCAGAAATCCAAGGTTATCCTTAGGTATTTATTAGGTTCTAGGCCAGCCTGGGCTACCCACATGAGACCTTGACTCAAAGGAAAAAAAAAAAAGTAGGTGATATAAATGTTATTGTGTTATTTCTACAAATGATAGAAGCAAAGTTCAGGGAGTCTAAAGACTAAAGAGTTTAAGAATGACTCACTCAGCAAGGAAGGGTTGACCTGGAAACATAATAACCACAAGACTTTTCAGTTCAAGACCTTTGCTCTCCTATACCCCCAACAAAACCCACACAAAAGTTCATCTTACTTCAGACATTGTATAGCAGCCCACTTCTCCCACACTAGCAGATGAAATCAATATTTGGAAGATAGATCTAAGTCATCTCAGTTGTGATCTGCTAATAGAAAATTGTCCTAAAGAGACCTGAAGCCCATTTGTAAAGTGGTGTACTGGGTGCTGAAAGGGCCATCCTAAACTTTAACCATGACACATCATATTCCGGATCCCATCGAACTCGTTAGGTAGCCAGACTCAGAGTGCTCATGATTACTCATCATCTGGCCGACTTCTGACTCCTGAGGAACTCTTCCCTCAGGAACTGCAGGCTTTATTTAGCCTCTTAAGCACAGGATCTGTAAAACCACACTTACCATTAGCCATCCTGATTTACAGAGAATTTAAGAGTTGAGTTGTAACCTAAGATTTAAAATGAAATAAAGCAAACAAACAACAAAAAAACCCCCAAACCAAAACACAGCTTCTGGTGAAGAAGAGGGAGGAGGAGGAAGAAGGAAGAAGGAGGAGGAGGAGGAGGAGGAGGAGGAGGAGGAGGAGGAGGAGGAGGAGAAGGAGAAGGAGAAGGAGAAGGAGAAGGAGAAGGAGAAGAAGAAGAAGAAGAAGAAGGAGAAGAAAGCATATACAAACCAGTTCTGAAAATGTTGAGAAAATTTCCTTTCCTAAAATATACCCGACTATGCAAATGAAAAGGAGCCTCGCAAGGCAAGCCATATGCAGGGATTCGTGCCTTGCTGAGCAGTATCTCCAACTTCCCAGAATGAAGTCAGTCTAAAACCTCTGCCAACACGCCCCACAAAACACCCATTCCTACTGCGCCACCTAAGCGTCAGTCCCCTCCAGTCACCCCAGAAAGCTCTGCTAGGATCTGCCAAGCTGAAGAGAGCTTAGCAGTTTGTCTTCTTTTATTTATTTATTTATTTTTCCTAGGGTTATTTCAAGACAGGGTTTCTCTGTGTAGCAGCCCTGGTTGTCCTGGAACTCATGCTATAGACTTGACTAGCCTTGGATTCACAGAGATCCGCCTGCCTCTGCCTCCGTCATGCTGGGATTTTCGTGGTTCTTAAACTACTTCGTCCATTGCGTTGGCTTCGATCATTCTAGTACTTACAGTATCTCCGATACGGTAACGTTTCCCATGTCACTCCCAATGGGTAGAATAATCCCCCTCTTCATATAGAGAGCACCCCTCCTTCCCAGCTGTCTTTCATTAATGAGGCTGAAAGGCTTGGTAGCCTCATTTCGTAGGACAGGCCATAGTACAAATTATGTTATCAAAATAAATAGCCAGAACATAGTGGTCAGACGCCGTAAAGGCATTTTAAAAGGCTCCTGACATTTTCTTAAGTCAACCACCTAAGAAGAAGGATGTGCAAGCATCTCCTTGAGTGCAGGAAAACCAGGGAGGTGGGTACACCCTTTTCTATCTTGGACAACTGAACAGAAAAAGAAACAAATCAGCCACAAGAACTTCAGCACAACCTAATTTCATCCCGAGTTCAGTCGTTACAGAAACCAGCTTGCTGGCTGCTTGGCACGCCAAGTCCTCTCCTCTCGGGAAGCACTGTTCATGTGTTAGGAAGGGAAGTTTTGGATGACACCACACGGCTGCCTCTCTGAAGAAATGGTGCAGTCCCCCCCCATGCCTGACTTGGTGCCCCCCCCCAACCCTGTAAGAAACATAAAATTAATTAAATAAATTCCCCCGCCCCCACCGATGATTTGTTTTTGTTTTTATTTGTGTTTATGTGTGCATCTCTGTATCTGCCCTAAGTGGGTACCACTGGGAGTCAGAAGACTTAGGGGCCACAGTGAACTACCCGCTGTGCTTAGAGTCCAACAGGCCCCTCTGGGAGAGCAGCAAATGCTCTTAGCCCTGAGCCATCCCTCCAGGCCCTCCCCCATCTAGTTCTCTCTCTGTCTCTCTGTCTCTCAGTACCAGAGATTAAGGCATGGTAGGTAAATACTCTACGACTGGGCTCCATCCCCTGGTCTATTAGGCATTCATTTTGGATGCTTTATTTTGTAAATTTTACAATTTTAATGTTTTTGAGATATACTTAACAATCTCTGCCTTACCTAAGGATACCCCATGGTTGCAATCTCTTCAGAAGCACTGGCTCTCAGCCTCTGGGTCATTTATTTATTTACTATTTATGTACTTAAAATATAATTACACCATTTCCCCCCAAACCCTGTAACCTCTTTCATGTCTTCCCTTCCCCCTTTCAAATTCATGGTCTCTTACTCTTTGCTATTATTATTAATTGGTAGATGTGCGTACACATGTTCCTGTGTGGTTTGTGTGAGAGTTTATTGCTTCTGCAAAGGAACTGAGTTTTGGACCCCAATGCCCACACTGACTGATTCACAACTACCTGTAACTCCAGGTACAGGGCATCTGACATCCTCTTCTGGCCCCTACATATACATGGCATAACACACACACACACACACACACACACACACACACACACACACACACACACACAATTAAAAAAATAAAATAAAGTCTCTGGGACTTTTAGCTGTGCCACTGAGTTCGGACCTTAGTAATTTAATTTTATCCCTCCTGCCCGGCACCAATCCACAAACTTTCCAGTGTTAGAGACTCCTAAGCATGTTAGGTGGAGTGGTGTATGCCTGTGACTCCAGGTCATCCGTGGCTACACAGTAAGCTTGAAGCTAGCACAGGCTACATTCCACCCTATCCTTAACAACCCCTCCTCTGACTCCCCAAAAGAAAAGGAGAAACTTCCAAGTCCACAAGGATCTGAGGTGTAAACAAGAACTTGATTCTCACCGGGCAGTGGTGGCGCACGCCTTTAATCCCAGCACTTGGGAGGCAGAGCCAGGCGGATCTCTGTGAGTTCGAGGCCAGCCTGGGCTACCAAGTGAGTTCCAGGAGAGGCGCAAAGCTACACAGAGAAACCCTGTCTCGAAAAACCAAAAAAAAAAAAAAAAAAAAAACCTTGATTCTCTCTGTATGTAGTATGACATTAAAAACAAATGTGGCCGTGGTGACAGACAGCCCAGAGGGCAGAAGTGCTTGCCCTGCAGCCCTGAGGAACTGGGTTTGAGTCTCCAGCACCCACAGAAAAAAGCTGGGCATGGCAGGGTGCCTGTCACCCCAGCGGCAGCAGCAGGCCGGCCGAGACAAACAGGTAGATATCCAGACATCCCTGGCCAGTCAGTCTAGACAAAATGGCAAAATTCCAGCTCAGGGAGAGACCTCAGCTCAAAGCAACAAAGCAGAGACCCAAAAAGGAAGAGTCTTGAAGTCCTGATCTGGGGTCCATGTGTGCACGAAAGCTCCCTCACAACCACACGCAAATACTTTTTTACAAAAAGTATTTATGTTTTGAGGCAGGGCCTCATGTAGCCTAGGCTGGCCTTGAACTCTGCATTCTCTTGGCCCATCTTTTGAGTTCTAGGATCACAGGCATGCATCATCACATTCAGTTTTATGTAGTGTTGGCGAATGAGCCCAGGGGCTCAGTCCATGTTAGGCAAGCACTTTTATTACTGAGCTGTATCACTGCACCAAAAAGTTTTTATTTTGATTTTTTTGGAAATTATTACCAAAATGTTGAAAACAGTAATTTCTCTGCATAACATCCTTGGTTTTCTAAGGTCATTGGTTGACTATGCTGCCAGTAGTATTTGGTTTCCCTTGTATTCATAAGAGCCCTCATTGTGTGAATGGTTTTTATCACTAGTATGTTGTGGGATATTTTGACTGCCCTGTGACACTCCAGACTGTCAATAAAGTTTACTTTGAATCAAGGGGCGGAGCTAGTGACTAGCTGACCGGAATTAGCCATAGAGAAGTCAGCAGTTTGGATAGAGAACATGCAGAGGAAGGAAAGGGTGGGGATTAGAGTTTGAGTTTCCTTTTGGTTCTGGGGTGAGGGAAGAGATGTTTCTCTTGTGGTATCTCGGGCCAAAAAGCAAGGTCAGCTAGTTGCTACTCAACCTCTCTGAGCTAGTAGGTTTTCACCCCAGCCTTTGACTCCTGAGTCTTATTGATAAACAGAACAATAGAGACTTAATTTAAACCTGCATATCGTGGCCATGGGACTGGGAGCCCCACCAAGCTGTGGCCAGAATGGTTGGGTGCTGATTGCCTGCTGTGGGACCACAGATGATAATTAAAATATCAGTAGATTCATGTGCAGCCATTAAGCTGACAGAAAAACATCATTAGTTTATTTAATACATTATTAAAGACAATTTTTTTTTTTTTTTTTTTTTTAAAACCAGGGCTGGGTGTAACTCAGTGGGTAGAGAGCTTGTCTAGCATGTACAAAGCCTGGGTTCTATTCTTGGCACCACATAAACAGGGTATGACAGTGTATGCCTTGAATCCCAGCACTCATAGCACAGAGGAGGTAGAGGCAGGACAATCATGAGTTTAAAGTCATCCTGGGAAATACAGGGAGTCTGGAGCTAGCCTGGGATACATGAGACCCTGACTTAGAAAACAAACAAACAAAAACCCCAGCAAGTTCTGGTATCTTGGCTTGTTTTCAGTAAGGTCAATCAGTCACAGCTCTGCTTGTGTTCTCTAGGCTGCTGGAGGTGGGCCTTTAAGTAGATCTCTGTGTTTACATTTTGAGAAGCTCTGTTCTAAAATAGACAACCAGAACAGTGTGAATCAAGTCTCTCACTTGGCACTTCCAGGGTTGGAGGTAGCTGAGAGCAGTTCAGAACTCCCCACATCTGATGCAAACTGTAGACATGCATCCCAGAGACCCCCGCTTGGCCACTGACAGAGTGCCTAATGTCTCTCATGTCTATAGTCAAAGAATAAAAACCAAAAACAATAGACCCCAAACCCATTATTTTCATGCTCAAGAATGTATTTTTTTTTCTTTAAATGCACAACCAGTTACTTTTTAAGGCCAACTTCGAACAATCTTGATTTCTATTTGATTGTAAAGATTTAATAGTTTGAAACAAGAACTCCAGGAGATTTAATTCTTTCTCCAAATATATGAAGAGGACTGAAATATGGTTCGGCATTACATAATGTTGCCACCTACTCCCGAAACAGAATTGAGCGCCTAGCAACAGCAGGGGGTCATCTCAGGAGAGCACTGATTGCTCACTGGAGCATTCAAGACACAGATGCCTTCCTGAGCTTATCATGCCCAACCCTGCTGAACACAGGCTGGGTAACCTGGGTCCCAGGCCACCTCATGAACAGTGTCCTCCAATGGTAACAGATGAGATAGTCAGGGAGGGTCTACCTACCTCTCCGTTACAAAAACTCCAAATAAACTGTGAAACCTTTGTAGAAAATATGCATCCTTTACACACATCTGTCGTCCCTTAGGGATGTCTTTTTAGATTTGTATTTATTACTGTTGTGTGCATGATACGTGTGAGTGGGTACACGAGTGTCATAGCATACGTGTGGAGATCAGAGGGTGATTTTTAGAGTCTATACTCTCCTCGCACCTTTACATGGCTTTTCTGGTTGCCAGGTTTGCCCAGTAAGCCCCCCCCTTCCCCCAAGCGGAGCCCTCTAGCTGGCCCGTTGGTTACAACTTTTCTTGGTGTTAAGTTTTCCAATTCTATCTCCCATACTGCAACCAATGGAAGCATGAAGGTGCCTCAAATGTTGGAAGCTTTTCTTTTTCCTTCCTTCATTCCTTTCTTTTTTGGAGACAAGTCTCACTACGCAGTCCCCACCTGTTGATGTGTTCTGAGAGCCGGGATGAAAGGCGTGCTTTTTTTTTTTTTTTTTTTTAAGATGCTTTTCTTAAAATAGTAATTTCATGTTCAAGACAAGACTTATACAACTTTTCAAGCTGCAGGTAAATTTGAACAACCGTAGTTCCCACTCAATCCCAAAGGTGTAGCAGCAATTAAAGACCCCGGGTGCTCTGGCTCCCTTTGCAAAGACATGGAGAATAGGAACACACTTAGCTTTCCACATTACTGCCAGCGTTTTAGAAAGGCACATGCTTTCTGCGTTCCTTGGCTATTTTCATGCACACCACTCCTGATGTAAAATAGCCTGTCCACGTGTCTTTATAAGTTCGGAATATGAGACATAGCTTGCTTTTTTTTTTTTTTTAAGGCGGTAGCTTTATTAGGCCTTATTTTGAGTGAACGCATGGGCTCTCGAGTGCGCATGTGTCAGGGTGGAGGTCAGAGGACAAATGCAGGAGTTGGTTCTCTCCTCCCACCCCGTGGGTGACTGAGGAATGAACTCGGTGGCTGGGCTTGGTGGAAAGGACCTTGACCACTGAGCCATTCCGTCAACCCTATTCTTTGCCTTTACAGACTACTAACATTTTGTCCCATTCTGGTTTCTTCTCCACTTGCCTTGGTGGCTGAGAGAGAAATGTATAATTTTAGTCTACTCCAACTCATCATTATCAGCCTTGCCCTTAGAATGAATGCTGTTGGCCCTGGTTAGGGGTGCCTTTCCCAACCTTGACGTTATAAAAGCGACTTTTTGATGATATTCTAGACACTTTACTGTTATAGCTTTGAAACCACACTGGGACTGACTGTGTGTGGTCTGGGATGGAGGCTATGATCAGAGAGACCAGGATATGTAATTAATACAAGGTGTCATTATAAAGAGCCATCTTTCCCAAGTGCTCTATACTCGACACTCTGTTGCCCATCTCCTGGTTTGTTCCCGCGGGGATGCCACACTGTCTTATGTCCTGCAGACCGATAGGAATCCTCATGCTGGATTGAGTCCTCTCTCCCAGTGCTGTAATCTGGTCCAACATATCACCACCACTGCTGTCAACTGTTGCTGTGAGACTGTTTGGGTAGCCTTTGACTTACGCATTTTTCATACTCCGATAAAACTTAGCACTTTCTTCTTGAAGTTGATTAATTCCCTATGTTATGACCTCATCCAATTTATTTATTCTGAGCATCCACAGCCCACCTGTCAACCTGTCCTCTGGCTTTCTAATAATTCTAAAAAAGAAATCCCAAGTCTAACCAGTGCTGTCACCCTGGTCCAAGGCACCGTTCCTCTTTACTAGTTTGTTCAAAGATCCTATTAACTGACCTCCCCGCTTCCACCCCACTGTCCCCAGTCTGTCCCCACTGCACAGCGATCTTTTAAAACGCAAGATCTGATCCTGTCACTTGCCCCTCTCGTCTCAAACCTGGGTCCTCATGTGCTCAGCACAAATCCCCATGCTTTCAGCAACTGCCTATGCCTCTAGTGACACCACTGCTCTGTTCTAGCCACATGGATCCTCACAGCTGTCACAGCCAGCCACCAGGCTCGTGCCCTTGGCAGGTGTCCTTACTGGGCCTCTCTTCCAGCTAGGCTGAGCTCTTGAGCAGCCCAGGCCCCTACCTCGTGCATGTCTTTGTTCAAGTCAGCCTCTCACTTCCTGAGCCACCCTATTTGAAAGAAGGCATTCCGCCCCTAGACTAAAGGAAAACACAATCCAAACAGTGTCTTATCTTTTGACAGAAACACAACACTAGCAAGAAGTACCCATAGTAACCACAAGCGATTTCAACAGCAGACGTCCATTTGTTTCAGACAGCTGATTTTGTCCTTCTATTTGCAAAAATGAGACAGCTACAGAGATGAATCTAAAGTATGCTAAATACTACGGATGGAAGTCCTTTGCTGACCAGAGATCTGTTTCTTTTTTTCTTTTTAATGTGTGGAGAAGAACCAGGTAAGTTAAGCGGCCTTTGCTTCAGTGAATTAATCTCTAACACATACTTACACAAGGGGAAGGGGACAATTACTCGGAATCTCTAGGCGCTGGGGTACATTTCTTATAGTTTTTGGATTGATGGCCATCTCTCCATTTCTGATTCATCAGTAGTTCGAGCAGAGAATCTACACGTAACTTCTTTAAAGTTTCTTTGCTTCGTTAAAACAATTCTTTCCACAGAGTGTTTTCCTTCCTGGTTTCTCACTAAACATTTACCTTTTCCTGCTTTTCTTTTATTAGTTTCCATGACAACACATTGAACCACATTTTAAATACCATATAGCTTTTCTTAGACTCTAGAGAAAGGACATGGAAGAGAAGTTGGACATAGTCCAGCAGTTTCTTTAGGGCTGCATACACACATACCAGCTATACAGAAACAGGATTCAGAAAATGAACACCCACTCCCAGGATCATTTGGTGAAACTAGCATCATGACAGACTATGTGTGTTCCTATTTGTCACTCAGAAAACTCACGATTTGTGAATCTACTCTCCCCTACCAAGTATCTGAACCTGTAAGAGTTTATTTCTTTGAAGATTAATTATTATTTTATTTACTTTTTAGTTAAGCATAAGTCTGTGTCTGTATGTGGTGATGCTGTGGGCCCTGGAAGAAGGTGTTGGGCCCCTTGGAGCTGGAGTTATAGTCAGCTGAGTCACCATGTAGGTGCTGGGGATCAAACCTGGGTCTTCTGCAAGAGCAGCGGATGCTCTTAACTACGGAGCCATCTCTCTAGCCTTGTAACTTACACTTTTATATTGTGGCTACTTAGCTGGCAGAAATGATTTGGATGAATTTACCTATAGACAAACGAGCATAAGGCTCCAAACCCAGAAACGTTACCAAGGACCCTTTGGAGACATGGCATGCACGGTACTGCAGCAAGTAGCATGAAGCCACTGCACAAATACGAGCTTTTACTGCTTGACAGACTGTGTTCTCATGCTGTGGGCTGGAGACGTGATAACCATTTCTAGGTTCAAACTCACGAGGTACTGAGACAGGGCTCTAAGAAACCCCAGATGGCCCATCTCCCACATTCTTAAGATGCTTCTAATACATTTGCAAGTCATACTAAAAGGACCAACTTTGTCTGAGGGGGATTACTTCTTTCTAAACATTTTTTTAAATTACATTTGTGTGTCTGGGGGAGGGGGGCAAAGGTGTCTATTCTCTCCTCCTACTACGTGGGTCATCAGGCTTTCGGGTAAGCACCCTCACCTGCTGGGTGAGTCATCTTGATGGCCCAGGAGGATTACTTCCTTGTAGACCACTGACTGCTTCTTGTAAGCTTCAGAGGATCTTGAGGGCTCAGAGTGCCTGTTTTATTATCACTTAATAACCAAAACTAACACCATTTCATCATTTTTACTTCCTTGTCTGAAAACGGTGATATTTGGCAGTTTTATCCTGTGTTAGTTTCTGGCACTATTACCGCCAAAGAAATCCAGCATAAGGGTTTATAAATCTGCCTTCATGTTCCATGCAAGGAGGAGCCCTTGGAAATAAGGATGCCCAGCCCCTTCTAGATCCTCTCAATCAGACTCTTTGGGAATGGGTTCCAGGAAAAAGGTTTCTAGAAGCTTCCAAATAAGCTATAGTACTCATGAGCTCTAATGATATGTGTGTCCGTGTGTGCCTCCCACCCTCTTCTTTGTGACAGGGTCTCATTAGTCTGCCCAGGCTGGTTTGGAATGTGAGGGCTCAAGTGATCATCTCACCTCTGCCTCCAGAGTGGCAGGTATCATTGTATTCTAATGAGGCATTCAGCATCTGTCTCTGATGCTCACAAGGTAGTCAGCATCTGTATGAGAATGGATACTGCCAGCACTCAGGAGGCAGAGGCAGGCAGATCTCTGTGAGTTTGAGGTCAGCCTGGTCCATATCGCAAGTTCCAGGACAGCCAGGATTACATAGAGAAACCCAGTCTCAAAACAAAACAAATATAAAAAACAAAAACAAACAAACAATAACAACAAAAAGATAGAAAATGGATACTCTTCTTTAGGAGCACGGAAACAATGAAATAAAGATGTTTTAAGAGGTCAAAGCCATCATTCCATCAATGGTATTTCTCAAATTAAATCATGCTAGAACTGCTTTTCTGGCCCCAAGCTGTAATTTTAAACAATCTCATCTTACAGAATTCATTTTGAGAGGGTGAATAAGGCTGGGAAATCTTTTGAGACAGGGACTCATATATAGTCTAGGCAGGCCTGGAACTTGTGATTCTCCTGTCTCCAACTCTCAAGCGCTAGGTTTACAAGCATGGGTGACCAGGCTCCGTTTCAAGGTCAGAAAATCTTATCTGTTTACCAGGACTTGGTTTCCTGGATTAAAATGTTAGCAAAACATAAAGACTGATAAACCATAGCAAAATAAGAATCCAACCAGTCCTAGAGGGAATCTAGGTCATTCAGAGCCCATATGGAGGTAAAAACACTTTCCAAGCTGAAAAAACTACATTTGCAAAGTGTTTTTACGTCTGAGTGACTGCTGCATTACTGGGGTGGGGGACGGGGAACCAGGTGGGGTGGGAATGGAGGTCCGGGTGGGGTGGAGGTGGGGGTGTAGAGGTGACTTTTAAAATTCCAACCCACCATCCTCAAATTACGTATCTTTACAGACAGAGCTGCAAATCTACAAGCTGATGTCTCATATCCGGTTCTGGATGCTCCGAGGCTGTGTGTGTGTGTGTGTGTGTGTGTGTGTGTGTGTGTGTGTGTGTGTGTGTGTCATTTACTGACCACGTGAACACAGCACGGGGAATGAACAGGAGCAAGGGACCAGGTTGACAAGCCAAAAAAAACAAAAAACAAAACAAAAAAAAACCCTGGCCACCAGAGAGTGACAGATGCCTTAGCCAGATCGCCCCTACAGCAACCGTGAGCCCCCGGGGAAACACACACCTCTTCATGTTCTCCTTCTTTCAGATAAAGAGAGCTCAGGGTGGTGAAGAAATACCTAACTCAACGCCAGGCTTCCCGTTAGTACCAGATGCCTTCTGCCACCGACAGTTCCAGAACCCACCGCTAATTCTTCCCCTTTGAATCCTGTGGAATTGCTCTAAAACACATATGCTAAGTGGACCCCGCCCCCCCCAGTTCCTCCTTCCCTCTCCTCTCTGTCTCTCTCTCTGCCTGCAGAGATGGGGACTGAACCCAGGACTTCATGCATGCAAGGTGAGAACTCTAACACGGAGCCACATCTTCAACTCAAATTACTTTTCTGGAAGCACTGGGTAGTCTCAAGCAATGTAAGATTTTTGACTAGTCAGCCCATCAAAACAGACCAGCAATAGCATTAAAACACAAAACACAGCCACTGAGTGTAGACTTTAGTCTACATTTCATTATCCATATTACCTCCCAGGGTTGGCCACATTAATTCACACACTTTTAAGTGCTGAGCTACTTTTTATAGTATATGCTACATGTCAAAGTGTAGACAGGAGAGTAACTCCTGGGGCTGGAGAAATGGTATGGGTGGGTAAAGCATTTGCATGCACGGGTGAGGACTTGAGTTTGGATCCCATGCCTGTAATCCCAACACACCTACAGTGAGATGGGAGGCAGATACTGAAGCCCCAAAAGTCCAAAGATCTGCTAGGCTGGTATACCCAGAGACAAACAAGAGACCCTGTCTCAAACAAGGTGGGAGGCAAGGCCTGAAATCCATGGGATGCCCTCTACCCTCTACACCAACGCTGGGACACACCCATGTCTCCTCAAAATTTAAAAAAAGGTAAAAAGTATCCAACTCTCATCTGACAATCAGTGGAAATAAAAAAAAGAGAGCATTTAACTAGCCAGCTATGCATCTGCTTCTAGAGCCTCAAAAACCCTCTGGGTAAACATGAAGTTGGCCATTCTTCACTGGACTTAGACCAGCTTTGAGAAAAAGGACAAGAGACAGCCTGCTCGGCAGTTTCTCAAAGGTTCTGGCCTTCTGTTCCAAGCCTCGAGATGACAGGTGCGGCTCCTTCCCTGCCTCCATCTGTGGCCTGGCGGAGCACTAGAACCGGCCCCTCACACCAGCGAGAACATATGGGCCGGGACAGGAGCAGCAGCCTCTCCTTCCCATGGTATCTGCTCCCTGCCTGCCTCAGCTTGTCCCTTTAGTTCTTGCAGGTAGCTCCCAACTCACTCCAAGTGTGAAACATGTTTCCAGCGTGACGGCTGATACAAAGGAAAGAGTATATGACCCCCATCTCTATGTTCTATAGCATGATAAAGTGAATTCCATGAATCTGGCAGACTTAGGAGCAGGATGCCATAATACCAACCTCTAGATCCCTTGCTGTTTTCACAGCTAACCCTTATCCTAAAGTTTGTGCCCAATATTCGCTTTTCTGAGGGGGGAAAAAAGACGGCACACACATGCAATTTGACTATCATAGTCTTGCCTATGTGGAGACATTTAAGGAAGGTGTCACGCAATTCATACTCATACCCTTGCTTCAAACACAATACTGTAATTCTCTGAATACCCTCCCTCAGCAATGCTCACTACATTCAGCTTTCAAGTCAGTACAACACTCCATTATGTACAGACGCATACCAGCATTTACTCATTCTTCCCGCCTGTGGAAAATGGTGTCTTCGGTGAATTTTTGCTGTACAGACATTCCCATAAGCACCCCTGCGTGCGCATTTAATTTCTTTCAGGATATGGAACTAGCTATGGGGTTGCTGGGTTCCAGGGTATGTGAGTGATCAATACTGTCGGTCAGGGCCAAAATCTTTTAAATCCTCTAGTCCTAGCCATCTTCCGCTCCTACTGGCATTCTAAGGAAGACGTGGCTGCTCCATGCGTCCTTGCCAACACTTGGTATTTGCAGAGTTCTTAAGTTCTGCCATCTAGTAGGTGTTAAACAGAATTTTCAATATGGTCTCCACTTACATTGCCCTGAAAAACGAATGAGCCGATCCTTTGTACATCTGTCTGCGCTGGTTTCCTCTGTGAGATGTCACTCATTTGTCTACTATTCTCTTAGACTTAAAACCATGATTCACTCTAGTGCCAGCTTTTCCAATATGACTTCCTTCCCTACCCTAAGTTAGATAGGAATCGAGAAATCTATATTCCCAGTTATTTATTTATTTATTTTTTAAAGTGTACATACTTAAAAGGCTGCTTAAATGGTTGGATATTTTTCTACAGAGATTGGCAGAGATGAAAATTATTGTCAGGAATGGTGAATGTATGTAAACTTATTTATTTATTTATGGAGACCAGGTCTCATGTAGTCCAGGACTTTTTTTTTTTTTTTTGGAGAGAAAACTAAAGCCACCATAACAACATCTGTTACATTCTATATACCTCCATTTTCCCGGCTGATCTTGCTTTAATTTGAGACTGGGTATTGCTATATTGTCCTTCCATTCCTTGGCTCACAGGATCCTCTTGTCAGCTTCTCAAGAAGCTTGGATTGGCAAGCATGTACCACTCTGGCTGGCTGACTTTTCCCTTCCTTTCTTACGGCGTACTAATCTTTCCTGTATGGTTCCGGTGTGTGGCCTGCCAGACAAGCACCCCCCTGACTCCAACGTCTGTCTCTGTCCCATTAGAGTGCCACGCATGCCTAGAACAGCTTCTGTATTCTTTTCTGAGTTCCATTAAGTCTAATGCCAGTCACTGTAAGAATGCCAGGGTGAATCTGCCTTTTCTTCAGTGGCCTTACTGATTCCTGGGCTACTCTGAAAAAACTCTACCAGGTTTTGTTACCATTTGGGTCATGAATGTTTCCTGAAGGCTTAGTCCCCTGTCTGTAGTGCTGTGGGTGTGAACCTTTGGGCCTTTCCAAGGACAAGAGCCAGTTTACTTACTTTATAGTTTTGATGAAAGCATCTTCCAACTTTTGGAAGCCCTGAAGCTTGGGAAAGTTTGGCCAGGTGTGATGGTGCACACAGCAGGAGGAAGGCAGAGGAAGGCCCCGTGAGTTCAAGGCCAACCTGGGTCTACGCAGCAAGTTCTAGGACAGCCGGGCTACACAGAGAGACCTCATTCAGCCCCACTCCCCAAAAAAGAGTGGTAAAGTTTGAAGATGAAAAGTGTCCTATTATCAGTGTGTTTCCAATAAGATGACATTTTTAATGTCAACAATGATATTCTTATGATACAGATTAATATATCCATTTAAATATTTCTGTAGTTAAATATATATATTTATACACATACATATCTTTCCCCCAAGCAATTTACCTATGATTCTCCAGAGAAAGCACACAAACAGCAGAGTCAAGATCTTCACTAGGGTTCTACATTACCTTCCGGTCTCAGTGGAGACCACACACTTCTTTCACAAGGCTGGCAGCTAATGGTGAACAATTTTAGAGGTTATAAAATTGTCCTTTACGGGCTGTCAAGTTGGTTCAGCGGGTACAGCGCTCCCTGTGCAAGCAAGCCTAATGACCTGAGTTTGATCCCTGGTACCCACATAAAAAGCTGGCCATGTCACGCTGGTTCACAGCCAGCTCTGACTCCTCCAGTTCCAGGGCATCCGATGTCCTCTCTGGGCCTCTGTGGGCACTAGGCACATGGTAAACAGAGATACATGCAGGCAAGACACCCAAGCACATGAGAGAGAGAGAAGGGGGGGGGGGGGAGGAAGCGTCTGAAATTCTAGCCCTCTGACAGGGAGCTGTGGGGTGGAAACAGAAGTGCCCGGAAGCTCTTGGACCAGCTAGCCTAGAGCACACAGTGCAGAGCAGCGACAGTGGAGACCCTGTGTCAACAAGGAGAAAGGTGAGAACACATAAGTTTGTCCTTCTGAGCTTCCTTACATCCACTGTCAGCTCTAGCTCTGTGATTTCACAGTACAAAATTCGCACCCCTCCCCCCACAGACTAAACTCCTACTGAGACAGCTATTTCGTTAATTTCCCCTTTAATCCAGTTCTTGTGCCTCTGTCAGAGACCAAAGCCCTGCTTTAGAAGGTGACCTTATTCGGAGACAGGGTCTCTACGGGCATCATCAAGTTAAAGGGGAGTATGAGCGGGCTACGATCCAAGGTGAATTTGGACCAGCACCCCACCAGACATCTGTGTGAGGATGAAGAGATCAGAAGGCGGCACCGGAGACGGTTAGCAGACCACCAGAAGGCAGAGGCTCCACCCGGAGTCCTCGTCAGCCCTCAGGAACCGACCTGTTGTCACCCCGTCGTCGCAGACTTCTGAAGTGACCCAGTTTGTGGTGCTCTGCTGTATCAGGGCCAGCAAGCTATACACTTCCCAGAACTGTGACATGATAAAAGGTTAATGAAGCTGTCGGCGGCAGGATGACTGATTTCGCTTATGTGTGCAAATAATTATTTCCTAAGACTGGCACACCGTTACCTGAAAAGATCAGCACATTCTGTATGAGGATATCCGAACACTTCCTGAAATTACTTTCTGAATTACTGGTCAGTACAAACCCATGTCTAGATTCTTCCTATGGCTTTCACTTTTTATTTCCTTGCTAGCTCTGGTTTAGCCATGCAGACACTGGCAACATGATGGTAACCTTCACCTTCATATTTCTGTGTGTGTGTGTTTTTTGGACATGGTTTCTCTGTGTAGCCCTGGCTGTTCTGGACCTAGTTCTGTAGACCAGGCTGGCCTCGAACTGATCCACCTGCCTCTGCCTCCCAAGTGCAGGGATTAAAGGTGTGTGCTAGCAATGCCTGGCTTAATATTTCTAATCCATGTAAGTTTGAATGAGAAATGCCCCCTTAGGCGCAAATGCTTGAACATTTGATACCAAGTAGGTGGAACTGTTTGGGAAGGACTAGGGGGCAATGCCTTGTTGGAGGAGGTTGTGTCTTGGGTGTCTCACAAGTGTACTGTCATCCACAGTGCATCCTGCTTCCTCCTTAAGGTTAGAGATATGAGCTCTCAGCTACCACGGACTCTAACCCTCCAGAACCATAAATCCAATTCAGTGTTCCCCTTTATCAATTGCTTGGTCATGGTGTCTTAGCACAGCAATAGAAAAGAAGCTAACATATAATCTCAGTATCTTTTCACCTGAGAAGACCCAGATCCGGAGCCTGGGCCAGTTAGGCAACCCTCGCCTGCCTCCAGTTGTGGAGGCTCACAACTGTAATCCCGGTGCTCAGGAGGCTGAGGATGAGAAGGTCCTGAGTTCAAGGCCAGACTGAATTACAGAGGAAGAACTTGTCTTAACAAACAAAAACAAACAACACACCCTCTAAAGCCAAGCAACATACAAACCCCAAAGAAGAAAGCTATCTCTGAGCTGCCCTCCCAGTCTTATATATGAGAACTCCACAGCTCTGCTGTGTCCCTCAGAAACTCAGAAGATACGGAGTGATACCCAGAATATTGTAATGTGAGAATTTTTGAAGAATTCAGTAGTTTTATTACTCTCGAAAAAGTCTCTAAATGACTGCAACAGAAGTGACTATTGAAATAGCATAAAGAAAGAAGGACAAGACAGCTTGGTTAGCAATCGTGTTTTCCACAAAGTGCTCAGAGGAAAGCGCTATCCTGGTGAATTTCCCAACATCACTATAGGAATCCCAGTGTCTCCCATAAGGACACACAGAACAGCAAACAGGAAACAACCCAGCCAGTTTCGAATGGATGTGCCAGGCAGGTGACTATATTTTCTAGAGTCAATAGGACTTTCTGTAAGAGGAAAAAGTTCTATTTTGGCACTGCCCAATAAGGTGGCCACTGAGTACTTAAAATGTGGCTATCAAGACCAAGGAGCCGAATTTTGGAATTTATTTCATTAATTCACAATTAAATAGCCACACGTGACTGTACTGGCCTTCACAGCTCCCAGGTTCTTTCCCTCCCATAGTTTCCCTTGCCCTTTCACCTAGTCTGGAGGCTCTCAGGCAGAGGCAATTCTGCACATGAGGTGGCACACACGGGGCACTATCTAGAGATGTTTGGGCTCGTAGAACTAGGGAAGTGGGGGTATGATGACTCCTGAGGCCAGGTGTTCTGCTAAATACCCCATAATGCACAGCACCGTCATAATAAGGAAGCATTTAATCCAAAACCTCAATAGTATTGAGGGTAAGAAAAACCCAGCATAAGGGCAGGAGGGGTGGCTCAGCCCCTAGGGGACCTTGCTGCTCTTGCACGGGACTCAGGCTGGGTTTCTAGCACCCACATGGCAGCTCACAACTAACTGCCTAACTCCTGTTCCAGGGGATCCAACAACTTCTTCTGGCCTCTGAGGGCGTCAGGTATTCACACATTACACAAACATACATGTAGGCACTCACACATACATATACACTAAAATAAAACTTAAGAAAACTTAGCACACTAAAAGGAACTTTTAAACTTTGAGCTGGGTGTGGTAGGTAGCTCATGCCTGTGATCTCAGCACTTGGCAGGTTGAGGCAGGAGGACTGCTGTGAGTGTGAGGCCAGCTTGGGGTACATAGTAAGAGCTTGTCTCCAAAGCTTTGACAATCATTGTGAATGGCTATGTAGTACAGTGACACTTGGTGGTCTGCTTCTTAGTTAACTTGATCCCTAACCAACTGTGCCACCCCAAATACTACATTTTCCTTGTCCACGGGACGTGAGTGACCATGCCATCTTCCTTGACTTTCAGTCACAGTGGTCTTTGCAAATATAACAGCATGAGTGGTAAATATATTTTACTAATTCTAAAAAAGGAGGCAAAAACCTTTTTTTGTTTGTACACAGTTTTTAGGTGTACGACTTTGTCTCCAAAGATATGTCCATTAAATAAATATAAATAAAGATGACCAATAATGCTAGTTAGCTTTAACCATCAACTTGGCCCAACCTAAAATCACTTGGGAAGAGTCTTAATGAGGCATGATCTACATCAGGTTGGCCTTGGACATGCCTATGGGGGGAAACAGTCATAATTGTTAATTGATGTAGGAAGACCCTGTCCACCGTGGGTGGCACCATTCCCTAGGTCCTGAGCTGTATAAGAGGAGAAAGCTAGAGGAAAAGAAGTGAGGACCAACCCCCACCCCCAGCTGTGGATAGGATGCTTTAAGTTCCCGCCTTCATGTCCCTGCAAGAATGGACTGGCAGCTGGAACTGTGAGTCAAAGTACAACTCTTCCTCCCCTAAGTTGCTTTTTGTCGGGGATATTTGTCACAGCAGCAGAAATGAAACTAGAACAAAGAGTTAAAGGAGGAAGAGGGGAGTTTTATGACTGCTGCCAGATGATGTGGTCATGGTAAAACAAAAAACAAAAATGCCTTGCTCATGGAAGAAGGGAACAGAGAGCTCTCCACAATTCAATTCTGTATGAGAAAAGAGTATCAAAATTCTGGATTTATATAAAGAAATCACAAAGTAAAAAAAAAAAATCAAATCGTTTAAGAGCTGGGGGGCTGTAGTTCAGTGTTAGCACGTTTGACTAGTGTGCACCAGGTCCTAGGTTTGATCCACGGTACTGCTCAAATAAGCGAGAACAACTAAAAAACAAACGGGGAATATTCTTAGAGGGCGGGGAGACGGCTCAGGGGGTAACGAGTCTGCTCTGTGAGCATGAGGATCTCCAGCACCCATGGAAACATCTGGGCACGGCAGAGGCACCCCTGGCTCTAGTGCTTGGGCGCAGAGACAGGAGGATGGATCTCAGAGGTCTGCCAACCAGCCAGGCTAGCCAGCTGGTGAGCTCCAGGCTCAGAGAGAATCTCCCTGTCTCAAATAATAAAGGGGACAGCAACAGAGGAAAACACCTGCCGTTAACCTCTGGCTCCACATACTTACAGTCCTGCCCACACAACACAGGTGCACATGTATATATCCACCGCACACACATACACCACACTAAAACTATGACCTATGTTACTAAAAATCACATCTGAAAGAGAAGTAAAATTGGATTAAAACATATTTCGATCCAGTATGAAACAGTTCGAGTTTCCCCATCCAGTAAGGAGCTTAGGGAAGACAAAGAATCCCCTAGAGGCAAGTGATCAGACATGCAGGTTGTTTGCATAGTAAGAATTAATAAGTAAATAATTAGGAAACAAAACACCAGTATAAGTACGCCAGGCTGCATCTTTTTTTCTTCTTCTTATTTTTTACTGTATTGTTTTTTTGAGACAGGGGTTCTCTGTGTAGTCCTGGCTGTCCTGGAACTCACAGAGATCCACCTGTCTCTGCCTCCCGAGTGCTGGGATTAAAGGCCTGCGCCACCATAGCCCAGGCTTTGCACAAAAAGACATTAATAATTTTTTTTGGAAAAGAATTCGCCATTTTGGACCAATGATAATGAAAACCATAAAAGTCTGATTCAGATGTACTTGTCATGTATTTATCTTAAGGAAATCCTCAAGATGTTATAAGAAGGATGCTCATTGCAGAACTGTATCTGCATTATAGCATCCCCTATAAAGTGTTATAGTATAAAACTTTTTTATGTATAACTTTGTTATCTAAACACAGGCTCAGAGGGGAAAAATTAAACATAAAGTAGTCTAAAATTCCCTATGTAGGTATTTGGGGGGGGATGTGCTTCCTTGTTTTGAAGTCAATTAGATAGAAAGAGAGAAAGAGAGGGAGGGAGGGAGGAAGGAAGCAGTTGAGCATACTTATATTGGTGTTTTATTTCCTAATTATTTACTGGCACTTACAGAAAGATTACTACCCATCACATGTTGCATATGGGCATTATATATACGAATGCACCTTATCTCACGGGGTGAGTCACTGTCTGTAAGTGAGAGAGCTAATATTTAATTTTAGATAAGTTAGTCTGAGTTTTGATTTTGTGTACAGTGCTATAGAACATAAACTGAGAGAAGCTGGGGAAGGGGGGTTATTTCCCTCAGTTTGTGAGTCATGCTTTCAGAACGTGAGGTATGGGCAGTGTATAGGAATTTAGCATTACGTGGTATGCTCATATTACCATTCCTTAAGAATTGCTAACCTGGGGAGCTGGCTCAGTGATTAAGGGGTTCTTATGTTTCCTGTAGAGGAGGATCCAGGTTTGGTTTCAGCACCCACATGGAAGAGATATAACACTGTATTCTGACCTCCTAGGGACCCAGCAGAAACATGGTACACATACATACACCCACATACACATAAATACTGCTAATTTGTTGTTCTTGTGACATTTAAGTAAGTTGACTTACTTACGATAATCATTTTGAGATGAGGATGCTCTACTTGCTGCCAAGCCTAGGTCCCTAGTCCAATCCCTGGGACTCACATGGTAGAAGCAAGGAACTGATTCTTGCAGGTTGTCCTTGACACATATCCCCAAGAACACCCCAAAACAAATAAATAAATCTTTTGTCCTTAAGTGGCGCCATGAGAGGCTCACGCTGAGAAACCCGTCAGGTCTTGTTTAGGACCAGCTGGCTGTTTCAGTTGGCTAGGAAGGATGTACATACACGAATTCTAAATAAATAATAGTAAACAAATAAATTCATGGTTTGGAACATGTGCCTAGGTCTGTGTGGGTATTAGGACTGCTCCCATGTGTAAAGATAAACTCAAGAGCAGAGGGAAGGGCACAGACGATGCGGGCTTCCCCCGTGCTGGGTCTAAAGCTCAGGAAATACATTTCTTCACTCCCGACGAACGCACCTTTTAATAACCTTTCTGTTCCTCACCCCCATTTTCCCGCTTCCCCTTCACCCCAGACCTTAAATTCCAGCGGCTGCAATGCAAGGTGTGCATCCGTTCTTCAGTAAGGGACCCTCCTCTGTGGCTTCTACTCACGGAGTCTCTGAGATTACCAACTCTTCAGACAATGGTGGTGCCTTCTCTCTCCCTGTTCCCTGGGTAAATCTACCTGGGCTCTGGTTTCCAGCACGCCACCTACCAGAGATCTTTTCCCTGCTTCCTCTTTGGCTGTCTAGATTGGGCTTGTTCTTCAAGGCCTTATCTTGCCTTCTTTGATGGCTTCTCCAACCACATATAATCTCTTCCTTGTCTAACACCGGGTATTACACTGGGCATAACTCTCCTACGACTTGACATTGTGACCTGTCCAGTAGATATCTGTGAATGTGAAATGTCTGTTCCATGAAGATCTCCCACGTGGTACCGACCTTTGTGTTGGAGGCAGCACTAGGGACATATTCCTCTTCCATAATAAAAAAAAAAAAAAAAATCTTTGGGCAATGCAAACTCACCCAAACTGTTCCATCATTTCCCATTAGTGCAAATGGGAGAAGAGCTCAAACAACATGTACAGCTTTTTAATGGGGGGGCATTTAAGGCAAAACAGCTGAGGGGCTTTTGGTAGTCTTGTCTAGTCAACTATACTTCCTTAGCAAAAAGTATGCCTGGATTATGTGGAAACCCAAAGATTCTCCTGGAAAAGGCTAAAAAAAACAACTGGAAGACATCCATGGTGTAACTATTTATTTTGGGGTTTTAGATGAACACAATAAGTTCGGAGACTTCAAAGCTTGAGGCATTTTATAAAATGACAAATTTTGAATGCATTGCAAATTAGGTTACCTAGTTCACTTCCAAATGAAATAAAACCAAATTAGAAAATTTAGCTCCTTCGCAGTTTAAAAAAAAAAAAAACCTAAGTAATGTTATTTTCTCCCTTCAAATTATAAGCTAATCAGCGAGGCCTGTTACCTCGTATAAACATTTCATTAAGGTACTCAGATGACATTACTCCTACATGAATAATGAATCCTCGTCCCCAGGCTCAACCTAAATGACTGAAGTTTATTCGGTGACTTTCTTTTAGTGTGGTCAGGGCTAAGGTGGAAGACCGGTTTAACGTGTATTCCAATACCTCTGCGGATTAAACACAACTCAGCTCCCCTCCATCCCCCTTTCCAACCCGCAGCTCCGGCTGGTATCACAATAAAGTGAAAAGATGATGTGAACAAAGGCGACAGGCACCTGCGCCTTCTCCATCGCAAATATTTCCTCCCAAACAGGGCCGGAGTCAGGGTATGGCCGACCTTTCAAGGCCAGGCTCCTTCCTGGGTTAGCTGTCTACCACGGGCCCTCTGAGCAGGGCTCCGGACTCAGGGAGCTACCACCGATCTCTCCACCTACTACACGTGACCGCGGGGCGCACAGCCGCCGGGGGGGACAGACACCGCAACGCGGTAGACCTGGTGACAAAGGCTCGGGCGCATCCGGAGCCCCGCCGGCCTCCCGCGCTCAGCGTCGGCGGAGCCTGCGCAGGGCGGTGCCGCGCAGCGCGGACCACGGGAGCGGGAGCCGCAGCCGGGAGCGCGCCGCGGAGCCGAGCAGAGCCCGCCGCGCGCACCGCCGGGCAGCGGAGGAGCCGCGAAGCCGCCGAGGAGGGAGCCGAGCGGCGCTCGCCGCGCAGCCGAGGAGCCGAGGAGCGGAGAAGCCGAGCAGAGCGCCCGCCGCGCGCCGGGGAGCCGCTCCACGGAGCAGAGCCCGTCGGCCGCCCGCGCCCTGCTCCCAACCCAGCGCCGCCGCCCCGGAGCCCCGCAGCGACTCGGACACGGGTGAGCAGGCCGCGCGGCCCCTTCGTGCTCGGCCCCGCCACCGGGCCCCGAGCGCCTTCCCCCCTCCCGGTCACTTACACCACGGCTCGGGAGATCATCCAGGACACCATCTTTCCGGCCGCTGGGCCGCTGACCGCAGGCCGCGCGCTCCCCCAGCTCGCGCTCCCCGGGGCCGCGCTGGCGCCCTCGGGAGCCGGCCCGGTGTGTCTGTGTGTGTATGTGTGTGTGTGTGTGTGCGCGTGTGCGCGCGGCGCCCGGAGCCGCCCGGCGCCCGGTCCCCCGCCCGCCCCCGCCCGCGGCCCGCGGCCCCGCCGGCCCCGCCCCTGCGCTCCGCTGATAGGCGGCGGCTCCGGGACCCCGACGGGCGCTGCGCTCCACCGACCTGCGCGGCTAGCTCGCTTCCCTGCGTCGGGGGACGCCGGTCGGCCGAGCGGTGAGAACGCGTGGGAGCGGAGGCCGGGCGCGGGGGAACCGGGGTGGGGAAGTGCCTGGCTTAGGTGCGGCTCCGGGGCTCACGGAAGCCCGGCAGCTAGGGCCTAGCCTAGCTCGCCCAGGCCGGGGTTGGTACCGCGAGGCTCGTTGGTGCAATGCGGGGGCCAAGGGAGAGCGTTTGGGGTCATGTTTGGAGTGATGGGCATGCGGTGATGGCCAGGCCGCGCTGGGGCCCCTGGGGCACCTTTTCCGTCGGCACCAGCGGGCTCCGGTATTGCCTGCCACATAGCCCGAGTAAAACGTGGCCCCAGGATTTCCGACCCGTGGTGCTGTTTACAAGTGTCCTCATTTTTTTTTTTTTCTTTCCGGGGTGTGTGTGTGTGTGTGTTTTTTTTGGGGGGGAGGGGTAGGTTACTGTTTACACGGTCTGAAATTTTAAACTCCTGAGTTGTGGGTGACGAGTACCACCAGACTGAGAAAATAACCTTTAAGTTACCGTAGTAGGTGTTTTTCTCTCAGTCCCCCGGTTGAGGCGGTAGTAAAAGTTCTAAGCTGGGAAGTCTGTAATGTGGGCTTGGTGCCTTTAATTAAAGCACTAGAAAATATGATGGCTCATTTTGTGACATACTGTAATTTAATCTTTTTGTTCCCCGGTTTCCCCATAATAAAAAAGAGGCTAATAATACTCTAGCTTACCTCCTGCTTTTCAAGGGTGATGTAAGGTATTGCTAATTAATGTGTTTAGGAAGGGCTCGGATTTGCCTGGAATGGTATCAGGGGACAGGGATAGGTTATCCTGAGTTCCTTTTAGTTCATGAGGCCTATAAATTAAGAAGAATTTTGGTTATTAAAGAAAGGAGCAGGCGAGGCATGGTGGTGAAGGCCTGTTGTGATCCCAGCACCCTGGAGCCCGAGGCCTGCCGGATTCCATCCCCAGAACCAGGAAGAAAAGAACTCAGGCTGCTCTCTGCTCTTGGGCTCTTTTTGCTTGTTTACATTAAGACTTTGTTTGTGGTTTTATTTCAGGGGCTGCAATGATAATTTGTGTTTGTTCTGAATTATTTAGTTTGGCCGTTATTCAGCGTTATCGGGGATTCGTGCTTGCCATCTAAGCCCAGGTTTTCTGGCACACTCAGTGTCCTTCATACCCTTCCATGGGCAAGGTCCTGTAATGTCTTTACACCCTTTCTCCCTGACCCTTACTTTATCTGCCTTTCCCTGCCTCTCTTCTCTGAACCAAGCTGTGTTTTTGTGCCTTTGATTTTTTTTTTTTTATCTTGAATACTTTATTCCCCTATTCTTTACCTTTCTGACCTTGATTTTCCTGACAATTATCTGCATTTTCCCCCCCTTGGGCCCTTGTAACTTATCCCTTAAATTTTGGACTTCTTTCACTCTTATTTAGTTTCTTCTGCTTTTTCTGCACTGATGCTTTTTGTTATTGTTTGCAGGACATAGCCCCCCTGTTCCTATTTCAAAAAGCCACGGGTTGTAAACCACCCACCCTGTGCTGCTACAGTGTTGTTGAGTCATCCTGACACTCCAGACAGCCCTGGAGTGTTGATTCTCTTTGATACCATGGAAACAGAGGTTTAGAGAACTTAACTCATTAGCCAGTGATCACATAGTTCATAGGTAATAGAGCTGAACTCCAATACTGTGATTCATACCTAAATGGGGGGGAGGGGAAGCTGGTTGGTTCAGGGAGTTTGCTCTCTAGGGGGAAATTAGCAAGCTCCCCCCCCCCCTTAGTGGTTTGTAATTGGGATTAACCACTAACATGTGGTGGATGGGGGCTGGGATGCTATACTTTTTGCTATGTGCGGGACTCAGTGAACAAAGAATGTTCCTATGTCCTTCATAGGAATATCATGCTTGACATTCCTGTAACATTTGTAATTATCTGAGCCTGAAATTTTCACTCTATAGTCATAGTTTTAACCAAGACTGGATTTTCTTGTATCTGTTTCTCTACATTCCTGTTGTATAAATTAAAGGAAGGTTTGTTCTGTTCACAACTTGATTAGAAGTTGTTTATGGTTTTGGAACATTGCATCATAAGCAGGTTTGCAATGCAGTCATGTCTAGTTGCTAATTATTTTGCCCCAGCCTTCATATGTTGACATGCTTTTTTATAACTTATTTTCATTTCCCCTTTCCGTTTATTATTTTATTTAGGATAGATGGATTTGTTTGAAATTGTCTGTAGGAAGATTATTCATTGCATTTCAGAGTGGTACAGTAGAAATTGGAAAGTGTTTTACAGAAGGGCTACATAGAATCTGATATGGTTGAGAACTATTGACCTAAATAAGAGTCAGTCTGTCTAAGGAGGAGCCTCTTGTGGAAAGTGCTAGGCTTTTAGAGGTGGCTGTTTCTCTTATTGAACCTCAGATACTTAAAATCTGCTAATAGATGGCCGTTAGATACATGCCTCACTGTGTAAGATGAGGCTTTGGTACTATGTGAGAAAAGCGAATACACAGCCCAGCTGTGTGTGTGTGTGTGTGTGTGTGTGTGTGTGTGTGTGTGTGTGTGTGTGTGGTGTGTGCATGCACCCCTGCTTGCAGGGTATCAGGCATCTTTTGTTCTTTGTCTTATCCTTTGAGACAGGGTCATTCTGAACTTGGAGAGTTTATGTTTTCAGTCAACAGACCCCACTGATCCTCCAGTCTTTGCCCCTGACCACACGGGGGTTATGAAAGAATGTAGGTAACCAAGCCTGCCTTATGGGCTGGAGGGCAGCCGTGGGGGGTAGGGTGGGGTGCTGGGATTGGAAGTATGGTCTTCCTGAAGGCTGAGGATCAAGCAGTGTTAACCACTTAGCTGTCTCTCTAGCTCTGAGCGGCCTTTATGATGTGGTCTTGCTTGGCATGCTTGCCATCATTCCACAGAGAAGGTAGGAAAAAAAAATTGAAAGCCGTTGTTTTGTTTTCGTACATTTCATCACCGTTTGTGTGTTGTGGGTGAAGCGCTTCCTTCCTTGTGTTCTGCAAGGACACTTTCCTTCCATGGATATTGAGTTCAGTTTTGATGGGAGGCCGTGTATGTAGGACAGAGGACATTTTCTCAAGAGACCTGTTTCCTTTTACTAGTAATGAGGTGCACGGTGAGTCACAGAGTGCTTTATTTTGAATGAATATGTTAATGATGGTGATCAAACGTAAAGACTCCTTTAAAAGGCTCGCTTTCACTGCCAACATCTTCACTTAGTGGTCCTAGGAGAGAGTTGAATGTACACTTTTGCATGTTATTAGCAAATCAACAGAGTAGGGAAGTACCTCAGGCAGAGAGATCCCAGTGTATAGAGCAGAATTACAAGGTACAGAGATAGTATCTACTCATGTAATTATTAATGAATATGCTAATGAGACTGAATACTAGGTCACCTTCCCATTTCTAATAGGAGAGTGTTTTTGAATAATTGAAAATACTTTCATTTGCAAAGAGTCTCAAATTACCGAATTACCTTAATAGTAACTTAGAGAACAGTAATAGGGTGATGGACTTGGAGAAAGAAACTTGGTCTTGTTCTATGTGCTGCAGATGAACACTGCCTGCCACTTTCTTGGCCAGTCTCCTTTGGGTGTTCTGGTTGCAGCAGACTCTGTAGAGTTTGGCATCCTGCATGGAAATTGAGTCATAAGGGGGTGGTGCTGAGAGTGGGTAGGATCTCATTAGAATAGACACATTAGATTTGGAGTTCAGTCGTCAGTACAGGTATCGATAAAGAGGTGCTCACCAGCTCACAATGGGGAAAGCAAAATAAAGTGTCTTGGATGGCTAGCTCTCGGAAGCCCCGCCGAGAGCTGGCCTTGTTTCAAGTCTTCACATATAGCCTCACCTGAAACCTGGATTAAGACCAAAGAGCTTTCTACCTCTTCCTGGTTAAACACACACACACACACACACACACACACACACACACACACACACACACTCACTACTATGTTAAGTGGCAGAGACACATATGTGAGGCACTTTCAGCATTCATTAAAAACACAGTAGATTGATTGAATCCTAGTTCCTTATTTTAAAATAGAGCTTTGTGATTTCAGATAACCATGGGGTTTGCAATCTAATTTTCAGAAAGCTCAAATACTTGGTAATTCCATTCCATGGCTGTTTAGTGTTCAAACAGAAAATTTGAAAGTTTTTATTTATATTCTTGTGTTGTAATTTGAAACATACCAAGTGATACTGAAAAACGAAATGTGGAAAATCTAGTCCTTTCGTTCCACTGTCTCAGTCATCATCCAGTTCCCTTCAGAAACTCTAATTTTTATGTAAGTTCTACCAAATACTCAAGGAACAAATTAAGTGCCATCTCTTTCAGAAGATACAGAGAGGCTTTTGTTAGGTCTGTCCTTAAGAAAGCCAGCAAAACAAAACTGATGTCTTAGGCTCCGAAATCCCCCACCCCCTTCTTGCTGGAGGACCATTCTTATGTATAAAGTGATTTAATGGACAGCTACCTGCCAGATAAACGTAAGGAAAACAAGAGACCACCATTTCATGAACTGAGATGCGAAAATCTTTAACAAGATACTAGCAAATAGAGCCCAATCATGTATGAAAAATTATACACCGTAAGGAAGTGGGCCATCCCAGGTGTGAAAGGCCTAGTTGTCCATAGAAAATCACTTAAAATAATTCTATCACATCAACAGGCTAGGAAGGAAAAGCAGTATGGTCATATCAATACACACAAGAAAAGCACTTGACAAGTCCAAGACCAATCAATTCATTGTGAAAAGTGTTCACCAAACAGGGATATAGAGGTTGGTTGGGGAAGGATGTCAACAAAACTGTAGATGATCACAGTTGATGGTGAAGACCTGAATGCTTTCTTGCTAGGGGCAGGAGCAAGATAGAGATGCCCCCATCAACACTGCTTTTCAGCAATGATTACAAAATAGGCCAGAGATCTTAAGAGACATCTTGCCTAGGAGGAAATACCTATGACCAATAAGTATGTAAAAGGGCCCAGCCGTCCGCTGTCTGTCACAGGTTGACCAGGATGCATTCCACACCTGTGAGGGTGACTCAGTCCAGAGCACTAGGACAGCAGTGCTGGTTGAGATGCGGTGCCCTGGGGAGGCAAGTGCAGTGATGTGCACACATGGCATGGCCGGATTGATGGACAGTTTCTCCCGCATCAGACCTGTTCAGCCCAGTGATCTCACACCCCCCAGTGCTGACTTCGGTCACAGGGAGACCTGCGCGTGTCTGTAGCAGCTTTACTGACATTGGTCACCGTGCACATGTGATCAAGAGGTCCTGTGGGGGGGGCGGTAGATAAATTCTAATAAATTTAGACCGCGCTGAAAGAAAGGAAGTAGTCAAGTCCAGGAAACCTCACCCCATATTCTTATGAAAGAAACACTTCCTGAAGCGTCTGTGTACTATGACTTCAAGCCCGTGACCCGAAAAGGCTCGAAGATGAGTGGTTCTTACAGTTGTGGGGTGGCGGAGGGCTGGACAGGCCGAGAGCAGATCTGTAAGACAGTAAAGCTTTCCTGTTCTTGTCCTGCAGTGGTTCATAGGTGTTACAATATATGTGTTAGAATCGGTAGGATGTGCAAGATTATTTGTAAGCTGTGGAGTTTGTCAGGAAAGCCGACGTCTGTGTGGGTCCGTTGATGGCACTGATGCACCACTGTCAGCCATATTAATGTTTCTTTTTATTCCTCCTCATTTTCCTTGCTGCCCTGGAGTTTCTCACAGGTCAGATTTCAAGCTTTCTTCCGAACTCCCAGCCTTCTTAAAAAAATAAAAAAAAAAGTTGCTTCTCATTCATGTTTCTCACTTTCCCCCTATATGGTGTTGGCCAAATTAGCATATCCTTGCTGAGAAGGCAAGTTGATTGGGCTGGTGAGATGACTCAGCAGGTAGAGATGCTTGCCCCCAGGACTGGCAACCTGAGTTTTGATCCCCAGGACACACATGGGAAGAGAGAACTGACTCCTCCAGGTGGTTCTCTGGTCCTCAGAAGCATGCTGCCGCGGCATGAACCTCTTCACGCAGTGTGGATGCCCCAGCAAATGATAGTGGTGAAAGACAGGAAGTTGAGTCAAGGCTGGAACACCAACTGCATGTGCTCACATTTTAATAAACCTCGTCAGCGCATACGACAGGATTTCTAATCTATCTTTTTTTTAAGGACAGGGTCTCGCGATGTATCATCTCTGGCTGGCCTAGAACTCACTATGTAGGCCTTTAACTCTGAGAGCTCTGCCTGCCTCTGTCTCCTGAGCGCTAGGATTAGAGACTGGACCATTGTGCCCTGCCCCAGTGTCTTGATTTTTAAGGAAACCAGATAAAAAAGTTTCTCAGACTCGGGCGGTGGTGGTGCACACCTTTAATCCCAACACTTAGGAGGCAGAGGCAGGCAGATCTCTGTGAGTTCGAAGCCAGCCTGGTCTACAGAGTGAGTTCCAGGAAAGATGCAAAGCTACACAGAGAAACCCTGTCTCGAAAAACCAAAAAAAAAGTTTCTTAGCTACCACTTTACCCACCAAATGACTGTATGCACGCACTGTTGCTCACAAGTTGTCTGTAGAAGATGAATTTAAATATCTCAGAGGACAGCTTGCCCACGTTTTTACGTTTCCCTGGACACCAGGCCTTTAATGGTGTGCATCCTCTTGAGATGTGATCCGGGCCTGTTGTTTCAGAGTGTGTATCTTGTAGCTCTTGCCCCTTGCTTTGCATTTTAAAAGCTGACTATACTTGTTGTATTTCAAACTGGCCTGTGAAAGGCTTCTGTTTAAATCACCAGTGATGCTGCCGGAACCCATTCTGTTCTTGCTCCAGGTCAACCATCTCAGAGTCTCCAGCTGGGGTTAGGAAACTTTTAAAGCCAGCTCATGATAATTAGAGTGTAATTAGTTCTATCAAAGGACCATCGAAGTTACTAGAGACTTTTAAGTTTGTGAACTTCTTTAAGAAGCTCTCAGTCTCACATAGCGGAGACCTTGAAAAGGTTAGGACGCTAGTCCCCTTGTTCCTTGACTCTGTTCTTCCTACCCTGAGGTTTGTATTCTCTGTCCCACTTTCCCATTCTGAGCCTCACTGGGGAGGACCTTGATCTTTTTCGCACCTTTCTAGCACTCTGCATGCCATCTTGTTTTCTTTACTTTATACTAGGCCTTTGAGACTTGTTTTTACTGACAAGCCTGGTTCCTTGATTTCCTCTGCTATGTAGTATTGCCAGTGTTTGAGTGTCTGTCAGTGTATTTTTGATCCCACTCATTAATGTTTTGGATGTTTGGAACATTTGTTTGCTTTTTTGTTTTGTTTTGCCTCAGCTACATATGTGAGTGTTTATGGTATGTGACCTGTATTGTACATGTTTAAAAACCTCTAGGGGGATAGTCTAGTAGTAGACTCCACACTGAGCATGTCTAAGACCCCCATCCTAACTCCCAGAACCCAAAACATAAAAGAATAAAAATAGACTGTCAATAGACACCTTGAATGGTTGCCATCTGGGATCCGCCAGCTGTCACTGTGACAAAGTACATGAAAAGTCACCCCGAAGGGAGGTTCCAAGGTCTCATCCGGGGTCACTTGGCTAGGTGTTTTTCTGTCCCTGCCTGAGGCAGAGCTTCATGGCTGGGCACGTGCTCCCTAGAGCTGTTCACTTCTCCACTTCTTGGGAGGAGGGGAAGAGGTAAGCCAGGGTCACAGTATTCTTGAAAGCCGTGCCCCCCTTGCCTCCTCCCACTAGTACCAACAGCTGGAAGACCAAGCTCCGACACATGAGCCTTGCAAGAACATTCCAGATCCAAACATAACACCGTGCATTCTAGCAGATGTTGGCCTTCCTGACAGCAGGATGTGCTGTACACAGCCCAGCTTGCTTGTTTAGCTGTACTGTGCTCACAGTAGATCTAGGTGCCAGTCACTTCACTTCCTCATTCTGTAGAAAGTAAAAACTGCTGTCACTTGTATAATACTGGTGTTTACAAGAAGCTCATCCCAGAGGTCTAGAGAAAAGGAATACTAAAACCAGAAAGTCCGGGAGAAACGGAGAAAGTCGGTTACTCTTGGAAAGATTAAGGAGAGATGTCTTCTGGTATAGATTCGCGCTGCTGGGATGGGTTTAGGTTGATGCCCAGCTAGATGAGTGGTGTGCTGAAAGGCTTCCTGAGTAAGGAAGGCTCTGGGTTGACGTCACCCGCTTCCTGGGTTAGCCTGGAAAGCTGGGTTTGTGATTCCAGGTCCAGCACAGGTCTGATGTATCCTCAGCATAGGGCACTATTTGTAAAGAAGAGAATTCAACACGGGAACGTATGAAGTCCCTTTGTATACTGTCCTGGAGACGTGAGATGTTTTTAGATTAGTAACGATCCAGCGCACATATTCCAGACAGCTTTTGCGAAGGAGAGACCATGGGATTTGGGAGACTCATGCTTCCTCCATAGAGGAAAGAACGTATCTGCAGCCAGTGACGCCTGCCAGGATAATGTGCCACGTGTACTGAAGGGAGAAATTGCTCTCTTGGAAGGAGCAGATCTCAGCTGCTTCCAACAGGTGACGGGTCCTCAGGGTCTCTCACAGGAGATAAAGAGCACTGAAATGAGTAGCCAGGAGGGAACGCAGAAAGGCTCAGTCAGCTCCGCAGCAAACACACACCGGAGGTCTGCTGGTTCAGTCTGCCCCATCAGATTGCCCAGGCCACAGGCCCAGTGTTAAGATCTCTCTTCACCCTCTCAGGTGCCAGTTGTAAGCCCAGATTCAGCTAATCATGGCCCTTTCCCCTCCTTTATTTTAATCCTCTCTCTCTTCCGCCCCCCCCCCTCTCTTTATCAGTTGACTGTAAGGATGTTACAGAGAAGAAGAAGAGAGGCATAGGGTAAGGTCTGGGAAAGGGCACCAGCTTCTAGGCCCTTCTGGGCTATTGCCAGCTGAGGATCCTTACTGTGTCTGGGATCTGGAGACTCTCCAGTGCTGTCCCTTTTGGAGACTTCTTTGTATGGTCCTGTTAGAAGTGTGGACAGACATGTCAAGATGGGCTCACACAGAGCCGGTTCCTTGGCAGTAGACTGCATGAGGAGCCCGCGGCCTTGCCTGCTCCACAGACTGTCTGCCTTACCCTTCTTGGCTGGCTGTGCAGCCTTATCTTCTCAGAGGGGATGGGTGAGGCCTCTGCAGAGAGGAAGGTATCACAGCCCACAGTGGGCAGAGGGAGGTGAGAGCATTTTATGAGCTGCCAAAGGCAGAAAGGAGAGGGAAAGATTAGAGTTTCTGTGGTCTGCCTTGGGGCCAGAAACCATGGATGGAAAAAACAAAATTATGTATCACGATGTGACATCATTGCTCTTGTTCTCTGTCATTAAGTTTTACCTTTCTGAATCAGTGCAGCTTCTCAGCCACCACCTCCCTGCTGCCTGGCACAGCGAACAGCGTGGGATTTCTGGTGCGTAAGTGAGAAGACATTGCTGTCTACCCCTTACCCCTCCGGTGAGCGGCTTCCCTGTGCTTTGTGCTGATGCCATCTTGGCCCACAGAGCCCTGTGTGCATTGGTCTTTTTCTGTTTCCAAAATCGATGCGTTCCTCTCTGTCCTCTTCCTGTCGCTGTAAACATGGCATCCTATTATTTCCTTCCCTGGGGCCTTTGCCGTGCCCTGTTTCAGAGTGAGCACCTGGCAGCTTCAGCTGGAGCCTCAGTGACTAAACGCTGCTCCTCAGACTTGCCGCCTTAGTGTGGTCCGGATTCCAAGGCACGCCTGTCATACGTTACCTAATCTCACCTAGCCTCACGTGGCTTATCTTACTCCGGAGTACATACCATTGGCCTCTGCTCTTAGTCTCCTCCAATGGTTAGTGCAGGAATGTTGTCTGGCCTGTTTCACTGTCTTGGTCTCAGTACCTGTATACACCCAGCCTTAGGATTTTGAATGGCTGTTTATACCTACCTGAGAAGGCACAGAAGCGGGTTGTGTGATTCCATAGCTTTTGCTCTAAGGCTACAACTTATTGAATCAATCCAAACGTGCTGAAGAGACCTGTAATCAGCCACCTTAGAATGAATGGCCAGTCTAATGTTGTCTTGGCGGAGTGTGGCTTGTAGCAGTTCAAAGTGAACTTACCAAGGAGGCAGGCTTAGGGAAACAGGACTTAGCCCGTGGACACCCTCTTAATCAGTTTCAGAGAAGGCTCTGCTGGAGAGCAAGTACTTCCGGGAGATGTTGAGAAGGCTGAAGGAGGAAGGAGTTCAGCTGCTTGCTTGACAGAGGGCAAGTTAGTCACCAGATAGCCAGGTAATTAGACTAAAGATGGGAGGAGCCGAGCAGTGGGAGAAAGAACCTCTCAGTGTTCGCGCCTGTAACCACAGTCACCTTGCTCTGCCTCTGTTCGGCTCAGTTGAGTTAAGTTGCTTAGGCCCTCTGTGACAGTGAAGAGCAGCTGTGGCACTGGAGCGTGGGACGTGGCGGGCAGCACAGGGACTGAACGGGATTGCAAGGTGGGTGAAGACCTTTCTCCTGGAGCAGTGTTTGGCAGCACCGTGCTGGGCATCCATTGCGCATCCCCGCGGTCGTTTGCTCCATTGTCTTCCAGACTGTTCACAGAAAAGGTCTCCTGACTGTTTGCCCACTGTCGGCTCTGCATTGCAAACGTGCCTTTTTGTCAGAGACCTTTAATTATTAATGCTTCCCCTTTTTTAAGCCAAAGATTGCAATTAGAGTACCGTTGGCTGTCTATACTGAAATGACCCAAGTTGAACTAAAAGCCCCAAGCCTGAGCAGAACCCCGTTCTAGTCATGGCCTTCAGACAGCCCAATGGTTAGCGCGTGTAGCCTTCTGAAGGAGTAGAGGTGGGTGTGGGCTTTCAGAGCTTGGCTGGTGAAGGCCCACATTCGTTTCTGGACCTCTGTCTTCAGATTGCTGTCATGTGGGAGCTGGGTTTGTTCACTTAGCTTTTCAGAGCCAGTCCCGTTCCCAAAATGCGTGTAATGGCCTACTGCACTGAGTGACTTTGAGTTCTCTTTAGATGATAATGCCTTTTAGCTCTTGGCATATTGCCTGACACGTAATCTGTGTGTAGTAATTATTGTCTTGTTCTCTGAATTATCTTACAGAACTTGGACTTGAACCTTGAGTTAAAGTTTTATTATACTTATTTCAGTGCATAGGATCAAACTCAGGGCCTTGCATATGCTAGATAAGAGCTCAGTTGAGGTAAGATAGAAGATGGGAAAATTAAGAGATGGGAAGGGGAGCAGAAGGAGCCCCTTCCTCAGGACTTTGATTGCTCTCCCCGCCTGAGAATTCCAGCGCACTGACCGCACTGACCGGCATTTGCTGGGGAGGTTGTCTGTGTAGAGATGTTTCAAATAAGAGTGTTAAAATAGCCAGGAGCTATGCTTGAGGCCCAAGCATTTATGACCTTTTCTCCTTTCCCAGCTGTAAAAACCGGCAGTCTTCTAGGAATGAAAAACTCCATTTACAGTAGGGGCACCTTGTGGAGCATTTGTGACCCTGACTTTGCCTTATCAGGCTATATTCCTAGGAACAGTACCTCTGGCACCACCCTGTGATCTCACTGACCAAAAAGAGTGAAACATTTCTTACCAACACCTTAGAGATGTCACGTGAAAGCCAACAGATCCTGGGGATGGCTACTGTTAAGACGCTTAGATGTGACTCTTCCTTGATCCTTTGAGAAGCTCATATCCACCCTTGGTTGTAATATATCTTCTTTCTGTTACACTCACCTCAGTATTAAATTCTCTCCCTGGAAAACATCCGCTTCTCTCAGTTTCATCCTGAAATTCTTTTCTGTGGTAAGGTCAAGAATCCCATCTTCACCTGAGGAGAAGTTTCTGGAAACAGCTCCTCAGGCCATTGTCTATGAGATGGTAGAAGCCTGCGGTAGCCAGCGGTAGCCTGTGGTATCATGGAGCTTCTTCACCAGCCACTGAGCCGCATATCCAGCCCAGACTTTGATGTGTTCATTTCCAAGATTTGATTCTCTTTCCTTGACCTCCAGAACAGAGCGTAGCAAAGAGTGCTTTAAATTGGGCAGTTGTGGGTGGAGGGAGCGCTGAAGGGCTGGCAGGTTGTGAACGCTTACATCCTATGTCAAAAGCAGCCGCTCTGCTTTCAACGTCCATGGGGTGGTGGGAACAGACTTCACCTTCAGTAGTCAGGGGGAAACTACTGTGCCGTCATGAGCTGCTGGTGTTGTTTTGGGGGCACTTACATGGGTGTCCAGAGGTGGAAGGGATGAATGAACTTTGCACCGTGGTAAATTGATAGCAGTGGTTCTGACCTTAAGTGTCTTTATGCAGTCCCCATTTTTACAACACATTTCACAATTCATAACTACATCAAAGCGAGTGTACATAAATGAATAAAATGTTTCCGTGGTAGCCGTTTGCAGGTTATTTCAGCACAGGGAGTAGAACATTTCCCTTGGAAGGTGTCAGTCAGCACTGTTTGCTGTCTTTATTTCATTTCTTTTCACTTACCTTGTGTGCGTGCACACCACTGTGCCCTGGTGTCTCTCTTTCTACCGTTTGGGTCCCAGTACCAAACTGGGGTCTTCGGGTTTGATGTAAAATGCCTTCACCCACTAAGCCACCTCGTTGGCTTCCTGTTTAACTGTAGAAAGAACATGAACTTGTCCTAGTGAGAAAGCTCCCTGGGTAAGTGTTTGCTGTGCAGGTGACCTGAGTTTGAGTCTGGGAACCCATGGTGAACAGAGAGCGAACTCCCGCGTGTTGTCCCCTGTCCTCCACATGCGTGCCGCCATGCTCGCACACAACAGTAAGATTTGAGTGCCAGCATGCTTTTCCATCTTCTCCTCCCTCCTGCTCTGTAGGACCACCTGTGTTACGAGTGGAAATTTGATGAAAATGTGGTACTACTTGTAGAACAGTGACTTAAGCTTGTACAAGTCCTTCGTTTTAGTGCCATTTAGAAGGAAATAAGATGGGCTGGAGAGCTGACTCAATACTTGAGAGCACTTGCTGGTTTTACAGAAGACCCAGGTTCGTATCCTAGCACGTACATGGTAGCCCACAACACCTGTAACTCCAATTTCAGGAGATGTAACACTTTCTTCTTGCTTCTGTGGGTAGCCCCCCCATTTCCAATAAAAAACAATTTTTAAAAGAAAAGACAAAGAGAAGGAAATAGGGGCGCAAAGGCTGGGAAAATGTGGCACGAGTTTTGGTCCTTATGGTGCATACTTGCCTATAGTTGTAGTGCCCTCAGAAGCTGAGGCTGGAGGATTAACTGTGAGGTGGGAGGATAGCCTGGGGGTCTGTTCAGAGTTCCAGGCCAATCTGGCTTACAGAGTGAGACCTGGTCTCATCCATCCCCCAAGAGACACGTGTAGCAGTAGAGTCCATTTAGTAAAGTTGTGAGTAGTTGTGCCCATTAAGTGGGAATTGCAGAATCCAGTCTGCATACATGTAATAGTCCTGGTGTGTTTCAATTCTGACATACTATTCAGAGGGAATGCTATTTGAGATGCATTCTCGTAACTAGGCTTCTGGTTTTTTAAATTAAATTACCTCTCACAAATACCATTTTCTTTGTTGTGGCAGTTCCCAATAACGTGCAAATTAGATGCTTGGCCTCAGTAGATTATTTATATTTTCTCTTAGTGAAACCTTAAAATAGGAGTAAAAGCCAATCTACTGAATACAAATGTGTAAAAATATCTTGGTTCAGGGTTCAGGGTTGGAGAAATGACTCAGTGGTTTGGAGCCCTGGCTGCCCTTGCAAAGGACCCAGGTTTGATTTCCAGCGCCCACATGGTGGCTCACAGCCATCTGTAACTCCAGTTCCAGAGGATCCAGTGCCCTCTTTTGACTTCCACAAGCACCAGGCATGCAAGTGATGTACATGAATCTATGCAGGCAAAACACTTGTGCAATAAGTACATTATGAATATTAAAAACCATAATATCAGTTTAAAAAGTCTAGGGACAAAGTAGACTACAAAATAGGAGTGTTTGAGTTCTTTGGAATAGTAGCATGTGAATCCTTTTAAAGTACGTGGCTTCCCCTAAAACAAGTGGTATAGTTCAACAGCAGTTTGTCTTTGAAAGTATTTTAACATCCCCCTTCCATTTTAAATACAGTTCTAAAATTGCTTTTTAAATATTTTCATAAAATGGTAGCCCAGAAGTTCCAAGTGCATCAGTGTCTGGTGAACAAGGATGGAATACTGAGATTCTGCTTTGGTTTTGATTTTTTTTTTTCCTGTTTTCAGTTTTCCCCCCAGTATTTGGCAACACAGTATGCCTTTTAGTGTGCCTAAAGGGTTTCCTTCAATGTTTTTTTTTTTTTTTTTTTTTTTTTTTTAAATAAATACTTATTTTTCCATTACACTTTTGCTGTTGAGGCTGTTAAAATGTGTTTTCATTGGATATGAAGGCTGTGATTCTTGGTCTTCTTGGTCTTTAGTAAGACTGTCTTACACATTTGACTTAAGTTTAGGGCTGGGACTGGAGCTGATTGCCAGGGTCCAGGGACAGAGGAAATTCAGAATCAGCTAGTCAAGATGATTCATGCCCAAGATTTGTACATCAGGTGCTAGCAGTAGGGCTAGCGTGATATTGCATGCTTAAACATTTGTTGAGTAGGAGGTTGGCTTATTTCATGAAGTTTGCTGGAGCTTGGTGCTCTCAGTGGCTCAGGGCCAGAAATGGGAAGACCTTCTTCACCTTGATGCTCAGCCTAAGTAGCGAGCTGCTTCCCCTGGACCAGAAGGTCTTCCTGGGCCCCGGGCAAATGCGAAAGTTTGTCTGTGGAGACTACAGTGGCTTTCCAAGCAGGCAGAAAGAACGCAGCCGTTATTATCAGTGGAGAATGGCAGTCAAAATTGAGATATCTGTGAAGAGGAGCTATTTCTGGCGTGAGAGGAGGTGGTGATCTCGAGGGGCGATCAGAGTGAAGCTAGAGGAGTACCATGCCAGTGGCCCTGCAGTTGCCGAGTCTGTCCCCGGTGGGATCCTCCTGAGAACGCAGTGACAGTCCGTTAGGGCTGAGATCTTCCCCTCCTCCTCCTCCCTGTCACCACTGTCCCACAGTCCACTAGACTGTGCAGCTTTGTTCTGAATAACTGGTGTATGATGGGACTGCTGTGATACAGCTTTTCTTAACGTTTTGGTGTTAGGGATATCTTCCAAACTTGTCACCAGTGATCTGTAAGGAATGTGCAGTACGAATGTATGGGAATGACTTCATTCTACCGTCCTGCTTTGGTCTGAGCCAAAGGAACACTAGTGAGTCTTATGGATTCCTGCGTGCTTTGGAAGTTTCAAGTCTGAGATGAAACACAGTAACTTGGAAGACTATAAATAGAATTTTGAGTAGATTGGTTAGAATATGGAATAGATTTTCTGGCTATCAGAAATTACAAATTAAAGGAAATGATATTTTAATTTTTAATAGCAAGTAAATTGTAGAGGAACTGATTAAAGTTAATTTTTTCCTAAAGAAGGTAGATCTCATTTTCAGGGTTCTTATTACAATAAAAAAAAGAAAAATAATTTTGTTCTTAAGTGTTGGAGGGAATGTGAATAACAGCTCTCTTTTAAAAATGTATGTTTTTATTAGTATACTCTACAGGGCTTGTGGAGTTCCAACAGGCGTACAGGGTGCGGACCAGGTCAGTTGCCTCACAGCCATTTTCTTCTTACCCATGCTTCCCAGCGTCTGCTGACCACAGTTCTGTAGTGAGTCTGCCTTTGAAAGCTTCCTTCAATGAGAGAACACGCTGCATCCTTCTATTTGTGTCTAGCTTGTTTCATTTACATCGACACTCGTCAGCTCCGTCTGCTTTGCTGTCAATGAGAAGATCCCGTCCTCTATGGCTGTGTGCTTGAATATAGGTTTATAACGTTTTTTCATTCATTCGTATGGGCATAGACAACTTAGCTATTGTGACTGTTGCAGCAGTAATAATGAGCACGCAGATATTAGTCTTTTTTAGGAACCTTCTTGTTGTATACACACAGCATATTGTACTAATGTATAATAAGAATAGAAATCTCTTGATTATCGAGTTGATACCTAAACAGTTCACAGGCTGAGTCTGTGATAGTCTGATAAATTGTGTGTTACGACCATTTCCACCCTGACCATTAGGAGTATTGTTTGGTGGGCTCAATCTAACCGTGGGTTCATGGTTATTTTTTTTTGCCTTAGAAAAATGCGTGCTTTGTTATAAGGCCTCATTAATTAAATGTAGAACAGAGGCTTGTGTGTGTTAATTTAGACTTTTTAGACAAAGAGGGTGTGGCAATTGTTAGAAGCAGAGCACCTCAGTGGGTGTATCAGTTTATCTGTGGGACCAGACAACCCCGACTCCATCCACCTCAGTAACTTTCCAAGGTGTTGCTGTGCACTTTAAGGCGATGGCTTGGCGAATTAAAGAAATGCGCAGAAATATAGTTTATATTCTTTAGAAAGGATACAGTGTTGACATCCTTTACTTCACTAGTGACTAATATGAAGTCCTGCCTAATACTAGTCAGGGGATTCCCCCGAGCATGTGAGGCTTGTGTGAGGCTCCTGACTAAGGATGAGAGACAGGGGTTGAAGAATAGTCATGGTCGCCCTTTGACACAGGCCTTGACACTTCACCTGCCTCAGACCTAGCGCCTGTAGCTTCCTTCTGAGCTTCCGTCAGATTAAAGCTTCGTGGTGTGTCAGATCATTTCATTGACAGATTTGAGGAACGGCTCTTAATGTTTCACTGTGTTGTGTACTTGTGGCATTTCTGTTATGGAGACTTCATGCCTGTCTCCTTACAGGGTGCTTTCAAATTCCTCTATCAACAGTGTACTTGACAGCTGGGCCTGTCAGGCACAGGCCTTTAATCCCAGCAGGGGCAGGTTGACGTCTGAGTTCGAGGGCAGCCTAGTTTTCAGAGTGAGCACCAAGACAGCAAGGGCTACATAGAGAAACCCTGTCTCAAAACCCACCGCCACCACGTGTGTGTTTTGCAAAGTGGTTAAAGCAGTGTCGCTTAATGAGTATGAGGATTTTGGAGTGAGATGTGAGTTGTGCCGGGCCACTTTCTGATGCTGCTGATGGACATATGCTTTGCAATCAAGGGCTAGTTAGCGCCTTCTTGAATTATTGTTTTAGTGTGTTTAGGATAGGGCGTGGCACAAATTGTGTATGCTTTCTATTATTGCCAAACTCAGTTATGACTTTAGATTAGATTGTCTGGTTTCCTCATTTACTTTGTAAATGTGTTACCCTTCTTGCTAGCCTGGCTCTTGTGCATGCAAAGTTATCTTTATTGAATTGAGACATTTATTTCAAGGTCTCGAGGTCTCGAAGAAGATAGATGAGCTGGTAGTTGGTGTATCTTTATTTACGCAGAAATGAGAGTTTCTGTCGTGGGAAGGAAGCCTGTTGTGCAGGCGTGAGTCACTTTATTGGTGTCTTTAGAGTACATCGACGCAGCTCGCTTTCACTTAGTCCAGTCCAGTCCCCTCTCTTCTCCCTTTCTCTCCCTTTTGATTTCTCTTGTCTTGGGTTCCCTGTGTCTAGAGCTGGCCTCAAACTGTTCTTCCTGTCTCCACCCTGACTCCCATGCTTACAGATGTGCACCGTCATAACTAGTGCATGTGGTGGTAGGGATTGAACTCGAGATCCACCTGCCCATTGCCGGCCTCCCATGCCACCCCCATGGAATTAAAGGTGTATGCCTACCGTACCCAGTTGTTCTTTATTTAAGAGGCACACAGTGTCTGTTAGATGGTTTCTTAGATTCAAACAGTGACTTTTTCTTTATTAAAATTATTTTTCTTTGGACTGGAGAGATGGCTCAGTGGTTAAGAGCACTGGCTGTTCTTCCAGAGGATCCAGGTTCAATTCCCAGCACCCACATGGCACTTCCCAACTGTCTTATGTAACTCCAATTCCAGGGTACCCAACACCGACATGCAGGCAGAACACCAATGCACATAAATTTTTTTTTTTTTTTCGAGACAGGGTTTCTCTGTGTAGTTTTGGAACCTGTCCTGGATCTTGCTCTGTAGACCAGGCTGGCCTTGAACTCACAGAGATCCGTCTGGCTCTGCCTCCCGAGCGCTAGGATTAAAGGCGTGCGCCACTACTGCCCGGCTGCACATAAATTTAAAATAAATAAAAGAAGATTTCTTCATATTTATTTATTTAGAGACAGGGTTTCTCTATGTAGCCCTGGCTATCCTAGAACTCACTTTAGAACTCACTTTGTAGACCAGGTTGGCCTCAAACTCACAGAGATACACCTGCCTCTGCCTCTTGAGCACTGGGATTAAAGGCGTGCACCACCATTGCCAGATGAAGTTTTTTTAGCTAGGGACGTTTTCTCTTTTTCTACCCTGAGGCAGATCCCTCTCCCCCACTTAGGAGTGAAGGGTTTCTTTCGGCTTTTAGTTTAAGTAGGATGGAGTCCATTCTAAGAGCCTGGCAACAGGCAAGGAAGGCATGGTGGCCGGAACAGGATGCAGAGTCCTAACAGGAAGGCCCGCCCCCAGTGACTGACTTCCTCCAGCAAGGCTCCACAACACCTTCCCACGTACCACCACCAGCTGTAGGGTGGGGGACATTTCCTATTCAAACCACAACATTCTGTCCTGATCCTGTAGGCCTGTGACCCTCTCCTGATGTGAAATCCGTTTATCCAACTTCAGAAGGCCTCGTGATCTTGCAGAGACGTCTTCTGAGGCTCAAGACTTCCTTTTCACTGTGACCCAAGTTCCTGCTGGGGTTCTGACCATCCTCATGGGGAAGACATGGCAGCAGACAGGAAGGGCATGGCTGTAGGAACTACAAGGCTGGTTTTTTTTTTTTTTTTTTTTTTTTTCCTGTCTTTTGAGACAAATCATGGAGCTCAGGCTGGTCTTAGAAACTCTGTAGCAGAGGATAGTGTTGAATTCCTGATCCTCTTGCCTTCATCCCTGTAGTGCTGAGATGCCAGGCGTGTGTCACCTTGCCCAGCTGAAGAACACTTTATATAGGAAGGGAGAACAGGTGCTCTGACCCCACCTTCCCACAGGGTTTCTCTCTGTGGCCCTGGCTGCCCTGGAACTCTATCTGTAAACCAGGCTGGCCTCGAACTCAGAGATCTGCCTGCCTCTTCTTACTGAGTACTGGGATTTAGCACCTTTCAAAAGTGATCTGTGTGTTATTTTTTAGCTAATTGATGCATTTAAAATACTGACTTTCAGTCCATTATTTTTGCTGATGTTTATATTGACCAGTCCAATCTCTTTATATGGTTCCTGTTTGCTGTGGTCCACTAGTCTTTGAGAGTGTGCTTGAGTTTGGTATGAGAAAACACCCTTGTAAATGTCTTGACGCAGACCTGAAATCAGTTAACCATTTTCTTAAAAGTCATTGTTCCCTTGAGTGGATGTGGTATTCATGCAGCACATTTGGGTCACCAGGAGCAGCCCTTGATCCTTGAGTTTTTTAAATGAATGGCCTCAGGAAGTGTGTGTGTGTGTGTGTGTGTGTGTGTGTATGTGTGTGTGTGTGTGTGCGCGCGTGCGTGCGTGCAGACTGGTTTGGAAGAAAAATACTCTCTGTCTTCTTTTCTAAATTACATTTTAAGGAACAAGTGTCAGGGTTCATGGGCCACAGCGTGTGTGTGTGTGTGTGTGTGTGTGTGTGTGTGTGTGTGTGTGTGTGTGTATGTGTAGGTCAGAGGACAATCTGCCAGAGCTCATCCTCTACCTCTGCCCTGTGGGATCCAGGTTGTCAGGCAGTAAGTGCCACCTGTGTGTGTGTTGAGTCATCTCACTGTCCTGGAAAATACCCTTCGAGTTATCTGGGGGACATTTCTAGTCTTACCATCCCTTTTCCTGTCTTTGTGTGAGTTTATCACTAACATTTATAGTGGCCCCTTACCAGGGCTATAAAAAATGGCCGAGTCAGAAATTAACTTCTCTATGGAAGTAGAACACTTTTCTCTCTTTTAGGTGCTGTAGAGTATTTTGATAGTAGGCACCTTTTTTTTTTCTGCTTAAAAATAGCCTCTAATTTGACCTAGATTTTAGTAGTATCATGTAAATTTTTGTGCTGTAAATACATTATTAAAAGGCTGGCGTGGGGGCTCATGAGTGCAGTGCTCAGGAGAACTGCCATGAGTTTAGTGCCAGTCTACACTGCATTGTGGTACAAGCCAGCTTGAGATACCGTGTCTCCAACAAAACAAAATAACGGCAAATGAATGTCTTGCTTCATGTCACGTTTCCAGCCCGCAGAGAAGATGACAGAGGAAGAGTGAAGTTAGAAAAGAGACATTGAGAGCATCCACTTCCTTTTTTTCTCCCTAAATAGAAAACCAGCGCTTTCATGCTCACCTGAAAATGTGCCATTAGCCTGACAGTGAGGGTCTTGGGATGGTTGCGTGATCAAGCCAACTGTGCTGGCTCTCTGAGTCACTGTGCTTACTTTTCTTCCACATATTGAATGTGCCACCTGGAACTTGTGTTTTTCCTTTCTCTTACATTAAAAAAGACGATTATTCTAAGTGTTCGGGTGCTTCGCCTAAATGTGTATCTGGTGCACCAGAGTGGTCCAGTGCCCACAGAGGCCAGATGAGGGTATCAGATCCTCTGGAGCTGGAGTTACAAATGGTTGTGAGCTGTCATGTGGATGCTAGGAATCCAACCTAGATCCTCCGGAAGAGCAGCTAGTGCTCTGAACCATTGAACCCTCTCTCTGATTCCCTTTTGTTACATTTCATTTTTTATTTTCCTTTTGTTACATTTTAAAGGATTATTTCCTATTTATCTCATTACGTTCATATCTTCATTGTAGGTTAATGTTTTTTTCCTGACCGTGGTTGATCATAATTGGTTTGTATCAGAAGGAATGAATCTGTTTGGACTCAGCTTGCCTCTCAAAGAAAACGTGATATGTGGCTTAAAAGAATCTCTATAAGGACAAGGAATTTCTGCTGGTTTGGGTTCCCCTCACCCCCATTTAGAATGGATTCTCTCTTGGACAAATAGCTCTTTCTGAACTTGGCGATGAAACTTCCTCTTGGGACTCTTACAGAAGGGCTCTGGCAACTGACCCATGCCTTGAACTTTCCTGGAGTCGCCTTATTTGTCTGCAGTCTGGAGCCCCAACTTCCTTGTCCCCTGAGGCTGGTTGTAACTGGAGTTGATCTGGGAACAAATCTGAAAGGTTCCCTGGAGACTGAAACAGAGCAGTGTCTCCTTAGACTTCTTCACTTTGTACTATAACCATATCTTTATCTGCAGTAATGGGACTCTTTCTGGTGAAGACAGGTCTAAGTGCTGGGCCTGGTGGCACATGCCTGTAATCCCAGTACTTGGAAGGCTGAGGCAGGAGGATAGTGAAATTGAACCCAGCCTGGACTCATTAAAATAATTCCGTGTTTTTGTTTTATTTCCTTTAAAGGCTCGCCCAGCACTATGCTGCTCTTCTTCTGTAGGCGACAGAGAAAAGAGGAGAGAGAGAGAGGCCTGGATGCTTTTCCTTTCTTCCTTTTCTCTTTCTTCTAAACAGTTCACTGTCAAGTGAATAGCCTAAGTGACTGTGCAAGAACAAAGAGAAGTTCAAGACTCCGTACAGACTCCTGCTTACAGAAGCATTGCAGGTCTTTGTTTAGTGTCTTGGTACTCTTCACTCTACGTTCAAGTATCAAGTAAAATATTCAAACCCTGTGCCCTGAAGACTGTGAGTCAGATCAAGTGGAAAGGAGGAGATGGTTAAAATAACTGTGAGGAGGGCTACAGGGAAAGTGGTGATGGAGAAGGAAGCTGGGCGGCTGGAGGCTGATGGTGATGAACTCTGGTCTGGTAGGCTGCCACTGTGCCCTATGGAAGCAGGCCTATTTCATCCAAGCAAATGTCCCCGTATCTTGTCCTGGGCGGTGGCTGTAGAGTGCCGGGAGCATGTAGCCAGTTGCATTCCTGTCTCATTTCTTTATAAAACTCATGGTCATTTGTGTGTCAGTTTATAAAAGCATGGATTTGGACTGAGATCATTCTGGGGTGAATCCCAGCTCTGCAGGCTGCCATTGTGTGACCTCCCACTTTGTTTTTACCTCTGTCTCAGTTTCTTCATGTTCTGCATGCTGGGATAGTAAACCTTCCTTATAAATGTCAAGCGTGGAATAAATGAGACGATAAATGTGAAATAGTCTAGATCCTGCTTCCCTCTCGAGGCGGTGTCAAGGTTGGAAGCGGCAGAGCACTGCCCCGGGGCGACGGTAAGAGGCTGCCAAGGTCTCTGTCTCCTGCCTCTGCCCTAATTCAGCCCAGCTGCTTGTCCTTTTGGATCTGTTTCCTCTCTGGAGCTGTGCTTCCTCCCTCGATAGCCCTCACGACAGCCTTCACGGCGGTGTTCCTTGGCATGTAAGACAGAAAGCCTGGCCTGGTCTAGGAGACTTTGGAGGTTGGCCTGTCACTGTTCTCCTAGGGAGGCAGTTACTTCATTTTCCAGCCCGTACACTCAGCAGCAATGTCTTCTCACTGGTGATATATCAGCCCTTTGGCAGCATCCACACGGGGTCCACTCGGTCCTTGCTGATATCTTGGGTCCCGCACATTGAAAGTTGTTGCGTTTTCTGCCTTCATGGTCTGTTACTATGAGGCTGATAAGCATCCTTGGATCCCTCCTCCATCTTGACATGCTTGGGAATCCGGCCTCAGTCACACCGGGTTTCTCTTCAGTGCTGCTGGCATCCGGGAGGAGACTGTCCTTGACACTGTGTGTTCACCAGCATCCTGTCCACTATCTGCCAGTCCCTCTAGGCATCCCTTTTCCTGAACACTTGATACCAAACTCGTCCACGTAGTACCCAGGATTGTACAACAGGACAGAAGTCCCTCCCTCGTCCTGTATTCAGAGCCATTAGTCTGTGCACCATATTTGTCCTTTTCATCTGCTCTCAGGAAAGTGCACAGCTGGGTCACAGACGTTATGAACACACCTATTTCTTCCTGTTTTAATAGGTCCCTAACTTTGCCTGGCAGTCCTGTAATCTTTTATTGATTAATACTTCTATTTTTCATGGGTTTATTTCAGACTTTTATTCTCCTCAAAATGTCCATTTCATTTTATTATGTATTTGTAGTAGATGACCTTGGCATCAAAGATAAAATAGAGGCTATTATATCTGTCCTCACTAAAGCTTTGTGATACCAGCCATGAATTTGAATCCTTGGTTAGCATTTAAGAAATTTTGTGGCCTTTAGCAAGTTAGCCTGTAGCCTCATTTTCTTTGTCTTTATCGTGACTATGGTAACAGAGAAGATGTCTGTGTTTAGTTTCTTGCTCGTAGGGTCAGCTGGTGATGGGCACTGTGAATGTCAGAACTGACAGGAGGGGCACTGCTTTGTGTAAGGTGGATCAGCCACACGTTAGGGGGATGCTGAATTCGGAACCGGAGGAAAATGAGGGGTGAGTCCCAGAAGTTATCTGGGGGAAAACGCTTTTAGGTAATGTGATTATAATATAAACTAAGAGAAAGGGAACTGTATGGGATCATAAAGTGAAGGAGAGAGAGTAAATGAGCTTCATGTTTCTAAGTGGAGAGATGTGGACTCTGTTTTGTTTTGTTTTATTGTTTTTTTTTGAGACAGGGTTTCTCTGTGTAGCTTGGCGCCTTTCCTGGAACTCACTCTGTAGACCAGGCTGGCCTCGAAATCACAGAGATCTGCCTGCCTCTGGAGTGCTGGGATTAAAGGTGTTTGTTACCACCACCTGGCAGATGTGGACTCTTTTTGAGATAAACTCTCACTGTGTAGCCATGGCTAGCCTGGGATTTGCTTTGTAGACCAGGTTGGCCTCAGACTCATAAGGATCCACCAGCTTCTGCCTCCTGCCTTCTGAATGCTGGGATTAAAGGTGTGTACCACCACGCACAGAGGAGATGCACACATTTTTAATTGCCTGTGTAAGTGCCATCGGAAGATAGTATTAAACTTTCCAGTGAGAGATTAAGTTAATTTCGACAATCTCTTCATTATTCCTCTTTTCCATGTTCATGCTGCAGGCAGATTGACTGTTCTAAATGCGAATCTCATTCCTTCACCTAGTTGGCGTAGTCACGTTCCGGTTGCGTCTGCCCTTAGTCTGAGATTCAGACCCTGTAAGGTTTGTTTTCCTCTGTCATGATGCGTCAGCACCCACTGCTGTGCCCACCTTCCCTTTTGCCACCTCTCTCTGTCCTCCTGCGTCCTCGGATCCCCTCTTACCTCTTGTCCCACTAACTGTCTCAGCGTCAGTCATTCCCCAGTTTCACTTCTTCAACATGGCACTTCCTGGGAGTTGGAGAGCTTGCTTCCTGTGTAATCATGAGGACTATGCTTGGGATCCCAGTACCCACATCACCTGAGTTCACCAGCTGGATAGACATCATGCACATACTTGTAACTCTAGCTTCCAGGGATCCAGTGCCTCCTCTGGCTTCTGCCCATGCACAGATGTGCAACCCAACCCCGTAGGCATATACTCTGACAGACATGAGCACTGTTCATGAAACTTGGTGCTTGTTGCATCTACCTCATTTGCAGGCTTTAGCAAGACCACAGCTTCCCTACTCACCCCGCCAACCCTGTGGGTTAGTGGCCCCTCCTGTGTATTGCAGCCTACCCGTTTAATACCTTCATTTCGGTGTCTGAATGCCAAGTTCCAGATTTCAGTCTGTGTCAGAGAGAGGGAGGGAGGGAGGGAGGGAGGGCGCAAGGGCGAGAGAGAGCAAGTGCATTACCTTGGAGGCCAGAAGAGAAAGTGAAATCCCTTACAGATGGAGTTACAGGCAGTTGTGATCTGCCTGGTAGAGTGCTAGGAACCAGACTCAGGTCCTTTGGAAGAGAAGCAAGTGCTTTTAATCATCGAGCTGTTATTTTACTGTTTTGCCCCTAAAATTCTATATATAGCAGTTTCATTGACCCCCCCCCTTCTATGGATATATATATATATATATATATATATATATCCATCTATATCCCAGAGATATCCAAGAGATTTGGAACATCTGGTTTTAGGGGAGAGAAGAGAGTTTTTGTGTGTGGTGGAGTCAGGCTCCTGACTTCTCCAGCTTAGTTTGGATTTCTTAGTGCTACTTCCATTGTTCTCTGTTCAAAATGATAGGTTTCTGAGAGCCTGAATTTTGTTGAAATGATTGTTTATATGTTGTATGAACTTCTTTTGATGAGACAGATCATATGTCTCCTCACTCCATATAGGACTTAATGACAGCTAAGAAATGATTCCACCCGAGTAGAGCATGGAACATGGGTACTTTTGGGCATGGATGCAGATGAAAAAACAAAAAACAAAAAACTCTCCTATAACAGTTAATTATGACCACTAATCCTGGGGGATCTTGTTTGCCTCCCAACAACTGTTAACCATCTATAAGACTATAAGGAGGCACTGGCAGGGCCTTCTGAGCTCCTCCCCCAGCATCCATAAGGGTCTTTAACTCCTTAGGGAGGGGAGGGGCTCATGAGGCCCTTCCTCTCAGTTGTTAACCATTTATAAGTCCTTGGATGGGGCGGGGCCTGATGAGCCCCTCCCCCAGGTAGTGTTTGTTAACTGCATGAAAATCCTGGGGAGCCTTGTGACCCTCTCCCTACCAGCAGTTGTTAACTGTCTACAAATCCTTGGTTATGGGCAAGGCCTTGGGAGGGGCAGAGCCTTATGAACCCTGCTTAACCAATTGTTAACTCTTTGTAAATCCTTGGGGAGGAGAGGCGTCACAGGACCCCCTCTAATCCTTAGTGGGAAGTTAATGGTGGACTTAGGCAGGTCCCTGGTAGTCATCTCATGAGAGTTCTAGAGGGCACCAGCCATGCTATGAGAGGATAGCATTCTATAGCATTACCTTTAAATTTCAGAAGTTCTTAGTATCCAGGAATATGTCCAAAAAATTCTGAATATATTATCACCATGTTTATTTCCATAGAAGTCAGCAAGATAACATGATTCAGTAGTACTGAGAAAGAAAAAGAAATTGAGGTTGGGAAATAGACATCAGCTTTGGAAGATGGTAGACCACCAGACCATTATTCTGGCATAAATAACAAAAATACCTATTCTGCCTTTCCTCTAAGGACTCACTTCAGAGTAAGCAGGTAGCAAATTGGGCTTTTATTTCTGGTGTTTTCAATCTTGTTGCATTTATTTTCAGCACTTGACTTCTTATTTTAACACTTGTTTTACATAGTTTATCTCATTGTTCTTATTTGATGGTGCATATGATTCTGTGCCTGTTATGATTTGTAATTATTTTAAATTCCTTGACTCATGGTGCCAATGTTTGACTTGTGTCTGGGTCTGTCTGTGGACTGTGTTTCCCCCTGGTGACAGTTTGTCATAACTGTTTGTTTGTTTGTTTGTTTAGAATTCAGTCACGTTTGTGGGCAGGGGCAACGAAGGTAGGCGGCATTTATTCTGAGAAGTGGGTGTGGCTGTGACGTGCCTCAGGTTGTCAGGCTAGGCTCAACTGCAGTCAATGAGGGTACCTTCATTGTCTTATCACGCTAGAAGGTTCTGATGCAGCCCCTTTAGTCTTTCTTGAACTTGCTTGCACATCTGTATTTCAGAAAGGGTCTCCCAGGCTTTGTTTCTTCCTCGTGGTAGAGTGCCACTGCGGGCGTGGGGAAATATTTAGATTTGCGGTGGCGGGAATTGAGCCGTCTCTGTTGCTCTGGACCAGTGGTGGATTTATGCAGGCTGAGTTTCTCTCTGTAGTCTGCTTCCCCTTTGCTTGTAGGAGACCTCTGTTCTTCCCTTCCAGGATGGTAGTTTCCCACAGCAGTAGATACAGTTAATAATTTTGAAGGACTTTAAAGAGAAATATTTTTATATCCAGTATTAAAACAAATGGGTTGAGGATCTTTGACAACTACATGAACTTTTTCAAGTAGACTTCACTACTTCTATGAGCTTCCTGACATTTTTTATTAACTACTAACATAGTTTTCAATAAAGAAGATGAAGAAGAATGGTTGTTTTTTTCACAACTCTGAAGGAAGTTTGTCTTTCGGTGGGGGGTAATGATAATAAACTAAAAATCAATTCTCCACGTAAAGCAGAGGTGTGATTGGAGAGTGTTCTTGTCTGCATGATAGAAGGCCTAGTGTTAGAGTTGGAGTTAGTGAAACCAGATCTTCGAGGTGGAGATCGTGAAGACTCCCAAGTTGTAAGTGATACTGAAGCGTTTTTATTATAGTAGCAAGTATAGCAAAGGAAAGAAAAATGTGTAAAACTGTGTATGGACACATTACACGTATTCACAGTTGTTTTTGCTTATTTCACACAAGTATGGCCAGCACTTGTATAGGACATTCCCAGTATCCTCAGACCATCCATCCCCCAGCATCCTCAGACCATCCATCCCCCAGCATCCTCAGACCATCCATCCCCCAGCATCCTCAGACCATCCATCCCCCAGCATCCTCAGACCATCCATCCCCCAGCATCCTCAGACCATCTCCCATCACTACCCCAAGTTCATTGCATTTGCTGTCATTAGTTCATTTAATTCTTCAGTTTTCTTCTACCTTCCCTCTTCCTGTCTCTTCAGATCAGTTGAGGACAAGCTGGCTTCATTGTATTTCTGCCCCCATCATCACCAGGCCTCTTTTTGCATTTTGCTATAATTAAAAAATTGTTTTCCGGGTGGGCGTGACGGTGCACACCTTCAATCCCAGCAATGGGGAGGCAGAGGCAGGTGGATCTCTGAAGCCTGGTCTGCAGAGCAAGTTTTAGGACAATAAAAGGGCTATGTAGGAGACCCTGTCACAAACCAAAAAACTGTTTTCAGCTGGGTCTGCAATGATACACCTGTAATCCAGCGTAGGGGAGGCAAGGGCGAGAGAATTCCAGACCAGCCCAAGCTACTCAGTCTCCTCCCCTCCCTCCTCCCATCCCTTCCTTCTGCTCTCTTTCCCTCCCTCCCCTTCTCTGTCCTTCTCTTTCAAAGAGTTGTTTTCATTTTTCTCCTTTTCTGATACATGTTCTTCAGGGTTCAAATGACTGAGTCCTTTCTGAAAAGCTTCCTTCTTCACCCCGCTTCCTTCCCAAGCATCCTCTCATTCCACCTCTCCTTAGCCCCCAAGCAGAGCCTTCAGGAGTTACTGCTGAAAGCATACAGCACACTTTTCTGCTCTTTGTGTCCTTAACATTTTTGCTAAGGGTGATTTCCAAGCAGTGGAATTAGAGTCAAAGGATTTGGTTGTGGTTTGGGCTCTCTTCAGGAGGTACGTCATGTGGCTTCCCTGCACTCTGTCACCGCGTTTGTATGTCACACGGTGCCTGCTCCACGGTATGCTAGCCAGTCTCGGAGTGTTCCTCACTGTCGTCCCCCAGTCTTTGTTAATGTTATGGAAGGGACTAGATTGCTTTTGTGTTTTTTTTTCTTAAGAAGAGATTCATTAACAAATTCCAAATTTTAAACATAAAATTTGAAAGTATAATGTAACTAGAAGAAAGAATATGCCTACAGTATTTTTAGGTATGACTCAAGGCTGCAATAGAAAGATACTTGACTGTGTAATGCTTTAAATATGGACATAACAAAAAAATTGAACTGCGTATATTTACATTTACAAACAAATTAAACTATCCATTTTAATACACATTTTTGCAGTAAGAATGGTTGTGGCAAAGGATTTTTAAGCTACTATATGCAAAAAAGAAATAAAGTCATGCTAAATTAGAGGTTCCAAATGTAACTTTGTACTTGTGAGAGACCATTCATTTTAAGGTGGTTCTGATTTTGTTTGCTTGATTTTTTTTTGTGTGTTTTTTCTTTTCTTTCTTTCTTTCTTTCTTTCTTTCTTTCTTTCTTTCTTTCTTTCTTTCTTTCTTTCTTTCTCTCTCTCTCTCTCTCTCTCTCTCTCTCTCTCTCTTTCTTTTCTTTTCTTTTCTGTGTGTGTGTGTGTGTGTGTGTGTGTGTGTGTGTGTGTGTGTGTTTGAGGGTTTCTCTGTGTAGCCCTGGCTATCTTGGAACTCTTTGTAGACCAAGCTAGCCTTGAACTTGAACTCTGCCTCCTGAGTGCTGAAATTATAGGTGTGTGCCCCCAGTGCCTGGCCTTGTTTGCTTGTTTTAATGGAATAGTTCTCCCACCAGACTTGGGAGAGCAAAGCAGCTCTTCAGTGCTGTTTATAGAATCCATTGTTTAAATGGGATTACATCAGACCGCAGAGCTTCTGCCCAGCAAAGAAAACTGTCATCCAAAGTGAAGGGACAGTCTTCAGTGTTTGCCAGATTCCTCTGACAGAGTTGATCCCTAGAAAATAGAAGGACTCAAAATAGCAAGTAATTTAATGACAACATGGGAAGGTGGTCTGAAGAGACGCTACAGACAATAAATATGCAGTGAAAATAGTGCATTCAGCAGTTAGGGAAATGCAAATCACAGTTATGACGTCATAGTACCTCATCTCAGTTAGAATGGCTGCTTATCAGAAGAACACAAATACAGCAAATACTGAAAAGAACCTTTGTACACGGCTGGCTGAAATGTAGAGTACAGCCACCCAAGAAGCAGCGTGGAGGTTCTTCAGAAAGTTAGAAAGAGCCACTGTGCGGTACTCTCCCCCGACTGGGTGAGTATCCAGACAAAATGAAGTAGGCACACAGATGAGGTACTTGCACGTCCAGGCTTATTTTCTCTCTTGTCTCAGTGGCCATGTGGAATCAGCCTAGGTTCCTGGAAACAGAAGAATGGACAGAGAAAATGAGACCTACTTGCCGGCATTAGTATTTGACCATAAAGAATAACGAAGCCAGGTTATTTGCAGAGCGATGACTGGAACTGGAGAGCACCGTGTTCAGTGAACTAAGTCAAACTCAGAAAGACAGAAACTGAGTGTTTGCTCTCCTATGCAGAAACTTGAGGCAGAAAAAAAGGTGACTTGAAAGTAGGGAGTGGTGTGTGTGTGTGGCAGAAGGGTAGAGGAACATGATTGACACACAATGATATAAGAATGTTTGGAATTGCCACAATGGCTCCCACTAAGTTGTACAGTTAATAGGTATTATTAATAAAAGACTTACTTACGGGCTGGCACATGTCACTCCCAATAAATAATACATACATTTTAAAAAGGTTATAGAAAGAGCCTGTTTAGTTACGAAGTGTGGGTCTGTGTTACTAGTGTGAGTTCAGTAAAGGTTGTTCTGTATCTTCTGTGAGCCATTTGAGAAAAATGAACTGGGAAAATGCTACTGGTTCACCGTGATTTTGACAGATGAACAGGGTAACTTTGTCAGCATGAGACAGGAGTGTGGTTTGCTAATTGCTGGAGGGCCCAGAAGCCTGAGAAGTCAACTTTAGGGAACATTGCAGATTTCTTCGGCCTGTGTGTTTTAGAAACGATGACCTCAAAGAGCAAGTTGTCAATAGTTGGTGACAGCTGTGGTCCGGATTCCCTTGGTTTCCACTCTTTCATTGTACCACGTTATGTGAATCTTACTTCTAGTTTGCTGTACTTGGGATATACACCTTAAGTGTGTATGTATGTATCTATTACTCTACTCTATTTATTTTTGAGGCAGGCTGTCTCTACATAGCCCTGGCTGTTCTGTATGTAAACTAGGGTGGCCACAAGTTAACAGAGATCCTCCTGCCTCTGCCTCCCAGGTGCTGGAATTAAAGGTCTGTGTCACCACACCTGGTGGCTACATCTTAAATATTTTTTAAAGTGACTTTGGAATGAAATGATCAGTTTTTTCCTAATTGGAGACCTATTTTCTTAAAAATGATACAGGTTATTTGGTATTAAATAATATCACAATGTACTCCCCATAGCTGAATGTTAACAGATATGTTGATTGAACTTAGTCTGTAGCACAAACAAAAATAATATCTAATTTTGAGGCTCAATATCATTTTGTGCCAAATCAGTCTAAATTGAAATCTAGGACTTCCAGGTCCTGGCTCCTGGAACTCTAGGCTTTGGAATTGATGTGCCTCCTTATCTCCTCCCTTTAATTGAGAAAATAAATTATCTGCGGTAGTGAAGTGCATATGGAGCTAGTAGACAGAGCTTGCTTTTCTGTGGAGTAATTGGTTTTTATTACATATTTGTGTTTTGCAGGAGGTTATAAATCTCATTATATATAATCATGTGGCTTTTTGAGAATGAACCAAAGGGAGGAATGACTGGAGACTGTATTTCACTGTTAGGTTTGGTTTCCTCAAACCAGGTGCCGTTAATTTGAACTGTATACCTCGGTGCTGTGTGATCCAGATCACAAAGGGCCTTCGTCAGGTAAAATCCCATTTCATCCTGATGGAGTAGAGTTAATCTGTTGAGATGTTTGAGTTATTGTAGAATTTTTTTTTTTTTTTTAAGATTTATTTTATGAGGGGCTTAGAGAGATGGTTCAGAGGTTAAGAGTGCTGGCTGCTTTTCTAGGGGTCCTGAGTTCAGTTCCCAGCAACCACACATGATGGCTCGCAACCATCTGTAATAAGATCTGGTACTCTCTTCTGGCCTGCAATTCAGGCATACATTTGGAAGAACAACATATACATAATAAATAAATAATAAAAAGATTTATGGGTATTTTGCCTGCATGTATGTATGTTCACCAAGTGCATGACTGGTGTCCTTGGAGGCAAGAAGAGGGTGTTGACTACCCTAGAACTGGAGTTACGGATGATTGTGAACCAAAGTGTGTGAGCTGGGAATTGAACATGGGTCTTTTTAACTGCCAAGCTGTGTCTTCAGCACTTCATGTATAGCTATAATGAATTTCCGTGAGCGTGGACAGAGCTAGGCTCAGGACTGTTCCTAACATGGTCCGGTCAGGTGGAGCTTGTGGGTTCAGTGGGAACTTGGCCCTGGAGGAACCTGACCTATTTGCAGAGTGAGAATTTGCATGTGGCTTGTTTTGGTGGCAGGTAATAGTTGGAACATTTCTGAGAGGGGCAGTGGGCAGAGAATGTGCTGGAAGACATTCTGCAGAATTGCTTAAAGTGGGCTAGAAGGCCACTTTCCATTTCTTTGTTTCTTGGGGTTTCTCATTGATCAGAATAGGAATTTTGCCTTTTTATTTATATATTCTAAATTTCTAGTGCTTTATTATTAAAAGTCAGATCTAAACGAGTAGAAAGTTAAGAAGCCATGGGTTCCTGTAGCCAGACTATAAATAGGAAGGAGCGACCATCAGTAGAGAACATACAGTTAGAAGTTCGGCAGAGATGGCTAGCTGCTTATTCCTCCTTTTCTTCCTTCTTAGTCCCTCTCCCCGTTCTCCTTCCCCTGGCATCCGGAAGACAGGATTCAGACTTGTATGTCGGCTCTGTCAGAGATATGAGACTGTTCTCTTCGGAAGACTAACAGCAGGCAGGTGTTTTGTATAGACACTCGGAGGATTGCTTTGCAGTTTGTATCAAATTGGTAGCTTGGTAATGAAATGAGTGCTTTGCGTGGGAATTGTAAATCTTTATATCCGTGCAATAGAATTCTCTTCCTCTTCTACTTAATAGTGTACTTGAAGACATTCAACACTGAAATCTGTGGTGAAATGGGATACTATCACATGGCATTTTGAAGGCACCAAATGAACGTGTAGGCAGAACAGGAACTCTGATTCACTTTTGGTTTAGGAATTCTAAGTTCCCTTCTCTTTGGTTGAAAAGATAGCTGTGTGTGGTGGTGTAATACACGAAACCTGGCATTTAGGAGGCTGAAGCAGGGGCACCCCAGGTTGAGGCCGGACTGAGCTCTCTAGGAGGAGACCATGTCTCCAAAGAAGACGACAACAAAAGGAGAAAAGACACATTCTAGTGTATCCATCCATTAGTCCATCCCATAGTATGATCTTCTCACAGCAAGCGTGTGTAGATGCTGGGAGCACAGGTAAATGAGCATGGTGAAGACAGACTGTCCCCTTGTCCTTGCCCTTGTGAAGCCTGTCCTTATCAGATGAGACACGTAGAAAATGATCAGTCACACCAGTTCTCAGGTACAGTTGTCCTAAATCTATAGTTGAGCAGTTTGTCTCAGTCTGGGAATAGGAGATGATATTCTGAAGATGAAACATTTGAATTTATGATGATTGTAAGTATGATTAAATTCATTTTGAGTATATGCTTAGGAAGTTAATTAAATACAAACCATTTAAGGTTTTGTGATAAGCATGATACTATCAGTTTATCTTTTGTTTTATTTTTGGTTTTCCACTTGCGTAGTTTAGTTGAAATGGTTGGTTTTCTTTCATATTGGCTTCTATAAGAGTTCCTAGTTGTGTTTGAATGTGTAATCCTAAGGCTTTATGAATGAGTCCACTATTTATATTTGACAGCTAATAAAAAAACCCAAGTTATAACATGTGGAAGATGTGAAGAATACATTAAATGCATCTTGTATGACATTCTGTTGATACATCCCATCTTTTACCTTTAAAATGATTTTATGTGTATTGTTGTTTTTGCGTGTATGTCTGTACACTATATACATCCGTGGTGGCCATGGAAGCCAGAAGCTTGGATCCTGTTTTGTGGAATATTAAGATGTATTACATTTGTTTGTGCTGTGGAACATTTGTTTAACGATGCAAAGATGTGTTGCATTCTTTTATGTTGCATTTGTTTAACTCCATGAAGCTGTGTTACTGTGCCTGTCTGAAACACCTGATTGGTTTAATAAAGAGCTGAACGGCCAATAGTGAGGCAGGAGAAAGGACATACTCTGACAGGCAGAGTATATAGAAGGAGAAATCTGGGAGGACAAAGAGCAAGAGGAGGAGGACGAAAGGGGTCAGCCACCCAACTACACAGCCAGCAATCGAGTAAGAAAGCAAGGTACACAGACATAGGAAAAGGTAAAAGCTCAGAGGCAAAAGGTGGACGAGATAATTTAAGGAAAGCTGGCATGAAACAAGCCACGCTAAGGCTGGGCATTTGTAATTAAGAATAAGCCTCCATGTTTGATTTGTTTGGGAGCTGAGTGGTGGGTCCTCCAAAAGAGCCAAACCGACCAATAACATTTTGGCATTCCAGTGTGGGATTAGAGTAAAAGAAAATTCAACTACACGATCCCCTGGAGTTGAGGTTACACAGTTGTGAGCAGCTGTGTGGGTGCTGACAATTGAGCCCTGAGTCCTCTAGAAGAGCACCCAGTACTCTTAATGTCTGAGCCATCTCTCTCCATCCTTGTTGATAAATCCTTAAGTCAACAAACCAAAGCATTTCTGTTGTCTGAGTTTTCAGATAGGCTTTGAGCTTTGCAGACAAAGGACCCTGTTTACAGAAGCTTTCAAGATGTGAAAGACATAGTAATTGCTAAATAAATGTTGAGCAAATCAAGTATGAATAGGCCATGTTAATAAAGAGTAATCAGCTTGGTAGCTGACCTGAACATTTCTTTTAAAGCTTTTTTTTGGAGGGGGGGGGTTTGTTTTTTGTTTTTAAATTAAGAGCAGAATCTCTTTGACATCACAAACCTAGTTTTAAAAATTAGTTCCTTAGCCTGGCAGTGGTGGCACACTTTAACACCAGCACTAGGGAGGCAGAGGCAGGAGGATCTCTTGAGTTTAAGTTCAGACTGGTCTACAAAGTGAGTTCCAAGACTACACAGATTGACCCTCTCTCAAAAAAACAAACAAACAAAAAAAACAAAAACAAAAAACAAAAATTAATTCCTTAATACATAGTCTTAGGCAAGCTTATGAAGCTTCGCTAAGCCTCATTTTCCTCATCCTTAAAATAAGATTACATGTGTAAAGTGCTTAGCCTTGTGCCCAATACCCCAGGTGTTCCATAAACCTAAACTAATACATTACAGGAGACACTCGCCAAACATGGGTTTCTTGGAGGTAAGGTAGACTCCAAGGTGTGTTTAATGGTAGAATACTTGCCTACCAAGCTCCCTTCCTCCCAAAATGTAACAGACCTTTATAGTGGTATAGAATACTAATGCATATGAAAGCAGATAATCTCTCCTCTCGCCGATAATACCAAATCAAAACGTTGTTGACCAGTCACTGATAACGGAGTAGATAATCATGACTTCTATCATCGCAGTCAGTTTCCTTCCTTCACTTCAGTTCTTAAAAGCAGACCAAGTAAGTGTTTGTTGTCTTGTTCTGTTGAGCCTAAGCTGGCCTCAGACTTGCTGTGTGTATAAAGACGACCTTGCGTCCCTGAACCTACTGTTTCCACCTTCTGTTTTGGGACCACGAGCAAGCCATCATGGCTGGCACCAGCTGGTTTTCCTGAGTAGATTTTTGTGACTTAAAAACAAAGCAAAAAAAATATAATCTCCTAATGTGTCCTTTTTATGTGGATTTGGTGTGAGAGGCTTGTTTGAATTGTATATGTGCAGACATAGTTAAGGGACATATCTCCATAAATGATAGAAAGTACAGAAGATCTGAATGATATTTCTCATTTTCAGCTTCTTTAGGTACATATTAAATACTTCTGCTACTCTTTTTACTGGCATAGTAAAGAATTCTGGCACCTTCTTTACATGATTGATAGTGGTATTTTATGAACATCTTTTATTTTTATTTTTTTGAGATATGGTCTTTGTAAGTTGTCCAGGAACTTGTTCTGTAGACCAGGCTAGCCTTGAACTCAGATTAGCTAGCCTTTGCCTACTGGGTGCTGGGATTAAAGGTGTGGCCACTTTGCTTGGCCTGGGCATCTTTATGAAATAATACTTGGAAACTCACAAATGAAACATACAGTATTCTAAGTGTAACCGTTGCTTTTCTGTTGCCATGACAAAGCTACCAGATAGAAGCAGCGTAAATGAGAAAGGGCTTGGGGTAGGTAGGGTGGGTGGGGTCACAGTTCACCTGTACACAGTCCATGATGTAGGGAAGGCGTGGTGGCAAAGAACAGCAGGAACATCAGGCCCCCAGTCAGGTGCAGAGAGTGATGAATGGTAGTACTCATCTCACTTCCTCCCTTTGGTTACAGTGAAGACCCCCAGCCTGTGGGATCCTGCTGCCCACAGTTCAGATGGATCTAATGACCTCAACTCCAGCCTGTGGGATCCTGCTGCCCACAGTTAAGATGGATCTAATGACCTCAACCCCCAGCCTGTGGTATCCTGCTGCCCACAGTTAAGATAGGTCTAATGACCTCAGTCTAATCTAGATAATCCTTCACAGGCATGCCTAGAAGCTTTTCTGCTAGTAGGCTTATGACCCTCCCATCCTGCTGAATTGACAGTCAATACTAACCATTTTACTGAGCTTTCAAATCTGATATTAAAATTTCTTTCAATTCCATATTGTTTACAGTTAGGATTTGCTAGTAAAAATTAAACAATACAGATACTCCTTAACAAAACAAAATTAAATGCCAGCAAAAACCCTAAAAAACAAAAACAACAAACCAAAAAACCAAGAAAAGAAACCCCAAACCTTCAAAGTTCTACTCTTCTTTTGAAGATCTTTTTCAAGTTTCTCCAAAGGCAAAATAGCCTTAGCTTAGCATGAACCAGGTATTGACTCTAGTCTTGGGGTTGGAGGAGGTGGTTGGGATATAACTGTAGAAATCCATTAAAACTGGATGTGGCGGCACACACTTGTAACCCAGCCCTGGATAAAAAGCAAAGGGGCCTAGCAGTGGTGGTGCATGCACTCGGGAGGCAGAGACAGAGTTCGAGGTCAGCCTGGTCTCCAGAATGAGTTTGAGGACAGCCTGATTTACACAGAGAAATTCAGTCTTGAAAGAAAAGCAAACAGATGAGTTCAGGGTTAGCCCCTATTATTCAGCAAGAAAATCAGCTATTGGGATACATGACCTGTGAAAGCTTTGTTTCTACCCGGAATGTGGTTTGTTGTTTTTTTTTTTTTTAATTGTATTTACATGCTTTTTATTGGACTGCTTTCCCTGTATTAGGACATCATTAAAAGTTAGGAATCAGTTTTCTTTAAAAAGAAAAAGCAAAACTCTTCGCCCACGCTGGGGTCTCAATCCAGGGTTTGCTTTGCACTAGCTAGGCAAAACCTTCTGTCCCCAGCCCCGAGTACCTTGCGCCCCAAGTTACAAAGCAGATCACACTGAAGGTTTGGTATTTGAGTATGAGACTCCTTTTAACATTCCACGTATGTTGTGCTCCTTCCCCTGACTTATTTTATTCGGTTTATTAACCTGACGTGGGAAGAAATCCCGAGAAATCTGAGCCGCCAGCATGCAGTTTTGTGCATAGTTTTCTTTTATGCTTTACAATTTTGTTTTTCCTTAGACAAGAAAAATTAGACTGCTCAATTCAACCCAGCCTTGTAGTTTCCATCTCTTATATAGCCAATGGCTGTTTGCCTGCTTTAACAGCTTTCTTGGAATGTTCTATAGATAGTGAAGAGTCCTTTGTGTTTGTTATAAACACTCAGTGCTATTATAAGGCTTTTTAGAAAGCATTTTTTTTTTTTGGGAGGGAGAGAGTTTGGGAAGAGATTTTTACTGGATTAGATAAAATTTTGAAGTTGATAATCACTGAAAAATGGCAGTTTGGATTTAGATTAAAAATTTAATAAACCTGCTTTAAAATAAAGTCTGTAGCATGCCGTCATCAAACTGCTCACTGGTGTCTGAAAGGGAGCCTTGATTGTGAGAATTGAGGCGCGATCAAAGAGGAATTCCTAACTGTCTTTGTCTGGGTTATAAAGTCCTGTTGTGATTGGACGGGAAGTAAACATCATTTATTGTCTTCAAGTATGATTGGTTAAGATTCTTTTCTTCCAAGGTCTTTTCCAGTAACTGACTCTGGAGCTTTCCGTTTTATTACCCGACTGTGTTCTAGTACGCCGAGTACTCGGCTTGGCGCTGAGACAGTTTGTGAAATTTAAGGACGTCGGTAACAGCCCGCGGTGCAGCGTCTGGCGTTCCTGTAAAAAGGCGGCGCGAGGTGTAAATCTCCCAACAGCTCCGATGCGGAGTTAGAGTCGCCGCCGCCGCCGCCGCCGCCGGGAGGAATGCTGCTTTAGAGCCGCGGGTCGCCGAGCGGGCACGGTGGGGTGGGCGGCGGGGATCCGGGCTCCTTGACGACGGACGGCGCTATGTGTTCGCAAGGACGTCGCTCCTGACATGCCGGCCACCCGGAGTTGGCTTTGCGACCCCGCGTGGGAGCCGAGCCCTTCCCCGGCAGTCGCCCCTCCGAGAGGGCGAGGAAGGAGCGGCGGAAGCAGCTTGGCCTCGGCCCGCCGTCCCTGGGCAGCCGCCGCTCGGTGCCGCAGCGCAGCCGGCGGGGCGGCACTACTTGGCGGCGCCCGCCGACCCCCGCCCCCCCGCCCGCGGAAGGACACGCGCCGCGGCGCGGGCGGAGGGGTACTGGCCACGGCGCGCCGCTTGCGCCGGCCGCGCGCACATTCCTGTCAGTTTGCCTGTGGGGCGCGCGGGAGGACGGGGGCGGCGCGGCTCCGGGTCGCCGAGCGTGCCGGGGCGCTCTCGCTCGCGGGCCGCCTCGCCTGCGGTCGGCTCCTCAGCATGGGTGGCCGGTAGGAGCGGGCCGCGCTCGTCCCCGGCGCAGAGGCGGCCATGGCGGTGGAGACGCGGCCGGAGCTGGTGGGGAAGCGGTTCCTGTGCGTGGCGGCCGGCGAGGACGCGCATCCCGAGCGCGGGCAGAGCGGCTGCGGGAGCGGCTGGCGGGCGGGGGTCATCCGAGCCGTGTCCCACCGCGACAGCGGCCACCCGGACCTGGCGGTAAGAGCGAGCGGACCGGCGGCACGCCCCTCCGCGCGGGCCGGGCGGGGAGCGCAGCCCGGGGGCGCGGGCCGGGCGGGCGGGCGGGCGGCAGGTGGGGCGGACCCGCCGAGAACCCGCGACGCGGGGCCCCAACTCTGTGCGCTTTGCCCCCGGCAAACCCATCCTGCGGTTGGCTTTGTAATCGGAAACGATGGGAATATTTTTGGTATGAGGGGTAACCGAAACCTTTTCCATAATTTTGTACTTTTTGTTGTTCTTCGAAACGGACAGTGCTTTAGGGTTTCCTGTTCCTGAGTTTTATATATATGGCTTCACAGAGGCGAGAGATACAGTAAATGAAGGTTTGGAAGGGCATTTAGCACTTCTAAGTAGCGCCCCCCGCCCCCATTTGCCACTTACATAGGACACTGTCAGTGTTATCTTTCGGGAGTATTAATGTGTGCGTACGGTTTTGTGCCAGGATACGCTCTGTTGGTTACAAGTGCATTCTCATTAGGGAATGGTATTGAGGGAATGGGGAAGAGTAGAAACAGGGAATTGACTAAGCTTCCCTATCGTTGTCCAGTAAAGACAGAATTTGTGAAGTTCATAGCGACTCGGATGATTTTTTTTTTCTCCTGCAAGTTTAAAAAATTTTCCCTTTGTATTTAGATTTAGTTTCAGATCCACCGTAACTTGCAGAGTATCTACCATTTTGATATAGCTGTTGGAAGCCTCAAGTGAGTTCTTGAAAAGCATTCCTACCTACAGTTACTGCCGTCATTACACGTGGCATGTGTTTGACTTGAATCGTGTAAAATGGGGTTAGTTTGCTAATAGTGACTTATAGAAGGAAGTAAGAATAGAGGCAATTTACAAAACTCTGCTTGGTTATTTGTGTAAAAAGAGAGAAAGAACCCTTAAACTTTACTTACTCATCTTAATGATTATTTGTTATGGTTTTACTTAGTCATTACTTTGTGTTTGTGTAAAGATGCGCTGAATTAATTTCTCTTTCTTCTAATAGGAGAATTGAGGGTTTTACCTGGAAGATATGGGTAATGGTTTAGACACTAAAGCGAACATGGAGCAGAATTTTGTGCCGTCCTATGGTCTTAGGTACATGAAAATTAGGAAATGGTTTTAGTTTTAGATAGTACTGGAGACAGTCAAACTCTGAAACATTGAAAGGTCCATTGGAAATAATGATAGAGAGGGAATAAGTGTATGTCATTTTTTTGCAAATAGCAAGATATTAAGCTGGTTATTTAAAAGTACAAATTGTGAGCCATTCACAGTTTGAATGCTTGTAATCCAAGCACTTTGGAGTGTGATGAAGGAGGTTCAAGGCTAGCTGGAGCTACAATCAAGATTCTCTACCATATATATAGTAAGAATTAAGTTTCCTGTGGATCGAGGCAGTTGATTGGAAAGAAAAGAAAGGAGTTTCAGGAGGTGACAGGTTGTTTTTCTGTCTCCTGACTGCTAGTCACACACATTAAGCTTTATCTCTTAATTATTGATTCCTACAATTTATATGTCTATATTCTATATAAATTTTACATAATGGATAAAAAGTCACTCTGACCTAAAACAGTGTGACTCTTTGCCTTCCTTCAACAATTTGAGAAGTACTTTGTGACTGTTTAATTTCTCTTTTTTCATTCTAGAACCTATAGTGTTAATATTTTTCCCAGTGGTCCTTACACATTATTTGAAACTATGAAATTTAGAATATTCCAGCACTAGTGTTACATAATTTCACTTTCAGCTATATTAAAAAATGCTTACAGTTGGCCTCCATTATGGATGTACCCATTGTATGTTACTAAGGGAGCAGGACCGTCTTCTATACACACTTTGACTTATATATAGTATTTTTTGGGGGATGACAGAATTTAGATTTCTTCCTGTTTTTAAAGATGAAATTTTGTCTGTCTATGCTGGTCTTGGATGTCTAGACTCAAATGCGCTTTAGCCTCCTAGACAGCTGGAATCACAGGCAGACCTGTGCTCTGGCCCCTCTTGGATTTTTGAGGCGTCGGCTGTGACATTAGGTCTTGAAATGATGTAGTATACATTTCTTTATGCATTTGAGGTTTTAGTCACTTATTTAATTTTTTGGTGAAAGTAGTGTATAGTTCAGATGACTTAAAATAAGTCAAATAACTAGGTCATAATGTTCCTTAACTTTGACAGTTAATCGAAATGAAGGAAAGAATGCAGTTACGGTAGTATGTGTCTGTTTTAGCAGGTACATTTGGAAAGGAATAGAAATGTGTTTTCTTGGATGTGTATTTCATTAAAAAGCATATTATTAACCTAGGGTGATAATAAAGTCTTTAAAATGCAGGCAAGACAGGCACACATGAAGACGTCAGTTTGATTCTCTCAGAATATACCTAAAAACACCCAAGTGTGTTGGGGCACATTTGAAATTCCAGCTCCGAGGAGGAGGCAGAGACAGGCAGGCTCTCTGGGGTTTATTGTCAGGCAGGCTGGTATGCAACCTAGCTGGCTCTACAAGTTCCAGGCCAGTGAGAGATTCTGTCTGAAGGAGGGGGGCGGGGGAAGAGAACAGGTGACCCTGAGATCTCTTGATGGGCAGTGGATGTAAATGCACTTGAAGTGCCTGCGAAGTACCTACCGGTCTGACAGCCTGAGTTTGGTCTTTGGACCATGATAGGAGGAGAGGACCAACTCCTGTAAGCTGTCTTGTGATCTCCATATAAATTCTCCCGTGTATAAACAAATGTTCTTAAAAAGTAAAGACTTTAAAAGACAAAAGGTGGTTTACACTTGAGGAACAGCGGCTGGGATTGTCCCCTGGCTTCCATTCACGGTGCACATATGCGCTATCTGCACACACACATGTTGAGCTTTGGCAAGGTGATATAAGCATATTAAGGAATTTTTTCGTTAGTAGTGATTGCTAATTTGACAGATGAGTGTCAAGTATGTGATCTTGAATGTTGCTGTGAATTAGGTTAGTGTCTTTATCTTATATAAAGTGAAGCTTTTGTAAGAGTAACATGGGTTATGTATAAAAAAATAACCTTAGTACACTTATTCTTTAGATTCTCCATATGTGAGGAATTTGTTTGCTGTTAATTGGTATATTCATTACTTCTAGGGTGTGTGTGTTGGGGGTGGGCACATCTCTTTATGTATTCCTGGCTAGTCTGGAACTCTCTGTATAGACCAGGCTGTCCTGGCACTCGAAGAGATCCACTTGTCTCTGCCTCCTGAGTTAAACGTTTTTATGCTGCTAGATTAAATATCCTGTATAGATCTTGTTGGATTTTGGCAGTCTCACTCAATCTCAGGCTTGCTGGAGCTCACTGTAAACCAGGCTGTTTTAGAACTCCATGTCTAAATCAAGTTCTCCTGTCTCTGATTCCTCAGTACTTGGATTACATGGATGAGTCACCATTGCAGATTTTAGGTTGCCTTGTTTCTTTAGTTTTGATTTATTGCATGTGCATTTGTGTGTGTGTGTGAATTTTGGCTCTGATATTGTTCTTGGAACTAGTGTCTAAGCACACATGACTAAAATATTCGTGTTTGGCTTATATGAGAATCAAATCCTTGTAAGTTATAATAATAATAAATTTTGTCTCTAACTTAATACTTTAACAGTGGTGAATCTGATCTTTTTTTTTTTTTTTTTTAGGTTTATTATCTAATGTGTTATTAACGATTCAGTCACCAGATCCTGAATTATGTTAGAAATATTTTAGGGACTTGGTTTTAACTCAGTGGTAGAGATTGTGCTGCATATGAATGAGGTCCTGGGCTTACTCCCCAGCACAGATAAAATAGTTTGGAACAAAGCATTGATCTTTTAGAGTAGAATGCACCTGTGAGGTCGTTCAGAGTATCTATCATACAGTTAGCACGTGGAGGAGATAGGGAAGCTTAAGAATTATGAGACCTCTTCATTTCCTGTGCTTTGAATTAATGTTGTGGTTTCTTATGGCTCAGTGTAAATGGAAGAGTGGACTTAATATTCCCATATGGGGCGAGAAACTACATCCTCAGGAGAAAACCCTGACTGTGCACTCTTAACCTCTCACTAGAAAGTTTCTAAATGTGAACATTGGATATTTCTAGTTCTATAAACCTGCTGTGAATAAAGCTTAGTGTTCAGTTTGTAGTCACAGCTCTCATTTTTGAACTAGACAGAACATTCAGTTCTGGGATCTTGAAATGTTTGTTGAACGTCACAGATAGTCATTTATTAGTCTACTAAATTCATATGGTTAAGTGATAATGCTGTGAAATGTTTGGTATTTTAAAGTCTCTCTCTCTCTCTCTCTCTCTCTCTCTCTCTCTCTCTCTCTCTCTCTCTCTCTCTCTGTGTGTGTGTGTGTGTGTGTGTTGAGACATAGTCACACTGTATAACTCTGACTAGCCTGGAACACTATGTAAGCGAGGCTGGCCTGGAACTCACAGAGATGCACCCACCCTCTACCTACTGGGTGCTGGGATTAGAGGTGTGTGCCACCATGCCTGGCATGATGTCTGTTTTTCTTCTTCTTTTTTTTTAAACCTCAAAAATAAAGGAACTTGAGAATTTTGAAATCACATAACCAGTATCAGGGCAGGAATATGAATGCAGGTTTCTGATTTCAGATCTACCATCTCTTGATACTCTGCCATTTTGCTTTTTCAAATGGCTTGTAGTTTGCAAACTTTCAAAATAAAAAAAAAACAGATCTTTAATTTTAGTGAGTGTGTGTGTTGTAGATTTGTTACATTGAGATGAGGTCTTTTCTCTTTTAGACTTAGTTGCTATTTTATTTTAATAAGTCTTTACATTGCTTATGTATGTGTCTGGTGCTGCAGAATTTAAAGGGTGTTAGATTCCCTGGAACTGGATTTACATGTGAGCCACCACATGGGTGCTGAGAATTGAACCTGTGACCTGCAAGAGCAACAGATGCCCTTAATACCAAGCTGTTTCTCCAGCCCTGAGAAAGGATCTTTTTTTTTTTTTTTTTTTTTTTTTGGTTTTTTTTTTGGTTTTTTTTTCGAGACAGGGTTTCTCTGTGTAGCTTTGCGCTTTTCCTGGAACTTACTTAGTAGCCCAGGCTGGCCTCGAACTCACAGAGATCCTCCTGCTTCTGCCTCCCGAGTGCTGGGATTAAAGGCGTGCGCCACCACCGCCTGGCTCGAGAAAGGATCTTTTTATACTGTAGATTAGGCTGGCCTAGAACTCATTATATATGTAGCACAGGATGGCTTGAATTCATGGCTGTTATTTTTTCTTAAATATAGTTCACTTATCTTTTAATTTGATAAGTGAGGTTAGTCCTTTGCACCTTTGCCTGCTTAGTTTTGCTTTACAAAATTGTTTTATTACTCTACCTTGCACTTCTTTATGTAGGCATAGATACGCCATATAGGCATTGGTCATTCTTCAGTCTCAATGTATTACCTCTGCCCTGCATTTGGATCTAATACATGATGTATAGAGTTTAATTTATTATTGTTGCATGAAATCAATTGCTTTTTGAGATTTCAATTGAAGTCATTTGCAAGTTCACCTTGACAGTTAGTTATTTGTTGCTGCACATCTCTTTCCCTAAATTGGGAGGGAGACCTTCAGTTTGTACTACTACCAGGTCCAAACCTTCTTTCTCCCCAGCATTCATTGTAGTCTTCACAAATTTTTATGTAACTACTACTTTATATTTTTTGCTTTGATCTTTTGTTTGCTGTTTTGAGAAAGGGTCTCATTAAGTATTCCTGGCTGGCCTGAAACTTAGCTATATAGACCAGGATGGCTTGAACTTGTAGAGATATGTCTGCCTCTGCCACTCCAGTGCCTGGCTTAAAGACATGAACCACCATGCCCAGCATTGTAGGCACCATTTATGTTTGACTCCAGGGTGTATTTTTTACATGTTGTATCTGAAATTAAAAATTGTCATGTTAAAATGGCATAATTTTCAGTAGGCAGACTATCAAGAGCAATATATTGGTAGTAGTCTATCTGTAAAAGCAGGTATGTATAAGTTTTCATTCTTTCTTAAAAAATATTGAGGCTTCCTATCTATTGGAAGTGATACTAAACTTAATATCTTGTGGAAAACTTTTATACACAGAGAAGAGAATGAATGAAAAATACAAATAATGTCTTAATATTTTTATTTAGTTTTTATCTCACCTTTTTAATGATTTTTTTTCCAAAAGCCTATTATCTGTTAAATGGAACTGTTTACATTGGTATCACATCAAGTATTGAATGTTTGAGTTTGACTTCTTTACCATCATCTCAAAGTTCTTTTATTTGCTATGTTGATGTATTGTTATAGAAATTATTTATATTGAACACAGAAGACTAATCTAGGACGAAGTCTACATGACTAATTCCATCTTGTGAAAGATGCTACTTAGCCTGAAAGATCTGCTCCATCTGTTAAAATATCTTCCAAGTTCAGAGGAACAGCAGAGAAGGAAGCACAGTGTCAGTGTATGGATGTAGTTATACGCTGCCATTTTTATATAAGACAGCTTTGGATATTTAGCATAGGATTTCTTCTTCTTTTTTTAAATCCATAGATAGAGCTTTAGCATCCAGACAGCACAATGCTCTCTGAGGGATTTGAGAGACATTTCGGAGGGGGCAAACTGTTCTCTTTTTAGTATTTGTGCTGAATTGTACCCTATAGTAATTTGGTTTGTTAAAATTAATATTGGTAATACTTAACAGGCCTTAGAGAACATTTCTGTTGTATTCTAAAATGTGTTATTGATTTAGATTTTAATATATCTAATCATTGTAATGCTAAATTGAATTTTTTAAAGATAAACCAATTCATTCTGCATTACCCATCTGAATAAAGACACAGTGGTACACGCCTTTAATTCAAGAACTTGGGAGGCAGAGGAGGTGGAGCTCTGAGTTTAAGGCCAGCCTGGTCTATGTAGTGAGTTTGAGGACATTCAGAGCTACATAGTGAAACCCTGCCTCCAAAATAAATAAATTATTGTAGTTTATCTTTCCAATGATTCTTTTTTTTTTTTTTTTTTTTTTTGGTTTTTCGAGACAGGGTTTCTCTGTGTAGCTTTGCGCCTTTCCTGGAGCTCACTTGGTAGCCCAGGCTGGCCTCGAACTCACAGAGATCCGCCTGGCTCTGCCTCCCGAGTGCTGGGATTAAAGGCGTGCGCCACCAACGCCCGGCTCCAATGATTCTTAAGTATATAGCCATATACTTATTTTTAGGACAGTTACTACTAAGCCCTTTGAAATACAAAGTTGTGGAAAGTTTAGCGGAACCTAGAAGAACCTAATATATGTGATTGAAGTCAGTGATTAACAACTTTTGTTTCTTGTATTCATTGCTGTCTCTGAGTAGGTAGGGCTAAGCTACTTTATGTGTATGAGGACCATGACAGAACATATTGAAAGTGGCCTTGTGGCAGGGCCTGGAGAGATGGCTCTGTGGTTAAGAGCACTTATTTTTCTTGCAGAGAACCCAGTCAGATTCCCAGTACCAATGTGGCTTGCAGCTGCTTGTTTTTCCAGTTTTAGGGGATCTTAATGTCCTCTTCCGGTTTCTGTAGGCACTGCACCTCAGCATACAAACTCACATTCAGACACACATATTTACACACAAACATTTAAAACACTAAATAAACTGTGCAGTGTTGGCACACGCCCTTAATACCTGCACTCAGGAGACAGAGGCAAGGGTAATCTTTGTGAGTTTGAGGCCAGTTTGTTCTACAGGATGAATTCCAGGACAGCAGAGCTGTTACATAGAGAAACCCTGTCTCGAAAAACAACAACAATAAAAAACCCTAAATAAAGCACCCCCTCCCCGTTTTTTTCCCCCTATGCCTCACACTCAGATTCTTTGGTATTAGATTTGGGATGGAAGACCAAGAATTGCTTTAAGATTTGCTCTCTGTGTTCAGTAAGTACCAAAAACAATATGAAAAGGTACATTTTTATCTTCATTTAGTACTCTTTATTACAGTACTGGGAATTGAACTTGGGTTTTATATAAGCTATGCAAGCATTCTACCAATGAATTATATACCCATTCTTTCTGCTTCTTCCTTCCTCTTTTTTTTTGTACAGGGTTTCTGTGTGTAGCCCTGACTATCCTAGAACTCACTCTATAGACCTGGCTGGCCTCGAACTCAGAGATCCACCTGCCTCCCAAGTGCTGGGATTAGCAACTCTGTCTTTTCTTTTAAGAAGTCATCTTTATTAATTTTAAATGTACCTGTCTGGAGTTTCTTTGTCTAAATGAACAGTTGCACACAATCTTATTCTTTTCATATGTAATAGTGCTAAATATAAAAAAGAAAAACTACATATTATGAATGTTCTGGCAAGATATGGAATGAACCATGTGGAACATTCAGTTAGATATTTTTGCTTAAAATAACTGAACCATGTCCAATTTAGCAGGTTCATGATTGAGCTCCTGATAGAAATTAACCTGCTCTGCGTCTTCCCCATCCAATGATGATATATCATCATTAGTCTTGTTCAGGTTCTCTATAGATAGATATCTTTTAATCTTTTTTCTACAGTTCATCCAGATGGTTAACAAAAGTTTTTTTTTTTTTTTTTTTTTTTTGGTTCAATTTTCAGAATTAGCTAGAATCCCACCATATCATACCTCCTTTGTTACTATTTTAATTAAATCACCATTGTATTTTGCCTAGATCATTCATTATCTTTCTAACTGGTTCTAGTAGCCCATTAATTAGTTTCTAGTAGGTAGGTACTTAACTGCCTAACTAGTCTTCCTTACTCATAAAAATGTGTAGTGTCTATAACAATCAGTCATGCCTTCCCATGATTAAAGTCTCCAAAAAGACTTCTAAGCTACTTAATATGGAGGCTTTGTAGTAACCTGAGCAGCTCTGCAACTTCTCCATATCTCATTTTGATGTTGTCTTCTGTTACTAGTTCATATGTAGTGGTCCTATTTGCTATTTGAATATGCTTAATATGGTCTTGCTTTGTAACCTTAACACTTGGGTGTCTTATGTTGAATGCTCTTTCCTAAGATTTCTGCATGTCCCTCACTTCCTTAAAGTTTGTTGAAATATCAACAGATTTGCCACTTGTGGCTGACTCTGGAAACCTTATCTAAAATTCACCATTTCCCTTCCCAATATTTTCTTTTATCTTACTCTGTTTACCTTGTGCTTTTTTTCACCCTTTGTTTTGTGCACTGGAATTGAATTGCCTCACGAAATGAGTTCGTCTGCTTTGTAGCTGCCACATTCCCAGTGCTGGGGATGCTACTTAGCAGGCATTATGTTTGTTGACTTCATAACCAAAAGGAGCCTTAGAAGTATGTAATATTTATCTTGAATTCTTTGAGATACATTAATAACAAAAAACTAACAAACTCAGTGAATTTTGTAATATTCATGAACGAAATCAGAAAACTCAATTACTTTTATATATTGAGTCTTAGTAAAGGTGTTTGAATATATAAATATCAAGTGTTAATTAAATAGTAACATAATAGACTCATCCAAAGTTTAAGAAGTAAACTTATCAATAGTACTTAGAATGAAGAGAGATGATAAATGTATTCGGCTAATTGTATACACAGTTGTGGCATAGGAAATATATATTTGTTGTTTGTGGTTTCTAATGCAGACTACTGAATACTTGGGATTTATTGAGATAAAATGGTTATAAGAGAGTCTTGTTCTGTGAGAAGATGAACCTTGGTAGGCTTCTAGATGGCTTCAGGATAAGGATTGATCACTGCAAAAACCGCACCTTGATTAGAAGTTGAACTCCCATCCTTGCTTCCTAATTCCTGAAGGATGGGAAAGAGGTTGTAGATAGTTCATCTTCAATAGCCATAGCCTTGACCTGTAAGATGAATTGCTAAACATTCTTATTAATAATAAAAAAAAAAAACAAAAACCTGGAGTCAGATATTAGGGTAAAATCTAAGAGATCAAGAAAGCAGAAAGAAGTCAGCCATGTTCTTACCACTTGGAAATCCTCAGCCAAAGAGACCTATTTCCTGTATAATCATGCCTGTATGCCTTTTTGTTCCAGATCTCACTTTCTCTCTCTGCCCAGCTTCACCACTTCCTTTCGGTACAGACCTCTATGGTTAATGCTGGGATTAAGGGCGGGAGTGTGTCACCGTGCCTGGCTCTGTTCCCCAGTGTGGCCTTGAACTCAGAGATCCAGATGGATCTCTGCCTCCCCAATGCTAGGATTAAAGGCGTGTGCTACCATTGCTTGACTTCTATGTTTAATATAGTGACTGGCTTTTTCCTCTGATCCTCAGATAAGCTTTATTAGGGTGCACAGTACTTTGGGGGACACAATATATCACCACATTGACCTGTGAGAAAGCTGCTATTAAAAACCCCTCGATGACAGATGGGCTTGGGTAAGCTCCATGTTGAAAAACCAAGTGTATTGAAAGGATGGACAAAATGGTGGAGGGCATGGAAATACTCCTGTTCTTTATATTTCTTTCAGTTGACAGTTACTAGACTGCATTGTTTATAATAAACCACTAACAGTAGTTACTTTTCTGAGTTTTGTGAATTGTTCGGTAAATTATTAAACCAGAGAAGGGAGGTGGTTGTGGAAATTCTGATTTTGTAGCTAATAATTGGTTGCAGAGAAGTTTGAGTAGCCCTATGCTTCCCTTTGGTGTCTAAAGTGAGGGTAATCCTGTAGGAGTAAGCCCTACCCCTCTTTTGAATTGGAATATCAATTTTATAAAAGTTTCCTATACACGAAGGTTCCATTCCACACCTTTACACTATAACTGATAATTTTCACAAAACATTTGTACCATTTTAGTCTTTCTACACTAAACTGTGTTAATAGGTATGTGATGAGGACTGAGCTTTTATACAGTGGAGTCTACCCCTAATTCTGGGTAGTTGTTGAAATTAAATTGTTAGAGAGTTAAAGAAGTTACGTCAGAGAAGGTAGGATATATTTTGTGGCAGGAGAGAGAACCACCCCAGAATTAAAGATTATTTCTCACATCATAATGTATAATTACACTACATGCTGTAGATATTAAAGAAAAGGTAGTTAGAGAAGTATTGTACTACTTTTGCTGATAGGTTGGCTCAATGGCCAAGCACATAAAGGCAGGCAAGAGTTGTACCTATTGACTAGAAGTCCAGCCAAGACTTTGTTTGGCACTTAAAAATTTTTGTGCCATTATTTTATTTTGCTCACCTATTTATTTTGTGTGCCCCACCATATGTATGGAGGTTAGAGGACAGCATTTTGGAGCTGGGTCTTTTACAGTGTGTGTTCTGAGAATCAGATTGTCAGTCTTGGCAAAAGGTGCCTTACTGTCTGAGCCATCTTGCCAGACTTGCCATCTTTTTGTTTAAAGACCTTTTTTCATTCTCTGTGGGTTACAGTTTGAATTATAAGGCACCTATTGATTTGCACCATGTGCATAACACGATACTGGATTATTAGAAGTTACAGAGGATATGTATATATATATATAATATATATATATATAAAATATATATAAGAAAATAATATATATTATTATATATAATATATATTATATATATTAGAAAATTTAAGTTTACTTGTTCCTTTTTATTAAATCTAAAAGAATAGCATGATTTGGTAGCACATGACTGTCATCAACTCTTGGGAAGATGAATAGAATTGAGAGCCCAAAAGAACAAATACATGTACACAAAGCTGTCTTTATATATTTTATGTATGTGATATAGTTGAAATCATGTTGTATGTTTCCTGTGTCAGAGCTTTACTAAGAGGAACTGACAACTGTTTTATGCTCAGTGTGAGGGTAAAATTAGGAGGAAATTATATAGCAAGCCCCCAAATTGATTGTTTCTCCCTGGTGACTTAGGATACTTTATTTTTTTACTTGTTTGCTAGCAAACCAGCTCTTAATAAGTCCCTTGGATCATTAGACAGTTGTTTTGCTTGCTTGTTTCTTTCTCATTTAACCACTCTAGAATTATTTCCTCCTGTGGAAGATCTCACCAGCTGCAATGACCATTCAGTCATTTACTATCATACATATGCAGCATTCAGTGCACTGCTTAGTAAATAGTAAGTGCTTTAGACAAAAGTATTCTGGAATATATAAACTTGGTATACACTTTATTCAGTATTTAAAATTTAGACTGTAGCTATGGGTAGTTGCCCGTCTCCACTCACAATCAGGCAGCACTAACTGGAGTAAGTGAATCCCCCCTTAAAAAATGAAAAAGAAAAAACAAAAGGGCAAGAAGGTAGGAAAGGAATGTGTTGGGAGTGAGGAGGAGGTAGGAATGGGAGATGGGTATAATCAAAATACATTATGTATACGCATGAAATTATCATATAATAAAAAAAATTTAATAAAATTTAGAAACACCAGCACTAAAAATGTAAAAAGGAATGAGCAAAGTAGAATATTAAGATGATGGTAGCTTTGGAAAAACTGAATAATTTAAAGTGATTGAATATGATGATGAAAACAAAGGAGTTGGGTGGGGCAATAAAAAGGGGCCAGTCATCTGTCTTATTTATTACCAGGATATGTTGACATTAACTCTTTAATTTATCAACTAGCTACTGTGTGATTTTTGTGGATGATGATTAGAACAGGAAAATTGGATAAAAAAGGGGGGAGCATTAAGTGAAAATAGAGAGTACAGATATAAGAGAATACAAAATGAAATGATTAGGAGGAGTACTTAAAGATATAAGGTGATAAGGAAGGGGGAGGAGGGTCTGTGAATATTATATATAAAACATAATGGTAGAGTGCATGCATCTAGGCATGAATCCCTAGAAGTACCAGAAGAGGAAAGAAGGTGACATCTGTAAGGTTGATTTCTACCTCCATTCCTAGCTTACTATGGATGGCTCCTGTACTTTTCTGTTGTGATAAAACACCATGAATGAGGCACTTTACACAAGAAAGTATTTATTTGGGTGTGTGGTTCCAGAGGGGTAAGGGTCTACAATGGCAGAATAGAGGCATGCAGTTGGAACTGGGAAGCTAACACCTTATGTCCTGAACCACAAGCCGGAAGCAGAAGAAGGGAAGAAAGCTCTCCCCCAGTGCCACACATCCTCCAACAAGCTCCACCAACAGGGATCAAACATTCAAGAGAGTGAGACTATGGTGACATCTCATTCAGACCACCATAGCTCCTGTCTGTATAACTGTCTCTCCGAAGGACTCGATCTAGGATGATCTCATGTTTTAGAAAAAGCAGTTTTTCTTGTAGTGACTCTTGAAGTCCTGACAGGCATGTGAACTGGTCATTGCATTTTGAGATTTTCTTTTGTGCCTCCTCTAGAGTCAGCACACACCTCCAGAGACTTTTACATTGTAGCTACTAAGGACAGTTCTAATTCAATAAATCACCAACCACCAAGGTACCCTCAAAAGCTTTGGCTGCCATGCTGCATCTTGACTGTGGTAGTTGAGTCAGGAGCAAGAATGAATGACTTAGAGCTTCCCTGGACCCATTGCCACAGCCTACTCAGAAAGATGGTTGGTTGGTTGGTTTTTGGTTTTTTGACTCTGATTTTTTTGTTTTTGTTTCTAAAAGATGATGTCTTGGTATGTTGCCCAGGCTGGTCCTTAACTCCTGGGTAGGATCAATCCTTTCTTAAACTTCCCAAGCATTAACAGCTTGAGACAGCAAGCATCTATGTCAATTCTCCTTTTTGTTACACTGTCTCCCAATAACAGAATGTAAGGAATTCTTTGAGAGGTTGAGGAATGAGGTTGCTATCAGAATTCAGTCTAAACCATATGCAAAGGGGAATGGAGGTCCCTTGAATTTATAGATGTTAGGAGAACTTTGGTTCTTCAGGACGTGGCAGTACCTTTTACTGCTTTCTGTGGTTTCCCCTCTTCCTGAAACTCCTCTGCCTTTTCTTCTGTTCTCTGCTTGGTTGATTGCTGCTGTGTTTTCTCAGCCTCACATACTTTCCTACATACTTGGTTGAATTAGTGACTTGAAACAGATATTCATAGCTATTTCCTGTGTGTCTTTAAAATATTTAACCAGGGACGTTTTCCTGATCTATCAACTAGAGAATATTTTGCCTAAACGACTGTTAGAAGAATTCGAGGAAATTATGTTAAGCATTTACCATAGTGTCTTATATTTTCTTTATTAAATCTGGTTGTGGATACATGGGTGAGCGGGTGGTAGGGGCCTTAGTAGATAGTCCAGATGTAATGATCAATAACCTAATGGCCCAGTCTTCAAAGAAAGTGTGTGCAATTAAAAGAACTCACAAGAATCTGGTGATTGTTATGTCTTAGCTTCATCTGGCTCCTAGGATTCTAGATAGAGATGACTTTAGGGACTGTTACTTGGTGATGATTAGCTGATATATTCTAACTTTAATAAAGTTTTTTGAGAGAAAGAGTATAAACAAGTGTGTTAGGAAGTAACTATACAGGCAGATTTCTGTTTGTTCTATATCTTGTCACAAGAAAGTTTGAGAGAAGTTCTTATCATTTTTATAATTAATATGAAAATGGGAAAATTACCATTGTGCTTTATAAGTGGTATAGTTTAATTCTGTCTTCTGTTTCAGTCAGACCATCACCACTGTTTTTCATACTCTGTATACTTGAAAAAGATAAATCCTTTAATTGAGAGCCGTATAGGTAGAAAAGTAAGTTTTTATTGTGTTTATAACATTTAATAGGCTAATAATCTAACATCCATATGTTAAAAACATGCCACCTTTTAAAAATATTTAATTTAATTTTATGTGTATGGTTTGCTTTCATGTATGAGATTTGTAAGTTGGACCCTAACTAATCAGTTTTTTGTTTAGTTAGGGCCTACACAACTGGAATAAGCCAGTAATAAAATAATAAACTAGAATAAGCTAGAAAGCCATATAAGAAAAAGACATTTTTAATTTTTTAAAATGTTTCAATCACATTTTCATGCTAATAATCTTTACTTTATATAAAGCTAATGATTCTAAATAAAAATGATGACTGTTATTTTCCAAAAATATAATCATGCTAAGATACTTAATCTTTGACAGGTCTATACAAAAATTATATTATTTTTAATTCAATCATAGTAGCTCAAAACTTTAGGCATACTTCAAAGTCCCTTTAAAGGCTTTTTTTAAACAACAGAGAAATGAAGGTTCTCCCAACAACGCTAGCTGGCCACCACACTTTGAAAATTACTATAGTGTAGTATTTCTGTGTCATGTATTCTGACAAATATCTAATCAATCTTGCACTGTTTCCAAGTTAATCTCAAATTAATAACATTGAGGAGACACTAAGCAGGTGTTAGTTATTCAGTGGCTCTCCATTCCTCCATCCCATCCAGATTTACTATGTATAAGTTTGAAGACATTACAAGAAATAAAATTAAGTCTCACTTGAGTCTCATTTTTCCTCAGTGGCTCAAGAGAAAGTATGTCCAAACTGTCAATATTTTCTACAGTATTGTTGTGTGACAAAACTTTCCTTAGGGAGACACAACACAAATGTTTGCTCATCCCAGATAGGGAGCCTCAGACAGACCAAAGTAGAGACAGCACCAAAGTCCATCTTTATTGGGGGTTACTTACAGTAGTGTGGGTGTGGAGTTACCATAGGAGGAGAAAGGACTCCCAAGACAGCTGCACCACCAAAGCCCACCCCGACATGGCAGGCAGTTCACAAGGCTGAGGACCTGCACAGCCTGTAGGCAGCTCAACAGGTTGGAGAGTGCCCTTTCCCGGGGCACTTCGCTACATAGCTCTGGCTGGACTGGAACTCAGAGATCCTCTACCTCCCAAGCGCTAAGGCTATTTTGGTAGACTTTTATCCACAAGGAAATGGCCACTGACATTTAAATTTACTCATTCTCAAGACCATTCATATATTGACTAAATACATTCAGAACTTCTATTAGAAAATATTTGCCATTCTGGTCCTTTGTAATTTATTCTTGTAATATACTTACGAAACTTTGACAGCAGCATATTTAGCTATATATAGGGAATAATTTGAAAAGTATATGGACTTTAAATTTTATCTTAAATGTAACATCTTTTTTAAAAAAAAAGGAGCCAGAGGCCAGGCATGGTAGAGCATGCCTTTAATCTCAGCATTCAGCATGCAGAGTGAGGTAGATCTCTGTGTTTGAGGTCAGTCTGATCTACTTAGAGGGTTCCAGGACAGTTAGAGCTACATAATAGAGACTTTGTCTACACAAACAAACAACAAACAGAAAAACAGCCAGGTGTAGTGATGCTTGCCTTCATTCTCAGCACCCAGTAAGTCAGAGGAAGGTGGTTCTTTGTAGTTGGAGGCCAGCTTGGTGTACTAGTGCACTTTCAGGCCAGCCAAGGCAGCATAGTGAAACCCTGTCTTAGGGGGGTGGGGAGTTCAGTCTATTCTGGGCTACATAGTGAGACCATGTCTCAAAACATACAAATGTCCACTCCCTGAACCTCCCATAGATTGAGCATACTTAGGATAATTTCCTTATACTTTAGTAATTTGTGTTCAATTATTGTTTAAATAGCTATTCAGATTTCCTGAGTTGTAGAGTATGGAATGTTTTTAGGTGTTTTGAGCAAAAACATTTTAAAAAAAAATTGGTGACAGTCACATTAAAAATTGCTATATATGTTGTTTGTAGGCTTATATGTACCATGTGCTTGCAGGAGCTCATGGAGGCCAGAGTAGGGTATCAGATTCCCTGAAGCCTGAGTTATATAGGTGGTGTGAGCCACTTGATCATAGGTGTTAGGAAGCAAGCCCAGGTCCTTTGTAAGCACTGTTAACCACTGAGCAGTCTCACCAGTCCTGATGTCAGTCTTTGATCACAGAAAAAAAAATCTTAATGTTACTATAACAATTCTGCTTTCGAGAAATACAACAAATGTGAATGAGCTGCAGAATGCCTTCCACTGAAGGAAGTAACCTATTAACACGTATTCAGATTGTAAAAACAGCTACATTTATTGTTAAAATTGTCTTAACATTTCATTAGGACATATTGTACTTTTTGTAGTATAAAAGTAAAAATCAAGTTTTTACCAAATGGAAAGGTAGAGTTTTTATAATATTCATACTTTGTAAACACAGTAAACATAATTTAAGTTAAAAATATAAATTGAAGTTCAGAAGTGTTCTTTGAACGTGTGAATTCTCTGATAAGAAAGAATTAGACTTTGCTGTAATTTGTTACAAAGCCAAGTGTGCTCTGTTACTTATGTAAAATAGTGGTCTTTGTTTAGCTTCTTAGAGTGCTGGGAGAATTGTGTAGTTCCATTGATTGGTTCCATGCAATGGAAATCTGACCTTTAGCAGATGTTTGAGAAATTGCCAGCACAGCATGATCAACCAGCTAGACAGTTTCTCCTTGTTTTTTGACAGGCCTTTTATGGTTTAGTAACATGCCAAAAAAATGTTCCAACTCTTTTTCATAATATCTAAAGCTTTGTAAAATACTAACAATATGCTGTAAGATATAGATAAAATGAAATAGCCCCACATAATGGATTAAATCCACTAACTTAAGAAGAAACCATTGTTCAGAATCTTTACAAAAATACTGTTGAGTGAATAATATTTTGAGATGTTGTGGACTGTGAAATTATTAGGGTTACATGTATATGTTGCATTTATCTTGCACAATGTAGATATTATTTCATGTTTTTCATATTTTAGTGTTAGTTTTAGGCACCTTCATTAGTTGAGCCTTTTAAAAATAGTAACGTTTTGATGGGGATTGATTTTTTTTTTTTTCTATAGAGCAGATATTCTGTCTGAACTTGAGTCCACATTAAAACTTGTTCTCTGAAAGACAGCGTTTTTTAGGTCAGTAATAGGTTCAGCTGTGTAGTTGTGAGCTCAGCAAGAACACTGTAAGCTCTGTGCGCTTTTACTCTGTCCACTGAGTGCACAGGAAGGGAGAGGAGGAGTGCTTGAACATTTGAGAGCTAAGTGATGAATGGACAGGCCCAGCACTTGCCAAACTGCATCTTTTCCTGCAGGTGTTGGTTTTCCATAGGGCATTGCAATTGCTTTTCATTGTGTTAGATACGGCAACATTTGAGGAATATAGAGTCTTGTATGTTTGGTTGTATGGGTTTGTAGCCATTTTTGTGTCTTTAGGCTTATATACTGAAGTAATTCTTCCAGAGATTTACAATTTGCAGTGTTGGTATACATATGCATATCACCTTTCAGCACTAAATACTTAAAGACATATTCAATATCAGGAATTACAAGAATATGCTAACTAAAATGGAAAATATTGAACATTATACAGTTTTGCTAAATAGGCATCAAATAAGAGCTGATAACATGTTGCTTACAAGTGACAATGAGTATTATATATGTGTTCTTAGATAAATTAAACATAATTACTGTGCTAGTAATTATCTAATTATAAATCTTTTATATTAGTGTTTCTGAAAGTTTCATATAACATTTATGAGGAAGGTTATGTAATTTAGGAAACTTATTTGAAAACCTGAATAGGTTTAATTCTTACCAATACAACAGTACAAACAAAAAGTAGATAATGATACCAGAATTGATGTAAAATTGTTGTTTTTAAGTAGAATATGTTTAATAGGAAGGCTAGTTTTTTCTCAAGGTTTTTATTATCTACCAGAGGCTATTGTTTTGGTTTTGCATTTTTGTTGACATTAAGTTACTCTCTGAAAAACATTCATTCTGAAGTAGATGGTTTTTTGAATTGAGTACTAAATTGTTTTACCTTTTGATTACAAGTATTTGTGATGTTGCAGTCATTCTTTTTGTTCAGCTTGTTGCTTGACATTTTTACCGTTTTGTCATTGTAATTTGAAACAGCCATGATAGCAAGATAATGTATATAGGACAACTTACAGATTCATTTTTTCCCCCCTTCATAACAGGGTTTCTCCTTGTAGGCATGGCTGTCCTGGAACCTGGAAAACTCTCTGTAGATCAGGATGGAGTTAAATTCAGAGATCCACCTACCTTTGCCTCCTAAGTTTTAGAATTAAAAGCATGTACCACCAGGCTCAACAGAGATTCTCCCCCCACCCCCAAGACAGGGTTTCTCTGTGTAGTTTTGATGCCTGTCCTGAATCTCACTCTGTAGACCAGGCTGGCCTCAAACTTGCAGAGATCCTCCTGCCTCTGCCTCCTGAGTTCTGGGATTAAAGGTGTGCGCCACTGCCGCCCAACCTCAACAGGTTTTGAAAGTAAAAAGTAGAAAATGTAAGTATTCATTAAAGAATTTAAAGATAAAAATAAGGAATTACAAACATTTTCATGTATCCTTGCAGTGGATCACTACTAAGCTATTAAAATGGTTAATTGTAGGGCTGGAGATGACTCAATGGTTTGTTAAGAGCACTGGCTGTCCCTGGAGAGGACCCAGATTTGGTTCCTAGCACCTACATGGCAGCTCACAGCTGTATATAACTCCAGTTCTAGGAGATCTGCTGCCCTCTTCTGGCCTCTTTGGGTACCAGGCACACATTTGATGCAATACATACATGCAGGCATAACGCCATGGAGATAAAATGAAAAGAATCTTTTTAAGTATAAAATAAAATGGTTAGTTGATACAATGGTCATAATGTTTGTAGCATCTAATAGATGCCCTATGAGAAGAAATAGAGCTATTAGAAATTTCCCAAGCCCTAACAATTAGGTGAAAGACACACAACACAAACAGCATTGTTATGAACAGGCAGTATTTAAAGAGGTAATTTGTCATATCTTGTTAATACAATAGGATTTCAACAAATTGAGTTTACAGTGTGATTGACTTTTCTTGTTTGCTTGTGTGTTTTCCTTCATTCTTCCTCCCACTTTTTTTGAGTTGGTTTACTGTGTTGCTAAAGCTGGCCTTGAGCTCCCTGCTCCAGCCCTAAGAAGGTAGAGAACCACAGATGTGTATCACCATAACTGGCAGTCAACTTGATCTTTATGATTGCTTTTCTGAACTTTTATGTCCTAGAATTTGACTTAGGATTTATGGGATATGGAATTCTAGATTGGGGATTAAAAATGAAATTTCCAAAACTATTACCTTCTAGAATTTGATGCTGTTTTTGAAATATGTTAGATGGCAAAAATGCCTACATGCTTTCCTGCGCCTCCCAGTTCCCCTCTTCCTTACTTTTCCTCCTCTTCCCTCCCCACTTTCTTCCTTCTCTGAGATACAGCTCAGTGTCAGAACCCTTGGCCTAAAATTCAAGGTTCTGAGGTCAACCTTCAGGCAAGCATGTTTGCATTCTTCTGTCCACAATTAAGTTACTAGACCAACATTGATTTTTTTTTCATATATTGTACTTAACTCTCAAGAATTGCTTTTCAGTGTGCACATTTCTGACTTTTAGTTCTGGAAGGTATTTATTGAATTTGTTCTATGACAAACCCTCCCCCCCCCACATGCCCTTTTCTGAAACTTGTATTGGTTAGTGAACCATACTGAGCCATTTTAACTAAATTGTGTTTTTTTTCCTCCTAGGTTATTGTTGTTTGTTTTAGTTACACAGTTTTCAGTTTCCTTTTCTAAAGCTGTTCCTTTTTCCATGATTTCTATCATAGTTTAATTTAAAGTCTGTTTTAGTTCATTTTTGATAGTGACTCTTTTCTGTTGTTATATTTTTCTCTGATCTCACTGACAGTATTGGGTGTTTCTTTTAAAATCTGTTTGATCCAGTCATTTCTTTTCTCTATGCTTTCTTCCATGAAATACCTGGTAGTTTTGACTACTTACATTTAGCAGCAAAAAGCACATCATGAGCTATGAGAATGTTGGGAATGATTAGATTATAGTCCTCATCTATTTAGAAGTCAGGCCATTTTCTTGGGAGTTATAGCTGATATCTGTAGTGGTGGTGATTTTTTTTTTTTAATCATTAAAACACTTCAGATTTCTTAGAGAAATCTACTTTAGTCTTGACAAAAGACTTGGAAATCAGCTGAGCAATGGTGGCACAGCCTTTAATCCTGGCACAGGCAGAGGAGGCAAGTGGATCTCTGTGAATTCAAGGGCAGCCTGGTCTACAAAGTGAGTTCCAAGACAGCCAGGGCTACACAGAAACCCTGTCATAAACCCCCCTCACCAACCTCCCACAAAGATTTGGAAATAGGTTTTTGGACCAAAATAAAAGATTTATTTTAATTTTATGCATATGAGTGTTTGCATAACATATGAATGCAGTGCCTGGTCTACCCCCACCCCCATTTTGAAAGTTGTAGCCATTTATAAAAGACTGGACATGGGAACAGATGCTAATCCTGGATGGATTTCATTTTTGAAACTTGTCTAACCCTCCTTTTCAAGAATTATTTTTCCCCAACTTCTTTTCTATGATCCCTATTCTAGAGACCTACTGATAAACTTCTCTAGGGAATAAATCTCTGACAGCAGGATAAGAGTGTTAGTCTAGGGTGGGAAAGACACTGCTTAAACACTGTTGCTTTCATAGCCTGTAGTCAGTTTTTATATTAGCTATACTTTACCGCAAAGAGTTTTCTAACTTTGGGGGGCATCTCTGTGGTAGATTGTTTATTGGAATTCCCCAATTCTGGGCTTAGCTTAACTTTCTTTATTTCACTAAACTACCACTGCCATTGCTATGATTCTACTATCTAGTTATATAGATTATATTTATTCATACATTGTATTATACATTTATTAATGACTATTAGTATATAACCTATATAATTCCAATATAATATGACTCTAATATCACTCCATTCTGTTCTTTTTATCCAGTCTAATTTTTTCATGAAATCTTTATGATCCATCATGTTATATTCACTTCACAGTTTGTTGTGTGTTTAAGAATAAGGATAGGGCCGGGCGGTGGTGGCGCACGCCTTTAATCCCAGCACTTGGGAGGCAGAGCCAGGAGGATCTCTGTGAGTTCGAGGCCAGCCTGGGCTACCAAGTGAGTTCCAGGAAAGGCGCAAAGCTACACAGAGAAACCCTGTCTCGAAAAGCAAAAAAAAAAAAAAAAAAAAAAAAAAAAGAATAAGGATAGGACTCAGTGGGATGCATTGGAAGACATTGTGCTTTTCATTAGTTCTCTTACAGAGGTTTATCCAGCTGTGTGCTATATTACTAATATGCTTACACCTAGACATTTTACTCCTAAATATATTTTACTCTTTTAATATTTTGTAGGTACTAGTTACCTTAATCATCTAAAACAAAGGATTTTAATTGATAATGAAACTATAACATTGATCCTAGTAAGATAAAATTAGCTCAATATAAACCCTTTCAAAAAGATTTATTTTTTTTGTGTACACACCTGAGTTTCTCTGTGTCTGTCTAGATTCTAGATTCAGTGATCCTCAACCTTCCTAATGCTGTGGCCTTTCAGTAAAGTTCCTCATGTTGTGGTGACCCCAGCTATAAAATTACTTCATCACTAACTGTAATTTTGCTACTGTTAGGATTTGTAATGTAAATATCTGATACGCAATCCCCAAGTGGGCCACGACTCACAGGTTGAAAACAGACGCTAGAAGATGGCATTGGATTCCCTGGAGCTGTAACCTGCCTGATGTGTGGGTACTCTGAACTGAGTTAGGAACCTCTGCAAGAGTACTAGACACTAACCATTGAGCCATCTCCTAAGCACTAATGTAATGCCTTAAAAAACAATTTCAAGATGCCTTGGAAATAATTAAAAAGAAAAGATTTACTTTAATTTTTATGAGTATGAATTTTTTTTTTCTGCATCTGTGTTTGTTCACCATGTACGTTCAGTGCCAGAAAAGGGCATCAAATCCCCTGGAATTAGAGTTCCAGGCAGTTGCAAGCTTACCATATGGGTGCTGAGAACCAAACCTGGGTCCTCTGTAAGAACAATAAATGCTCTTAACTGCTGAGTCTTTTACAGTCCTGAGTTTTTGGATGTCTGATGTGGTTTGATGGTCATAGGTTGTTATAAGCCCTTCAAACTTGATAGTTTCTCTCTCTCTCTCTCTCTCTCTCTCTCTCTCTCTCTCTCTCTCTCTCTCTCTCACACACACACACACACACACACACACACACTTTCTAAAACCCATTTTGTCTTTGTTTCTAAAAACCAGGTCATATTAGAATTGTTTAATTCCTGTATCAATTGAAACATTGGAAGTACCTAATTCAGGCTTGTGATTATTTTGCCTCTGTATACAAACACTAATTGAAAAAGTGGCTAGGTATTCTCTTACTGTCTTCTTTTCTCATTTTGAATTCATTTACTTTTTAACTATGTTTCTTCTACCTTTTCCAGTTTTCTACTCAATTCTCCTTGGTGGAGAAGATGGATGCAAAGCAGGCGGTGTGAGTAGTTATTTATTCTCTCTGCATCTGTTAATACTACATCATCTTCCCTCATGGTGACAGTCTTGTTTCTCTTTAATTCATCCTCTTTGATTTATTCAGTGAACGGGTGTATTTGGTTTCCTTTCTTTGATGAAATTGAATTGATTCAAATAAACTAGAATGTTTATGTTAATTTGTAAGCATTGTTATTTATGTTTTTCTCCTTCCATTTTTTAAATATATGTAATTTTAAAATCTGATACCAGAGGGGGCTAGAGAGATGGCTCAGTGGTTAAGAGCACTGATTGCTCTTCCAGAGGACCCGGGTTCAATTCTCAGCACTCACATGGCAGTTCACAACTGTCTGTAATTCCAGTTCCAGGGGATCTGACACCCATGGCAAAACACCAATGCACATAAAATTAAAAAATAAAATAAAATAAAAAGACTAGCTTAAAAAAATCTGATACCAGAAAACTGTACCTCCATTTATTGTAAAGTTTTAGGGATTGAACCCAGGGACTTGAGCATGCCAGGCAGATGTTCTATGAGTGTGCCATATTCCCACCCATGTGCCAACATGTTTTTATTCACCCACTCATCCCTTCATTTTTTCGGTTCACTGGCCCTTATAAAAACTACTTATATAGATGAGGCCGTGGAAAGCTCAGTGGTGACACGACTTTTACTGTAGAATTCATACTTCCATAGGGAATTATGATCCCACTTGTTATTAGGATTATTTACATCTGTATAATTGAAGCATAGTTTTCGCATTTTGGTTTCTTAAACATTAATGTCTAATGTTTCCTTTTGAACTTAATCTGTGGTGTTATAAAAGTTGAGTTCAGCTTGAGTTTTGGCTCTACCATATATTAATTATGTAATACTATTGGACAAATTGCATAACCCTTCTGGTTCTTAGCCTCCGGTTCTGGCACTCAGGCAGAGGAGGTAGATCCCTGTTAGTTTGAGGTGCATCTGGTCTACATATCAAGTCCCAGGTAGCCAGGGCCACATAGTGATTAATACTTTGTTAAGTTAAACTATGGTGCAGCAAGTAGGTAAGGTACACTCTGTCTAAATAGATCAATGTGTGCTTGTGCTATAAACTTCTTTTTTAAAAGAGATTTGTCATTTAATAACATACCCAAAGCTCATAGTTATCCTTCCCCTAAAAACAAAATATGGCGTGGAAAGCATGCGAGGGCAAGCCTTTTAATCTCAGCACTTAGAGGGAGGCAAAGCTCTGTGAGTTCCAGGGAGACATAGTGGTCTGCCTAAAAATTTTAGGTCAGTCGGGATATAAACCGAGACACTGTCTCAAAAATGAGAACTCAATCTGTTTTCTAAGAAGTTGGGATATTTCAGAAACTCAGGGGAAAAAAAAATCAAGGATTCATCTTTTTTATACAGCTTTATGGAAGCGAAGCATTGAAAAGGGGACTTTTCACTTAGACATAGTTCATATAGTAGATGATGAAGGAATGATACTCTTAGAATATTGCCATTTTGTAGATTTGAGGGAAGTATTATATTGAGATAGTAATTATCATTGGCACAAATACATCATATATATTCAGATAATACATGTCTTTTTTTTAAAGAGGTGTGTTGATAGAAGATCTTGCTGTATAGCCAGGGTGGTCTGGCTATCTACCTGCCTTACCCTTCCATGTGCTAAGACTTTAGGAACTACACGTGTGTGCCACCGTGACAAACTCATGTGTATTAATATACAGTGCTTTTTATTTGGTTGTTTTCCTCTATTAATCCTGAATTTGAGTAAGACTACATTGAACAATTACAGGAATTACAAGGACAGAGACACACAATTAAACAAACCAAATTGAGTAGTCAGCAAAATGCAGATCAATGAAGACTATATGGAACTAATGACTTGATTTCTTTAATAATATAATCACAGTAGGAAAACGTTAGGTGGAAACCTTTCAACAAAGCTAATTTGAGAGGCATGTTAACTAGTTGGAATTTGTGGACCATTGAACAAATGAAAAGAATGTACACAAAATATCCATCCTTGGAAAAGTAAATGCTGACTTATTGTAAGTAGATTTTAGAAGATTAATTGGTCATGAGTCTGAAGTTGTTAAAATAGCTGGGCATGGTGGCCCACACCTTTAATCCCAAGCAGAGGCATGCAAATTTCTGAATTCCAGGCCAATCCTGGGCTACAGAATGAGTTCCAGGACAGCCTGGGCTATACAGAGAAACCTTGCCATGAAAAACCAACCAACCAATGAACCAACCAAACAAACAAAACAAATATATAAATATAAAGAAATCACAGAGGAAACCTACTCTGAAAAACCCAGTAAGTAGTTAGACAAGTGTAAAGAAATAAATCATAGAGAAATCCTGCCTTGAAAAACCAAATAAATAAATAGACCAGTATAATTAAATGAAAGAAACTGTTGAAGCTGACAATGAGTATGTTATTCTTTCTGTACTAAAAGGTTAAACATTTTTAAAAAGTATTTTGTACATTGCTTTTTTATTTATTTTTTCAACCTTTAATTTAGTATACTGAATAATTAAAGACAGCTTTTTTTTTTTAAGTGAAGAATTAGTTTATAGTTTATTCTGGTGAAAAACCATAGATTAAATGAGATTAATAAATAATAGTGATTCTTGTTTACAGATGTAGTGTTTATTTTTTAAATTGAAGCATTGCAATTTGCCCTGAATGAAAATTCAAAATTCCTGTTCGCAGTGCTTATTTTTAATAGGATGAAAAATTTAGTTCCTGAATTCTGTTTTTCTGTAAAATTCTTCATAACCTGAAAATATACATTTCTATGAAAGTTACCAGTAATATGTACACCACTTTGTTACTGTCTCTTCCCACCCTCACCTTAAGTATAGTGCAAGACAGATAAGACTGTGTGCCAGGGCTCCTGTATCTTTTTGTGGAAAGGTGCCATTGTAACGTGGCACCTCATGTCGGTAAGTCCAGCCAGCACTCAGGAACCTGAGTCAGGAGATTCTGGGAAATTCAAGTTCAGACTGAGCTACCTTGTTAAGTACAAGCATGCCAAGGAGAAGTAGCAAGATTTTGTCTCCAGGGTGGAGGTGGGGGTGTGGTGAGGGAAGTGTCGTTAGTTTCTCTGAGGAGTTGGACTGTTTTCTAAGATTTCATTGTAAACAAAAAAACTTTGAACTTGATAAAAAATAGATTTGTATCTGAAACTCCTGGAACACTAGATTTATTGTCATTTAATTTTGGATTCCTTGCTTCTGTTACTTGTCTTTCCCCCAACTCACAGCATCACTATAGTTCATCTCTGAGCACCTGCACGTGTCCATTCCTTCTTGTGTAGGTTGTCACTGGGGTACTTCTTCAGTAGCTGAGCTCCTACAGGCTTGAGGGCCGTGGCTCTTCTTCACTAAAGCATCTGTTCAAATTTTTACTGGTGTTTTTGTGCTTCCTTTTCTTTTGAGAGATTTGAAAGTTTTTGTTTCAAGATACAAATATTTTGTCAAATAAACTATCTGTAATTTCTTTCTAGTTTGTGGCTTTTTATTTTGTTAGCACTGACTTCACAGAGCAAAAATTAATTTTGATAATTTTTTCTTATTTCTTCTTCTTATTTCCAAGAATCGTTTTGCTACCCAAAGGCCACAAGATTTTGGCCTTTCTCTCTCTCTCTCTCTCTCTCTCTCTCTCTCTCTCTCTCTCTCTCTCTCTCCCTCTCTCCCTCTCCCTCTCCCTCTCCCTCTCCCTCTCCCTCTCCTCCCTCCCTCCCTCCCTCCCTCTCTCCTTCCTTCCTTTCTTTCTTTACTTATTTATTTACTTTATATCCTTAAGTCTCACCAATTTGAGTCTATAGGATGTGAAGTATGGATTGAAATTAAATATTTTTTGGGGGGGATGGATATGGGTGTCCAATTATCTCTGCACTATTTGTTGAGACTTACGGGTTCTCCTTTGAGATGACGTGACACTTTTATCAAAGACCAATTCTCATTTCTTATAGATTTATTTTGTGGCATTCTTTTATTGGTTTTGTCTTCTATCTTTTTGGCAATACTCTTGGATACAACAGCTTTGTTTTCAGTCTCATTGAGTGTGTGTGTACATGTGTACACATTGGGCAGCAAGTAATCAGATGTCAGAGGGCAATTTCTGCAGTTGATTCCCTCCTTCCACCTTTATGTGTGTTCCAGGTATTGAACTGAGGATGCCAGGCTTGCCTGGGAAGTACCATTATCCAGTGGCCATCTTGCAATCCAGTATTCAGCTTTAAGTCAGGCAGTTTTAGAAATCCAGTTTCTTTTTTGAAATGGTTTTGGCTCTTCTGTTTCTTTGCACTATCCTGTGTATATTTTAGAATCTACATAAAGAAAATACCGTTGGGATTGTTATTGGAATTATACTGAATCTATGAATCAGTTTGGGGAGAATTGATTTTGGTAACAAAACTGAAACCTTGAATTCATGAATGTAGTAGTTTCATTTATTCAGCTGAGCCTTGAGGTTTTTTTCCATTATCATTTTGTAGTTTTCACCATACATGGTGTAAACATTTTTGTTAGCTGACTCCTTTGTTAGGTTACTCCTTGTTTTCTACTTACTTTCATGTACTTGTATTCCTTTTCTCATTGCTGCAATCATTTACTTGACAAAAGCAGCTATAAAGGAAGGACGGGTATATTCTGCCTCACAGTACAGTCCACCATGGAGAGAGAAGGCAGAGCAGCAGGAGAGTGAGGTGGCAGATCACACTGCATCCTCAGTCAGGAAGCAGAGAGGCAGGAATGGTGCTGTCTACATTTACTGAGGGTCTTTCCACTCAGTTATCCTAATCTGGAAACTCCTTAGCAGTTAGGTCAAGAGTTGTCTCCTAGCCTGTCAAGTTGGCATTCAATATTAGTCTCACAAGACAGCTTAGTGTTTGAAACAAGGCCTGGAATGTACCCAGTTAAATATGCTATTCCAACACAGCCTTCAGAAATCAACACCTTTCTCAGAGGGTTAGCTTTTGCTGCAAATTATCACTTGTTCAAATGTCGGTCTCTGTTAGTCTGGCCTACTGGCTCACCCAACTGCAAAGCGTTCTTTCCATGTTAATGATTGACTTCTGTTAGGGTTTATAGGTATGTCTAACCAGTACTTACAAGCCAATAGTTATAGATTGATTAATGTTTTAAATGAAGGCTATTTATGTATTTTCCTTCTACTTTAAATTAGTTCATACTTTTATACTTCATACTAGCCTAAAGATTCCTTGCTCAACATAAAAATGTTTTTTAATTGCATTATTCTATGGCTGTGGGTGTTTTGCCTGCCTGTATTACTATGCTCCACTTGTGCACAGGAGTCTTGTGCTTGGTCCCATGGAGTACAGAGGAGGGTGTCTGATCCCTGGAACTGGAGTTGCAGACAGTTGTGTGCTACCATGTGGATTTTGGGAATCAAACCTGGGTCCTCTGTAAGAGCAGCAAGTGCTTTTTAACTGCTGAGCCATCTCTCCAGCCCACATGGTCAGTTAAAAACAGACTACCAGAATGGAACAACTTTCTTGTTGTTGTTTTTTAATTTACTATCATCATCTTCCAAGCTATTAAGTGTATTCTATTTGTTGTGAATTTTGTGTAAGGCTTTCTCTACTCATCTAAGAGAAATGCATGTTAACTGAGAGTGAAAGAAATTCAGTCATCTTGTCTTTTGGAGCACTACATCATCTGAAGTTTTGGGTTATGGTACTAGCATACATACTATCTCAAAAAAGTAAATTCATAGCCGGGCAGGCGTGGCACACGCCTTTAATCCCAGTACTCAGGAGGCAGAGGCAGGCAGATCTCTGAGTTCGAGGTCAGAGTGAGTTCCAGGACAGGCTCCAAAGCTACACAGACCCTGTCTCGAACATCCTCCCCTCCCCCAAATAATAAATTTGTACTAAATTGAGCACGGATTCTGAAGTGGATTTTAAAAGTATTTTCAGAAAAAACCCTGAAATTCCAATAATCTTATTTATTAAAAGTTGAACTTCTTATCCTTGTTAAATATGTTAACTTAAAAAAAAATGGTGGTGCATGCCTTTAACCCCAACCAACACTCAGGAGAATAGCCTGGAGAATGTAGCAAGTGGCAGCTAAGTCTTAACACAGTAGGCCTTTATCTTTTTTTTTTTTTAAACTTGTTGTAAGGTTGCCATGTTATTTTTCATTCTTCTCCTATGTTTCACTCAAGGTTAATAAAGGTGATTTTAAGGGGTTGGAGAGATGGCTCAGAGGTTGCGAGCACTTGGCTGCTCTTCCAGAGGTCCTGAGTTCAATTCCCAGCAACTGCATGGTGGCTCACAACCATCTATAATGAGATCTGGTACCCTTTTCTGGTGTGCAGACATACATGCAGGCAGAACACTGTGTACATAATAAATACATAATAAATAAATGTGTTCTATGGGAATTATGGCTTGGATGTTGTTGTTGGGTTGTTTTTGCTCTTTGTTCTTTTGGGGGCCCGCTATCCAGCTCCCAAATAAGTCACACACAGAGTCTTATTCTTACTTATGAATGCCTAGCCTTAGCTTGATTTATTTCTTGCCAGCTTTTCTTAACTTAAATTATCCCATCTACCTTTGGCCTCTGGGCTTTTTCCTTTTCTTACTTCTGTCATCTTACTGTCACTCTTACTTCATGGCTGGGTGGCTGGTCCCTGGTGTCCTAGTCCTTCTCTCCTCCCAGATTTCTCCTTCTATATATTCTCTCTGCCTGCCAGCCCCGCCTATCCTTTCTCCTGCCTTGCTATTGGCTGTTCAGCTTTTTATTAGACCAATCAGGTGTTTTAGACAGGCGGAGTAATGTCACAGCTTCACAGAGTTAAACAAATGCAACATAAACAAACGTGATACACCTTAAAATAATATTCCACAACACTTGGAGGTTACAGATATCATTTGGATTCATTTGAGCCTCCGTTCTTTTGATGTTTTGTTTGATTAAAAAAAAAAGTTCAGATGTTGAGATGCCAATTATCCTGTTCTGCATGCATGTCCTCTGTCTTTTCCTTTTGTGGTGCTAGAGAGCAGGTTCTTGTTCATGCTAAACAAATGTTCATGACTAAGTTACCTCCCTAGTTCGATTTGAATTTTGAGGATCCATTCATAGCAGACACTTTTAATTTCTTGTTACAAAACTATTTATGCAGACCAATACATAGATGAATCTTGTAGCAAAACTATTTCATTGTTTTCTATATTATTTCTTTATAGAATATTTCTTCTTGGTATCCCAGTAGCAAATCAAAGAAAGCTTTATGGATAAACGCAATGGTGGTGGTGATGACGTAGTACAATGAAACTACTCTTAAAGAGAGTAGATGAAAGTTAGATGTTTGTTACTTAACATTTTATGACTGACTTGGCTTCCTCCGGTGCCTATTTTATAAATAAGAACATGGATATGAGGATTATAAACATACAAATGTATATTGAGGAATGGTAGTTGATGTAATCTAACATGTTTATGTATCACTGTTGTCTATTTACTTACTGAGATAAAGGTCTCATTATATATTCCTGACTGACTTGGAAATCTATGGAGACCAGGTTGGCCCTTAACTCACAAAGATCTGCTTGCCTCTTCCTCCCAGTACTAGGTTTAAGGCATGCTCCATGGTACTAGGCACCTTTATTTTTAGTATGAAGTAGTTTTTTTTTTGTTTTTGTTTTTTTGAGACAGGGTTTCTCTGTGTAGTTTTGGTGCCTGTCCTGGATCTCACTCTGTAGACCAGGCTGGCTTCGAACTCACAGAGATCCGCCTGGCTCTGCCTCCCAAGTGCTGGGATTAAAGGGGTGTGCCACTGCCGCCCAGCAATCAGTGCTTTTTTTTTTTTTGTTTTTTGTTTTTTGTTTTTCAAGATGGCTTCTCTGTGTAGCTTTGCCTTTCCTGGAACTCACTTTGTAGACCAGGCTGGCCTCGAACTCCACAGAGATCCACCTGGCTCTGCCTCCGAGTGCTGGGATTAAAGGCGTGCACCACCACCGCCTGGCTAGTATGAAGTAGTATTTGTGGTTAAGCAGCATTAGGATGCAGTTGCTGTTTGGTTTTGAATAAGCCACAAGACAGATTTCTCAAAGTTATGCAGTTCTTTTTTATTCATTGTAAATAAAACAACAGGAGGTGTCTATTACCAAGTAGGTATAATCAGCTTGCAGTTATTTACACTAATTTAGCAATCACTAAATTTATCAGGGTGGGTTGCTCATGCCTGTAATCTCAGAATCTGGGAGGCTGAGGAGGGGGATTACTATGAGTTTCAAGGCCAGTGAGGATTAAATTATGAGACCTTGTCTCCAAAAATACCAAAAAGAGTGTTATAGTAGAATATAGTCATCTCAATTACCAAAGGACCAATTCCTAGAATTCATTGTTCTGATATCTCAGGATGTATTTATAATGTTTATTATGAAATAATTTCAAATTATTTTATCTTTAATCTTGTAATCACTTGTAATTAATAGTAATTAATAGTCAATGGTTGTTCAAGCACCTCCCCTAAACCAAGTTTTTCTGAATTCCTAGCATCATAGTGACTAGTTTTTATTCAGTTGCAAATGTTGATATAGAATGGAATCTTCTTTTTCCTTTCTTAAATAATCATGAGCACAATGATGAATCAGCAGAAAGAGCAGCGATATTTAAGCATACACATACTTTTTCCTTCTAATTTAGTCATTTATGTTGTGATATTTTACACAGAAAGTTTAGTGACTGCTTTCATTTGCAGGTGAATAATCTAGGCATTAGAAATTAAAACAAAGAAATCAAAAAGAAAATACAATTTTTTGCTCCAGAGAGTTTTGTAGTATAGATAGGGAGACAAAAACAGCAATAGCAGTGAACAGGAAAAAAAAAATCCATCAAGCAAATGGAATGACCTAATAGCTCTCCAGCTTGCAGCTGCCGTTTCAGAATATAGAATGTAGAGATTATTGTATGTGCCCCAACGATCTGCTGAGGCTTTGTTATTGTTGCTTTCTCATGAAAGAGTATTAAATTTTTCCAGATGTGTTTTCTGTACCATTAAAAATGTTATTTTTCCTTACTCTATTAATGTGATTTATTATGTTGATTGACTTGCGTATTAGCCATTTTCTACTAACTTTTTATGCCAAATTCAGTTTATATGTTGTTTGTGTTTGGGTACCTCAGAGATAGGAGGAGTTATGACAAAGACCATATGATTTGCAAAGCCTAATACATTTTCTGTTTATCTTTTTTTTTTTTAAATGATGAGGTTTCAGGCCTTTTGTATTTAATCATATAATGCTCCATACTACTGAACTGCACCTCTAGCTGCCTGTTTACTTTGGAAAATACTTTCCAACATTACAATGATCAGTTTACACAGTTTTTTAGTGTGTATTTCAGATATGCTGACTAATATGTGCTGATCAGCTGTTTTTGAATTACTTTTCTTACCATGTAGTCCTTTGTGATTTATTTCCTTGTCATAGAAATAATAAGGGCACTTGTTCTAAGAGAACACTACAAAGCTCCAGCAGTTGGGAGGCAAAAACAGGAGGATCACAAGTTTGAGACCACTCTGTACTATATATTATACCAAGACCCCATGCCCCAAAATGTAATGTTAATATTGTCTTTTCTAATTCCATTTCATGGGTTAATATCATTGCTGTATATTGCTCATAAAATTGTGGGTTTTCTTTTTTTCATAGGTGTACGTGGAATTTGATGACCTTGAATGGGATAAACGGGAGTGGGTTAAAGTTTATGAAGATTTTTCAACTTTCTTGGTGGAATACCACTTAATCTGGGCCAAAAGGAACGACCCTAGCAAGACTCAGGGATCAAAGAGCAGACAAATTCAGTGGCCTGCACTGGTAAGATCTGTTCATGTTTTACTAAGTGTTTTTAGTTGTTTTTTTAAGATGAATAGGCATTGAATGTAAGTTGATATGTGTCTTGCCAAATATAGTTTAATATTCATGAAAAAGTGTGATCTAGCGGAAGTTTTAAAGCACTATTGTAATTACCAGTTTTCTATGTCAGTTTGGTTAACATTTTCAGCATATTTAGTTGCTCTATCCAATCAGTAAAAGCTTGAATTTGGTTATAGACTACTTGAGAAACAGTCATCCAAATGTTTTCTGTATGGTGTGAAACAGCTTTGTTGAAAGAAGCTTTAAAGTGAAAGGGAGACACTCGAATTTACAAAGCATCAGAATCACATGAGTCTTGTTAATTTATATCAGGAAATGGTCTAAGAAAATATTTTAATAAAGTTTCCATTAGTTTAAAGATGTCTTAGTTAGGGCTTCTATTGCTGTAAAGAGACACCATGACCATAGCAACTCTTATGAAGGAAAACATTGAATTGTGGTGACTCACATACAGTTTCAGGGGTTTAGTCCATTATCATGGCGGGAAGAATGGCAGCATGCTGGGAGACATGGTGCTGGAGAAGGAACAGAGAGTTCTATATCTTGATCCCCAGGCAGCAGAAGCAACTGTCCCACACTAGGCATTGTTTGAACAAAGGAGACCTCAAAGCCTACCCTCACAGTGGCATACTTCTCCCAACAAGGCCACTCCTACTCCAGCCAGGCCATGCCTCCTAAATACTGCCACTCTATAGACCAAGCATTAAAACACACAAGTCTGTAGAAAACAAGCATATGAACTAAACAAGATTACTAAATTCTGGTAGGCAAGCCAGGCATTAAAAAAAAAAAGTTAAGCCAGGTTCGTACACCTTTGATTCTAGCAGGTGAAGCTCAGTGAGTTCCATGTAAGCCTGGTCTACATAGTGAATTCCTGGCCAGCCAGGGCTATGTATTGAGACCCTGACCAAATAAACTAAATGTCACAAACAGTTAAATGTGTCACATATCAGTTTTGATGACATGGATCAACAACAACAAACAATTCAGTTCTAACACGTTTGAATTCTTTGTTTCTTTTTATATTTGCATTACTGATGTGATGCTAGTGATCATCTAGTTTCTCATTCTGGGAATATTTTAGTTGAAAAGAGAATATTAGTCATCTAATATACAATGTAGTATACTAAGAACCAAGATTTTACGTTAGATTTCAGATCCTGACTACTATTTACTATGAGTTTCTGGGCTAAGATACATTATTTATTCTCTGTATGGCTCACGTTGTTTATTATAGTAGCTACTGCACAAGATTTTTAAAAATTAAACAAGAGAATTTATAGCTCAGAAATTCAGAATAGCATTGGAATGAGTTTTGGCCATATATAGTCTTTGAAGAGTATCTTTACAAGATCATATTTACTTTTGATACCTTTTTTTCTTAGAAGGCTTTCCAGAACCAACTCAGGTTTGATAATTTCCTGGAACTTATAGAACTTAATTTCCTGGAACTTATAGAACTTAGTGAAAATTAATAAAACACTTAAGCCTACATTTGCTACTTGGGAGTTTTCAGCTAGTATGTATTCCTAATTAGCTGGAGGATTATTTACTCAGGGAAAGTGAAGGGCCAGAGCAAGGAGGACAGAATGGCATCAAAGTCAACATGGGCATGCAGTTAGAAACCCATCCAACCACCTCATGCAAAAGCAATTTGTTTTCTTTTAGTATGTATGTGCATATGTGAATATGTGCAGGTGGTTGTGGAGGCTGAGAGCCTCAAATCCTCCTGGGGCTGGAATTACAGGTGGTTGTGAGCCACTTGATGTTGATGCTGGAAATTGAATTCTGGTCCCCTTGAAAGAGATTTATGTACTTTTAACTTTTGAGCCACCTCTCCTGCCCTCTTATAAGCAATTTCTAAACTGCTTTATTGTCTATAAATTAAAAAAAGAATATATTGTTTCTGTGTGTAAATGGGTGTGTACATGTGTGGAAGTCAGAAAGATAGCTGTCACAGTTCTTTTTACTCTGTGGGTCCCTGGAGATCAAATTTAGGTTCAGACTTGGTAGCAAACAACTGTTGGCCCCTGATTGTGATTTTAAAAGCATTGTTATATTGGTAATTTATGTGTATATGTATTTTATGTTTGCTTTTCTTTTAGTCTTTTAAAAAACATTTTACTTATTTTTTTTAATAATAATTTTTTAAAATTTATTTTATTTATATAGATCTGTGTGTGAATTTGTACATAGAAGTGCATGTACCAAAGGTGGACAGAGTAGGTGATCAGATCCCATGTAGCTGCAGTTAGAGAAAGCTGTGAGCCACCAGACATAGGTATTGGCAGTTGAATTCACGTCCTGTAGAAGAGCAACTAATGTGGGTGGGGAGTTTCCTCCCCTCAACTTTTTTAAGGTGTTACTGTGTAGTACTGGCTTACCTGGAACTTCATAGGTAGTACAAATTGGCCTCAAATTTGTGGCGATCAGGTCTTTCTTGCCTTTAATCTCAGCACTGGAAAGGCAGATGCAAAGTGATCTCTGTGAGTTCAAGGTCAGCCTGATGTACGTAGTGAATGCTAGAACAACCAGGGCTGTGTCGAGAGACCCTGTTTCATAAAGCACAAACTGTGGCAGTCCTTCTGCCTCTGCCTCCTAAGTGCTTGGATTATGGATGTGTGCCCTAGTGTCCATTTTTATTTCATGCTGGGGTTTGAACTCAGAGCTTTGCGCATGTTATCCAAGCAACTCTACCATCTGAGTTATGTTCCTAGCTCAGCAGAAATGTACTTGTAGTAAAGGCTTGCTTACTACATTGCAGGTAGTTTTCTTTGTTGTTTATATAATTCCTTTGAGTTAAATAGTGTTATCTCTGACCACTGTGTACAGCTGAGGCACAGTGTAGTTGGTTGGTTAAGTACCATGAAGAGAACTGGGACAAGTGTGCTGAAAGGCTTATGTAACTGAATAGTATTAGCTTTAAAAGTAAATCTTAGTGCATCTTCTTGTGTATTTCCTGGGGCATCCTTAGTTAACTGTTTGTCATTTCAGACTTTGGAAACTGTTTTCCCCTCTCTTCCTCTTTAAACTTTTCCTTTGTAAACACATTGATATTTTTTATAAGCCTTGTTTTGTGTATGTTTCTGTACACATCTGTTCAGTGAGGTGTCTCTCCAGTCTGTGAATTCCTTGTATAGAACTAGTCTGTTAAATGTGATTTTTGATACTTTAAGGTTCTAAAGTTGAAGTATAAATTATGAACAACTAAGAATACCTTTCTAAACCCATGTAATAGTCTCTAAACTGGGGAAACCCGAAGATGAGTATTCAGTCTTAAGACATCCTAGGCATTTCAGGTAAGAAAAAAAAATGCTATCCTGAATATTTTTCCTATTTTCTCTGAGGGTCAGTGTGTAAACCATATCAAAGTAATTCACTTTTACAGTATAAAAAGGAAGATCTAAGCCATTATAGATCAAGTGTTTTAAATTTCTCTCCCACTTTCTAGTGAACAGTGCCAGAAAGTACCTTGTATTGTAACAGATGAGTATGAAAAATGTCTTGTATTTGGTAATTTATGAAGTGTGGTTAATAAGTATCTATGTGGTGCTGATGTATGGGAGTAGATTTTACCTCTTGCAGTTATCATCTATACTCTGAATAAGGCTTTTTATTTTCATGTAAAATAAATGTCTTCAAACTTAGTTTTTTTCCTCATTATAATACAGCAAGTTTTGATATAAATAGCCGCATGGCACACAAACAAGCTCACACACACACACACACAAACTATGAAAATTAAAAATAAATTAATTTTACTTAATTAGAACTTCCTGTATTACTATGATTGGGGAAACTGAGTCATAAACCTTATTATCAACATGTAAAAAAACCCTTTGCTCTGTATTAAGGAGTCTCAGGTTCTTTTGTTGAATCATAGTGTTACCTTAACATCATTGCTATATGCATCTTAATATAACTTGCTTCTTGAGGTAAACATGTTGCCTATGAACTTCTAGGATTTATAGCCTATTAATTACTGTGTTGGATTTGACCAGTAGTTCTCAACATGTGGGTCGCAATACCATTGGAGCTGAATGACCCTTTCATAGGGGTTGCCTAAGACCACCTACATATCAGATATTTACATTACAATTCATACTAGGAGCAAAATTATAGTTATGAAGTAGCAATGAAAATAATTTTATAGTTGGGAGTCACCACAACATGAGGAATTGTATTAAAGGGTCGCAACATTAGGAAGGTTGAGAACTACTGGAGTGTAGAGTATTCTAGTCCTAAGTCCTTACATTTAACATAATAAACTATTAGTAGAAACAAAACATGCCTGTGATTTGTGTACAGTTTCATGTTAATCATAACTCAAGGCCAGTTTTTGAATGTGCATCTTCAGGGTCTCATGTTCTAAGTGTGCTGTGGGTTGTTCAGTATGGCAAATGTGTTGCTCTGATTGGTCAATAAATAAAACACTGATTGCCCAGTGGCTAGGCAGGAAGTATAAGCAGGACTAACAGAGAGGAGAAAAGAAAGAACAGGGAGGTGGAAGGAGTCACTGCCAGCCGCCGCCAGGACAAGTAGAATGTGAAGATGACAGTAAGCCACGAGCCACGTGGCAAGGTATAGATTTATGGAAATGGATTAATTTAAGCTATAAGAACAGTTAGCAAGAAGCCTGCCACGGCCATACAGTCTGTAAGCAATATAAGTCTCTGTGTTTACTTGGTTGGGTCTGAGCGGCTGCGGGACTGGCAGGTGACAAAAGATTTGTCCTGACTATGGGCAGGCAGGAAAACTCTAGCTACACCAGTGAGTTCTATCAAGACATCTCAAAGATGAGTCTTTTTATCAAATGTCAAAGCTTTGTGTATCAACAAACACTTCAGTGCTTTCTTATCATTGGTAAGCATCTTTTGGCAAATGGGTAGTAGATGGCTGGAGAAATGGCTCAGCAGTTTAGGACCTGAGTTCAATTCCCAGCATCCATGTAGTGTTACCCCAGGGGATCTGATGACATCTTCTGGCCTCTGCTGACACCACATTTGCATATGGTGCACATATGTATGTTCAGGCAAAGCATCCATGCATATTTAATAAAATTTCACAAAACAACACATGGGTAGTATAGTCATGTTTCATATATGACTTATTTATTATGTTACTTCTCTCTGTATAATGATCGATCGCCCACTGAGATTATAATGAAGCTGAAAAAGTGATGGCACCTTATGGATTTGCGATACCTTTTCTCTCTGTGTTTTTTTTTTTTTAATTAAGGTGATTTTTTTAAAAAAAATAATTTATTTAACTTTATTTTATGTGCATTGGTGTGAAGGCGTCAGATCCCCTGGAACTCAGGTTATAGACAGTTGTGAGCTGCTATGTAGGTGCTGGGAATTGAACCCAGGTCCTCTGGAAGAGCAGACATGCTCTCAACCGCCGAGCCATCTCTCCAGCCCCCTTTTCTGTGTTTTTATATACACAAATACTTAGCTTATGTTTTAATTGCCTGAGTATTCAACATAGTAATATGCTTTATTGATTTGTCCACTAGAAGCAAGATTTGTGTACATATATATTGTATCATTTTTAAAAGAATTGTCTACTGATGACATTTGTTAGAACATGTCCCCATAATTAGTTGATATACAACTATACTTAGCACATTTTTAGCTTTTAACTTTTTAAATTTTAATATAAAATGACAATTGTTTGGGGTTGGAGTTATGGTTTAGCAGATAAAAATACTTAACTCTTCTTGCAGAGGACCCGGTTTTGGTTCCATGCAACCAAAGTAGTAACTTAACAACCATATGTAACTTCAATTCCTGGGGAGTTGATTCTGCCTTCTGACCTCTATAGACACCAGGCTGCCAACAGTGCACAGACAGACATTCAGACAAAAGACAAAACAGCCAGACAAAAACATACAAATAAATGTATCTGTTTTTAAAAGTGAAAATTGTTTTTAACATGAACTTTAGGATACCTGTATTAGTTGATATTAATATAATTTATTGTTTTTTCATGATGAAATTTATTTATTGAGAGTTTCATGTATTTCAAGTTACCCTGAAATTCTCTGTAGGTGAGAGTGCCTTTGATGTCCTGCTCCTACCTCACCCTGGACTACAGATGTGTCACCATGTCAACAGTGATGCTGGAGATTAGATTGTGTGTATGGGAAGGCAAGCACCCTTACCAACTGTCCTAGTCACTGCTGTGAAGAGACACCACAACCAAGTCAACATAACAGAAAGCATGAAACTGGGGGCTTGCTTACAGTTTCAAGCCTGAGTCTGTGACCATCATGGTGGGAAGCATGACAGAGGGAAGGCAGGCTTGGCACAGGAACAGTAGCTGAGAGTTTGCATCTGGATCAGAAGCATGAGGCAGAGAATAAGAGACACTGGGCCTGGTGTGAGCTTCTGAAACCTCAAAGCCCATCCTACTCCCCGGTGACACTCCTCCTGCAACAAGGCCAGACTTCCCAGCCCTTTAGAAATAGTCCCTCAGCTGGGAACCAGACGTTCAAATATGGGAACCATAGGGTTGTTGTCTCTCACACCACCACACTAGCCCCATGACTGAATTTATAAACAGAAGAAACAGTGTATAGCCCAGGCTTCAAACTACTTTCTTTTGCTCCTTTATGCCAGGAGGAACTAAAATTGATGGGGTGTTCTCCATTTTCAAATTTTTTCTCTGTTTAGTTGTATGTGTTAACAAGTCTATTTAATAGTTGCTGTGGTGAAAATGGAAGACCTTGATTTAAATTAGGTACTTCATCAGTTTGGATTTTCCTCATAGGCAATTGTAAGTAATGGAGTTGCTATACTATAAAGAGTCCTTTTGAGGCCTCACAGAAGTTAATGCTTTGCTAGTAAAACATTACTTTATATCCAAAAAGTTTTGATTTTCATTTACTGTTCTATAAATCAATAACATAGTAGTACATCTCACTGCTGTCTGTTGAGACCTCAATCTGTGAGAGAGAGTTTATATGTGTATAATGTATTCTTGGGATTTTTTTTTTTTTTTTTTTTTTTTTCTTCTGAGACAGGGTTTCTCTGTGTAGCTTTGCGCCTTTCCTGGGACTCACTTGGTAGACCAGGCTGGCCTCGAACTCACAGAGATCCGCCTGCCTCTGCCTCCCGAGTGCTGGGATTAAAGGCGTGCGCCACCACCGCCCGGCAGGGATTTTTTTATTTAACATTTTATTTCCTATTTTATATTTCTTCTTGGTAATTCTAAAGAGATAATATAAGTAAATATAATACTGTCTCATAAATTTAAAAAGCAGAGTTGTGCATATTCAACACTTTTCTTTTTTACAAAAGAAATAAGATTAGTGTGAAAAGTCAGATGGATAGTTATACTTGTTTACATACACGTAACGGTATTTGTCAAGGATACATAAGACACCAAAGATCATAGGTACCATTGTGTATATTTTCAGGAGAGGGGAATCAGCCTGCTGTGATGGAAACAGAGAAGAGGGGAGAAAGGTGTGTGCGTGCGTGCGTGTGTGCGTGCGTTTTTCAAGCTGGTTTGGAATTGATCTTTCTCAGGCCTGTTTCTTGATTACCTGTATGCGTTACCACACTCCCATTATACTTTTTTCCTTGTTTTATTTAGTTTGGATATTATTTAAATATACAGTCTACTAGTAAAAAATTAAAACATGTTTATTTATTGATCCTTTTTTAGATGTTATAATTTTTTTTTTTTAATTTTTGAGACAGGGTCTTATTATGTATTCCTGGTTGTCTTGGAACTATCTATGTAGATCAGGATTACCTTGAACTTAGAGATCTACCTGCTTTTGCCATCATGTCCAGCACCAACAAAATTCATTTCTTAGTTTCTAATCTAATGCTCTTGTATTAAAAAAATTCTCCCAGCACTCAGGAGGCAGAGGCATGAGGAGCTGTGTGAGTTCGAGGCCAGCCTGGTCTACAGAGCGAGTTCCAGGACAGGCTCCAAAGCTACACAGAGAAACCCTATCTTGAAAAACAAACAAACAAAAAATTTATGAGATTGGATATTTATGTACCTGTATAAATTATTTTTGTTTATTTTATTCTATACTAAATAATAATGGAAGTTTATTTATAATGTTACCTGTGGGGGTCAACTAGTGGAAAGCTGTTGTGTGACATTTAAGTCTTAAACTGTGCTCTTTACTAGTAGATTAATTTGAAGTTGGCATTCTAAGCCATTAGAGTGTGGTGGTATGGGCCTCTGCTCTCAGTACTCTGGAGGTAGAAGCAGGAGGATCAGGGGAGATCCTGGTACCCCTCAGACACAGAGAGTTTGGGGCCAGGCTCCTTGTGACACCCTGGGAACAGTTGTGCAGATGGCTCAGGTTAGGGCACTGACCACCAAGCCTGGTGACTCAGACTGTCACCCTAACCAAATTGTGGAAGGGAGAGATGGCTTCCTCAGGTTGCCCACCTGACTTTTCCCTGTGAATGATAGGGTTCACAGGAATACCACCCTCCCTCTGAAATATTAGGAGATGTAATTTAAATATTTAAATCCACCATCAAAGGCATTTGAATTAAACTAAGTAATGGTAATAATGTGGAATGAAACTTGAAAGACATTAAAACTAGCATCAGGGCTAGGGTGTAGCTCAGTGCTCATGCTGGCTTCTCATGCTAGAAGCCCTAGGGTGTGGGGGGCACTAGGTGTAAAGTAGAAGAAGAGCTCAGAAGTTTGCTGTTTTCAGGTGTATCCAACGTAAAAAAAATGTCCATATGTCTTTTGGCACTGCAGCACAACATCATCACATGTAAATTCATGCTCTAGACTGTGCAGTTGTATTACAAAAAACAAAACAAGACAAAATACCCCCCCATACAAAGCTTATATTTAATCAAGTTTACAGTTTTATGTTTGGTTATATTTGTAGCCATCCTTCTTTGGTGGCATGTCAGCTGTGGGCCATAGGTTATACACACAAATGTTATTTAATATGCACACTGACTCATAGATGGTATTCATTTTTCACATTTGAAGAAAACATATATTTACTGTCCCCGGTCGTGATCCCCCCCCCCAATCAATATCTCTTTCTATTTGTTTAGGCTCTTGTAAGATGAATCTTAAATGGTCTTAGAAATAAGAAACAAACAAACAAAACGGCATCCAGGTATTGGAGCGAAAGCTGGAAGATCAGAGAGACAGAGCAAGCCACAGCCAACCTCACCTCGCCAACTCCTTAGCCGATTCTGTTTCCACAAATCCTCAGACTGTAAACCTCTGAGTCCTTACCTGGAAGGGATATCAGCTGAACTGCTTAAAAGCCTCTCTATTTTCTGGTCCTCATGCCTAATATACCTTTCTGCTTCCTGCCATCATTTCCTGGGATTAAAGGTGTGTGTCTTTCCCAAGCAAGGACCTGAAATCTCAAATGCTGGGATTAAAGAATTGTGCCACCACGCCTAGCTCTGTTTCCAGTGTGGCCTTGAAATCACAGAGATCTTGATGGATCTCTGCTTCTGGAATGCTAGGATTAAGGGTGTGTGTCACCACTGTCTGGCCTCTATGTCTAATCTAGTGGCTCTTCTGTTCTCTGACCCCAGATAAGTATTATTAGGCTACATAATATATTGGGGGACACAATATATCACCACAGGATCTAAAGTTATACCCATAGATAAAGGTCAGTTGTTCTTCACTGCAGCTTGTAAATCTTGTTTATCAATCCTTGTAATCTGATGGTTTTAGTTATTTATTACTGCTTTTTTTTTTTTTTTTTTTTTTTTTTGGTTTTTGGAGACAGAGTTTCTCTGTGTAGCTTTGTGCTTTTCCTGGAACTCTCAGAGATCCACCTGGCTCTGCCTCCTGAGTTCTGGGATTAAAGGCTTGCGCCACTATGCCCAGCTCTTATTTATTACTGTTAAGGTAAAATCTTATACAACATTTTAAACACATAGAGAAATACAATTTTTGTGCAGTGAATTTTTTCTTTGCCAGTGATTTTCTAATTTTTTCAAATGTTCACAATGTTGATTAAAACACAGATAAGTGTTGGGTACAGTCATTGAAGTCATCATTGTATCATTGTTGATGGCAAAATAACTGCTTTAAGGAATTTTCTAAATTAAAAACTGCACAGAAGGGATTGGGGGTGTCACCTTGGTGGTAGGATATATGCTTAGCATACATGAGGCTCTGGATTTAATATCTAGTACTAAAAAACAAACCACTGTGACTGAATACTTTTTCAGCTTGTAGATTAGCACACCCAGAAAATACAATAATCATATAGCATACCAAATTAAATGAAGGTGGCTTCTTAAGTATCTGGATTTTTTTTTGTGTGTGTTAAGCCTTTCCCAGATACTTTAAAGGCTACATAAGTAAAATTCTGGGATACTACCTTGTTACCTTACTGTTGGTACTAGTTGGAACTAACTAGTTATTATTTACTTTTAAGAGTAATAATTAGTTACAGATTTTTCATAATTTCTTAATTTATGAAAAGTTGCTGCTTTTATTGTTCATATTTAATAGTGATTTGAAAACCAGTGGGGTCAGAGGTTTGTCTGTGAATATACTTTACCTCATTATTATCTTTGTAAGGGGAAAACAAAATAATTGACTCATTAGATGCAGATAATGAGTCCCCTTTAAAGACTACTGAAGCATCTGGCAGGTTTATTAGTGTGGACCATATACTGAGTTCCTCAGAGGGAATAGGCTAGTCTCTAGATTTCTAATTCTGAAAGCACTGTGCTTTACCTTTGGCTTTTGGAAGTAAGTTAAAGCAAAACTGTTCTTTGGCATGAAGTGCATTCCCTTAGTTGACATAGACAGCGCAAAATGATGATCAAGTCCAGGACATAGAAAAACCATCATGATCCTTTCCACAAAATAATAAAAAGAGGACAGAGCTTAGAGAAGAATTTGTTTATAATAGACCTTTATGTATTTGTTTTTTGAGTCAAAATCTGGATTGATTACTCTTTAGATTTGTTGCAAGACTATGTAAACTTGGAGTTGCAGTTGACTATTTTTATAAGTAAGGTTTTCTTATTTAGAAAGTATATCATTTTTTCCCCTATATCCCTTTTGTTCCCATCTCTAGCTGTGCTCCGTCATCCAGTGGAACTGGCCCTGAGATGCTTCTTTGAGAAATGATACTTGACTGGCACATTTTAAAAACTTTCTTGAAGTAGTATGCATGTGTGTGGACTTAATACTTTGGAAGTAAATCTTCGATGTTTTTAAATGGAATCATTGTGTTGGAATACTTCCTAACCTGCTAATCCAGAAACCTGATGACATTCTACTTCCTGATTCTTTGACCACCCCTTCCCCCTTCTTGTGGTTGTACTTTTTTCCTTTTTTAGTTTGTAGAATGTTCTCTTTATCCCTAAGTTTCTGAAATTTGATTGTGATGTTTCTTTGAATCCCAGTATTGAAGCTTAACTTTCTTCAGTCCTGGGAAATATTCTTTAGTCCTCTTCTCTCCTTTCTATTTTCTGTTTTCTTCTTTGGTGATAGGCTCTTTGCCTTTTCTCTTAGGAAGGAACCAGTCTCTTTGGTAAGGATGAGTTTGTCAGGGTTCTGGGTACAAAATGAGGGGGAAAGAATAAAGTTCTTGGTCGTTAGCTATTAGTTGCTAATTGGTTTAATTATGATGAAGTGCAGAAGTGACTTTGGGTTATTCTCTAGAGACACTCTTTTTATTGTTTTTTGGAGACAAGTTATCTCTTCCATTGTAGACTAGGCTGACTTTGAATTCAGAGATCTGCCTGGAGTGCTGGGATTAAAAGAGTACCAACGCTGCCCTGCCCAAGAGAGAGCCTCTAATAAAATACATATAATTACCTTATCTAGTGTTATTTAAGCTTTGATAAATGAGGTAGAACGATTGACCACAGTGCGTCCTTATCCTAATGAATATTGATAGTTGTGATGAATGACCATCATTATCAGTTTAATCTCCTGGGAGATATACCCTGAGCTTCTCAGTGAGGGAGTTTTCAGAAAGGTTTGACAGAGAAGGGAAGACCTACCCTGAGTGTGGACAGCATTGTTACATGGCCAGTGTCCAGGAGTGAATAAAAGGGAAAGGAGATAAATGGTTGAGCAGATTGTTCATCTGTTTCCCTGCTTTATGGCTGTCATAGCTGCCTCATAGTCCTGCCACTCCACCTTCTTGTACAGTCACAGAGGACTATACCCTCAATCCAGGAGCCACAACACACCCTTCCTTAAGTGGTTTTATTAATTATTTTGCTACAGTAAAAAGAAAAGCAGTACGTGTAGAAGTGAGGCCCTTATGCAATTACTTACATTTACTCCAATGTTTAGGTAATATATTACTTTAATAGTAGTGTGATGTTAATAGTTACTGTTATTTAACATTCTTACAATTGTCCTATAGATTGAAAGATGGAAACACTTAATAATAATTATTGTACTTGCATATATACATATTTTCAAAATATTTTGGAATTTTTAAAAATAAAATGCAGATTAAGTATTAATGTATTAAAAAGAATGTAGCTTCCTCTCACACATAACCAGACCAAAATTTAAAGATCAAACTGCAGAAGCTATAATGATCCAAAAATTAGTCTAAAATTAGTGTATCACATATACTCTGGTGTGGAGTTGGGGATTGAACCCAGGATCTTGCATATATTAGGTAATTGCTCTACCACCAAGTCGTAGTCCCAGCCTTCATGGAGGTATTCGTGAAGTACATTATTACCTGACCACTTACTGCTGAAACACCTAATGGTTTTTACATACCATCTGTACTGACGCTATTCTCTGCTCTTTGTTGTCCTTACTCTTACTGGAGATAAACCAGTGCTTGTGCCTGCCTGGCAACATTTCAACTACTTTGCTGCAGTCCTAGCCTGTATATTATCTAGTTAAACATGGCCCATATGCAATATTCATTACCTGAAACTGTATCACTCTATGTATGAAAGAGCTAGGACTATAATAATAGTCTAAGTTTATGTTAAAAAATTCAAGACAAAAAAGCAAAGTTTTATATAAGTCCTTTTCCCTTCTACAACATAATCCTCTACCTAAATATCCTGTGTATTAGAGGCTAAGAATTGTTCACTGTGAATTTTATTAACAATATGGTGAACCATCCTGAGATACTACTCACAGATGACACAGTTCTGTAACAATAGTCTGTTCATTCATCATTCATACCTTTGTCCATATGTATTATCTAGTTTCACTAATCTTTTTGTATATAATTTGGATACAGCTGCTCCTGAAATTACCATAGATTGCATGGTAAGAAAGTTTTACCTAACTCTAGATTAGATAGGCATTAAAAGTTTACAAATAAAATATTTAGTGGTAATAAGTCAGAAAGAAATTTTCATTGAAACAGTCCTTTGGTTTACTTACAATTTTAAAATTTTATTAAAGAAAAAAAATTATTAAAGAATGTACATACAGCTGGTCATGTGACATCCAGACTCCAGGGCAAGCTGAAGAGCATGCATACATGCCTAGTGTTCAGCTCACTTCCCCTGCTCTTAGACAGCTCAGGACTCAAACTCAGTGAATGGTGTGACTTAGTTAAGCTTTCTATTGCTGTGAAGAGACACCATCCCCACAGCAACTCTTATAAAGGAAAATGTGGTGATAGTATGTTCCCCAATATATTGTGCACCCTAATAAACTTATCAGGGGTCAGAGGACAGAACGGCCACTAGATAGACATAGAGGCCAGAAAATGGTGGCGCACAGACACCTTTAATCCTAGCATTCCAGAGGCAGAGATCCATCTGGATCTCTATGAGTTCAAAGCCACACTGGAAACAGCCAGGCATGGTGACTCATGCCTTTAATCCTAGGAAGTGATGGCAGAAAGGAGAAAGGTATATAAGGCGTGAAAACCAGGAACTAGAGCTGGTTAAGCTTTTAGGCTTTTGAGCAGCAGTTCGGCTGAGATTCATTTGAATGAGGACTCAAAGGCTTCCAGTCTGAGGAAACAGCATCAGCAGACGAATTGGCAGGGTGAGGTGGCTGTAGGTTGTTCTGCTTCTCTGATCTTCCAGCATTGACCCCAGTACCTGACTTCAGGTTTGTTTTTATTAATAAGACCTGTAGCAGGAATCTTAAAAGTTCTTATTAATAAAATCAAACCCGAGATCAGTTATTGGGGTCCATGCTGGTAGATCAGAGAGACAGAACAAGCCACAGCTATCTCACCTCGCCGGATCCTCAGCTGGTCTTGTTTCCCCAGACTGGAAGCTTCTGTGTCCTCATCCCAATGGCTCTCAGCTGAACTGCTGCTCAAAAGCCTGAATGCTTAACCAGCCAAATGCTTAACCAGCCAAATGCTTCTAGTTTCTGGTCCTCACGCCTTATATATCTTTCTGCTTTCTATCACCACTCCCTGGGATTAAAGGCTGGCTTTCTGGGATTAAAGGTGTGTGTCACCATGCTTGGCTATTTCCAATGTGGCCTTGAACTCACAGAGATCCAGAGGGATTTCTATCTCTGGAATGCTAGGATTAAAGGTGTGAGTGCCACCATTTTCTAGCCTTTGTATTTAGTGGCTATCTGTTCTCTGACCCCAGATACATTTATTAGAGTACACAATATTTTGGGGAACACAATACCACCACAAAGACCTTCTAACAATTTGTGATACAACTAATGATAAATGTTAATTTTTTACATTACCCTTAAAATATTGGCTGAATATTGTAGTACGAATCTTAAAAGTTCTTATTAATAAAATCAAACCGGAGGCCAGTTATTGGGGTCAATGCTGGTAGATCAGAGAGACAGAACAAGCCACAGCTACCTCACCTTGCTGGATCCTCAGCTGGTCTTGTCTCCTCAGACTGGAGGCCTCTGAGTCCTCATCCAGAATGGGTCTCAGCTGAATTGCTGCTAGAAAGCCTGAATGCTTAACCAGCCAAATGCTGCTAGTTTCTGGTCCTCACGCCTTATCTACCTTTCTGCTTTCTACCACCACTCCTTGGAATTGAAGGCTGCTTTCTGGGATTAAAGGCATGAGTCACCAAGCTTGGCTGTGTCCTTGAACACATGGATTTCTGCCTCTGGAATGCTAGGATTAAAAGCATGTGCTACCACTGCCTATCCTTTATGTTTAATATTGTGGCTGCTCTGTCTCTGACCCCAGATAAGTTTATTAGCATGCACAATATTTGGGGGAATACAATACCACAGAATATTTTATACTGCTGGGCAGAGAGCATCCTCAATTTTCACAATTGTGATTGATATTCTGATTATGTGATTGTCAAGACTGAGAATGATACTTTGGAATAAATACATAATACCAAATGGAAGAAATAAGTTTAGGGCCTTTTCAAAAATTACTGGAAATTCTGACCTAAACCCCAAGCTAAAGTCATTATATAACATTCAAGTCAGAAACTCAAACAGCATTTTTTGGGGGGGTAGGGGTTCGAGATAGGGTTTCTCCATGTAGCCTTGGCTGTCCTGGAACTTGCTCTGTAGACCAGGCTTGCTCTGCCTCTGTGTATTCGTGTCCAGTCTGGTCTACAGAATGAGTTTCAGGGCTATGCAGAGAAACCCTGTCCTGAAAAACCAATCAATCAATAAATAAATAATAGAAAAAAGAATGCAATATGTGTACGTATATTACATGCCTAAAAAGTAAAATAATTATTAAAATGCACTTGTTTAAACGATTAGCCAATACGACTTTATTTTCCAACATTGTCAGAAGCATGATTTTCAGAGGAAATGGTACTAAAAGTCTTAGGACTAGTTCTTGGAAGGATTATTTCTATTAAGCGGATCCTTTAAAGGAATCTTGATAAGCACCTTTATATGCTGTAGAAGATGTAGCTAAAATAATAATACATTTATGTATTTTAAAGTTTGGCAGTAAAGTATATTCTCAAATCTTGGAGGTAGTTTTTGGTTTTGTTGTTGTTCAGCAGATTAAAGTGACTAAGGAATTGCTATCTATGATTTCTGGCTCTATTCCACCCATTCCAAGTTCTCAGTGGTCTTACTGTATAGGCTAATATCATAGTTGGTGTTCTTGTAGCTAATGGTACCAATAATAAGTTCATTTTGCATCTTAGAAGAACTTGACAGTTAGTTTCCTGCCAACCTAGCAAAAAGTAGTTTACTAATATAAATGATTAATTAAAATATTGTTTCCTTCTTCTTGAGAACATTCCTATTTAAAGTAAGTTAGCTGACTTTTTCTTTCTTAAAAAAGTTCTGGCTGTGAATCCTAAATTCTCATTCTCTCAGATGTAGCCAGCAGTCTGAGAATGTCTGTCTGAAAAACAGAGACAGCCTTATGCCCAAACTTCTGTTACCAGTGCCTTTTGCTATCCAGTATGAATTATTTTGATTGAATTTCTGACAGTGGCAAAGAAAAGACAATAACTAACTATTCACATTTTAAATCTCTTTCAAAAGCTGGAGATTTGTGTAAACTTTTTGCGGGGTACTCATTTTGGAGTCATAAGAAAACATCTTATTTGTCCTTTGCCTTTCTGTAGTTCTAGCACTGTGAATACTGAAGCAGGGGGATTGCAAGTTCAGCTTGCTATGGTCTACATAGAAAGTTCCAGGCTAACTCATGGAACATAAAGCCATAATAGGATATTGCTTTTCCAAATATCAGATATAAAAGTCCTTGGGTTTGGTTTTCTTGAGTGATGTCTGACTTTCTATCCCAGGCTAGCTTGGAACTGTGATGATCCTCTTCCTAGGGTCTTGTTCCAAGTGCTGGGATTACAGTTGTCATCACCCTGCCCGTCTTCAATGTAATTCTCCTTTTCAGCCGTTTTTTGTTGGTTGTCCCTTTTTTTCTCCTGGTAATCTTACTTTCCTGTGTAGCTGAAGCTGTAGTTCTTTTATCCCGATTTTACCTATCAAATCTATAAACCGAATACTTACTGTTTAGATTTACAGTTCTGTTCAGCATTTTTCCCCCTTTTTTGGGCGTGGGGCACGTAGGATATAACCATAGGCCAGTGGTCTAGCATTTTGAAGTTTAAAAAGGTAACAATGATAGACTTTTGGGGGGAAATGTTTGTCTTTTGAGTTTCACTTAGGCATGAGTTACTATGCTGATTTTTTTTTTCATTAAGATGTCAACAAGCCAATGATTAAGGTTTAATCAAGCAAGGTGGAGTTGATGCTCACTTGATAGATTACTACTTGCCTAGAATACACAAGACTCTGGGTTCAGTCCCCAGTACAACATACGGCAGTATAGTGTTGCATGCCTGTAATTTCAGCATTTAGGAGGTGGAAGTAGAGGGCGTCAGAGGGTCTAGATCATCCTCAGCTTCATAATGAATTACAGGCCAACTTGGGCTGTGTGAGACTCTTTCTTACAATAAAATAAAATTTTAATTGAGTATAGTAGTGCATGCCTTTAATCACAGCTTCAGAGGTAGAAGCAGGTGTATATTAGTTTCATTAAAAACTCTCAACACCCCTCACATCCCAACAAAGAAAAAGAAAAGTGTCATTTAAGAGAAATATATAAAAATGTTATGTATTGGGGATAGAGAGATGGCTCAGTGGTTAAGAACACTGGCTACTCTTTCAGAGGTCCTGAGTTTAATTCCCAGCAACCACCTGGTAACTCACAACCATCTATAGTGGGATCTAATGCTTTCTTCTGACATAAAGTCAATAGAGCGCTCATATAAAATTTAAAAAATGGTATGTATTGAATTATTAGCAAGAAATTTGTTTCCCCAGATTAATAGGAATTTATCTTTTGTTTCCTCTTAGGGAAATAGCTTAATATTTAGTAATCCCATGTTTGGGATGACTTTAAAGAACATAGCTATTGTGAATAGTCAGAATTGAGTGTATCAAGTGTTTCTTGCATAAATATTCAAAAATTTTTCTGTTTAGAACTAAAATATGTTTGTAAGGAACTTAATCATAAATGTTGTGAAAATCAAGTTTCTATATTTTGCGGTACCTCTTTATCAACTGACTTCCTGGTGAGTCTCATAAGAAAGATAGCAAGACTGAATAATAATGATAATGAAGCTAATTATACTTTCTTAATATGGTACCAGCCTTTTAAATGCTTCTGACAACTTTTTAATCTTTTCCCAGTTACATGTTAGATATGTTTATGACACACCATGGGATTTTTCAGTACTTCAGTATACTGTAGTGTTCAAATCAGAGTAGCTATATTTCATGTGATGAGAATTTTCAAAAATCCTTCTAGCTTTTAAAAAATAGTATGGCTGGGTGCGGTGGCACACACATTTAGTCCCAGGATTCAGGAGGGATAGGCATGTGGATTTCTTGAGTTCTGGGCCAGTCTGGTCTACAGAGCAAGTTTCAGGACAGCCAGGGTTATACAGAGAAACCCTGTCTTTGGAGGGGGGTGGAAACCAAAACAAGAATAATTGACATCATCATCTATAGTCACCTTAGTGTGCCATAGCTCAGTCATCTGAACTTTGTGTAAATTTTCCCACAGTATACCTCCCAGACTCCTATAATCACCATTTTCATTCTTAGCGTTTGTGAGATGAACTTTTTCTAGATTTCATATCAGATTGAGATTGTGTAGTACTTCTTTTCATGCTTCTTTTTTCTGTGCCTGACTTGTTTAATTTTCATAATCATAATTATCTCTAGTTCCATCCACGATACAGCAAATGGCTAATCTTCAATCACCTTTTTTTGTAGTAGAATTGCATTCTACTATATTTACACATTACATTTCTTTCTCCATTCATCAACTGATAGATATAGAGCTTAATAGCCTTTTTTGGCTCTTGTGATTGTGTTGAATTAAACTTGGGAACGAAGATGCTGTCTTAATCTGTTAATTTCATTTTCTTTGGATAAAAGTTCAGTAATGCGATTTCTGGATCATTCGATATATTCCATGTTTAACTCTTAAGGAAATTTCACACTGTTTTTCTTAGGGTTGTACTTATTTACATTTGGGTCAGTCGTGTTACTCTTTCCACTCCAATAGCCTCAAGTCTTACTAGTTAATTTTATTTTAATATTTGTTAGTTCTGATGTTTTGAGACAGGTTCTTGTTATGTAATCCAGGCTGCACTTGAATTTGAGTTCGACTTTAGTGCTAGAATTACCAGTACAAACTAACTTGTCTCTGCTAGGACAGCACCCCCAGTTTTCCTTCTTCATTCTCTTCCTGAATCAGGTGATCATTTCTGTCTGTCTGTCTATCTGTCTATCTATCTGTCTGTCTGTCTGTCTGTCTGATCTTTGTGAGTTCTGGCCCAGCTTGGTCTACATAGAGAGTTCCTGGACAGCAAGAGCTACATAGTGAGACCCTGTCTCAAAACAACAACATTCATCTATATAACCTAGAATTCCCCTGAAGGTCTAGTTTGCCTCCCACTGCTGGGATTATAGGGATAAGCCATCATACCCAACCATAGTGTTTTGTATTTCTCTGAAGATTAGTAACATGGAACATGTTTTTCATGTAATTATTTGTTTTGTTTTTGTTTTTGAATGTCTTACAGAAACACCTCTTTTGTTTCTGTTGCTCGGATGTATGTCACATTATTTGGTACATTACTCTAGAGTTGTTTAAATTTAGTCCTTTCATTCTAATTTTTAATAGCATGTTATTCCCTAGGAGCTAGTAGAGTGTGCTTTTTCTTGAGAACATTCAGTGATAGTCTTCCTTCCTTCCTTCCTTCCTTCCTTCCTTCCTTCCTTCCTTCCTTCCTTCCTTCCTTCCTTCCTTCCGTTACGAATTATAATCAGGATGGTCTTAGGTGATCCCTGTGAAAGAGTTGTTTGACATTCACCCAAGGGGTCATGACCCACAGGTTGAGAACTGCTGCACCTAGAGGTCAGGCTATGAGCATGTGTACAACTTGGGTTTTTCTGTTCACCAAATAGTTAGTTCTTTTAGTTTTTGGTTGTAGCTATGAATATACTCCTACTGGTTTGGTTTCATCATTTCAAATCTAATCATTTTTACTACATGCCTAGTAAAATGAAAAATTTACTAGTTTTAGAAGAAAGGTGATTTTTAGCTTTCTCTTTAAATTCTTGTTTGTTTTATTGTATTTATTTTATATGTATATGTGTGTGCAGGAGCTGCAGAATGGGTCCTCCTGTGGTACTGGAAACCAAATTCAAGTCTGGGCAAGAGTAGTAAGCTTTGAACCACTTTGCCACCTGTCCAGCCATTTTGAAAACAATTTTGAGACAGGGCTTCATGTAGCCCAGACTGACCTTGAACTTACTGTGTATCCAAGAATTAACTTGGGCCTCTGGTCCCTTTGTTTCTATTCCACGTGCTGAACTTGCAGGTATGGTTACCATACTCAGTTATTGTTCTGGGGATAGGACTTGAGCCTTCATGTATGCTAGGTAAGCACTCTACCAATCGAACTACATCCTCAGCATGTTTTGTAAGACTATCACTATGAGCCCTGTGGTGATGGTACACGCCTTGAATCCCAATCCTCAGGAGGCAGATGCAAGTGGAGCTCTGTGAGTTCAAGACCAGCCTGGTCTACGGCACGAGTTCCAGGACAGCCAAGGCTATATGGAGAAACTCTGTTTCAAAAAACTTAGAAAAAAAAAATTAAGAGTATCACTGTGTAATTCTGGCTGGCCTGGAAATTTGATATGTAGGCTAAGCTGACTTTGAACTAAAATTGTCCTGTCTCAGACCCAAATGCTAGCTAGGGTTAGATGAATATCTCATGACACTCAATGTGTCTTTTCTTTTTTAAATTTTCTTTGTTTTCAAGACAGGGTTTCTTGGTGTAGTCCTGGCCATCCTGGAATTCTCTTGTAGTCCAGAATTGCCTTGAACCCAGAGATCTTCCTGCCACAGTCTCTTAAATGCTGGAATTAAAGGCATGTCCCACCATCGCCGGGCCAGACACAGTATATCTTGCATAAAATTCTCCTAAGGAAAAACAACAACCCAAAAGCTGTTTTATACGACTATTAAAAATGAGACTTGAGGGGGTAGAGGGATGGCTTAGTGGTTAAGAGCACTGGCTGCTCTTGCAGAGGACCTGGGTTTCATTCCTAGTACCGACATGATGGCTTACAGTCTTTTGAAGCTCCAGTTCTAGGGGATCCAATGTACTCTCCTGACCTCAGTGTACTCCCCTGACCTCCTTGGGCACCAGTAATGCACCTGGTATATATGCATACACACAGATACAACAGTCACACTCATAAGAATAAATAAATCTTACCCAGGCAGTGGTGGCATATACCTTTATTCTCAGAGACAGGCAAGTCTGCAGAGTGAGTTCCAGGACAGGCTACAAAGCTAGAGAAACCCCGTCTTGAAAAACAACAACAACAAGTCTTAAAAAAATAAAAACAAAACCCACCAAACTGACAGAGAAATACAATGATTTAAACTTAATTTCTAAGATGGTGATAGTGCAGGTGTGTATGACCGTATGGACCCTTCTGTGTGCAAAAGGCCTCTATGCTAAAAATCCATATTAAAGTACTGGGATTCTATATCAATTTAAAACATATAGGAAGAAACAAGACTATCAAGAGAATGGGAAGACAAGACATAGGCTTAGAGAAAATATTTGCAGAAGACATCTTATAAAAGACTTATTTTAAATATAAAAAATAACTTTAAAACTTCATAATAGTAAGAACACTGATTAAAACTGGTTAAAAGATGTGAATAGATACTCTACCAAAGAAGATATACATGTGATAAATGAGTATGTTAAAAGAAGATGTACAGTGTAAAGAATTGCAAATTAAGTTAAAAATGGACAGCACTATACATCTACCAAGATGACCGCTTCAGCAAACAGTGCAGTGATGTGGGACAGGGAAGGCTCATGTACTGTAAGTGCCCTTTATTATCCCACATTGCACCACTGTCCTACAGTGGGTGTGTCCTAAAGTGCTCTCCTGACCTCCTTGAGATGGGGCAGATTGTGACTTGTACAAGGCAGGAGACGAATGACAACTCTTCAGTTTTGCTATGAAGTGAAAAACTATCCTAAGACAACCTACTGACTGCTGAAAGAAGAGATTGCTGAGCATGGGTGAAGCCCTGGGTTCCACCTACTCACCACTGAAAAGGAGAGATAGCAAAGAAGAAAAGGAGATGGTTCAGTGGGTAAAGCACGGCTACCCAGCATCCGTGTAAATAGTTGGCATACCTGTAATCTCAGCAGTTTGAATCCCCAGAAAAAGCTGTTCAGTTAGACTTGATGAATTTTTGACTCTGTGTTTAAGTTTAGGTGCTTCTATATATAAGGGAGAGAGCAGTGAAGAACCTCTGGCTTCCATTTGCACATGCACACACATGCAAACATGCCTGCCTACCTCACCTTTCCAAAAAGGAAAAAGTGGAGAGTGAGAAAGACACCTGACATCAACCTTGGACTGTCACATGTAAGCACAGGGATATGTAACCCCTTGTTTTTCTTTATAACTGTGGATGCCTTTTAAGCAGTGGCTGTGTGCTAAGCAGAGGTTCCTAAGCAAGTGCTGCATCCTGAGGGATTCTTTTCATCAGCCATCGACTCTTTGAAAGCTGCTAAGGGAACTTACCTAAACCTCTATCCCTCTAAAGAACTCAAGATTTAAAGGTTGAGGTGGAATTCTGCTGGCTCAGAGAGGCGGAATAGCAAGTAGTTAACCTCCCTTTGCTTGCATCTTCCAGAAACCCAACTGTCCTTCTGCTTAGTCTCCATTTAAGAACCCTGGCTACATGTGGTTCCTCCCTACCACTTCCTGTCAGCTACTTGCTGACTCACTCTCCTGCTCACAGGTTAATTTTATTTAATCAAACAAATGTAACACATCTTTGCATTGTTAACAAAAGCAGTAGGGGAAAAAAATGCAACTTTAAAATATTCCACAACAATCCCTCACCCACATAAAGACACATATACACCGCACGCACAACACACACACACACACACACACACACACACACACACACACACACACAAACACAGAAGGAGGAAGAGGAGGAGGAAACACAAGGGTGATTACTGTGCTTGGTGTTTAGTTCAACCTTCCCTGCTGGTAGTGTAAGGACCAGAGTTAAATGTATACATGAGAGTTCAGCAGAGGAAGGGGCCTCTGATCAGTACCTGTTTACTCTGGGAGGAATTACAGTGCTGAACTCTCTGAGCGCCAGTGCTTTGCATACTTAAGACAAGAGTGTTATTATCAGGAAGTGGACATCTCAGGGACGACATAGTTAGCAACCTGCAAGTGACCTGATCGGAACTTCATGAATACTCAAGATTTACTTGGTAGTTCCATGTGTTCTCTTTCTTTTTCTGACCTGTAGCGTGGGGTGACCATATCTTTAGAAGTTTTCACTCTTTTTGATTTGTTTTCCTGTTCTGTAGAGTGTATTGAGGCATTATTAAAAAGTAAATGGTCAGTGGTTGAAAACACTGGCTGTCCTTCCTGAGGACCCAGGTTTGATTTCCAGCACCCACATGGCAGCTCACAACTGTTTGTACCTCCAGTTCCAGATCTGATGTCATGAACACTCAAGCACATAATATAGAAATAATATTAAAATACAAATATGTTCAGAACTCTTTTATTTACTGTACCATTGTCTCCTAGCAGAAAGGAAAATTTTCTGTTTAGCATTTATTGACAGACACATTAAAAACTTGTTTTCCCATGTGAGTTAAAATTTCCAAACACATTGGCGCGCGCTCTCGCTCTCTCTCTCTCTCGCGCTCTCTCTCTCTCTCTCTCTCTCTCTCTCCCCCTCCCTCCGCCTCTCTCTCCCTCCCTCCCTCCCTCTCTCTCCCTCTCCTTCCCCCTCCCCCTCTCCCCCCCCCTTTTATAATAACTAAATCTCTGATATACTCCCCACTCCTTCCCTGTACCACCGCACACTCACAGGACAGAGTTTCTCTGTGTTGCTTTGGCTGTCCTGGAACACTCTCTGTAGCTTTGAACTCCAGATCAAACTCCAGATTCTCCTAAGTGCTAGGACAAAAGGCATGCACCTCCATGCCTGGCTCAAGCCCTGATGTTTTCAATATATAAGTTTTAAACTTAAGATTCAAACACTTTAAATTTTTTTTTTTTTTTTTTTTTTTTTTTTGCAGTCAGTGTTTTACCTTCATGTATATCTCTTTACCTTCATGTATATCTATGTTCCATGGGAGTGCCTGGTACCCTCTGTGGTCAGAAGAGAGCATCACAGATCCCTTGGACCTGGAATTACAGTGGTTGTGAGCTGCCACATGGGTCCTGAGTATCACACTCAGATTTTCTAGAAGAGCAGCCAGAGGTCTTAAGTCTGAAACATCTTTCCAACCCCACCCTGATACTGTTTTGAATGTTTTCCTTTATCTACTCAACTCCCCTCTCTTTTCATACAGAATCTCATTTTGTTGGCCTCAACTTCTGTTGTGGTAGAGGCAGGCCTTGAACTCTTCATCCCCCTCCCTTCACCTGCCAGGGGTTTGGATTATACTGGGCTCTTTCCTTTTACATCACAGTGTCTTATATAAGTAAATACCTTTGCATGGCTTTTCTTCTTGAAAAAGTTACTTAAGAGGCACATCTCATTAATAGGTAGCAAAATTAATGAAAATCTTTTAGTAGCATTTGGTCAAATTTTGCTGTTTGTAACTTGCATGTATTGGCTATATATAGTTTATTTTCCAGGAACTATTGACTGTATTTTTTTGATTGAAGAACTTGAAAACCTGATAGAAGCTACTTTTACTAACCTTCTAGAAAAGAAAATTCATGTACTAGAGAAATGCTTGCAGATAATTACAGTGGATTTCTGTATTTAAAACATCTATTTAACAATTTTGTATGTGTTTATATGCATACATGTATTTGTGTCTCATGATGCACATGTCCAGTTGAGAGGACAACTCAACAATAGTTTGTTCTCTTGTATCATGTGGCTTCTGGGCATTGGATACTAGTTGTCAGGATTGGTGGGAAGCACCTTTGTCTGCTGAACCTTCTAGCTCAGTGGTTCTCAAACTGTGGGTTGTGAACTCTTTGCTTTGGTGGTTGAATGACTCTTTCACAGGGGTCACCTAAGAGCATCTGCATTTCAGATACTTATATTATGATTCATAATAATAGCAAAATTACACTTGAGAAGTAGCAATGAAATAATTTTATGGTTGGGGTTTGCCTTAGGGCTTCTGTTGTTGTGATGACACTTCATGACCAAAAAAGCAAGTTAGGGAGGAAAGGGTTTATTCAGCTTACACTTCTCCTTGCTGTTGTTCACTGAAGAAGTCAGGACAGGAACTCAGACAGGGCAGGGACCTGGAGGCAGGAGCTTATGCAGAGGCCATGGAGAGGTGCTGCTTACTGGCTTGCTCCCCGTGGCTCAGCCTGCTTTCTTATAGAACCCAGGACTACCAGCCCAGGGATGGCACCACCCACCATGGGTTGGGCCCTCCTCCCTTGATCACTAATTGAGAAAATGCCTTACAGCTGGATCTCATGGAGGCATTTCTTCAACTAAGGGTCTTTCCTCTCTGATGACTCTAGCTTGTATCAAGTTGTCAAGTTGACACATAAAACTAGCTAGTACAGGGGTCACCACTACACGAGGAACTAACTGTATTACAGGGTTGCAGCATTAGGAAGATTGAGAACCACTGATCTAGCAGGTCTTCTATACTTTTGTGGGGTAGGGCATGAATGTTGTGTCCAAGAAGACCAGAAGAGGGTGTCAGATCCCCTTACACTAGAGTTAGAGGCAGATATAAACCACTTGAACTGAGTGTTGGAAACTAAAGTTGGGACCTTCTATAAGAACAGTATGGGTTGAAACATCTCTCCAGCCCCTTAAGAGTTTGTTTTGTTTTTAAGTCTGTAGTATAGAATAAGATGGATAAAAAATTTCCAGTATGTTAAAGCATGATGAAAGCCTTAGTTGAAACATTCCTAGTCCTTTTAACCATTTAAAGCAGGGTTTTATAGATGGATCTTCATTGTGTAGATCATTGTGTATATCCTAATATCCTGGGCTCAATTAATGAAGTTTTATTTTCATTTAAAATGTTCTCAATATGTCGTCATGTTATTTGATGTGATTGAAACATCTGTAACATTCATATCAGCCTGAGATTATAGTTAGTGGTAAAGCTGTTGCCTAGCATATGTGAGTCTTAAAGTTCAATGCCTATTATGGAGTGGAGGTGTGGCAGTTTATACCAAAGAAGGTTTGTCTTTTACAGACTTTCTGGTTAGCTTCATCTCTGAGTCAAATTTAATCTTTGAGCAAATGCTTAACAAGCTATGGATGTTTCAGTTAATATTTGTTGAGTGAATTGCTCCCTAATCCCTTTTTGCATCTGAAGCTGCCTGACAGGTTTGACTACCTCTTGTTCTAATGTGAGCCTGTGGGGGTGGGGGTATTGCTCCATACTTAAGTAGTACTCTTTTGGAACCTAAACAGGACATTTGAGGGTTACTGATGTTAAATTTAATTATACAAGAGCAGTTTCAGATAGTGTCCAACTTAAGATGACTCGGTCTACTTCTTAACTTTATAATGTGAAAACAATAAGCATTCTGTGGAAACTGTACTTTGAATTTTGAGTTTTGATCTTTTCTTAGAGGCTAGGGATATATGTGAAAGAGTACTCTTGGGATCCTAGGTAGTAGAACCAAGTAGCAGATTCTAAGTCAGCCAGGAAATCCAGTGGGTGAAGAGCCCAATACTCCACAGAGACTGACAACCACTCATTAAAATTAGTTGAGATAATCAAATGTTAGTATAAAACAGAGTTTGTATTAGGTAATTTTGCCCAACTTGTACATATTTGTAATTGCATTTAAGAAACACCAAGCTTATGGGCATGGTGGTGCATGCCTTTAATCTCAGCATTTAAGGCAGGTAGATCTCTGTGTGTTCAGGCCAGCCTGATCTCAGGGCAGCCAGAGCCATCCTGTGTGAGACCTTGTCTCAAAAAAGAATAAGTGATTTTGGAGTTCTTCAGCACCACACATAAGTTGTGATTTAGGTAGATGCTATGCAAAACCAAATAGCAAAAAATTTTATTTTTAGGCATATAACAGGAGTAAAATGTTTACTAACTACTATTGATCTAGTATTTGAAGACTGCCTTTGATGTTAAGAGTATTATTAAAAATTTAATAATTAGTAAATTATAAAATACATTTAATTAACTATCAAATTATAATGTCAAGTATATTTTGCAGGCATCAAAATCAAGATACTTTAGTCTTAAAAGTGATAGCCATCTAAAATTTTGTTCAGATGACTGAAGAACCTGGAAAACTGTTGCTGTTGATTCATAATACACTGCTGTCATTGGTATTTTCATATAAATATGCATATACACACAGATAAATAGATGTGTTATATATACATATACATATATATTCACTCAACAAATATTAACTGAAACATCCATAGCTTGTTAAGCATTTACTCAAAGATTAAATTTGACTCAGAGATGAAGCTAACCAGAAAGTCTGTAAAAGACAAACCTTCTTTGGTATAAACTGCCACACCTCCACTCCATAATAGGCATTGAACTTTAAGACTCACATATGCTAGGCAACAGCTTTGCCACTAACTATAATCTCAGGCTGATATGAATGTTAAAGATAATGTTTCAATCACATCAAATAACATGATGACATATTGAGAACATTTTAAATGAAAATAAAACTTCATTAATTGAGCCCAGGATATTAGGATATACACAATGATCTACACAATGAAGATCCATCTATAAAACCCTGCTTTAAATGGTTAAAAGGACTAGAAATGTTTCAACTAAGATATAAATAGATGTTATATATATGGAAAAATGTATCTTAATTTATCATGTTGAGGTGGCAGTGTACACAAAATGAAGCCATTGATCTAAAAACATTAGCCTGATATTTTTTTTTCATTTGTACAAGAGTAACATACTGTTAAATATGTACGGTCTTATCTCTGTGGGGTTGATACAGAAACTAATAAAGTACTTCCCAAATAATGAAAACAGCATCAACAAACCTATAGTTATATAGCAATTCAAAGGGCAATTTGGGATGCATAAGGATTTGTCATACACTACCACCCACCCCCACACACCCACCACCAAAAACTAGAGATTTTGCTTGGTGGTAGAGTTGAATACTTAGTGGACTGGAACCCCATGGTTTAATCCTTAGCACAGCAAAAATTATGATAAGTGAAATAAACCTTACAGAGAAAGATAAATACTGTATTATTTGACTTATGTGGGATTTTAAAATGTTGAACTCATATAAACAGAGCAAAAGGGCTTGGAGAGATGGTTCTGTAGTTATGAGCTCCTCCTGTCCTTGCTAAAGGACCTGTGTTCAATTCTCAGCACCCATATTGGACAGCTCACAATCTCTAGTAATTCCAACTCAGGGGGATCTGATACCCGCTTATGGCCTCTTTGGGTACCTGCACACATGTGTCATATACTCCCCCACTCCACACATAAATTCAACAATAGCAAAAGAAACAGTATAGAATGATGATTCCCAGGGAGTAGACAGATCTCAGTAAAAACGTTTAGGCTTTCAGTTAATTTGAGTAAGTTGTGAGACTAGTGTGTAGCTTGATGGCCATAGTTAACAATACTATCATCTATCATGTACATTTGAAATTTCCTAAGAGAAGTAGATTTATATTTTTCTCATCATGCACAAAGAGTAACTAGATAAAGTAGTAGATGTTTAACCAGCCTGGTTATGGCAGTCACTTTACAGTATGGGAAATCATCACATTATACACTTTAAATTTTATAAAATTAATATCAGTTATGTTTGAATAAAGATGAAAAAATAAACTGGAAAAATGTGCTGCAGTTGATAATACAAGATTAAACATTGTCGTTTTAGGGCTTCTCCTTTATCCACAGTCTAGAGCCAGCTTATTCCGGGTTCATAGTTCATGTGACCTGAGAAATTTTTTTTGTAGCTTCACAGGCAGTTTAAATCAGCCTTGAAATCTTTTCTTGAATGATTAACTATACTTCTGGCTCTTCAAGTCTTTTCTTGAAAAACTTCCTTGTTTCAGTTCGGATGCATAGAAAAGAGGGATCAGAGATGATTAAGTCCTCTTCTGTTCAGAGCTTCAAGGGGAAAGTACCTTTGTGTGTGTTCATAGTGTTCACAGATTGGTTTTAGGTTTTCTCTTGCTGTCATTTGGGGAAGAAGCATTGCCATGTCTCCAGCCTACTGTTTCTGCTGCTTGGTGTTTTAGGAAGGAGAGAGATTGCTCCTTGAGAGGACTTCTTTCTACCTGGTATCAGAGTTTCTCCTTTTGTCTTAGGATTGTCACACTTGTTAAAGAACCTCTTCATGAGTCACAGCTTCACACTGAAAATGGCTTGCTTTCTGATGTATGCTATTGGTAAGGTATTTAAAGATTTTTGTGGTTACTAAGAAAGTAATTAACTGAGCAAAGTAGCATCTGCCAAGAGAATGTTTTAAATCCTGGACTCTGCTGATATGTCCTGAGATGTACTCTAGGCCAAGTGTTTTTAACTCCTAAAAGTTACAGAACTTTAGTTAAAAAAAAATGAGTGAGGTGATACCCTGTGTATTGAAGAGTGGGGTTAGTCAGAGCTGTTAGTGGTAGAGTAAGAATTTTGCACCCTGTTGAGCCTACTGAAGCAGTGCTTTCCAAACCTGACAGAGCCTGGGATACAGCCACGGAACTTTTAAAAAAATAAGGATCCCTGGGTTCCACATACTCACAATAAGGTGAGGGAAAGGCTTAGAAATATATGCTATTTGAAGGTTTTCTATATAGTCTTGGAATTGCCTAAAATTGTGGCTCCAAATAATAACTTGTATATTTCTGGGAAAGCCATAGATAGCACTTATTAAATTCTTAAAGGGTTGGTATTCTCAAATATGCTAACATTAGAATTGCCCAAGAACTTGTTAAAGCATAGGCATTCATGCCTTGCTCTCAGCTTCTATGTCTGTAAGTCTATCACATACCCAGGAATTTGCATTTTTAAACTATTAATAGTTCTTTGGTATGGTCGACGCTAATAGACAGGAGGACTGTTTTGAAAAACAACTGTTCTAGGACTTGGCTAACCATGTACTTTCAGCATCAAGTTCTGGCAGCAGAGTAAGTAACCTTTCAGGATGCTTATCAATAACAGTAATAAATAGAAACACAAGCAACTCATTCTAATTGTCACTTCATGAAGGTAAAGAAAACTTATTTTTAGCAAAGGAAGTAGCAGAGCAAGAGCCCACAGGCAGTTTTTAAAGTTGACCTACTAACACAGTTCAGCTTCATGAAGAATTACTTCTACATATTGTTTGTATGCTTGAAGCCATGGGTTGGACCCCAGCCTCAGAAAACGGAAAGAAAGACTGAGATGGAAGCAATGCTTATGCTTTTGAGACCCAATAAGAAGCAATATAGCAAGTAACCCCTCAATGTACATCTGTCGTGCGTGCATACGTAAAATGCTCAGTGGACACTCAGATGATGGTTTTAGTTTTTTGATTTCTACACTAAAATTTGTAAATTTAAAGTAATGTTCATGTTTCCATGATAATAAACTACTGTACAAAGTTAAAATTTGGCTTAATGAAAGAGGTTTAGAATCTCTGAGATAAAGAAATCTGAGAAAGCAGGTCGTCAGGGTCTTAATACTTGGAAGCCTTCAAATTCTTGACCAAAAGGCAATGGTTAAAAAGGTATAATGTAATCTAAATCCACAGGAATCCTAAAGTTTTGGCCCAGTCTGTTTAACAGACCATATGAACGTGGAAGAAAACTAGGGCTATGGAATAAGTCTTTATTATAATCCTTGAAATATCTATCTATGAAAATACATGTCTTAATCCAAGCTTGTGGGATGCATAATGAAGTGATTGTGGAAACTTGGAAAATACACTTTAGTGATAGTTTTAGACTGAAAAAGGGCAATGAAATTAGTCATATGTAAACATAATGACAAATATCATCTTCTGAGGATGTATACTTGATAAGAATTAAGGCCATTTATTTCAGAATTAACTTCACTTTATTCTGATTTTGTAATTATTACCATTTTAAAAAATTACTTATTTGTACTTTATGTACATTGTTGTTTTGCACACATGTATATCTGTGTGAGGGTGTTGGATCCCCTAGAACAGGAGCTAGAGACAGTTGTGAGCTGCCATGGGGCTGCTGGGAATTGCTCATCCTCTGGAAGAACAGCCAGTGTGCCTAACCACTGAGCCATCTCTTCAGCCCCCTAATTATTAGCATTTTAACATATGCTTTACATGTATGGTTGTGTCGACTTGTGTAGATTTCTTATCCCCATAAATTATAATTGATTTTTTATTGCTAAGAGATAAAAGATCTATGGATCACAGAGATCCATCCTGCATACTTTCCATGTGGTTTGGTGTCTGTTACTTGAGACAGCCTTTACTTCGCTTTTATTTATTAATACATTTTCAAATAGGATTATGCTACTTTGTGTTCTGCTACCAATATAATATATGAACATGTAGCAGTCTTTTCTGCTCATTTGTAGTATTGGTGATTTTGAAAAGTTTGATTTGATAGTGTTATCTGTACTCTTAAAGCACTAAGTAATTTGAAGAAGAAAATAGTAGAATCTTAATTTATAAACAACTTTTCATCTGCACCAAAAGTGGGGTTTTTATTCAGTGACAAAACTGATAAGTTTTTATCTAAATCTTTTTTTTTTTTCTTTGACTTTTGAGATGGAGTCTTTCACTGTAGCCTTGGCTAGTCTAGAACTCATTCTGTAGACGAGGCTGGCCTCAAATGCAAAGAGATCCACCTGCCTCTGCCTCCCAGTACTGGAATTAAAGGAGTGAACCACTACACCCCACCTTTGTATGATTATTAATGGTTGTAAAATTAGATTTGTTTCCTTGTGTCTGCTTCAGATACATGTATTGGCTTCCTGTTTTCAGACTCTCTAAATTTCTTCCATATTGGTTTCTGGAAATCTAAGATTCTCTTACCCTATACTTAGGTAGCTAGATTTGTGAAATACAAATATAGGACATAAGTTTTTCTTTTCTTTTTCTTTTTGAGATAGGTTCTCACTGTGTAGTGTTGGCTGGCCTAGAACTTGATACGTAGACCAGACTGGCCGATAACTCTTAAATATCCACTTGCCTTTGCCTCCCATGTGCTGGGATTAAAGGTGTACACCATCTTGTTCTCAAGCTTTCCTTTATTAAATTTAGGGGTTAATCCTTGTTCTGATTTAGTTTTTTGAGACAGGTTGCCACTATAGTCCAGTTTGGCCTAAAATCCAATATGTGTGAGCTCAGTGTTCATACGCTGTCCTGTCCCAGCCTCCCAGGTGCTGGGATGTTCACAGGCATCTGCTCCCATGCTCATCCCTTATTTGTTAGCTTGAAGATGGTTATAAGATCGATGAAGGATGTGATGAAGGATGCACATCCCAGATTAACACTGCTGGTACTCAATACCTGTCATTGAGCCCATAGTGCATTGACTTGCCCTTTGCAGGATATGTTGATAAAGAATTTGTTAAAGTCAGGCTTCTAGTATCTTAGTATCATATTCCTCCATTTAAAGTTCAAAGGTTAATGTTTAATACATCAAATGTCAGAATACTTTGCTCTCTGCCAATCCATGCCAACAATCATGGAAACAATATAGTTATTGCATACTGTCTTACAGTATAAAACTTACACTACTTCCAGACTACTGTGATTCTTACCACCACAGCCTGCAGAGTTATGTTGAAAGAAAATTAGTAAAGACTCACTATTAGGAGGCAGAAGGACTAATCAGAGTAATTCTGAAGGAGAAGTTTGAGGTGAGAAACTCTTACACAATTCTAATGTCAGTGTGTCTCACTAGTAGAAGAGAGCCTAGAAGGGACTAGAGGTCAGTGAGAAAGTATGAGGTACTAAGTTTGTCCAGCATCTTAAAGAGAAACAAAAATCTAGAAGGAAAAGATTTGTTTTAATTACAAATTCAATTGTAATATAGAATTTCAAGACATTATTAGTGTAAACCTTTGACAAGATAGCTGTAAAATGCTGTTATCAAGGATATAGTGAGAATGAAAGTGGGATACTAATTCTCCAAGTTAATTTTTAACACTTAAAATGGTATGTTATAATCACTAATGTTGTATCTTCCAAAAATACCATAAATTGTGCTAGGAAAATAGCTTTTCTTTATCTTTTTATCATCACAGCCAAGCCACACAAGACCCCACATAGATTGCTTGACTGAGTGTTCTGCTACTTAAGGGAGAGGGTGAGGTGAGCTTCTCGTCTGATTTTTAAAATCTGTGTGTGTGTTCACAGGTATGTGTATATAGAGTAGGGAGTCTTCCTTGATGGTTTTTCTGCCTTATTCTTCAAATCAGTGTTTCAGTCAAACCCAGTGCTTGCCAATATGGCTAGTTAGACTTCTCTGAGGATGCCCTCTCTAACATCAGAGTTAGAATTACAGGGGAACCAACCTGCACACCTGCCCTTTACATGGGTTGTAGAGATCTGAACTCATTATCTCTTGCTTTCTTGATAAGTGCTTTTTAAATAGCTAAGGTGAGTTCCCTGCTAGAGAGAGGAAGTCAGAAGATGAGTTTGTATTTTCTAGAAATAAATGTAGAGCTCAGTCTAAAGGCATAAAGCTATATTCTACAGCCTTTGCATTGTGTGCAGGATCTGTATATGTTGAGTAAGGAAATATTAGTCCTTTAGGTATTAGGATACAGGAATTTTGCACTTACATGTTTTCATAGATAATATAGAAAAAAGTTTGCCCTACTGAAAAATATTTGCCAGAATCTAGTTAGGACATATAAGGCTGTATCTAGTCGAGGTCCTTGTAACTATGATTGTTCATCTTTTTTTTTTTTTCCTATTAGTATGTCTTTGTTTGGTATTTTTGGTTTTGTTCCTTTGTTTTGTTTTTTTTAGAGACAGAGTCTACTACAAAGCTCGCTGTTCTGGAACTCACTATGTAGACCAGGTTAGCCTGAGCTCACAGAGATCTACTTGCCTCTGCCTCCTGCTAGTATTATCTTTTAAAATAGTGGTAATACTAGGCCATTGAACACAGAAGGTTTATTCCCTAGTATTCTCCCCTTGGTTCTCACGCTGACAGAAGGTTTTGTTGTTCTTGGGGTTTTTCTGGTCTTTATTGTTGGAGAAATCCCAAGGATTTCACTCTTCCTTTGTATAAAGGTGTAGGATTTACTTTTATAGAACAAGCTGAAATGTGACTAAAATGCCCATTTAACCGTTCATTGCATTTACAGCCTTCTTACATTATTGGAAAGAACAAATTTTCTTTGGAAAGCCAGACAGCAATGCCTTCCTTTTAGCCTCTGTTTACTTTCTCACCTCTGTTGATTATTCAGCTTGTAACCTGGAAACCAGCTAAAGGGGAAGGAAGTCAGAGATGTGTATTTCTGGGCAGTAACTGGAGTAGTTTCCTCTTCCCCTAGCTGGGTTCAGCAGCTAGAAAAGGCTTCTTATCCTTCACCAGAGGACAGGGCGGGGGTTGATGAGCTCCTCACTTTCTCTGTCTGATCTGCGTTTCCCATTCCTGATAAGCTTTAATAATAAGAGAATCAAGGAGACTTGGTAAGACCTAGCAGCTTTCTATATCATCACTTTACTGTTTTTTTTCCTTTGGTTTTTCGAGACAGGGTTTCTCTGTGTAGCCCTGGCAGTCCTGGAACTCCCCTTGTAGACTAGACTGGCCTCAAACTCAAATACTTACTTGCCTTGACCTCTTGAGTGCTGGGATTAAAGGTGCGCGCCACCACTGCCCGGCTATGTCACTGTTTTTATGTGTGTTAGAAATTTGTTAGATTACAAGAACAAACATATTAATGTATTTACAAACGTGTCAAATGCTAGTTCAATATTTAAAAGTATCCTGTTGCATGTCACCAGCTGCTTGTGTGTATCTGTGAATCTTTGTTTTCTATCAAGAGTTGTCTAGCTAAGTTCTCTAAAGACATCTTCTTACTTTATTTCAATATTGATATGGTTTGAAATATGTTTAAAAAGACTATTTGGTTCCTCAGTAATGATACTAGTTTTTTTTTTTTAAGATTTATTTATTTATTATGTACACAGCATGTATGACTGCAGGCCAGAAGAGTGTGCCAGATCTCATTACAGATGGTTGTGAGCCACCATGTGGTTGCTGGGAATTGAACTCAGGACCTCTGGAAGAGCAGTTAGTGCTCTTAACCTCTGAGCCATCTCTCCAGCCCGATACTAGTTATTTTGATTTTATCTTAAGAAACATGGATGGTTGACTGTGGCAGTTGGGTTGATCCTGTGGTTTATGCTGTTGCTTCTGTTGGAGTCTGATAGTGCTTGGGCAGCATTTGAAAAGTCTGTTGCATATATAATCAAACCTGAGTATATAGTGCAGTATTACAAGATTAATCCTGTGAAATACTAAACTTCGAGTACTATGTATTGTAAGTTGTAGAATAAAAAAGGTACTTAAAATTTGACACTTAGCCGGGCAGTCGTGGTGCATGCCTTTAATCCCAGCATTCTGGAGGCAGAGACAGGTGGATCCCAGTGGGTTCAAGGCCAGCCAGGTCTACAGAGAAAGTTCCAGGACAGGCTCCAAAGCTACACAGAAAAACCCTGACTTGAAAAACAAAACAAAATTTGATACTTAAGTCCTTACCTTTATGAATCATTTGGTGGCTCTGTGCTGTTTGGGACTCAGAAAGATATTGCCATATGTATCCCATTTGTTGTCCTGTGTAACATATATGACCTGTTTTCCCCTTCCTATGTGTGTTTTTCTATGTCATGTGAATGAGTTATTAGGATTACATATTGTAATTTTTAATCTTCACTTGACAGCATTATTTTAAATACTTTATGCTAAAGTAACATTTTAGTACCATCCGTTGCCTGTAAATTAAAGCATTTTATTTTAGCACCATCCATGCTCTATAAAATGAAGCCATATTTACTCCCATACTTAGACTAATCATTGTCTCTCCCTTCATCTTCACTCCATGCCCATTCTTGGTTTTAGGGATAAGGCTTCAGTTTAGCCCAGGCTGGCCCTAAGTTTATAACAATCTTTCTGTACCAGCTTCACAGTTAGGAACCACCACACCCAGTAAAGCTTTATTTTCACATTTTTATTGCATGTGTTTATAGTAAGTATGTTTCTTCATGTGATTCTTAAATGGAACTGAAAATATTTCAGGTAAATATTAACACTGAGGTCTCTCTGTGTCAGGAGCTAGTATTTTATGTTATAAAGATTTAAAATTTGATTATACTGACAGATGAGTAGATATGACCTAGTGTTTAGCATGTAGGCACAAATCATGTTTTACATCTCTGGTCTTTAGGTTATTGAGTAGCTGAAGTTAATGTTTCAGAATCATATAAGCCTCTGTTTATAAAATGAGAAAACACTGTTTTGGTTTAGAAGAAATAAATGAGTAACACATGTAATTTTAAGTCTTTTAACATTTATTAAAAATTGAACAGCAATATACAGGGAATTATAATATCTACCAATATAACCAAAGTATCATTTTGATTATAATCAGTGTGGATTTATGATACATCTTAGCATGCATTTTCTTTTGTTTTCTACAGACAGCACAAATCTTACTTCAGAGAACCACATTTTAGATGCTCCATAGCCACACACTTACTTCACTTAATGTTGTACAGCATAACCCTAGAGTTATGAGCCAGCTTTCCCTTTGAATGGGGTGCTTCTGAGATGGTTTTTTATGTCTTTTTTTCTTTTTTTTTAAGTTTATTATACCTATTGGTTTATTTTCTAAGATTTTGTTTTGTTTTCTTGAGACAGTGTTCTGCCTTCCTTTGTTGGCCTTGAACTCACAGCAGTCCCCTTACCCCCATGTGTGTTGATATTACAGACCTGCACCACCACATCAAGTGCTTGTCTTTTCTTCCCCCTTTGTTTGTCTGTTTGTTTTTGGAGAGACCGGCTCTTGGGCCACTTTCCTTAAACCCCTAGGTAGCTGAAGATGACCTAGAACCCCATCATTGTATTTCTACTTCTCAAGGAAGAGAATGAACCATGCATGAACCAGGTCACTCAGCTTCATAGTTTTTAAAATTCTGTTTCTCTTGAGGTTTTTTTTTAATACTTACTATAAGATCAAATAAGTTTTTCTTTTATTTTTGAGATTATAATTACAGCGTTTCCCTTTCCTTTCTACAAACCCTCTCATATTTCATCTATCATCCAAACCTTATTGTTATATTTCACATTCATGGCCTGTTTCTTCATTGATTGTTATTGCATGAATGTATATGGTTTATATATATGTGTACACACACACACACACACACACACACACACACACACACACACACACGCATCATTCCGGAGTATAATCTGCTCAGTCTGTATAGTGTTACATAGCAAAATAATTTTTAAAAGCCCAAGCCACAGTTTTTAAAAATAGCTTAGTGATAAATACTCTTTATTTTTGCCAACTTGATATTACATATTTTTTATTTTATTTGCTTTCTCACCTTGGTAATTCTGGAAAACAAAAACTTTGTATTTGCTTTACGAAGGAGACAGTAAACTTGAGCTCTTCGTCTCGCCACTAGTCTGTCTTTGTCTGTTGTTAAAATTATGAGCCAGTCTCTATGGCCGCAGCCAAATGAGTAATCACCAGTAATGTGACTCGTGCTGGAAGTGACTCCATCAGCACCTGTGACGGGGGATTAGTTACAGTTTACAGAGCACCGCCTCTTCCCTTCTCTCAGTGTGCCCTAAGCCAAGTCCTCGTTCTCATTTGGGTGTCTGTGCTGTTGGAAGTGACTGCAGTGTGTTTCCATGCAGACAGTACAGTGGGAAAGCTTCCTCTAGCTAATGGATGGCTGCTCTCTTTATTTGGAGTATCTTACTGGTTATGTAAGCGACCTCGGGAGAAATTATCCTGACCCAGATCGGAGGATGCAGTAGTGCTTCAGTTGCAGGATTTCTTCGTCGTTAACACCACTGTGCTGATGACAAAGAGCAAGTTGTAATCCTCATCACTGCCAGGGCTGAGCCGGGCAGACAGAAAATCGTCATTTGCTGCTGGGAGGCTTGTTAGGTTACAGCCTCTGCTTCGTTTTGTGGTCTTGGCTTTTCTTCCTATACAATGACGGCGCTGCAAGTGAGCTCAGAAATGCTTGGTTTGAAAGCCTTTGCCTGTGATTGTTTTTGAAGACTAAAGAAGTATTTATGCTTGATTCAAAAAAAAAAAATACTGCTCAAGAACAGAATGAAATGTCAGCTATATTTACTGACCTTTAAAGCCTTGGGCTTGGATTGCTGAGATTTAAAGATACTTTAAAATTCTCAAGAACTAAGTACGGTTTGTATTTTTCTGCTTCCTTTTTCTTTTGTCTTTATTACATTTGGTTTTACTTCTTAGCCTTAAAAATTGAGGTCATTGCCTTTTATAGTTCTAGGCTCAGCATTCTTAGTTTTAAGATTTCTAAAACTATTTAGAAAGAGGTTTACAGTGTTGCCGATAATTTAGTAACACTAAAAAATTAATTTAAAAACTAGACTTTAATTGTTTTAAGTATTTGGGCTGACGTGTTTAGACGACACTGTTTTAAGGGAAGTAGGAGTATTGTTTTGTGAGAGTTTTTGTGTTTTCCTTTTTTAGGTGGTGGTATATCTTCCCCTTCCCCACCCCCAACTTGTTTTCTAACAGTATCATGTTTTCAATAGACCTGCTTGGGTGGGAATTTGGACTTTGTTCTTTCAAGTAGCTCCAGTCTTTTTTTATTTATTTTTTTTTCACTTTGTAGGCTAAACCTTGACTTACAAAATGTGACCTAGATCATTTTTAGTTTCAGTATTTTCCTTTGTTGAGATTTAGACTTGTATTTTTGTAGTTAATGAGCCTGATTTTTTTTTTTTAAACTTGAAAAAGGAATTGTTAAATGTTAACCGGAGATTGTTAGAAACTCTGACTGCAGACATAAACCCCATGAATTTCCTGTTAAGTACTGGATGGTGAGCTTTAATGTGTTTTGTCTGAGCAGCTGAGCCGTACTTGAGAACTGTAGATGATTTATTTAAAAAGACTTTTCAGGGAGGGCTCATCTGTTGGCCTCTTCCTCATGTCAATGGAATGTGGTGCAGCATGGAGCCCCAAACAGGATACAGTTGTCCAGCATTCTTCCTATAGCGCGGTCGGCCTCGCTAGAAATACAGGCTCGCAGCAGCGTTTATTTTTAAAGTTTGATTAACACTAACAGATGACATTAAGAGAACTCTTAATCCACTAATAAAATGGAAAAAGGGTTTTGTTTCAACTACATGTTCAATTTTAAGTTAGTGTCTTTCATTTGGGCTTTCAAAGATTCGAGTTCTTTGTGATTCAGGCCATATTCTACTGGGCTTGCTTCCCCTTAGGCTGAGGAAGTTCCTCATAGAATGTCTTTAGAGTCCTGAATTAGTTATGCATGAGTTTTAGTTTCTGTACATGCCAGTGCACCTACAGCAGAGAAACTTTTACTATGGATTAATTATTAAAGCAACAAAATCCATTTGTTTTCATTTTAATATGAACATGTTTAATTTTTGATGTGTTAGATGCAAAAATTAACATGGTTACATAGTGGATTGCCACTTTAAAAAAATCATCGTATATTTTAACTGTATTTTTCATGTTTGTATTTATATTATTTTAATAAAGTAAATTTCTTGCACTGGCACAGTTGGTAATTTAATATATTTTAATGTTTATTTAACAAACACTAGTCTCTGCTTGTTGAGGGTGTATTTGTAATTTAAATGTAATTGTATATGGTATCATTTGTAATTCAGCCTTTTTATTTATTTGTCATACATTATTTGACACCCAAATTTTACCAAAGGCTTTCAGTTAAATACCTTAAAATTTGAGGAATTATTTTATCTAGAAATTAAACCCCTTTCCAAGTTAATTTAAAGTTATTTAAATTATGTTAACTTGCTAAATTTTACCTCTAAATCGCTGGTCCACCTTGAAAACAAGAGCTCTTGAGAAGATCTTCTCAGGAATGTTTTTGATATTATAAAATGACTGGGTCTCAGGAAATGCAAAACACCTGTATTATTTGCGTAAGAAAGAGGTACTTGGGACTAAGTTTACTTGTGTCAAATCCTGCTAAATTGAATTGTGTCTTTAGCCACTTAGATAATAATCTTTTGTGTATCGTTTTTGTTAACCTTTATGGCTTGGCCTGAAGTGTTTGGAAAAGAAACAGATAATATCCAAAGATTGAAAGTCCTCTTGAGAAGGAGCCAGTGTTCATTCATTTACCAAAGCTAAACTAATAGAAGTATAACATGAAAATTTTTCTTTGTAGAAATAAGATAAGTTAGTAGCTATTCGTGTTGTTAACATATTCCATATAATCAGATAACATGAACCTTTAAAAAGTTAGTAAATTCTATTATAAGTAATAATGGGATTTTGTGAAATAGTAATTTTAGGAATCTAGGCCCAAGTAATAAAGAAAATTTGTATCAGTGGGCATGAATAGATATCCGTGGGAATTTTCTATTTTGAAAAAGTTGTTTCCCACACAAAATACTTTGATAAGTATCTAGTACTTGAAAGGCTAGACTGGAACATTTTAGAAAGTTATTGTAATTAGATTGAATCAATCAGAAGTGTTGAAAATAAGTGCAGTATACAAGAGAGTGGGTTTGTTTATTTGTATTTTTTATTCTAGGGATACAAGGCTTCTTGTGCATGCTAATAAATTAGCATGTTACCCTTTTCCTGAAAATTTTCAGTATAATTTCAATGAAAGAAAATATTATTTGTTCACATAATTCATTGTAATGTAAAATACAGTAGAAATGAGGTATGTTTAAAATATTTATTTATTCTCATGTACTGATCAAAAAGGTTATAGATTGCAGCATTTAAATCCTGTTAGGAATTTCTTAAATGTAGAAATTTACTCTTTAAGGACCACTTCAAACTAAAAATCTTGACTTTTTCCCCCCAGAATATTTTGTATTTCTTTAAGACTTAATAACTACATGAAAGGGTAAACACAAACACCAGCTTTAGGAATCCTGGAGACATTTATTGTCTCTGAATAAAAGTTTTGTTTTGTGTCCAAATGGTAACTCAGGTTGACTTGTAATGAGGAAACTGTGTGTGTGTGTGTGTGTGTGTGTGTGTGTGTGTGTGTGTGTCTGTCTGTCTGTCTGTCTGTCTGTCTCTGTTTAGAAGCCCAGTTGGTTATTGCATTTTTCATGGTTTTGATTCTTTTACAGGAAAGCCACAGGTTTTTTTTTTTTTAAAGACGGTAGAATTTTGTTTTCATTTAAAATTTTTTAGAACAAACAGTATAGATACAAGAATACATTTTATTTTTATTGAAGCTGACTCTACTAAGAATAAGAATGTGGTAATAGTCATCCAAAGAAACAAACATGGCATTCTTATTTCTTCCCTCTAACTTTCCCATCTCCCTTCCTGCAGTGTGATCTCAGACTCACTTTCACAGTGCCAGAGACAGGAGTCTTGGCTGTTGAGTAGACTCTGTGGTCTTTCTTTCTGACCTCTTCCTGCTGCCCTCTCTGTTCTCATTCAAGTAACTGGATCTGCATTTGTTCTTGGAGCAAGACAGGGATGGAGTTAGATCAGATTCTTCCTGCTCAGTATTCAAATTAGATGATAACTTCTCTCCTGATGGTTTAGTGAAGAGAGGGCAAATGTGTTTGACTTTTTCAGAAGCAGTTTCATTTTTTAGTGTTAAGCAGGAACATATACATGTGTATCTGGTAGTCCCTGTTCAAAAATACACATCAGCTTAATACAGATTAATTTTTAGCTTGCTTATTGTGGTTGTATCTAATTCCTTTTTAATGAATACAAAATAGTCTACGGTTTGAATAAAAGCATTAGATTATATACAATTGTGACAATGATATTTAAACATGTATTCATATGTACCCATTGTATCACACCTTGAGGATAAAACCAGAAAATAACCATTAGATTTTTTTTCTTTTTTGACAGACTTTCAAACCATTGGTTGAAAATAGTATACCTAGTTCGATCACTGCAGTAGAATTCCTTATAGATAAGCAACTGGATTTTTTAACAGAAGATAGTGCCTTTCAGCCATACCAGGTAAGAAACAACACTATTTTCAGAAGTTACTTGTTCATTAAACTTCATTCATAATTAGATATTCTTAAACTTTGTTTTATTTAACATATTAGATATATGAGGAAGCAAGTGCATTCAATATATTTTGATATATATAACATAATTTATCAGTTAATATGTGCTGAGACCTTCCTGTGAATCAGGAAGGTTCTTGCTGTTGTTAGGATTACAGGAATGAACACAACAGTCTTTGTCATTCTGAATGTTAGAAAAGAACTGGCTAGACACTACTATAACTTCTGTTTATTTCCAATTCTGTACAGGTGAGAGGCTAGGTCTATAAATGCATTTGAGATTAGTATTTATTTTGTGAATACATCTCTTTTTTGGTTATCTTTTTTATTTTATTTAAGGAGTTGTTGGTTTTGCATTATTTGGAATCAGACTCAGGGCTGTGATCAAGATAGTCACTTGTTTTCCCATTGAACTATACCAACAGTGCTTTCTCGCGCTCTCTCTCTCTCTCTCTCTCTCTCTCTCTCTCTCAAGAGGAACTTTTCAGTTGTTGGTAACTGAATAGTAGTTTAAAGAAATGCATTTTTAGGAAATGTGTTTCCCAGTAGACAGATTTAAATTATGGGAGAAAACTCATCACAAGTATGAACTATTTGAGAGATACATACCTATAATCCTACCACTTAGGAGGCTGAAACAGGAGGATCTTTTTCAGGGATAGCCTTGGCAACATAGTAAAACTGTCTGAGAAAGCATCAAAGTATATTAGGGGTGGGCAGTGGTGCTGGAGATATGTGTCAATCAATGGCTGAGGATTGGAGTTACCAACACCAACATCAGGCAAGTCACAACTACCTGTAACCCCAGCTCTAGAGAATCTAATGCCCTCTTCTGACCTTTGCTGGTGCAGGCGTGTGGAATATATACACAGAGATGTGCACATAGAAAGATAGGTTAAAAATTAAATCCTTTGTCTTTTTTTTTTTTTTTGGTTTTTCGAGACAGGGTTTCTCTGTGTAGCTTTGCGCCTTTCCTGGAGCTCACTTGGTAGCCCAGGCTGGCCTCGAACTCACAGAGATCCGCCTGGCTCTGCCTCCCGAGTGCTGGGATTAAAGGTGTGCGCCACCAACGCCCGGCAATCCTTTGTCTTTTAATAGAGTAAAAGAGAATAGGTTTTTAATCTTTTAACTTACTAAAAATTTTAAATTAAGAGTGTTTACATTTTCATAATTGGACGTTAGCTTCAGTATTTTAAATCTATACACATATATTTGTTGCAAATACTTTTCTAATTAAATATTTTAAGTAATATTATAACTGCATTAAACAAAAAATGAGGGAACTACGTTAGTTTTTCCCTGGTAAGTAGTGGAAAGTTCATTGCTGTTTCGTTATTCAGAAAATGAAGTGTAGAGCTGTTGTTTCCATGGGAAGAACAAGGACTTAAGTTACTGAGCAGTGAGTTGTGCTGAAGTTGTAACACTAAGGGAATTGAAGTAGTTCTTTGAAGTTTGCAAACCTAAGATAGCAATTCCTTTTCTGTAAATATTGTTTCCTAATTTGAATCTTCTATAGATTTACATATGTCTTTTACTTTTTCTCTTTCTTCTTTACATAGTGTAGTTACTGTTTTATTTTGTTGTTTGGTACTCTGAGCTTTTATTTCTAGCTTACATTTATGGCTAAAATTCACAGCAAGTCCCAGTCAAGTAATAGAGGGGTTGGAACTTTCCTCTTGGATTTTATTTTGCTTTTGTGAGTGCTGCCTCTGAGACTTATTATCATTGTTTCATTTCTAAAAGCCATTTAAATGTGCATATAGATGAGATAAAGAGTATCTCCAATTCATAGTGTTTTCCTCCGGCTTGCATTATTAGCACCGTGGAAATTTAGTTTGGATCTGAAGTATAATAATAGTTACATATTATATAGTACTGCTTTTATAAATCTCAGTGTCCCAACTGCAACACGCTTGTTAAGAAGAGTGTGCTAACACGGGTGGGTTGCGTTGCCCCACTTCCCAACATTTAGAGACATCTTTCAGCTTCTGGTCATTTGTTTTCTTTTTAATAACAAAAGCACAGGATCTAAAATTTTAGGCCCTTTGTTGAATTGTGTGATTGTGCTTGTTCAGAAGTGATCTATACTGCTTTTCTAATAGATATGAAAATCAACCTGTGGCCTAGACAGATTTTGTATCTCTGAGACGTGAGATGACTCACTGAAGTTGCCCCCTATTTGACATTTAATAATTGATGTTTCCAAACAACAGATATTAACCTAAAAGCACTTGGCTTTTAGAATTTGTTAGTTTTATAAGAAAGCGATTATTTACAAGCAAGTGTTTTGCTTTTATTTTATTTTATTTTATTTTTTTTAGACAAGATTAACTCTATAACCCAGACTGTTCTACAATCTATGAACTTCATGTTTTAGCCTCCCCAGGGCTGGTATTACTGGTTGTGTACAACCTCACCTGACTACAAGAAATTTTTAGGGGCTGGAGAGATGGCTCAGAGGTTAAGAGTACTGACTGCTCTTCCAGAGGTCCTGAGTTCAATTCCTAGCAACCACATGGTGGCTCACAACCATCTGTAATGAGATCTGGTGTTCTCTTCTGACCTGTAGCCATACATGCTGTATGCAAAATAAATAAATAAATCTTTTTAAAAATTTTTATATTTAATTTAGTTTTTTTTTTTTAAATCTTGTTAAAAGTATCAGCATATTTCCTCCAGTTCATATGTTTTTAGCATGCAGAATAGACATATGTGATATAGGTCTAAGATGGTTTAACATCATTTCTCATAATTATTAAAATTAATGTGTAAAATAAAGACACATTTGGAGAAAAGAAAAACTACTGGAGTTTCTTTAATCAAAGAGACTTAATTCCAGAGTTCTTTTTGTAATCCATCAACTAAGTAGTACCTGTAGTTCCTTGGCATCTTAAACGTGGTGTCTGTTACTTCCTTGACCTCTTAACTCTAGAGGGTAATAATGAATAAGTCAGTGGACTTTGGAAACTAGCCTTACAATTTATTGTCACGTCTTTTTCTCACTTTAAATTTCATGAAGCAATTTCTTTGTAATCAAGTTGATAGTTATCTTTTAATAATGACTTAGGTATATATGGAGGAGGAGGGCTTATCTCTTCCTTAGAAATGGGTTTTTTTGCATATTATTTTTAGCCTATAGTAATGAGACTTATTTTCATTTAAAAATTTTCTAGAAATGATACCCCTTAATCCCAATCCCTGAATTCTCAGAATTCCGTTCTGTAGGAGTATGATTTACAGTTGTACAGCCCCCTTTTTTAAAAAAAATTGTATTTTTTATATTTATAGTGGATGTTTTGCTTGCAGGTTAGGTATGTACCAGTGTTCATGCAATGCCTGTGGAGGCTGGAAGATGGCATTCGATTCCCTGGAACTGGAGTTACAGAGAGTTAATTAGGTTCTAAGAGAGTGCTGGCAATCGATCTTCTGAAAGAGCAGACAGTATTCTTAACCACTAAGCCATCATTCCAGACTCTGAAACCATCCAACACACACACATCAACTTAGAATGAGAGCATAGGTACAATGTAAGGAAATGTTTAAAAGTAGATGACTTAACAGTTAGTACAAGTCCTTTCACTTGAGTTCATTGGTTTGCTTGTCTTTTGCCCTTTTCTGTGAATGATTTCAGTGTATCTGATATCAGATTACATATATTAAGTTATTTGCTCTGGTTAGTTTTTAGGTGACATGAAATTGGTTGTTTTCAATATTTTGGAAAGAATTTTGACTGATGAGAAAAATTGAATCAGTACTTCAGATATTACAATTAAATGCATTTTTATTAGGTCACAGTAGCAACGAACACCTTTGACATTGTTAATTTTATTTTGTTTTTCTTTTCCTGTGCACACAAAGGAGTTGTTTCCTTCTCTTAGTTTTCCTAGTTGCAATTAATATTCTTTGAAGCAGAGGTGGGGGAAAGAGACAGGGAAAGCAAGTAGAGAACTCCATAGCACCTACTGCTGTCTTTGCTGGGGGAAGGTGGTGGAGTGAGGTGGACAGGTCATTGCTTCTTTATTTGAAGCCTTTTGGTTGTATTATAGTTGATTTTGCTCCACTTGGGAATGTGATACAGAACTTGGTATTTTTCCAATTAAGTTTGATTGTACTTTTGATCAGAGTTTAAATGATAAAGTCAGAACATTTAACTTTCAGCTTGATTTTGAAATTGGCTTGTCCTGCATTTGGCGAGTAGCCATGCACACACCTGCAGTTTTCAGGTTGGTTGCTTCATACAGGATATAGAAGAGATTAGTTCTTGCCTGAGAATTGCATATGACTCATGAATTGATTTGATCTGCTTTGGTAGTCCAGTATTTTCTAGGGATCACAATCCTGCTTTTTTCTTTTTAATTGAAAATAATTTTTTTTTCCTTCTTTTTTTTATACAATATATCCTGATTACAGTTTCTCTTTCCTCTACTCTTTTCGGTTCTCCCCTCCCATCTGGATCCACTCCCTTTCTGTCTCATTAGAAAAGAAACAGTCTTCTAAAGGATACTAATAAAACAAAATATAACCATCTCATCTTCCACCATGTTGCTCCCTGAACCCTGAGGGGAGGGATTTGATAGAGACATGTCATTTAGAGTGTCCCAAGGTCTCTCATTGTGCATATCGTATGGTTGTGGGTCTCTGCATTTGTATCCATCTGTAGCAGGAAGAAGCTACTCTGATGATGGCTAAACAGGGTATTGAGCTATGAGTACAGCAAAATCTCGTTAAGAATTGTTACTGCTTTTTTTTTAAATTTTTGGACAGTAGTATTTGGGTTTACCTTAGGTCCGTGGGCTTTCTAGTCTAAGGTTCTTGGTCACACAAGCAGTGCTGAGTATGGGTTCCGTCTCGGGGAGCGGGCCTTAAGGCAAATCACATGTTGGTTGGTGACTCCCAGAAGCTTTGTGCCACCATTGCACTGGCATATCTTATAGGCAGGGCACTTGTAGATCAAAGGGTTTGTGGCTGGGTTGATTTAAAGTTTCTCTTTTGGTACTATGCAGAGTACCTTCCTGTGCCAAGGACACTAGAATGTAGGAGTGGGCTCGATGTAGGAACAAGTGTGACTTCTCTGTGTTCAATGAATTGTGTAGGTGTTGTCTTCAGCAATGGGGTCTTGCTATCAGTTTGTGGAGAGCAACCTGTAGTCTTGACAACAGCCTGGGTTGGTTGGGGATTCCCATGGGACCCCTTTAGTCAACAACTCAATTAGATGCATTGGAAGCTTCATTTGGTTACAAGAGATAGCCAGTTGGGGCTCAGACTCCCTCATTATTTGGTGATTTCATTTAGATTACCTTTGTGTATGCATATATTTTAGAGAGCTTCTACTGTTATCACGTTTTCATACTATTCCTCAGATGGCCCTTATTTTTAGCTGTCTCTCCCTGTATTCCCTTCCTTGTCCCCATCTTCTTTCCCCTCCCTGCTTGTTCTTCCCATTCCAGTCGCCTCTCCCCAATCTATCCATAACCATCTATTCTGTTTCCCTTTCCTGTATGTCTCCCTTAGTTCCTTACTCTGTACTCAACATCCTGTGGTTCTTTGGATTGTAGCTTGGTTATCATTGACTTAACAGCTAATATCCACATATAAGCGAATACATATTTGTTTTTCTGGGTCTGGGTTACCTCCATCAGGATGATTTTTTTTTCCCATTTCCATCCATTTGTCTGCAGATTTCATTGTTTTAACAGCTGAGTAATACTCTGTTGTATAAACATACCACATTTTCTTTATCCATTTTTCTGTTGAGGGGCATCTAATTTGTTTCCAGTTTCTGGCTATTATGAATAGAGCAGCAGTGAACATGGTTGAACAGTTGTCTCTGTGGTAGGATAAATCATCCTTTGGGTACATGTCTAAGAGCGGTATAACTGCATCTTGAGGTAGATTGATTCTGATCTTCCTGACAACTGCCACACTGATTTCTATAATGGCTGTACAAGTTTTCAGTCCTGCTAGAAATGGATGAACATTCCTCCCACATCATTGCCAGCATGAACTGTCACTTGTTACTGATCTTAGCCATTCTGACAGGTGTAAGATGAAATCTCAAAGTAATCTTTGATTTGCATTTCCCTGATGACTAAGGATGTTGAACATTTTTTTAAGTGTTTTTGAGTCATTTGAATTTCCTCTTCTGAGAATTCTGTTTAGATCTGTACCCCATTTCTAATTGAGTTGTTTTCTTGATACCTAGGTTTTTTTTTTTTTTTTTTTAGTCCTTTATATATTTTAGATATTAGCCTTTTATTGGGTGTATAGTTAGTAAAACTCTTTCCCTATTCTGTAGGCTGCTGTTTGTCTGATTGATAGTGTCCTTTTCTTTACAGAAGCTTTTCAGTTTCATGAGGTCCCATTTATTAATTGTTGATCTCAATTTCTATGCCAGTGAGTTAAAGACTATTCCCAGCTTTATCTTCTGTCAGGTTCAGTGTATCTGGTTTATGTTGAGGTCTTTGATAACCATTTGGAGTTGAGCTTTATTTTTGCAGGGTGATAAGTATGGATTTTATATGAATTCTTCTACATTCAGCCATCGCTTTGACCAGCACTGTTTGGAGAAGATGCTCTTTTTCAGTGTGTACTTCTGGCTTCTTTATTAAAAAAAAAAAATAAGGTGTCAGTAAGTGTGTGGATTTATGTCTGGCTCTTCAATTTGATTCCATTGTTCAACATGTTTTGTGTCATTTCTGTGCTGTTTTTGTTGCTATAGCTCTGTAATGCACCTTCACATGGGAATGTTGATACCTCTGCAGTTCTTTTATTATTCAGGATAATCCTCTACTTTTAATTGTAATGAAAGAAAGTTAGACAAAGGACACTAGTTTAAATTCCTATATTTTTATGAAGAATTTGCTTCTCCAAATTTATGGTCCATTTTCGTCTTTTTTTTTTTTAATATATATTATAAAACTTGGGTGTTTTCCCTAGCATAAGGTATAGTTATCGTAGAATTTAATGATTGTGTTTATATATGAAGCTCTGGATCATAATGAACTAAAAGTTGATTTGAAATGAAATTCTTAGTGTCATCACTCTTTGTAGTATATAAACATTGAATCATTGTACTCAGTAAGTAGATAGAGTACTGCTGTGAGTGACTGGTTGGCTATAGCAAAGTGGGCTGGTTTGGGTAACCAGAGTACTTCTTTAGTTCCTGAGCTAGAGGGTGCTTCCAGACTTAGAAGACTATTTATTGACTTAGTATTTATGATTTGTGTGGATGCATATGAACTATGTCTGTGTAGAAGGCAGAGGAGTTTATTCTCTCCTTCCATCCCGAGAGTCCTGGAATCCTAACTCAGATTGTCAGGCATGGTGACAGGTGTCTTTTACCCATTGAGACATCTTGTTGGCCTGATGAGTCTTTATTATTTTATCTTCTTTTTTCCCCCAAGACATTTTTGCTTGCGCTTTATTATGATTGTTACAAGTTTTCCACTTGTAACAATGCAGGTGTGTGTGTGTGTTGTTTTTATTCTTCTCTCATATATTACATCCCAACTGTAGTTTCTCCTCCCTCCTTTCCTCCCAGTCCTTCCCTTTTTATTTATTATCTCTTTTATGTGTATGGTTGTTTTGCTTACTTATATGTCTGTGCCACATGTGTGCCAGGTGCCTGCGGAGGCCCTAGGTCTGAAGTTACAGAGGATTGTGAGCCACCATGTAGGTACTGGGAATTAAATCTTGGTCTTCTGCAAGAGCAGTAGGTTTCCTTAACTGCTGAGCCACCTATCCATCAAGAGTCTGCCTATATATTTGTAATTTCTCTATTCTTTCAGTGATTAAAATTATTTTCTCAAATTTTTGCACATGCTAGGCAAGCACTCTACCAGTGAACCAAACCCCAACCCAGTTTAGGCCTGTTTCAACCTGTAATTTTCCCACCATTGATTATATAAGTATATTGACTGAGATTTCAGGAGATTCTTAAGGTAATTGTTACCCAGCACAACTTGTTTACTAAAAATAGCTCAAACAATTGTTTCTTATGAATTTCTATTAGTGTCCTTTGGAGTTGATTCATAATCAGCAAGTAATAATTCAAGTAAGGTAAAGTATAGCCTCTGGTTAGCCAAGGAGGAATATTAGCTGGTGGTTTGGTTAAAACCAGGCATATCCTATTCTTTCTTGATTTAAATGATTAATATAAATGGTACACAGACAATGAAATTCCAATAACTTGTTTATAAGCAGATCTGTTCCTCAACATACTTTGATATTGTTAGTAGTTTACAAAAGAAAATAAACCAATTGTTGTTACTATTACTTTAGAGGGCTGAGGAAATGACCTACTTTTTCAAACTTAATTTTGTTCATTTATTTATTATTATTATTATTAATATTTTGTTTTTCAAGACAGGGTTTCTCTGTAGCTCTGGCTGCCTTGGAACTCGCTGTGAAGTTCATGGCTTCAAACTCAGAGATCTGCCTTCCTCTGCCTGAGTGCCAGGATCAGAGATGTGCACCACCATGCCTGGCATTGCTTTTGCAAACTTAAAAAATTGTCAGTCCAATTCATAGCACAGGCATACACTTTAGAGCAGTGATTCTCAACTTTCCTAATGCTGTGACCCCTTAATACAGTTCATCATGTTGTGGGGATCCCCAACCATAAAATTATTTTCATTGCTACTCCATAACTGTAAATTTTGTTACTGTTATGAATTCTAATGTAAATATCTGATATATAGATGGTCTTAGGTAATCCCTGTTAAAGGGTCATTTGGTTCCAAAGGGGTCACCACCCACAGGTTGAGAATTGCTGCTTTAGAGTTTTTTCTTGTTTGTTTGTTTTAAACACTATAAGCATTCCTATGGGAAACAAGGATTTGACCTGTCGAAAGTGTGTGTGTGTGTGTGTGTGTGTGTGTGTGTGTGTGTGTGTGTGTGTGTAAAATTCATTTTAAAATACGAATTTAAAATGACAATTAGAATTGGGAGTTGGTATTAAAAGATGTATTTTATCAAACTCCCGCTTTCTGTTTGGTAGACTCTTGTTATGTAACCCAGGCTGGCTTTCAACTTGGAATCTTCCCACCTTAGCGTCCAGAGTTCTGGGGTGGCAGGTATGCACCACCACAACCGTGAAGTTGAGGCCGGCCTGGGCAATAAGGAAGACCCTGACTCTCCAAATAAAAGGCATTTCCTGAAGCCAAAATGCTAGTGAGGGCTTTGAGAATATGAAGCTAATAGAGACTAAAATGGTTTAAAGGTTTAAAGTCTGAGGAAGGAGGTAAAACTAAGGATGAAAGTAAAAAAATAGTATTAGGATTGACTGTGTAATCAGCAGTTAGGAGATAGATTCAGGAAACATCAGAATATTACCAGACTAGCTAGAAAAAGATTTGTGTTTTTAGTAGTAGACATAATACTAGATCTGTAGGTTAGGATCAGAGAAAAGAGGGAAAAGATTGTTAAGTACACTTAACCAGCAAATATATATTAAAAATGTGTATGAACAGTGGTATGCTGATTATTGCAACATCAAAAGGGGCTAATTGACTGATTAACATGTTTTGCCCTAGAACCTGAATGTAGGCACAGTGATTAACAGCAATGATTTCTATGTCTTTCCTGTCAGTCATGATTTAAAATCTTAACTTGGGGAATTAGAAATTTTTACACCAACAGTTTTCACATCTATAAAATACAGGCAATTATATACACCAGGGTTATTAGGAAGAGTAAAATGAAATGTGTTAAACAGCTTCTCACAAAGTTGCTTGCCATTTACCTCTTCTCACAGTATAGTGTGCTTAAGCCTTTTGAAAGGCTGTTTGTAACTTTTTCCTGCCATTCACACACTTGTTGGGCATTCCTTCACCTCTGTTGATATTTTAATATTTTATTTGTCTTCTCTAGAACCTCTACCACTGTTTTTCCACCCAACGAATTCTCAGCTGCCAGTATAACCCTGTCATAAGTGTCTAATTATAGAACATATTTTCTACAGTGGTTTTTGTTTCCCCTTCTCTCCCACTTTCTCAGAGGCAAATTTAGGTAGGATTTCATGATGACTACAGAACACACCCCTCTGGGGCGGGTGTCAAGCTCTATTTGCTGCTAATACTTGGTTATCCTTCCAAAGTATTTTAAGTGCTTGTCAGGGGTATTTAACAATGCTCTCCCTCAAAAACAAGCCTGATTGTGCATGTGGGTAGACATTGAACCTTCCCTTTCTTGTTTCACTGTGTGGGGAGTCTTTGTGAAGGGAATATCTTGGCCTGGGTCAATCCTTTAAACACAGGATGAAGTAGTTGTACTCAGTGACTGACCTTTGAAGTGCCTTCCTAGCACTTCTATCAGCTTGCTTAAGGTGGAAAAAAAAAAAAAAAAAGCAGCCATTTCTGACCAACAGTCAGGCAGTGAAGTTAAAAACCAGAGCTGATTTAGTCTGAGAGAAGAAGCATCTTATTGAAATTGGATTTATCTCAAGAAAGAACTTTTGAGTTATGGAGTACTAGATAGATACAAGTGAAAAATTCTACCAAACCAGAAAACCAAGACTGTTTGGGTTAAACAGCACTTACTGACAGCTTTTTATCTTGTTTTTCTGTGTCTGTTTTTAAATTATATTTTGGCAGGAATTAAAAACATTCCCTAAATTTTCATAAGCAATTTCCCTTTTCCATTTCCAGTGTGCATTCATGTTTGTTATATTTCAAACCCTGGACAAATGACCAAGGTGCCTATTTAACATATGAAAGCAGACCTGGCTGCCAGGTTCCCCAAGCATCTCTCAATGCCTACCTGTTACAAGGTATGGATCATAGCATACCCCAGCCTCTACCCTGAACTCTCCAACCCAGGGTTTGGGCTGCCCTTCCCCTACAGGGTCTTCCCTAGATAATCCAGACATTTTGGTTACCCACCCTCTTGTACCTTTTTCCATTCCCTCCTCCCCCCACATGGCCCAGCTCAGTCTGGTCCTGTCCACTATGGACTCTCCCAGATGTCTCTGCCTCTGACTATGCACTCCCACATATCTATAATAAACTTTCTCCTTCACCATACCTAAGAGCAGTCATATCCTTTCCTTTTTATTTTCTTTTTTATTCATTGTTACCATTTGAATGAAATTTAGAAGTACTTTTCTAAAACAAAGTAAGTTGAATCAGAACATTGAGGTTATAGCATGTCTATTGTGCCAAGAATGTAAGAAGTACAAGATCATAACAATAGCTGTGAAATGATTACTGATGGATTATTGGCTTGGTAAAATTAGCATCTTGGGTAGTCATGGCCTGGGGTGGTCTAGATGAAGCCAAAGCAGGAAGCCACTCTTCTGTAGTTCTTGGCTTTATCCCATTTTTACTCAAAAGTGACAGCTTGCAATACTAGAGCCAGGCTGAAGCCTGAATAATAAGAAATGGACCTCAAAAACAAGAGAACCAGCTACTAAAATAAATTATTGTACTTTCTTACCTAAGTGTGTGTGTGTGTGTGTGTGTGTGTGTGTGTGTGTGTGTGTGTGTGTGAGAGAGAGAGAGAGAGAGAGAGAGAGAGAGAGAGAGAGAGAGAGAGAGAGAGAGAGAGAGAGAGAGAGAGAATTGATACGTTCTCTCCAGGTCTTATATATGTTATGATGATAACACACACACCCTTATTTATTTGTGGGTGCTGTTAACAATTTAAAGTATGTTAAATTATGCATGTAGGCATTGGATTCCAAAAATTCTATACCATCACTAGTTAGTGTTTGAGAAAGAATTTTCTGGTTTCTTCTGCCAGTCAAAATAGGATCATATTTATTTATGCTTTTTTCCTAATGCAGAGTTTTACTAAAACCCAACTATAGTATTTAAAATCACAGTTAATTTGTGATGTTAATTTATATTTTTAAAAATACAATAATTTCCGCCGGGCGGTGGTGGCGCATGCCTGTAATCCCAGCACTCGGGAGGCAGAGGCAGGTGGATCTCTGAGTTAGAGGTCACCTGGGCTGCAGAGCTAGTCCAGGATAGGCTCCAAAGCTACAGAGAAACCCTGTCTCGAAAAACAACAACAACAAAAAAACCCAATAATTTCCAAAACATTTTTATGTAATATTTATGTTAGCCATGTGTGTAAGATTCTTTGGATACCATCCTCAGCACCTGGGGGGAGGAGAGATAAAGGAGAAGTATATATGGAACCAACTACACAAGAAAAGGAACAGTAAGACTTAGGGAGTTTGTAACGGTGATGTGAAGGTTCAGACAGCCAGCAGAAAGAAGCTCTTCCCTAAGGCTTTGATGTTGAACAGTTATTTTCTCTGTACCATAGTGAGCAGTCCCATGGCAATTCTCTTGTATTTATACCATTCTCTTGTATTCCTTATAGTTGGTTTATTTCCTAACTATAAGACTAAGTATTTTTTCCCCTAGATTTTGTCAATACAATATCCCTAGACTTTCCATGTAGACATAAAGCTGTACTCTAAATGTGTGCATTTTTTTCAGATTCATTTATTTTCCATGCCAAGAACCTCACCTGGTTAAGATGTTTTGCATTTGTCCTACTTTTTCCAGCAGTCTGGTTTTCTTTGTGGTAACTGTATTATTTTGAAGACGTAGATTTACTCAAAGTTAAGTTGAAAAAAAAAAAAGTATACCTCTGTTGTTAGCTTGTCAAATAAATGTCTTCCTAACCTCTGACTGAAGATAAGACAGTTTTCCCTCACGGTTATTAGCTAATAAGTAATGAGTTGGAGGCTGTTAATTTGTACCTGTGGGATCCTATTGTACTAAAATTCTGTGTCTTCATATAGCCTATAATCTGAAGAAGAAAAGGTACCTATGGAATACAAAAGTGCATAAAGGCAAAACACTGCATATCATCATCAGACACCAGGGACGTGAAGGGAAACTGACTTCAGTTGTCGGCTGTTCTAGGAATGTAGAATTAGCTAAGCCTGTAGGACATTAAAGTTTGTTAAATGCAGGAAGTCAAATGAACAGGCAGAATGCGTATATTGAATGGTCCATTTACATTCATCCTCCTGTGAAGGTATAGTGGTGATGAGAAGGGGTTGTTTGATTTGTTTGTTTGTTGAGGTTTTTTGAGATTGGGTTTCTATGTAACAGCCCTGGCTGTCCTGGAACTCGATTTGTAGACCAGGCTGGCCTCGAACTCACAAAGATCAGCCTGCCTCTGCTTCCTAAGTGCTGAGATTAAAGGCATGAGCCACCACTGCCTGGCGAGAAGGGGTTATTTTATTTGAGACAAGGTCTTATTGTGTAGCCTGGAGCTCATCTTTGTAGACTAGGCTGACCTAAAAGCTGAGAACAACCCGCTTCTGCCTTCTGAGTGTTGGTGTGCACTCCCACCTCCAGCTGAAAAGGGATCTTTTAAAAGCAATTTTAATTGAATCAGCCACCTTACTGGTTTCACCCTCTTTGTCCCCATTGCCTTTAGTCAAAGGAAACACAAAGCACAGCTTTAACTTTTAACCATTTAAGCAAAATTACAAAATTCAGTGGTACTAAAGTACCTTAGCAGTATTGTACACACATCACCATTGCCCAGTCTCCCACCCTTTTCATCATCACTAACAGAACCTATGTTAATTAAGAGTAATACCCTATTTTCTAATTTCACCTTCTAATTTCACTTCTCCACGTTTTGGTAACATATATTCTACTTTCTTTGTGAATTTGCTTTTACTAGGTGTTGCACATAAGAAAAATTACAGTGTCTTTTTTTAATGGTTTGTTTCACTTAGTATGACGTCTTCAGCTTTCATTGATGTTATAGCTTATGCTGGAATTTCATTTTTTGTGTGTGTCTGAATATTTAATTGTTCCACATTTTATTTTTCATATTGTATGCTATTTGGGTTTCTTTCTTTTGGCTATGATGAATAATGCTACTGTGAAAAATTTCTGTCTTCCCTTTTAGTTTTGGACATACATATATATGTATATGCATATATTCATGCACACATACATATTTAAATGTAGAGTTGTGGAAAGCTATGGAAAATTTATGATTTAAACTTCTTGGAGCCAACCATGGTCATGAATACCTGTGATCCTAGCCAGCACTTGACTTTAATTCCAGAACTTGGAAGACTGAAGCAGGAGGTTTGCATGTTTGAGATTAGCTGAGCTACTACAGAGTGGAGCTGTGCCAAAAATGTTCCTCACTCCTTCAAAAGAGAAACACACATACACACACACACACACACACACACACACACACACACACCTACCTACACACCTACAACCAAACTGTTTGAGAATTAGCCAGCCCTTTTCCACCCTGGTTTTACTTACTTCATTTTGTCTGTCAAAAATACACCAGGTTCTGGTTTCTTTGAATCATCAATGCTTGTTAGACACCTTTCAGTTTGTGTGGCAGCCATTCTAATGAATATAAAGCCATGCCTTAATGTTTTCATCTACGTTTCCCTATGATTACTGACAGCTTCTCACCATTTCAGTGAGAACAGTTCTTTAATGTACTCTGCTCACTAAAAAAAAAGGAAATCCTTTTGAGTCAGGAATATTAGATATTCAGGGTACTTATCAGTCCTTTATTTAAGTACATGGCTTGCAACTTTTTTTTAGTACCACTTGCAACTTTTTTCACCATTCTGTTGGTTTTCTTTTCCCTCCTGATAACATGCTGTGATTGTACAAATGTTTTTCTTTAATGAAGTCTGAGTGGTCTGCTCTTTGTTGGATGTGCTTTTGGTGTCACATCCAAGAAATTACTGCCAAGTTCAGTTGTAGGAGGATCTTCCTGAATGTATTCTTCAGAGTCTTATTTATAGCTCTTAATTGAAAATTGTGTCGGATCCATTTTGATTTAATTATAAGAAATGGTATCATCTAAGAGACCAAATATCTAATTTATTCAGCATTACTTGTTGGAAAGATTGTCAGTTACAGTGATTATTAATTATAGTTAAAGTGAGCTAATCATTTATACTATAATTTATTTCTGTACTTTTTATTCTATTCCCTTGGTCTATATCTGTCCTTATGCCAGTTTCATATACTTTTAATTAGCTAGGATTTAATTAATTAGGATACCAATATCATTTCCTTACAGCTACATAATTTGTTCAAATGATTATCAGTCCAAAATAACTCACATAACTATTACTCTATTTTGTCATTGAAATTTTATAAATATTCCAGATAAATCTTGGTTTCAAAACTCCTATATAAATTATTAGGCAATAGTTAGACCTTTACAGAAAATAGATGTTTGATAGTTTGAGTGACAGAGTGATCCGGTGGTTGCTGAGCTATAACATGTAGCCATTCACTTCTTTGCTGGACATTCGCTGTAATTGGAGTTAAACATTGACGAAATACTGAATTCTCTTTCAAGGTAGGGGAAGGGGTACATATCTAATTACAGAACCATACCGCAAGTTCTGAAATACTAGTTTGTTTAATGTGTTTGTAGACTACCACATACGTGTGTCTTAGAAATAGGATTCTACTAGAAATTAAATGGGGACCTGGAGATGGGGTTTTGTGGTAAAGCACTTGATCTAATGCTCAAAGTCTTGGGTTTGATTTGCACAACACTGAAAATAAACAAAAATAAAGGAAAGAAAATGGGAAAGACAGGAATGTTTCCCAATAGGGTATAGTATTTTAGGGTTCCCCTTGGAACAGAATCAAAGAGTGAGGGGGTAAGAAGGGGAAATTGGCGAATGAAATTGGGGGATACTAAAAAGTCTAGAATCCACCTAATAGGCCAACCTTGAGTCCAAAGGCAGTCTGAAATAGGAAGGACCAGTCTTCCTTAGAAGACCTCAGTCTTTCTTAAGACCTTGAGCTGATTGTGATGAGTAATCTGTTACTTAAAGTCTGAATGGTTAATTAAACCCAAAGTCCTTTGTAGAAACTTGTAGACTGACATTTGACCCAATACCTGGACACCATAGTATAGCTAGGCTCACACAAAATTGTCCCTGGTGCTATTGATATTTGATTATTTTGTCTTGAGTTCTTGAAGGGCAGGTCTCTGGGCTCTGTAGTAAATGCCTTTGTCATTTTCTCTTCTTGATTGCCAACCCTCTTTCCTCCTCCTCTGCAGGGCTCTCCAGTCCACAGCATCTGTAGACAGTAGGGGTGTGTGTGTGTGTGTGTGTGTGTGTGTGTGTGTGTGTGTGTGTGTGTGTGTGTTGTTTTTCTTCTAGACAGGCATTCTCTGTTTCTCCTGCCTGTCCTGGAACTTGATTTTGCAGACCAGGTTGGCCTTGAACTCACAGAGATCTGCCTGCCTCTGCTTCCCTCTGCCTCCCTAGAGATGGGTTTAAAGGCATTTACCACCATACCAGGCAGCATTCTTGGACTGTAGTTTCAAGATACTTGAGAATGTGGAAGCCTTCAAAACAGTATTGCCAGGTTAATTTTGAAATTATCAGCTGACAATAAGGCATTTATATGGCTTGTTAGGTGCTTCCAGAATTCCAAATGTGAGGCTGTCTCTTTCCTTCTTTCCTTTTTTTTTTTTTGCCCTGTTTTGTGCTTGGGCTCATGCCCTGGGCCTTGTGCTTACTCACTGGACAAGCTCTTACTCACTGCTGCTTAGCTCCATCCCCAGATCTTTTTTTTTTTTTTTTTTTTTTTTTTAAAGATTTATTTATTATGTATATAGTGTTCTGTCTGCACGTATGCCTGCAGGCCAGAAGAGGGCACCAGATCTCATTACAGATGGTTGTGAGCCACCATGTGGTTGCTGGGAATTGAACTCAGGACCTTTGGAAGAGCAGCCAGTGCTCTTAACCTCTGAGCCATCTCTCCAGCCCCTCATCCCCAGATCTTAATGCTTTTGCATGATTCTTTTCTGTCTCTTGGTCTTCAGCTGCTTGTTTCTCCTGGCTGCCTAATAGTCCTTATTACCTATTCAGTTCAATTCCATACCATACTTTACTCACTGATTTCCTGTGGTTGCTAAACTTAGCTATTGCTAAAGGCTATTGAGTAAATCTGAGTAATAAGCTTCCATCACATTTGTCTGCATAGCTCATTGATCAATAATTGGTATAAAATGTAAACTTTTATAGGTTTTAAATTAATTATGTCCAGATGTTCTCTGAATGGGAATCAGTACTACACATGAGTCTGCTTCATAGTTAGTAGTGTGCATTGTTTTTGCCATTCAGGGAGTTGCATTTGTTGTTGATGATATACTGTTTACTGTAATCTATACAATAAATCAGAATCTAGGTTTGTAACATATGGTGTGTGGACTTCAAAACTACAGTAGGTAAAGCTCCCCAGCTCCACAGCAAGATGACTTTCATCTTGTTTCTCTCACCTCCATGTTTTATCAAGGAATTAGGTTTCTTGCATGCTGATTAAGACTCTCCTTATGTACAAGATGCTGAAGACTGAAGACTGTTAATTGTGGATACTTCCCAATTGAGTCCCTGTAGTCTTCAACTTGTAATACCTTCCAGTGCTTACTAAGCCTAGTGTTAGAAGAAGAAAGTTCTTTTAATGTTTATCACATGTGTATGAGCAAACTTGTATTAATTGGTAGCATATGTCTGGTATGTTGCTAGTGTTGAGAAGCATTGCCTGATAGTGCAGCAGAGATCTCACCTATCAGAACACTGGGCAAGACATAAAGTTATATAACAAGTTTAATTTAATTACTACTACTGATGTTATAATTATTATCATTTTGTGGTGCTGGTATCAGGCCCAGGGCTCCTTTCAGACTAAGATCTTGCTTTACTAACTGTGGTATATACACCTTTAGACCCACACGTTAATTTGTATAATTTAAAAATCTCTACAGTGTAGTATAAAATACCATTTGTATTATATTGGTGTTATTTTCTATGTGTTAAAAATGTATGCAAAAGCACACGTGTTGTGAAATTTTTGTGATAAAGAGAATATATGTGGTATTTGTATACGAGTGTGGGTTCAGGAAATGAAAAAGCACAGTGCTTGTCTAGTATGTGTGATGGGTTTAAATCCCTGACAATATAGAATGGGGGGTTGCCTTTGTATATAAATATCAGTCTGTGTTGTATATATTTTTAAGAAGCCTTTAGAAGTTGGAGAGATACTCAAAATAAACCCAGGGTTTCATACATAGCTAGTGAAACATTTTACTCCTGCTCAAAAATAGTGGGTCACATAATTATTAAATTCTGCATTCTCCTAGTTTCCTCAATTTTATTTTTTTCCAATCAGGATTCTTCTGTCCTAAGTAATCTCAACCATTCTTGTTTTGTTTTTAATGTGTATGAATGTTTTGCCTTCATGTATGTACGTGTACTGCTTGTGTGCCTGGTTGTCTGAAGAAGTCATAAGAGGATTTGAGATCCCCTCACACTGGAGTTACAGATGGCTTCGAGTCACCATCTGAGTCCTTGGAATTGAACCCAGTGAACCCAGGTCCTTTGCAAGAGCAACAAGTGCTCTTAATTGCTGAGCCATCTTCTCTGACCCTTTACAACCATTCTTACCAACCAAGTGTTCAGCTTCATTATGCTTTTTATATTTTCTGTCACGTTTACTTTTAATTTCAAATATTGGATTAATTCTGGGGTGGCATTACAGCTAAATGATATGACACTTGCCTTGCATGTGGAGGATCCTTGTAATTTGGTCCTCAGTAGAAAAAGGAATAATTCTGATTGATGGATTTGTTTGTTTGGGCTGATGTTTTTGGAGTTTTAAGCTTTTGTTTTACCTTTTTTTACTTACACGTCCAAAATTTATAATACCCAGTGTTGAAAACCGTGCTAGCTTCAGTTCAAGTGTCACATAGGGATAGTGCAGATACGTTCTGTTGACATTGTACAGTGTTGAAAACAGAAGGAAAACCTCAATCACATCCCGAATTGTAGTGCCACTGGATTGTCTCCACTCTCAGATGAGCCCTTCATTTCTGCTGGCATCCTTTTTGTATGGGTCTGTGAACTTGTATTTACTTACACAGTTACTCCAAATGATCACCACTGTACTAAACTTCCTTCTTTTCTACTAGTAGATGACCTTTCTCCTACTGCACAGAGGAAATTGAGGTTAGAGGCAGGAACTCCCTTAACTTCCTGTTCTTAGACCTATTTTTGTACCTTTTCTTGCCTGCTTTTTTTCTTGTCTCAAAGATAAGTCCATTTGGTGTTTCTTCAGTTTTACAAATACTTCTTGGTTACTTTCTTTAGTTTCTGAATAGGAGGAGGAGGAGAGTGAAGGTAGGTGGTGTTGAGATGAGTAGGTTAGAAGAGGTCTGGTGAGATGCACCTTCAGGTAAAAGGCAAGAGCTGCTAATAGTGATTCGAGTTGGATCCCCAAGAGAGAAATGACTCCTGTAAGTCACCCTCTGTCATCTTCATCAGACACACATAAGTAAATACAATAAAGACTTTTTAAAAACAACTTTTTGTGAAGGAAATGAATAAAGCCTGAAGGGAGCTAGAAATCATCAACTGGAACAGACAGTGGAAAGGCCATGAAGTAAAAGCATTCAAAGAATAGAAGACTAGAAATTAAGATATGTTAACAGTTATAGGGGATTCAGGTGGGGCTTAACAGGCTACAGTGAAGACTTAATTTTCATTGTGATTGTTTTGTTTTGTTTTTTTGAGACAGGGTTTCTCTGTGTAGCTTTGGAGCCTGTTCTGGAACTCACTCTGTAGACCAGGCTGGCCTCGAACTCACAGAGGTCTGCCTGCCTCTGCCTCCCAAGTGCTGGGATTAAAGGTGTATACCACCACTGCCAGGTGTGATTATTTTATTCTGTTTATGTATATGGGTATTTTGTCTGCATGCAGACCAGAAGAGGGCATCCTATGGAAATACAGTTACAGACAGTTATGTACTATCATGTTCTTGGTGGGGATTGAATTTAGGACCTGGAAGCACAGCCAGTGCTCTTACCCAGTGAACCATCTCTTATACCTACAGAATAGTTTGTTTGTTTGTTTGGATACTTGATAACCAGTGCATAGCTCAGCACAGGATTGTCAGGACATCTGACAACATATCCAAGGGAATTATACCATAAGTTTACAGTTATATCTCTACAAATCAAATTAAGAGAAGCGCCACGCCCCCCCCCCCCCCCCCACACACACACACAGAGTTTCTCTGTGTAGCTTTGTGCCTTTCCTGGAACTCCCTCTGTAGACCAGACTGGCCTCAAACTCACAGAGATCCACCTGCCTCTGCCTCCTGAGTACTGGGATTAAAGGCGTGCGCCACCACTGGCCAGACTGTTCCTTTTTATACTTGTGTACATCTATAAATATTAAATAAAATAACTTTCTCATTTGCATTAAATTGGTTTCTCCCTTGTAGTTTTAATATTATGTGGCTTCCTAATTTGGTTGCTTACTATTTTACAACTCTACCTAAGTGATGTCAAGTTTCAACTGTTTCTCCTGTGTTCTGAATAGAAGTCTAGCTAATACTTCATAGTCTACTAGCATTTAATTCATAACTTTATTTAGCTATTTACAGGGACTTTTATGATGAATCCTTATTTTCATAGAGCTTAAGTACTATAGGCAGTATGGTGGATAATGAATACAATAAGCAAACTCCACCATGATAAGCATTTTAATAACTTCTATGATGAAATAAAAAAATACAGTAATGTTAGAGCCATTAGAAATTGAGAGGGTGCCACCTGGGTGGTGGCACAGTCCTGTAATCCTAACACTGTGGAGGCAGAGAGGCAGAGCATTTTGAAGCAATACTGTGAGGGAGAAAGAGAGAGGCTAAAGAATTTAATAGAATGGGCAAGGCTGGTTGGTATCATTGAAAGGATGAGAACGGTATTATATTGTCTAGTGTAGTTGGTTCCCCACCCCCCAGACAGGGTTTCTCTGTGTAGCTTTGTGCTTTTTCCTGGAACTCACTTGGTAGCCCAGGCTGGCCTTGAACTCACAGAGATCCGCCTTGCTCTGCCTCCTGAGTGCTGGGATTAAGTAGTTGGTTTTTATTGATTAGTTAATTCATTCATTCATTCATTCACTTACTCTTTTGGAGGCTGCTACATAGCTCATTGTTACTTAATGAATGTCCGGCCTTAGCTTGGCTTATGTCTAGCCAGCTTTTCTTAAATTTTTTAAACTGTCCTGTTTATCCTTTGCCTCTGAGCTTTTATCTTTCTCTGTTCTGTGTACCTTTCTTTACTTCCTACTCCATGGCTGGCTGTGTAGCTGACTGGCCCCTGATGTCCCTCACCCTCTCCTCCTTTCGATCCTATCTTGTCTTCCCAGATTTCTCCTTCTATATATTCTCTCTGACTGCCAACCCTGCCTATTCTTTCTCCTGCCTTGCTATTGGGCATTCAGCTCTTTATTAGACCAATCAGGTGGTTTAGACAGGCAAAGTAATGCAGCTTCACAGAATTAAACAAATGCAACATAAGAGAATGCAACTTAACTTTGCATCATTAAACGAATGTTCCACAGCATAAACAAGGGTAACACATCTTCAGCTGATATTCCACAACAGTCTAGCATTATTGATTCAGCACTTCATTTTTCTGTTTTGATTCTTCTGAATTCTAGCTAATGGTGCAATCATCATTTTTCCGGTTTCATTATCTCATTTTCCTTTTCAAATTATTACATGGGGCTGTTTTAGGTTCTTGTCTGTCCCTTGTTTATTGGTCTCCTACAATTGCTGGTTCTTGACTCATCTTCACTTGGCTACATTATTTAAAGAGCTCCCTGTTTGCATTTAATTCATATTGACGTATTTAAGAGCTCTGTACACACACATTATTGTTTGATCCTTTTGTGTATGCATGTGTGTTTTAGTTTGTAAATTTTTTTTTCTGATCTCCTGTACTTAGGGTAAATGCATTTTGATGATCAACTCAAAAAACTCATTTCTCAATTTATGAGAGAATTATTCTCTCTTCTGTGGTAACCATTCCTGTTGTACCTAGCTAGCTCTCTTCCAATCCTCACTAAAAATTTGTTTGAATTCTCTATCCTAAATGAAGTTTATTTGCATATTGTCTCTTCCATTGGACTTGCAGAGTTCTTGGCAGGAATGCTGTTTTGTATGTGTTGTCAGTCCTGTGACATAGTTATCAGTGTCACTAGGTTTTAAAATCTTGTGCAGTGAAATATAGTGATAGTAAATAGTATCAATAAGAGAACTTCGTGGTACAACAGGCAGAGAGGCCTTTGCAGACATAATTAAACAAGCTGTCTTATCCAGTCTCTTGTACCAAAGAATATAAAAAGTCAAAGGGAAATGTTTTAAAAGTGATGTTTGCAGCTTGATAGTACAAGAGGTTGTATAAGAAAGTAAAAAACAAGTTACTATTTTAATTATGATTGAATCCTAGCATAGTAATCAACAGTAATGACTCCTATGCGTATTTATAAAAGCTTAAATTGTGTTTAGTAACCTATTTAAGTAAAGAACTCACACTTTCATAAAATTATATAGTTTGAGTAATTTTAAAAATAACTTATTAAAAAACTAGTTTTTCTCTATGCTAGAGATTGAATGAATCCATGTCCTCTTATATGCATTCTACCACTGAGCTACATCCTGAGCACCAATACATTTTCTTTCTAGAAAATTGATATAAGCATTCTAACATGGTTTAGTCCTTTCCCGTCCCACCTCCCTCTTCAAACAGGGACTCATTGTTGTCCCTGTGTGGTCTGGAACTCTTTCTATATAAACCATGCTGGCCTCAAGCTCAGGGAGATCTGCCTGCCTTTAATTTCCTAGTGCAGGGGTTAAAGGTGTACATCACTACTTCTGGTTCCCTGGTTTGTTTTTAATAAAGGAATTCTTACCTATATTAAACATCACTTTAAAAGAAGTGTTGGAAATCATTGTCAAGTACATCATGCATATTACCATCCGTAATAATACTGTGCTATTGAAATGGTTTATATTACCTTAAAACTAGTTTTATGTTGCCCATCCTCCCATTTGTTTGTGTGCGTGTGTCTGTGTGTGTTCTAGTCCCACACCTCTTAAGTACTGGGATTAGAGGTGTGTCCAGCTCTTTGTTATTGGTATTTTTATAACAACACATATCTCATGTATTTGCAATTGTTCTGTATAGGTATCAGCAAAGCAAACAGATTTAAATATGTTATAAAAGACTAACTCCAGGAATTGCTTATCATGCCAGTTTGAACTAGACTTTCTTTTTAAGGCTTATCTTCCGTGTATAAGTATTTTGCCTGCATGTATACATGTATATGTACCACATGCATGTCTAATGCTCACACAGGCCAGAAGGTACGAGATTTTCTGGAACTGGAATTATGGGCATTGTGAGCTACCGTGTGGGTGCTGGGAATTGAGCCCAGGTCTGATGAAAAAGCACTGATCTTAATCACTGAGTTGTCTCTTCCATTACTGTTACCATTCTGAAGAGAAATGGTATAATAGTTCTCAGGTGTATATACATTTATTCTTTCTATAGAAGTATGAAGAAAAAGTGAAAAACAGTTCTGGAAATGGGTAGTGTTTGGTTAACTTAGAAATTATATTCGTTATATTTTATATTTAAAGCATTTTAAATGAATGTTCATTTTATATGAAAAGTATATTAGTTTATATTTGTTCTGTAAAAATCAGAAAGTCATAGACAGAATTTTATGTATACTATCTGTCTTAGTTATGTTTTCTATTGTTGCAACAAAATACCATTACCAAAGCAAGTTGAGGAGGAAAGGGTTTATTCAGCTTACACTTCTACTTGCTGTTCATCACTGAAGGAAGTCAGGACAGGAACTCAAACTGGGCAGGATCCTGGAAGCAGGAGCTGATGAAGAAGCCATGGAGGGGTGCTGCTTACTGGCCTGCTTCCCCTGGCTTGCTCAGCCTGCTTTTTTGTAGAACCCAGGACCACTAGCCCAGGGATGGCACCACTCACAATGGGCTGAGCCCTCCCTATCAATCACTAATTAAGAAAATACCTTACAGCTGGACATATTTTCTCAATTGAGATTCCCTCCTTTCAGATAACTCTAGCTTGTGTCAAGTTGACTTAAACTAGCCAGCATACTGTCATTCACTGTTAGTTTATACCCAGGAAGTTTTAGAAGAATACTTTATGCAGATTTACAGTCACAGATTTTTTCTTTTAAGCCTAAAGTGTCCTGTAAGAATATTTTTAGTTATGACTTTAAAAAGCATTCAGCAAGTCCTAGGCTTAGTTTGAGGAAGCTGCAGATAGTAAATTGTGGTCAACAGATGTTGTAAGCAGGTGACTCAGCTGTGTTCAATATCTGTTAATAGATGACTTGAAAGAAAATTGCCTGTCCTGGAACTCAATCTGTAGACATGGCCAAACTCAGAGATCTGCCTGCCTCTGCCTCCCTAGTGCTGGGATCAAAGGTGTAAGCTACCACTGGCCTTTTTAAAAAAGTTCACCAGTATTACTTAACATAACACAAAGAATATTATTGTTTCCTTCCTTTAGAAAGAAACACATTTTTCTTTAAATAGATTTTTTTTTTAAAGACAGGATCTCTCCCTTTTTGTCCTAGAGCTCACTATGTAGACCTAGGTAGCATCAAACTTACAGAGATACAGCTGCCTCCCAAAGTGGTGGGTTTAAAGGCTTATACTGGTGCCACTGCCTTAGCTTTAATTTTTATAATTTTATAATACCATGGTTTACACTGGTAACCTAGAAGGGAAGGCCTTATTACTAATGATACTTGACAAATTGTCAAAATGCAGCAGTATCACACTTCTTTAAAATTTTATCAAAGGATTTCATTCTGAAGATGAGCTAAAAACAACAACAAACCCTGAAAAAAAAATCAAAACAAAACCCCCATGGATTATTTGTACTTCTTGCCTGCCTCCCTACCTTCCTTTATTTTTAAAACAGGGTGTCACTCTGTAGCTCTGGCTAGTCTGGAACTCTCTATGTAGGTAGGCTGGCCTTCAAATCAGAGATCTGTATGCCTCTACCTCCTAAATGATGGAAATAAAGGCATGTACCACCACACCCAGCATTTGCTGATCTCATTGAACAGGGAAATAGTGCTATTTAGTTGTTTTGTTTTAATAAGATTTGAATATTAATCTTAAAATTGTTGTGGGTTATGGTAAATTATATTTGAGAATTTATAATGTTATTGATAAATTAATTAGCTTAGGATTTCCTCCATTTTATAAAACCATGTTACTGATAAATTGAGACCCAATAGAGAGCTTTCAGAATTTTGATTCTACAAGTACATTCTCGACTGATTTACTTTCCAACTGGACAGTTTGGGGACAATAACTAATTTGTGATCATTTTTTTTTCTATGAAATTAGAATGAATAATTACCGCAGTTACTGTTAGGATTAACTGAGATGAACTGGCTGGAATGGTATTCAATCTTAGCACATCCTTAGCTGCATGAGGGAGGGAGGCCCTACATGGCAGACCCTATTCCCACCCCCTGAGATTATCTTTGGGTGAGACACACTCCCATGCCAGAGCCAGCTTGTGGAAGTCAGAGGACACCTTAGGAGAGCGGCTTCTCCTTCTGCCATGTCAGTTCAGATTGTCAGGCTTGATGGCAAACGTATACCTGCCAGTCTGTCTCTATGGTGCTTATTTTGTTTTTAGAACACTTTTAGATAGTACTTTTTCCATGTCCAATAGTGGGCTGGGTGTCAAAATAGCAATCTGTAAAGGCTGGAAATTGGTTGATGCCGTGAATCATTTACAGTTTAAGAGGCTGCTTTTTACACTATGTTGAGATGAAAGTATTAATCTAGGGTGAATTTAGAGTGGTGACACTAGCAGTCCAGAGTGCTAAGCTAAGTTCATGGCTTTGCTGGGAGTTAGAGTTGAGTCATTGGCAAGGCTCAACCAAGTATCTTAGAGCCCTTTCTCAGGAAAGCAATATGTGTATATAAGCTTTAAGAAAGGGATGGGTTATTGGACCAGGGTACTTCAAGTAAGCTTTCTGTTGATATTTGAAGATTGACTACATTTTTTATATATTGATGGTGTTCGTGTTCGTGTGTGTGTGTGTGTGTGTGTGTGTGTGTGTGTGTGTGTGAGAGAGAGAGAGAGAGAGAGAGAGAGAGAGAGAGAGAGAGAGAGAGAGAGAGAGCGCGCGATCGATCGATCATGATCAGAAGCCAGGGCCTTGCACTAAATGTACACACCCCCACCTAACCTTTTTTGTTAAGTTGTAATATTGGTGAAATAAGGTACCTTACCCTCTAATATCCTATTTGACACTTTTGCAAGTTAAAAATCAGTTATTTAAAGTGTGTATATATTTTCTTGTTTTTCACTAACTTTATCTTTGAAATTGAAAGACTGGGGAGATATATAATATATATTTAATATATAGTATAATATAATATAACATAATATTACATTATATATGTATATATATTGGTTTTTCGAGACAGGGTTTCTCTGTGTAGCTTTGTGCCTTTCCTGGAACTTACTTGTTAGTCCAGGCTGGTCTCGAACTCACAGAGATCTGCCTGCCTCTGCCTCCCAAGTGCTGGGATTAAAGGCGTGCGCCACCACCGCCCTGTGAGGATATATTTTACTAGTAGATGCATGCTTAGAATGGCTCTGGATTTAACCCCCTCCCCCCGAAGTTTATGGTCAAATATACAAGAAAATGATTCATATTAAAAATCTGTTGATCAGTTAAAAAAATAGGATTCCTCTGGATTAGTTTTAAATTTTATCACTTAAACATTAAAAATAAACATTACTTTTAAAATGCTACAAGGTTAAAATTATTTTTGTGACTAGCAGTGTGGTTTTATAAGAACTTTATTTCAGTTGTACCCGGTATAATTTTTATTATATTAATAAAAAAATTTTTTGTGGTTCTTCAAACACTATGATGATTTTTGTTTTTTTTGTTCTTTACTGTGAGCATATATGATTTATATTGTTATTTACTATTGTGTGTACACATGTACATGCCTTTGGAGGCTAGAAGAGGCCTTTAAATCCCCTGGTGCTTGAGTTACAGGCAGTCGTAAGCTATTTATTAGATGTGGGTGTTGTTTCTTACCTGATAAACCATCGATCCAGCCCCTTGTGGGTCTTTTTGATATTTGTTTTGTTTTGCTCTGTTTTGTTGGTACTGCAGTTTGAATCCATGCTTTCTAAGCAAGCACTTCAACGGTAGGTTTTCTTGAGTTTTTAAAAGTAAGTCGTTTTTATCATAAGTGCAGTGCCAGTGACACACAAAGGGTGTTTTAAAGGGCTTCGTCAACAAAATTTGTAAACTTGGTCATTGTTCTCTGTAATAGATCCATTTTAGCTTTTCAAGTTTTTTTTTTTTTTTAAGCTAAATGCTTTAAAGTTTCTTCTGAGGTATTTTACAATAAAGTCAGTTTATATGAGCCCCTTTTTTGCATCAAAATTTTGCTCTTTATTTTTTTTTCCATAAAAACAACATGTGGTCATTACAAAATAGAGAAAACATGGGGTGGAGAGGTGGTTCAGTGGTTAAGACACTGGTTGCTCTTCTGGAGGACCTGGGTTCAGTTCCCAGCTCCCACATGACAGCTCACAACTGTCTGTAACTCCAGTTCCAGGGGATCTGATGCATTTTTCTGGCCTCTGCAGGCATTGCACCCACAAGGCATACATGCAGACAAAAGAGCCTGTACACATAAATAAAAACTAAGTATTAAAATCTTAAATCTATATTTTAATAAAACCTGTCAGAAAACATGTAAAAGAATAGCAAAGTTAATTTATCCATGGACCTACAAGATGACTCAGAGGGTAAAGTTGTGTGCCACCCACCATGCCTTACAATGTAAGTTTGATTCCCTGGACCCAACCATGGTAGAAAGAGAGAACTCATTCCCTCAGGTTGTCCCCTGACACCCACTTGGACACACACATACACAAATGTTTAAAAAAATATAATTTGGTTGCCTATTAAATACATTATGTTTTACTTGTCTATTACACTTTTATTATATATAAAGACTTTATAGGGCCAGAAGGATAGACAGCAGGTAAAGGCACTCAGTCAAGCCTGGTGGTCTGTGTTTGGTCCATAGTGTGGAGGGAGAGACCTGGCACCCCACAAGTTGTCCTCTGACTTCTGCATGTCTACTGTAGCACAGAGGCTCTCATGCATACTCAACACACACAAAACAAATGTAATAAAGACTTTCCAAAGCAAGAACATATTTAAGGAAGTCAGTAGGGTTGGAGTAATAGTTTAGTGGTAGAGCACTTTATATACATTGTTGTCAGTCCAGGAGTCCTACCCCAAGACAACAAAAGAGGGTGGGTAGTGCTATGGCAACTGAAACCAGCCTTTCAAGCCAGATGACCTCAAGTCATAAGTGTTGGCGAATCTCCTCATTCTGTGTGCCTTAGTTTTGCCATGTGTAAAATGCTACATTGGTATATTGAGGATGAGTTGCCATAATAAAGGCAAAAGTTTTTGTATGGCATCTGTTGTATAAAAACTCCTGTGATCAAAAAAGCTGTGCAGACCAATACTTTGATTTTGAGTGTGGTTTAGTAGGTTTTTTTTTTTTTTTTTTTTTTTTTGAGACAGGGTTTCTCTGTGTAGCTTTGCGCCTTTCCTGGAACTCGCTTTGGAGACCAGGCTGGCCTCGAACTCACAGAGATCCGCCTGCCTCTGCCTCCCGAGTGCTGGGATTAAAGGCATGCGCCACCACCGCCCGGCATAGTAGTTTTTCAAGTTGGAAAAATAATGATGTAAAGGAATGCTTTTGTGATCTTTTCAGCCAAATTACAGTGGGTTGTCTTTGTTTGCTTGGTTTTTGAGATAGGCCTGCCCCTGGCTGACCTGGAACTCAATATAAACTAGACTGGCCTCAAATTCACAGAGATCTACTTGCCTCTGCCTCTCAAGTGCTTGGACTAACTGCATGCATGACCAGGCCTGGCAAGACAAATGGAGCAGCTTTCCTTTGAGGAAATACCTTATTTTCTAGATAAAAATTCTGGCCTATGATAGAAAATTATATTAAAATTTTTTCATTTTTATCATTACTATTTTGTTCAGTTGTTACGTTTTCATTTCATCATAGTGTGAAGTTTGTCTTTTCCATTTTACATTGAGTTTAAAGTTTGGTTTTGTGTTTTTTGTGTGATTTTTTTTTTTTTCCAGCACCAGTATTACAATGTTTGGGAGTAGAAATGTTTGTAGTAGACAAGTAGAGATTAAGTAGTTTTATACAAGTAGGCAGTGATGCTGTTTCTGTTATTCCACACCAGTTAGCTTTAATTGGTCATGACTAGCATTCCATTAAACACTATGATTGCTCTGTTAACACTTTGGAAAGAGCTTTAGATCAGAATCTCTTATCCAAGCCAAAATATCAAAGTTAGCTAAGAGAATAATTCAAAATATTCATTGAAAACTGAGAATACTGTAGCTTGATCCTTTTTTACTTTATTAAATCAAGTTTATAGTAACATGCCTTTCTTTTGTTGACATTGATTTGTCAAATAAATATTTGAATAGTAGCAAAGTTTAAAAAGTAAATACAAAAAAAGTTGAACACAATGGTTTCTTCAGTAGTAAATGTGTTATGTGTGTGTGTAAAAAAAAAAAAAAAAACTCCTAATTATAAAAATGGGAATCTAGGGCTGCAGAGATGGCTCAGCAGTTAAGAGCACTGGCTGCTCTTTCAGAGGACCAGGGTTCAATTCCCAGCACCTACATGGCAGCATACAACTGTCTATTTCTAGTCCCAGGTACCCAATGGCCTCGTGATGTTTGCAGGCACCAGACCCATTTGTGGTGCACAGATAGACATGCATGCAAAACACATACACATATATACACATACACACAAAATGGGAAGCAAATGTTTCACGGTGTCCTAGTTTACTTTCTACAATCTAGGCAATTGATTTTAATCTCAGAGAAAAGTAGTACTACAAGCCTGAGACTTTAGAAGTTAGAAAACATCTACTCAGTGTGTAAACCACACTGTTCTTGAAATCAAAGAGATCCACTTGTCTCTGCCTCTCAAGTACTAGGCCTTAGTGACTCTTACACTACTAGATTAAATACCTTGTATAGATAATGTTTTTGGAAGACTCACTCAATCCCAGGCTTCCTTGAGCTCACTGTAAACCAGGCTGTCTTAGAACTCAATGCTGTAGTTGTTTTTTACTTTTTGCTCTTTGGGGCCCACCATCCAGCTCCCAAATAAATACACAGAGACATATTCTTACTGTTTCTAGCCAGCTTTTCTTAATTTTTAAATTATCCTGTCTATCTTTTGCATCTGGAGTTTTACGTTTCTCTATTTTGTCTTTATATCTTTTTATCTTATTTTATATCTTTATATCTTAATATCTTATTTTGTCTTTATATCTTACTCCATTGCTGGCTGCGTAGCTGGGTGGCTAATACTGGTCCTCCTTTTCTTTTTCCTATTTATCTCTGCCTGCCAACCCTCCAATTTCTTTCTCTTGCCTAGTTTAGCTCTTTATTAGACCAATGAGATGTTTCAAACAGGCAAAGTAACACAGCTTCACAGAGTTAAATGAATGCAACACTTTAAGCTAATATTCCACAACACAACGCAGTTCTCCTGCCTCCATTTCCTCAGTAATGGATGAGCCATCACATAGGGTTTGAGGTTGGCATGCTAGGAAAGTGTTCTGCTACTGTGATATATTCACAGCCCTGTTTCCATATTTTCTGTTTCTGTCTTAGTTTACTTTCTTGTTGGTGTGATATAGTCCCCTGACAAAATTAACTTATGGGAAAGGGGGCTTAATCCTGCTCATATTTCATGGCAGGTAAGCCAACATGCCAGGAGCTTGAAACAGCTGTTCACATCACTTTCATAATCAGGATAGAGAACAATGGGTGTATAATACCTTATTCATTTTATACACTCTAAGATCCAGATAGTTGTATGGTGCCACCCACAGGGAGCAGATTTTTCCCTTTCTGTTAATGCAGTCAAGATAATTGCCCGCAGGCATGCCCAGAGGCCACTCTCCAGGTAAATCATCCGTCAAGGTGACAACAGTAACTTCCACTCTTCTTAGTAATGGAAATATTACTGAATTGAACTCTTCCACTTGACATTAAACAGGATGTAGCTATAGAAAGAGGGGGTGTGGAAAAAAATGAATATATATTACATTAGCAAAAATAAAAATCTTCTATATAGGTAATTATAATTCATGTCTTTAAAAGATTTAAAAAGTATTGTAGGTCTTTAAAAAATTATAGTGTGTGTGTGTCTGTCTGTCTGTCTGTCTGTCTGTCTGTCTGTCGGTCGTGTATTCCTTATGCTCTGTAAGGTCAGAAGGGGACTTTGAATCCCCTGGGACTGTAGTTACAAGTGGTTGCAAGCCGCTGTGTGGGTGCTGGGAGTCAAACCTGCATCTACAAGAGCAACAAGTGCTCTTAATTGCCTAGCCACGTCTCCAGTTTTCTCTTTCCCCTTTTCTCTCCTTTCTGCTTCTTTTCCTCATACTCAACTGTGCAGACCAGATTGGCCTGGACCTTGAGGCTGTCCTTTTACCTCAGCCTTCTAAGTGCTAGAAATGTGTGAGTCACTGTGTCTGGCTTTTGCTTGCTTCTGAGACTGTGTGTCTCTTAGGTAGCTCTGGCTAGCTTTATTTAAACTTTATAACATCTTGCCTCCTCTTGGGTGTTAAATTGCACATGCATACCACTATTACTACAAGTATTGAATGTTTTAGGAAAAAAGTATCATTATTTTATAAAAGCCTGTCAAGGTAAATGGCAGATATTAGTAACTGCCTTATAAATAAGGGAATTGATAGACAGAAATTGGAACTTCAGACATTCTTAGTAACAAGATTCATGGTACCAATTTTTTGTTGTTTGGTGCCATTTTTGAATATGGTAGTAATTGTCAAGGATCAAATCTCACTACAGAATAATTTCTTATGCTTTATTGTTGTAGTTGCTAAGGAAACTAGCTTATGAGTTTATGCTTTATTATTAAGGAATTTGCTTATATGCTTAGAACATAGAAGACAGTAATTTATAGTACTATTGTTGGCAAAGTGTTATGGACCCTTTTTATTTATAATTTCAGGACGACATTGACAGCCTAAAGCCCGTACTCAGGGACAATCCACAGTTGCATGCAGAAGTGAAAGTCTGGGTGAAGGAACAGAAGGTCCAGGAGATTTTTATGCAAGGTATCTATTTTGAAGTTACACATCATTTTTGAAACTGAGCCAACCTATTTTCTTTTTGATTGCTCAGTTTTGTGTATTCTAATAGTTGTAATTGTATGTAGTCTGCTAGAGAATAATTGACAAACCATAAGCATTTTGATGAAGCTCTTAATTTCACTGATTTTTTTTATACATGGAATTGTAGCTACACAGTTGTTTTGTTGATAGAGAAATTTTCATAATGTGGAATGTTCAAGGTGTGTTCTTCCTGGAAAAAGAAGCATTGTTTGCAGCATAGTGCTGCCCAGAGTCATAATCAATCTCTTTTGAAGAATGCTGTTGGTATCTGATAAGTGTTTGTACCTTCTACATCATTTATCACAATACAGCTTCATTTCTGTTTCCTTTGTTTAGTAAGTTACAGAGTTATCTATTAACATGTGATTTTTCAAATCAGAACTGCTTTATAATTCCTGGTAATTTATTTGAATAGCAGTAAAATCATATGGTAAATATAAAGTTTTCATGAAATTGGATTAAAAATAAGACTTAATGTCTTGAACTGTTGATGTTCTGTTGAATGCAAAGAATGCAATTTTGTTGTTATAAGTTCCCATAATTATCTCAGTCTTTGGAACTCATGCTAGTCTTTAATTCCATCACTTTAGAGTGAGTTTGAGGCCAGCCTGATGTACTTATTAAATTCCAGGACAGCCAGCACTATATAGTGTGATGATGTCTCAAAAATAAACAAATAAAACAAAAATTCATGTTATTAAGTATAAATAAGGAGTGCTCTTGAAGATGTAACTGTTTTGTTTACTGTCCTTATGTACAACAACAGATCATCTGGGTATTAACCAATTTTTAGTTTAAATTACTCTTTAAGCTTTCCTCATGGAGACTTTCAACATAAATAACTATCTCCTACCCAGTGACTCTCAGGCCTCTGCTAATCATGTCCTGTCCAGTAGTCATCACCTTTATTCTATCCAATTTTTTTTTTTTTTTTTTTAATGAAAGCTACCATACTGTTGTTATCCTGGGGTGGGTTGAGGGACAGTTTCTTATTACAGATGCAAAAAAAGGAAGTTACAAATTCCATGTGTTTAATAATGTCATTTAAAGAGATTTTAAAAATATTTTTTTTTAAATCCAGAGCTCCAGAAAAATTCACTTGTGGTTAGATGGTCTGTCTGTTTATTTTTACTTTCCCTACGTACTTTATACCTTGATGATAAAACAAAGTCAAGTTTTTAAAATAACTTGTTGTTTACTTGCATCCTTTGGGAAGAAAAGAGTAAAGTATTAATAATCCCTGTTTATCTTTGGCTGACTCCAGATTGTGTTCAGTGTGGGGTATAAGACTGTTGTGATTTACAACTCAGCTTCTCTTAGCTGTCCCATTAATCAAATTACAAATTATTTTCCCATTTCAGACATGAACTCATTTTCCCAAAAATGACTAACTAGTTTTACATCCTTACTGTATTCTAGACCACTATTTACATTGTGTTTATGATTGCAAAAATATTCTTTGTGTAGCTGTGTCTATAATGAGCCACATTTTGAGATAAAAGATAGTTGTCTTCTAAGACATTTTAAAACTGACAAGTTCTAACTCATTTGTCACAGAGCATTATTGCTTTTAAAAGGTAATTCCTATGTATACCTAAATGGGAAGTGTCTTCATTTAAGATATCCCTTGTGTTTTGTTTTGTTTTTTTTTTGTTTTTGTTTTTGTTTTTGTTTTTTTAAGGTCCTTATTCTTTAAATGGATACAGAGTGAGAGTATATAGACAAGATTCTGCCACCCAGTGGTTTACTGGCATAATTACTCATCATGATCTCTTCACCCGCACCATGATCGTTATGAATGATCAGGTAAATAATTGCAATTTTGGTGCTGGGGATTAAACCCAGGGCTTTGCACATTCTAAACACACCTTGCGTGTGCTGAGTGCATGTTACTCCTAACCCCCAACCCCAACCTCTCAAGTAATCCTTTGAAAAGGATATTTTTACAAGGTAGTAGACACTATATAGAGTTTCTAATAATATAACCCTAATACATTTAAATGCATCTGATGTTACATAGAAGCTACTTTAGGTCAGGAAGTGATGGTGATTTTACATTTATTTCAGTACTGACAAAAATCAGTCTCTAATTGATAAGCTTTTTCCCCCCTAAATTAAAACTTAACTTTCTTAAAACTTCAGTTTTTTCTTCTCTCCAATAATAAATATTTCCCAAATAGTTTCTTGTTCATTTTCAAAACACATAGTTCTTACATCATATTTCATAGTTGAGATGAATTCCTTTTAAGAATTATGGTGAACATAAAAGGGAAAAGGTCATTTTATCCTTTGTAATTAAAGTTGGTTATGTAAGCAGGTGGTATCTTACAAATTTGAATTCCCAAATTGATTTGTAAATAGTTTGACTAAGTAAAGAAATTGTACTAATGTTATGCTGGTCAGTTTGTTAGATTTAATGTTTGTTTTGTGTCATGGATTAGGTACTAGAACCACAGAATGTCGATCCTTCTATGGTTCAAATGACCTTTCTAGATGATGTCGTTCACTCTTTGTTAAAAGGTGAAAATATTGGCATTACATCACGACGCAGGTCTCGTGCCAGTCATAATACCAACACTGTTCACGTATGTATGTTATTAGTAATGCAGTTTTACAAAATACTTTTCCTTAGACTATTCAGCATCAAATAGTAATATAATCACTGTTGATTTATTTTTAGGGTCATTATACACGTGCTCAAGCAAATAGTCCCAGACCAGCAATGAACTCTCAAGCTGCTGTACCAAAACAAAACACACACCAGCAACAGCAACAAAGAAATGCTCGTCCTAACAAGAGGAAGGGTTCAGACAGCAGTACACCCGATGATGAGAAGATGAAGGAAGAAAAATATGACTACATAGCACGAGGAGGTAGGATCCACTTGTTTTTTTTTTTTTTTTAGTTTTTCGAGACAGGGTTTCTCTGTGTAGCTTTGCGCCTTTCCTGAAACTCGCTCTGTAGACCAGGCTGGCCTTGAACTCACAAAGATCCACCTGCCTCTGCCTCCCAAGTGCTGGGATTACTTAGTTATGTTTTCTATTGTTGCAACAAAATACCATGACCAAAGCAAGTTGAGGAGTAAAGGGTTTATTCAGCTTACATTTCTACTTGCTGTTCATCACTGAAGGAAGTCAGGACAGGAACTCAAACTGGGCAGGAGCTGATGAAGAGGCCATGGAGGGGTGCTGCTTACAGGATCCACTTTTTAAAAATTGATTCTGAGAGAGAGATGGACAGGGCCTCACTGCACATCCCTGGCTGTTGTGTAACTCACTGACCAGGCTGGTCTCAAACTCACAGAGATCTGGATAATGAGTGCTAGTATTAAAGGCATGTGTCACCATGCCTGGCTGGACCCACTTTATTTTTTAAGGGCATGCTCATAAATTAAAATTCATTAAAGTATGCTTATTGATCATGAAAGATAAAACTGTTATCTTTCTCATCTTACAGAAAATCCTAAAGGTAAAAACAAGCATGTGGTAAATAAAAGAAGGAGCCCTGAGGAGGATGAAAAGAAACTTAATGTGAAAAGGTTTCGGACTGACAATGTTTCAGATGCTTCCGAGAGCGGTGACTCAGAAAATGCAAGTAAGAGAGTGAGTGATAATTCCTCTGAGCAAACACCGGAGTATGAGCTGAAAAATAAAATCACTTCAAAGCTCAATGGAGAAGAGGGAAAATCCCAGGTTGCTGAGAAGGCGGGAGAAGAGACCTTAGTAGATGCTCAGCCTCCCTGGGATCAAATGCAGGAAGATAGAAACCATGAAAATGGGGAGAAGCCCAAGTCCATGGACGGCCACCTTCCAGAAAAAATGGCTCTCCGTTCATCAGAACAGGCCCTAGTTGCTGACCATAATCCTAATGATCCGGTTCTTCAAGAATGCAATATGGAAAACAAACACGCAGTGGAATTATTACCAAAGGACAAGTTAGTATCCAGAACCCCGACACCCAAATGTGTTGTGGATATCAAAAATGACACTCATTCAGAGAGGGTGGCTCAGGAAAATTCAAATACTTTTGGCCTCCAGACACTTGAGAACATGGATCCTAATGTTAGTGATTCTAAACATTCAAATGCTAAATACCTGGAAATAGCAAAGCCAGATTCTGACCAGAGCTGGGTCAATGATGTTGTGAAAGTGGATTTAACTCAATCAAGTGTTATAAATACTTCTTCAGGAAATGACCACCGAGATGTGGATAAAGAGAGAAATCACTATGTCTCTTACATGTCTTCATTAAGTACAGTTTCGGTCACAGAGGATCAGCTGCATAAGAGAAGTCCACCCCCAGAAACTATAAAATCTAAACTAACTACTTCAGTAGATACTCAGAAGACAAAATCCAGTTCTTCACCTGAAGTTGTTAAAGCCAAGATTACTCATTCTCCTGACTCTGTAAAGTCTAAGGCTGCTTACGTGAATAGTCAAGCTGTTGGTGAGAGAAGGCTGGCCAGTAAAATAGAACATGAGTTATCCAGATGTACTTTCCACCCAGTTTCTACTCGAGGTAGTGCATTAGAAACTACCAAGAGCCCTCTAATCATTGACAAAAACGAGCACTTCACAGTTTATAGGGATCCTGCTCTTATTGGATCAGAAACAGGAGCTAATCACATTTCACCTTTTTTGAGCCAGCATCCTTTCCCTATTCATTCCTCATCCCATAGAACCTGTTTAAACCCAGGTACCCATCACCCTGCCTTAACGCCAGGATCCCACTTACTAGCTGGGTCATCTAGTCAAACTCCATTACCTACCCTTAACACTCACCCTCTCACTAGTGGTCCACACCATTCTGTCCATCACCCTCATTTACTTCCCACTGTGTTACCTGGAGTGCCTACTGCCTCCTTACTTGGTGGCCACCCACGCCTAGAGAGTGCTCATGCCAGCAGCTTGAGCCATTTAGCACTAGCACACCAGCAGCAGCAACAGTTGTTACAACACCAGTCACCTCATCTTCTTGGACAAGCCCATCCTTCTTCATATAATCAGCTTGGACTTTATCCAATTATTTGGCAATATCCAAATGGAACACATGCATACTCAGGACTTGGTCTGCCTTCTTCTAAGTGGGTTCACCCAGAAAATGCAGTTAATACTGAAGCTTCATTAAGGAGGGTAAGTGATACTGTTATTTGCCCCTGAGCAACATGTATTTGTTAATTAACCTCTATAGGTACTTTAAAACCATTAACAGATTTTCAGTTGGTTGTCTTTGCAGATGGTTAATAACCTCACCAGACTTAATTTTCATAGATCATAGTATCTGTTAGACTGATATTGGGTATATATGTTAGTAGTGAAAGTACAGGCTTAAAATTTGTGTGTAATTAAGGTTTTTTTAAAAAAAAATACATGTAAGTAAATTTTTTCTTGAAATGATATTATTTTAGCCCTTGGATTATGTTCATTGGCTATTTCAAAGTTTGAATTTTTAAGTGCCTTGCATGCTTTAAGAGGCCATTCATAGTTAGAGACTCCTAGCATTTTGCAAAGCTGCTGGTACATAACATTGGAGAAGGTGATGGGATAGGACTCACACGATTTCATGCCATGTGCTTTCACCAGCAAATAACTGTGCACTAATAGCAGTGCCACACAATCAATAAAAAAGTAAAGGAATAGATAGTACTATTAAACTCCTACCATGAAGCAACCTTGGCCTTTGTGCTGCCCAGCGTACTCTAAGTGTTCCCTCAGGACTGTTTTAAATACCACCTTGCTTACAGTAAAAGCAACACTAAATTTATCATTTTTATCATTTTCAGGAATGTAGTGTCATGCTTTTCAGTCTTTAAATTCATTCATTCATTCATTCATTCATTCATTCATTTATTTATCGTCCACCTATCCACCCTGTATGTGTGATGGTGAGCCATCAAGTGGAGTTCAGGACAGTTTACTGTGAGTATTGGCTTTGTTTCTGCCACGTGCCTTCTGGGAATCTAACTGGCAGCCAGGCATGAAGGCAGGTTCCTGCAGAGCTACCTTGCAGCCTAGGGTCAAGTATCTTTGAACAATATAGAACCCTCAAACTTCTTACCTTGTAAAACAACTTTTAATTCCCTTCCTCCCAGCTTTTGATAACTACATGTTTGCTTTCAGTTTCTATGTTTTTTCTACTCTATGTTTTTTCTACTCTTCATGTAAGTAGATTCGCTTAATATTTTTCTTCTTACCTGTCTTACTTTGTTTAGTATGTTCTTTAGGCTCATCCATATTGACACATGAGACAGATAGATGGCCTTTATAAAGGCTGCATTCTACTTTATTTCATGTGTACATAGTAGGTAGGCAAACATACATATATTCATTCATTCATTCATTCATTCATTCATTCATTCGTGCTGGAGCCTTATCCATGCTAGTCAAGGGCTCTACCACTGAGTCTGCCACATTTTTTTAATCCATTCTTTGTCAGTGGACATTTGAGTTATTTTCACTATTTAGCTTTTTAAAAGAGTGTTTCCATGAAGATAGGATAAACTTAACATTTTCCATGCTATGTTTTGGGCAAGATGCATAATATGTTGGGAGTGATGATTTGGAAACCAGTGCTACTGGATTTCTCATTTATTTCAGGAATAATATTGTGTATATTTAGCATTGCATTGGAAATGACAGTAGACAAAGGTATGGTTGTTATGGTGCCAAAAGATTGTTAGAAAAGCTCTTGTAATTTTAAGTGGTAGTAATGAGGTCACCAAGGTCATTAATCCCAAATTAATAATGGTTGATGATAGTGAGGGACACCGACTAAGCAGATGGCAATCTAATAATTTTGAAAGATATTTCTTGTGGTTTATTCTAAGTAACTCCCCTTTAGTTTGCCTTTGTGTGAGCTTTGGGTTCCTTTAATAAAATGAACAGTGATTGTTAGAATTCTGTTCTACCCCAACACTGGCACATTTAGTATTGGTAAGATTTTAGTTCTGAGTTGTGCTTCCATAATCACAAGTATATCCCTCTTGATGTTGTTTCTGAGATGGAGTCCTGATTCTATTTGCATCTTTGATCATGTGCCATTGATCATGTATCAGTTAAATCCTATTGAGATGTAGAAGTTACATAATCTAAGTCAAGGAATATCACTAACCACATTTTTTACTTCACCAGAATTTAAAGCAAGCCTGGTGACCCATGTACCCATTGTGTGTGTGTGTGTGTGTGTATGTGACAAAAATATAGTTGGAATTGCACAAAGATAGGCCAGAGGAACACAGAATCCAAGAGGTTGCAAATGGATTTGAATCCCCTTTCATAAATTCCAAACTCTGTAAAAGAGATGATCCAAGTACTTAACAGAGTGTTTATAAAACCATAAAATGTTTTATGCTAGTCGGGTTTTTATTTATTTATGTAAAATTATAATGCGAAAAAGTAAATTAAAATAACAAAAGAAAGATCTCTTAACCTCATGTTTGTGATCAGACAATGTAAGCAGAAGCCACTAGATTAGGAAATCATTTTAAATGGTACTTCATAAGGCAAAAGCTTTCATCATAGTCATAAATTACTGTGACTCAAGACTTCTGAGACTTATGTAACTATGGCCTTCTGTATCATTTTATATTTAATTGTTTTTTTCTGTGTATTGTGCATTATTCACTTGTGAGGTTTAGACCTACAACTTACCATTAAGCTATCTTTATGATACATGCTACCCTTATATATTGTTGTGAGTTATAAGATTTATTCCTTTTAGTCAAAATAAAGGTGGTTTGAATTTTCCTGGTATATGACTCAATCCTGATAATAGATTTACAAAGCATACTCTTGAGTTATATCGAGTCAAAGTATAGAAAACAGTTTTTAAACACGTAATCACATGTATGGGGTATAACGTATATGTCACTGTCACATATAAATACGAACTTAACAGATAGGCAAAATGTTGTCGTGGAAAACATAACTGTATTATGCTTCCACATCTCCAACTTTAGTGGCCTGTTGGTATCTGGTTTATAGAATACAGTGGAACACATTTAGGCCTTAAATGTGATGATCTGGGAGTTGTGCATAAATTCTTAGAAAGTTAATTGTTATATGGGGGAAATTGACAGACAAAATTGGTTATAATTTTTTTTCTAGTAGAACAGTGTTTGAAGGCTAACATTCTGCTTTTGCTGTGAGCAGCAAATTCTTCTGGTGTTGGAATCATAGGGAGTCATAAAATTAGGTTTGACTGAAGATCTACTTTTAGTGAAGGAATAGTTCTAGAAGTTACTATTTTAATGCTAATTAGTTTTCAATAGAATGTGGAAAGTTTGTATGATTAATGTTGTTTAAAGAATTGAATATTTCTCATCAGATTCATTTTCAAAAATGTCAGGCTTAATAAAAATACCATGGTCAGAAGTCTTGCTAGGTTTTTTGTTTCTGTTTTTTAATAGAATTCTCCCAGTCCTTGGTTACATCAACCTACTCCTGTGACCTCAGCAGATGGTATTGGATTACTTAGTCACATTCCTGTCAGACCTTCCAGTGCAGAGCCTCATCGACCTCATAAAATTACAGTGCATTCCAGTCCACCAGTGGCAAAAACTTTAGTTGATCACCACAAAGAGTAAGTTCACCACTGTTTAAAACTTACAAAATACCTTTGACTTTCATAATTTTTCTCAATGCACTTTTTAAATAGTTTATTTAAACTTGGCGTGAAAACTAGACTTTGAAGATACACTTTTCGTTATGTTTTGGTTTGTTGAGTCAGTCTGCCATCAAACTCATGCAATCGTCCTGCCTTCTAAGTAATCATAGGAACAAGCCACTAAAGGTGGCTCTGTTCTTGTCATACTGGAGTATCTTCCAGTTTTAGTGACTGAACAAAACTGTTTGTTTTCATAATAGAATAACATTTCATAAAAAACCTTCTTGTGTTTTGTATTAAAAAAAAATGATCACAGAAATCTTTGTGTATTTTCTTTGTAGAGAATTGGAGAGGAAAGCTTTCATGGAACCATTGCGGTGTAATGCATCCACATCAGTGAAAAGTGACCTGGATCTTAATAGGTCACAAGGAGGAAAGGATTGTCACTTGCATAGGCATTTTGTGGGTCCGAGGCCATCCCAGGAGACTGGAGAGAGATTGAACAAATACAAGGAGGAACATCGTCGGATCCTTCAAGAGAGTATTGATGTTGCCCCATTTACAACCAAAATCAAGGGGCCTGAGGTTGAAAGAGAGAATTACTCCCGAGTAGCACCATCATCTTCTAGTCCTAAAAGCCATGTCATCAAACAAGATAAAGACATAGAACGCTCAGTGTCAGAGCTTTATAAGATGAAGCACTCGGTTCCTCAGAGTTTGCCCCAAAGTAACTATTTCACTACATTATCTAATAGTGTGGTCAATGAACCACCAAGATCATATCCATCCAAAGAAGTTTCAAATATTTACACTGAAAAACAGAATAATAACCTTTCTGCAGCAGCCAATCCGCAATCTCTTTCATATATATCATCTCTTTCAAAGCCTCCACCTTTGATTAAACACCAACCAGAAAGTGAAAGTTTAGTAGGCAAGATACCAGACCATCTTCCACATCAGATTGCATCTCACTCAGTAACAACTTTCAGAAGTGATTGTAGAAGTCCTACCCATCTGACTGTCTCTTCTACAAATGCATTGCGCAGTATGCCTGCTTTGCATAGGGCACCAGTATTCCACCCACCAATCCATCACAGTTTAGAAAGAAAGGAAAGTAGCTATAGTAGCCTTTCCCCTCCAACTCTGACCCCAGTGATGCCAGTGAACGCTGGCGGCAAAGTTCAAGAATCCCAGAAGCCTCCAACTCTAATTCCTGAGCCAAAAGACTCCCAGGCAAATTTTAAGAGTTCTTCTGATCAGAGTATAACAGAAATGTGGAAATCTAGCAACAACCTCAGCAAGGAGAAAGCTGAGTGGCCCATGGAAAAAAGTAGTGGAAAGTCTCAGGGTGCTGTGGCATCTGTCATTGTCCGTCCACCTTCTAGTACAAAAATTGATAGTGTACCGTCTGTGCCATTAGCTTCCAAAGATAGAGTTTGTGAAAGATCTTCATCTGGGGCAAGTAAAACAGATTACCTCAAACCAGAAGCTGGAGAGACTGGAAGAGTCATTCTACCAAATGTGAATTTAGAAAATGCTCAAGTGAAATCTGAAAACAATGTCGAAGCTATCTCCCAGGGTAGTGTTCCTGTTTCAGTTATGTCTGCTGTAAATGTTGTCTGTAATACCAAAACAGATGTATTCACATCTGCTGCCACTACCACCAGTGTTTCCAGCTTGGGTGGTTCAGAAGCAATTTATTCTTTATCAAATACCATTTTGGCCTCTACATCCTTAGAATGTACTTCTTCAAAAAGTGTCAGTCAGGCAGTGGCACAAACAAAGGAATGCAAAGTCAGCACCACGGAGCCAGCCACTATGGCCTGTAGTAAGACAGGAAGTGGTGTTCAGCCTAGCTCTGGCTTCTCAGGCACAACTGATTTTATTCATTTAAAAAAGCACAAGGCAGCATTGGCTGCAGCTCAGTATAAAAATAGTAATGTCAGTGAGGCTGAACTTAATACTGTGAGAAATCAGACAGCAGCAGCCTCTCTTCCCCTGGATAGCACCATGATTTGTGCAAGTAACAAAGCAATCTCTGTAGGAAATGGGCCAGCAGCCCAGACCAGTCAGCCCAACTACCATACTAAACTGAAGAAGGCCTGGCTCACCAGACATTCAGAAGAAGATAAAAATACTAACAAAATGGAAAATTCAGGGAATTCTGTATCAGAAATTATTAAGCCTTGTTCTGTCAATTTAATAGCCTCTACATCTAATGATATACAGAATAGTGTCGACAGCAGAGTCACAGGAGAGAAGTATGGACGAGATGATAAAGCCAGTAGGAGAAAAGCCAAAAGAACTTACGAGTCTGGCTCTGAAAGTGGAGACTCAGATGAAAGTGAGAGCAAGTCAGAGCAAAGGACTAAACGGCAGCCTAAGCCAACTTATAAAAAGAAGCAGAATGACCTGCAGAAAAGGAGAGGCGAGGCCGAGGAAGACTTGAAACCCAATGGCGTTCTCAGTAGGAGTGCCAAAGAGAAGAGTAAACTGAAGTTGCAGAACAGTAACAGTGGTGAGTAAATACATTGGTTTATCTCAAATACAACGAGCTGAGTATCCTAGTAGTAATGATGTAGTTCCTTAGGTCTTGTTTTTAAACTTCATTTCTGCATTTCCTGCATGCCGCTGCAACAGGAAAAGAGAGAAGACTTAGCTCTCCATTTTTAAGAGATGTTTTCCCTGGCATTTGTTGTAGGTGATACATGTGTAATTTAGGAATTGCTCATAATGTTTGATGTTTTCCTAGAAATGTCACAATATAGCTTTGATTATTATACTACAGAAATGTACTCCTTATAATAAACTACTTAGCTATGACATGATTTAGTTAGAAATAATTCGTACTTACCTGTAGACACAATAGTAGTAGTGTGAATGTGGTCCTATCCTTTCCTTACCACGAAGCAAAGTTGTAAGCTTATGGAAATTCCCATTGGTAATAATGGGGTAAGTTAAAAATAGTAACTTGTGATTTTTCTGTGATTATTCCAATAAAGGCTTCCACAATAAAAAAAAAAAAAACAAAAAACAAAAAACATTAAAACTGGCCAGAATTCCATTTTCCTTTGTGACTACAACTGGACAAAGTAAAGAATACTTACCAGTAATAGTCATTATAGAATGTGTGTGTGTGTCTTTTGAAGTAATTTTCCTGAGTTTGCTTATTTCTTTGTTGACTGGTTGCATAATTTAGAAAGCACACAATAGTTTCACTCTGTCTGTGTGATCACCCACATATAGGAAACATCTGTGACAGTGTGGATGTTCAAGCAGCAGCACTCTGATAAGTGCTCGGGTGCGTGAAGCCCCTTATCTGTGTCTTGTCAGAGTGAGGTTTTCCCACATGACTGGGATCCAAGGCAGAGTGAAGTGGAGCAAACAGGAGGAGGAGGAATCGTGGGAAAGGACACGCTGAGCTAGAGAGGCACTGGCAGCTGCAGTGTGAGAACACTCGGGAGCAGAGGGACTGGCCTCATGTTTGATCGCATACTATATACTTTACTGTGGCTTTTTCTTTCTCTTAGTGTTTCTCCTTATTCCCCTAAACTAAGTCTCGGGAAGCTTGGTGGGCAGCAATTGTTTTAATCCATATTTCTTTTGATGTTGTGGGTATTCAGATTTTTTAACATTCCAGAAAATAGCTCCAACAATTCGAAAGTACTTTTGAAGTTAAGATCATAAAATTATTTTTAAATGGCATGTATATTCTCTTTTCATATCAGTACTGAGTATGCATGTTGCCAAGTGATATTCTAAGATAGTGGCCAGAATGAGAATTCACTACCCCACTTTGTGATGCTTAGTAAAACTCCTTACTTGGTGACAGATACTTAGTTTCAGACCAGGTACTTTAACTCACATTTGTTTGAAAATTCTGTTAATATTGACTATTAATATAGTTTATTAAGTAAGAGTAGGATTGATTTGCTTCTGGCCCATCCAAAAAAGTTATTTAATGTAGGACATTTTCACAAGTCAAAGAATTTAACATCTACTTCTTGAATGAAATTTGACATTTCTCTCCCCATTATTTAGTGCAGTTGTCATTAATTAGTCTTGGTCACCTTAAAGAGTTAGTTGGGTTTGCATGTTAGAGGATTTCATATGATTGTTACAATATCATATATGTATACTTTAAATTACAATTAATTTAATTATAATTAACTCCATTAAAATGAAAATATGTTTCATAATTAATGATATATTTTAAATACCCGTACACATAGAATGTTTCTTAGTACATTCTATAGGCAGCTACAGTATTTTTGCTTTCCTTAGTGTTTTGGCATATCTTCCTATCTTCTGCCTTTTTAGTTGGAATTTGGCTGTCTTTCCCAAATAATTTTTACATAAATTTACTTTATGAGCTGAAATTGACAACAAATTTGAATATATTTATTTACAATATATTTATTGATGAATATAATCTGTGACTCACCTACAATCTGAATTACTCTCTGTATCCAAAAATACATTTATGGTGTTGGCACGTGAGAGATCAGAGGTTAGCATGCTTAGTTCTCTGGAAGAGCAACCTGTGCTCTTGACCTGAGAGCCATCTCTGTAGCCTTGGCACATCTTTGTACCATAAGTCACTAACTGCTGGGGTGTGCTCTGTCCGTGAGCACATATGGATATGGGTTAGGTCTGATGGCTTCTAAGCCCAAAATAGAGACTAAAGAGGAGAGCTTAAGACACAGGCAGCAATCTTACAAACGTTACTACTACTACCTATGTGAGAGTGATTTTTTTTTTTCTAATTACACTGTTACATTATCATTAAATAGATATTGGTAGGAATTCTAGACAAGAATTGTGCGTAAGTTTCTGAAGAAATATCTAGTTTTAAAAGAATACTTGTGTCTGTCTCTGATACAGTCGAAATGGGTTGGAAAACAAGGATAGGAAATACTTATTCTTCAGTTACAAATAGTGGCCTGTACATCAAATAATAAAAGACAGGGTTAACAAATACAGCTGGTGGCAACAAAGCTTGCTCTTAATTGCCTATCTTTTAGATTTTTGTAGGTAGAATTACAGTTGCATGTGACCTTTGTAGATTCTCCTGGTCTGTAGGTTGCTCCTGTTAACACAGATGACTGATAGTTTACTAACATCTTTTACTTGTTAGTTCATGTTAGTAAACAAGAACAGTAGTACTGAATGTCATAATAAATCTTTTACCTTCAAATGTTAGACTGTAGTCCATTTGAGAGATTGTTTTGGTTTTCCTTTTACACTTGAGAAGGGCTCTCATGTTTGCAAAGACTGCCTTCATACCTGCGCTTTAGAGATACTCCTAATGGGGAACAGTTTGATTGCTTCGTGTGTTCATTTGTTTTTAAATTATTTCCATGAACAAATACATCCCAGTTCATACTGTGAGCTTTTCCTCCATTTCTTCAAAACCTTCTATTTGTGTAAAAGATACTGTTGCCATCAATATATTGATGTCAAACATGATGGATGTCCTTGTCACAAGCAAGAGGTGGTGACTGTTTTTTGGTGATGGTACTGTTTTTTGAGATACTTACTAGATATCCCAGGTTGGCTGTGAACATGTGCTTGCTCCTCCTTCTGCCTCAGCTTCTGAAGTGCTGGAATTAAAGGCATATATACCTCCATACTTGGCTATAAGTTTATGTTAAGCTAAATGTGTACATAGTGTGAATGATTCTCATGTTTGTATTATATTTACATGAATATGCAATGTTTAAAGATTTCATTTCACCAGAGGATGTACTTTCCTTTCCTGTCTGGTTAGAATGGGTAAACAGGTAAACAAAGGGTGCTATAGACTTAGCAGTTGTCCATCATGTAACTGTCATTTGTCTAATCAACTAGAATTTAACCCCCAAGAGTATTCCTTTCTCTCTGTAAGACCTAATCCTGCTGATGACTTTCTTCCAATGTCACAGCTGGCATTCCTCGTTCAGTGCTGAAAGACTGGCGAAAAGTCAAGAAGCTGAAGCAGACTGGAGAGTCCTTTTTGCAAGATGACTCTTGCTGTGAGATTGGGCCCAATTTACAGAAGTGCCGAGAATGCAGACTCATTCGTAGTAAGAAAGGAGAAGAATCAACTCACTCACCAGTGTTTTGTAGATTTTACTACTTTAGAAGGTAAGTCAAAATATATGAAGTGGCAGGGTAGGGTTATTGAGTGTTGGGAATGGTACTAGTATTCCGCAAGGCCCCTGCCTGGATCTCGGGGCTGTGTCTAAACATCACTAACTCTGCCGTGCTGTGCCAGCTGCTGACAAGCAGCCTCTGCACATTATTACTCAATTACTTACATTCCTGGAACTTCCTTCTGAAAGATGACTGACTTCTTCCTTAATCAGGAATTTTAGCATTTGCTTTCTACAAATGGCAAGAAAATACCCAGGTCTTGATTTTAAAATTTCTTAAAAAAGTATTTGCTTTTGCCAAAACAGTTTAACATATTATAAGTAAACATTATTGTTTGAATGCAGGTGAAAAACCGTCTTGGCTATGAAACATGTCATTGTCTTGTTACATAGGAATGGTCATACTTTTGTTAAATATACACTTAATCATTGTAGCTAATGCATACTGTCATAGTTCACAAGTTTTATAGTAAAATATAAAAATCATTTACAGATTTTTTTAACATAAATATTGCTAAGTACTTTAAGTATAAAAACCCATTCATAGACTTGATTACAAAACAAAAAAAAAACTAGGTGAGGCTGGGCGGTGGTGGCATGTACCTCTAATCCCAGCACAGGAGGCAAAGCCAGGTGGATCTCTGTGAGTTCGAGGCCGGCCTGGTCTACAGAGCGAGATCCAGGACAGGCACCAAAGCTACACAGAGAGACCTTGTTTGTGGGAGGGTGGGGGGAGGAATGACACTAGCTGACCCCACCAGTGAAGACTCCTGTTCTAGAATCTGTTGTTCTTGAATACTACCTTTTGTCCTTGGTGCCTCTGGGAAGTTTATAACCTGTCAAGGATTACAGCTAAACTGTTTGATTTGGAAATGTGTGGGTACTTAACAAAGGATAAAGAGAGAAGGCACACAGTCCTTACTGTAGTTCCACTCATGCATCAGAGGCAGGCTGATTTCTGTGAGTTTCAGGCCAGCCTGGGCTATGTAGAGAAACGCTATCTCAAAAAACAAAACCAAAGCCATACTTTCTTTTTTTACTTAAGAGCCTGTGGCCAACAGTTCCTAAAGGCAAGGTAGGCTACTTTAGGAAGAAGTTAAAGTTACAGAAAGTGGTGCTCATGATATTGGTGAAGAAATTCCAATGGTATTAAGGGAGTAGTTTTGAGGAAAATGAGAAAACTTTGGGTTTGACAGAAATGTTCTGATGAAGACAAAGCTGGTTGAAGATAATTCAGATAACCTAAAATCAGTGCTCCTTATCAGAGGAATATCTTAGTTTTAAAAGAGAAGGGGAACAGGGATTTAGAAGTTCAAGGTTGTATAGCAAGTTTGAAGTTAGCCTGGGCCATGACACCCTGTCTCCAAAACTAAACATCTCATCAAAATAAAAAGCTGGATATAGCGATAAAGCTAAAAATCTCAAGGTGATTAAAAACATTTTTAACTTTCTCAGTTTTCGACTAAGGAAGGATAGTTGTAAAATAACACGTCAGGCATTGTGGTACACGCTTATAATTCCAGAACTCATTAAGCTTACACAGGAGAATTGGTGCCAATTCAAGGCCAGGCTGGGTTACAGTGTTGTAGTATTGGGTGGGTGGGAAAGAGGAAGCAAAAAAAAATAACAGTACTGCTTTGATAACATTGGGCATACATATTAGCTCTCTTACTCATGTAATTCTTGGATGATGTTCCTAATAGTTAATAGCTGACTGTACTTTCCTAGTAATAGATGGTTGGTGTTGCCCTATTGAAGGTTGGAAGTCAGGGCTTTGTGCATGCTGGGTAATTGCTGTACCATTGAGCTTTTGATCTTCAACCTTTACTTCTTGAAATAATGTGAATTAGAGTTCTACTTATCATGCCACTAGATAATGCCTGAGACATGTAAATTGATTAATAAATTAAGTATGTATGAGAAACTATCTTATAACATGTTTATAATGTAGTAGGAACATTAAAGTTATTTCTAATGCTAGTATCTAATAGTTTTATGTTTTACTGTTGCAGATTGTCATTTAGTAAGAATGGAGTGGTCAGGATAGATGGTTTCTCTTCTCCTGACCAATATGATGATGAAGCCATGAGTTTATGGACACATGAAAATTATGAAGATGATGAAATAGACATTGAAACTTCTAAATATATCTTGGATATTATAGGTGATAAGTTCTGTCAGTTAGTAACATCTGAAAAAACAGCTTTGTCCTGGGTGAAAAAGGATGGTAAGGAAGTTACTATAACATGCACTCTACAAATTTCCTTTAAAGAATTCTCTCTGTATTCTGTTTAATCTGTAAGTCCTTCATCCTATCTAATTTTATTGGTATTTGAGCTGTGATAATGCCACCTCTTACATACTTGAGATGTAGATAATTCCCCTTTGAAATTGAATGGATTATTCATGAAATTGATGTTTTCATAACAACGTGAACTAGTATGACAAAATATCTTTATATGAAAAATTGTGCGGTATCATTTGTGTATACGTACATAATCTATGACAGTTTTTTACATTTGAATCTCAACTTATTTATAACTTTTTTATGGATAATGTCTTCAAATATTAGGGCTGTAAAACGGAAAAGTTAACCACCTCATATTTGTTTACAAAGTAATGACATTGATTCTGTTCAGTTGAATGTAAAGTACTTAGCATCAGTAAGCACTAGTGTGGCATATGCTCTCATGTTCACTTTTTTCTCTACCTTTTTCCCCCTGAAATCAGTGGATTGTTTGCCATAGTATATATGGCAATAATTAGAACCATTTTATTTTTGTGTTATAACTGAAGAAGTGAGGGCTCTAAGTGCTTGCTATCTAATGGTGGAGACCACAGATCCCACCAACCATGCTGTACTATACCCATGGTAGCAACCCTGTTTTGCATACAAGCCGGCCATTTTAATATTTACTTAGGATTCTTTCTGTGTCTTTTCAAGAATTGTGCTCATTATCAAGAAGTCTGCTTTGGGTGTATAATCTCCATACTTAAGGAAGCGGAAGCAGGAGGAAAGTTAGTTTGTGGCCAGCTTGAGAATATGGCAGCTGCATCGTGAGAAGCTGTGCCATAGAGAAACAGGCATCTACTCTTGTTTTTACATTAAGATAGCTATAGACATTCTTGATTTATTGTCACGTCTTTATTTTTGCTGTATTTCAGCCAAAAGTGTACCAAACAGAGCATTTAAATTGCTGCTTTCTCTGTATTTCAGCCAAAATTGCCTGGAAAAGAGCAGTTCGAGGTGTCCGGGAGATGTGTGACGCATGTGAAGCGACATTGTTTAATGTTCACTGGGTCTGCCGCAAGTGTGGATTCGTGGCTTGCTTGGATTGTTACAAGGCCAAGGAGAGGAAGAGCTCTAGAGGTTGGCACATAGTTTAATGAGATTAAGTGGAGATACTCTGTATTACCCATGTCTTTCCTTAATTGTGGGTCTGTTACATTGTGGACATAACATTTGACTAAGGAAGAGGAGTTGCCTCGCTTTGTTAGTGTCTGCGTTTGGAATGAAGCTTCATCTTCATTTTTCATCCTCTGAGTGAATCTGCTCACCAAATTCAAAGTTAGCTGAGGCCTTTTTGCTTTCAGAACTCACAGTTCCTGGTATCTTACTACAATCTTTTAATTTGGTAGTCATTCCTGTTAAGTCACAAATACTTCTACAGATCAGTCTATAATGTTTAAACAAATTGTCAAGGTTATACTTCCATCAGTGCCCTCTATCGGATATATCTTTGTTTTGTTTTTCATGTTTTCAGACGGGGTTTCTCTGTGTAACCCTGACTGTCCTGGAACTCTTTCTGTAGCCCAGGCTGGCCTCGAACTCAGAGACCCTCCTGCGTCTGCCTCCTGAGTGCTGGGATTAAGGGTGTGTGCCAGCTACCACCTAGCTATTCCATAGATCTTAAAGAATGAAGAAGGAATCTTATATCACAGACTTTGAAACTATTGTGCATAATTTTTAGACATAAAATGGTATTAGTATTTCACTTGCTAATATAGCTGAAGTTACAGTTTTAAAATGAAGTTAATAAATACACTAAAGTGTTGAAGGTTTGCCACAGGCCTAGTATATAAACTTATCGATAGTATACTTGCCTAACATGTATAAGACTGAGGGTTTAGTCCCCACCACTGAAAAAAAGAATACCATTGCACAGGAAAGGATACCATTGTACAGGAAAGAATACCATTGTACAGGAAAGAATACCATTGCACAGGAAAGAATACCATTGCACAGGAAAGAATACCATTGCACAGGAAAGGATACCATTGCACAGGAAAGAATACCATTGCACAGGAAAGAATACCATTGTACAGGAAAGAATACCATTGCACAGGAAAGAATACCATTGTACAGGAAAGAATACCATTGTACAGGAAAGAATACCATTGTACAGGAAAGAATACCATTGCACAGGAAAGAATACCATTGCACAGGAAAGAAGACCATTGCACAGGAAAGAATACCATTGTACAGGAAAGGATACCATTGTACAGGAAAGAATACCATTGCACAGGAAAGGATACCATTGCACAGGAAAGAATACCATTGTACAGGAAAGAATACCATTGTACAGGAAAGAATACCATTGCACAGGAAAGAATACCATTGTACAGGAAAGAATACCATTGCACAGGAAAGAATACCATTGCACAGGAAAGAAGACCATTGCACAGGAAAGAAGACCATTGTACAGGAAAGAAGACCATTGTACAGGAAAGGATACCATTGCACAGGAAAGGATACCATTTTACAGGAAAGGATACCATTGCACAGGAAAGGATACCATTGCACAAGAAAGGATACCATTGCACAGGAAAGGATACCATTGTACAGGAAAGGATACCATTGTACAGGAAAGGATACCATTGCACAGGAAAGGATACCATTGCACAGGAAAGGATACCATTGCACAGGAAAGGATACCATTGCACAGGAAAGAATACCATTGCACAGGAAAGGATACCATTGCACAGGAAAGAATACCATTGCACAGGAAAGGATACCATTGTACAGGAAAGGATACCATTGTACAGGAAAGGATACCATTGCACAGGAAAGGATACCATTGTACAGGAAAGAAGACCATTGCACAGGAAAGGATACCATTGTTCAGGAAAGAAGACCATTGCACAGGAAAGGATACCATTGTTCAGGAAAGAATACCATTGTACAGGAAAGAAGACCATTGTACAGGAAAGAAGACCATTGCACAGGAAAGAATACCATTGCACAGGAAAGGATACCATTGCACAGGAAAGGATACCATTGCACAGGAAAGAATACCATTCTATAGGCATGATCATACATGTTCCTGAAACTGAGGCAGGAGGATTGAATCATATTCAAGTTCAGCTAGGGGTCTATAACAATACCCTGTTTTCCATTTTTTAAAAAAGGGTTTACATAAGACTGTTTAGGAAGTTCTAATCACTGGTGGTATCCACCAGTTATGGGTAAAGTTAGGGTGAAATGTAGGGATTAGAAACCTTTAGATGCTTTGTCATTCCAGTGTCTTAGGCTTGGGTGTTAGGAAGAGCCATGGCTTAGCTGTCAGTGTCTTTTCCATTGGTAGAATTAACCCACTTTCTCAACCCTTTTCTTACACATTGTTTACTACCACTAAGACCTGAGTATGTAAAAGCATTTCTGAAAATCTGAAGCTGTATTTCCTGGGATATGAAAGTAAATGTGAGTAAAATGGTGTAACCATGTTAAGAATTTCATCTTGGCATTTAAATACTTTTGTAGGGTCTGGAGGTATAGCCTAGAGGTGTGTGGCACATGTCCTTTTTTTTTTTTTTTTTTCCTTTTCTTTTTTTTCCCCCCTAGTTACATGGGGCTTTTGTTTATTTTTATTTTGCTATAGTGTGAAGTCCATGAAGGTTTCCTCCCCCCTATTAAACATGGTGGAATATTTATAATAAACAGATAGGATTGCCATTAGCTTATATTTTACTGTCTACTTGGGAATGATAAGAGACCCTATCAGTCTTCCAAATATATAACCTAAGCCCTGAGATCATGTTCTTGTTTATCATTTGACTTTTCCATTAAATGCTTTTATAAAACTCACTAGGTTCACTATGTACTGTTACTTAGTGTGAATCAACTTGTGACTGCAATGTAAGCATTAATAGGTTCCTTTTCAGGCTTTGTGAAGGAAAGCTTTTGGAGTCTATTTACTGGAAATTAATGTCATTTTTTTCTAAATTTAGAATTTTCATGAAGCAGTTCTAGGGTTTATGCTGAATGTCTTGAACTTTGTTGGATTGTTTGTCTTAGCTGCCTGTGTCAATAATTTCATAAAGCTCTCTGACGCATACAGAATGTCCCGTACTCTACCTCACATTGCAGCTGAATTTAAGGAGCCTAGTTTGAGATGAACAATGGCAATTAATACTGGCTCTACAGAGTGTCATCTTTCCCGTGTCTTAAAACTGTTGGTTTTTGTTCTGCATTTTGTGTGCATGTTGGCAGTTACTTCATCCATAGCTTTATACATATGAGACAAGTGCTGATCCCAGGCCTCATATCAGTATTCATTGAGCAGGAGCAAAATAAGGTAGCAGTGTCCTTAAATTTGTATCAATATAAGTAGTCTAATATAATGGACAACCTCTTATGCATAGAAAATAACTAAGAGCTAAAAGAAGATTAACTGCAGTTTGGAATCAGACAGAAATTAGGAGTGACCCTTGCAGTAACAGTAGCAAAGAATAGTCATTTTAGAAAGTGTTAGCACACACACACACCCTTCTTGTTTCTGTCTCAATCAGTACTTTTATCAAAATTCATTGGGTGGTTGGTTGTCTTTTCTTACTTTTTAAAAATAGAATAAAACAAAGTAGTTACATACAACCATCACTTTTATACTTAAAAAGATCTTCCTTGAAACAAGGTATATTATCTTACAGATAAAGAGTTGTATGCTTGGATGAAGTGTGTGAAAGGACAGCCTCACGATCATAAGCATTTAATGCCAACTCAGATTATTCCTGGTTCTGGTAAGTCTGTTTTACTGTGTGTTAGAGGTCCTGAGTGCTCTGGAGAGGAAGACCTCCAGGAGTATTAGCTGCACTTAGTAATAAATGTTTGTAACCTCAGCATTTGAGAGGCTGGAGGTGCTGTGTGTTTGAGGCACAACCTCGGTTACATACACAGCAGATGTTAGGGTCAACCCCACCCCCTAAGAAAGCAAGTATTTTTTGCAAAAGTATGGTTTAAATAATTGAATTGTCTTGTTCAAAATTATAGCAACTCTTATATTTAATAAGAACAGGAAAAAGTCTTTTCTTCTCAGACTAAGTATAGAAAACCTCACAGAAATTATGAAAGAGGAAAATTAAAAAATGATAAAGTTTGGATTGTAGTGAAACTTTCTACAAGTTTTGAGCATAGTGTTATCTTAGTAATCAGACAATAGGAAATTAATATAAATTTGGTTGGTGGTAGTTCTGTGTTATCTGGAAGGGTAGTACTGAGTAATAACTGATGAGAAATCACAAGCACTCTGCTGTTCACAAGTCCTCAAACATACTGAGGAAAGTATGTGCCCTTAACAACCAGTGGTAAGCTTTACTAACTGCTATTTTGTTTTGCAGTGTTGACGGATCTTCTTGATGCCATGCATGTTCTTAGGGAAAAATACGGCATTAAATCCCATTGTCACTGTACCACCAAAGAAAACTTACAAGTTGGAAATTTTCCTACAATGAATGGTGTGTCTCAAGTAAGTAGAAAAGTCTCCATTCGTATACAGTCTATAGTTAAATAACACCTTTGGGTGCTTGAAACTCAGTTAATGGCCCAGCATGGCAGCCATGCTTGTAATCACAGTATCTAGTAAGCTGGGGCAGAATTGCTGTGAATTGAAGCCCAGCCTTAGCTGCACAATGAGTTCTAGGCTAACCTGGGGTACACTGTGGGACTATCTCAAAAGGGAAAAAAAAGAGCTCTACTCTAGGTTTGTGTTTCTATATTAATTGTGCAACTATCTTACAATGACTGCTTTTAACTTAGTAATTGAGGAAATGGTGTTTAAAAATTCAACTGTCTTACCCTTATAGGTTTTACAGAATGTTCTTAACCACAGTAATAAAACTTCTCTGTGCATGCCCGAGTCTCAGCAGCAGACCACCCCCCAGAAATCTCAGAGTAATGGCAATAGCAGCCCAGGAAGTGTAAGCACAGACAGCAGGTTGACCCCTCCGGAGTCCCAGTCACCACTGCACTGGCTAGCCGATCTTGCTGAGCAAAAAGCCAGAGAGGAAAAACAAGGTAACCAAGCATTCATGTTTGTAAAGGGCTAAAATGTGCCAGGGTATTGTGTATGACCTGAAAATAATTGGTTTTGGTGCTTTATTTAAATTATAGCTTAGCATCAAGAAAGTATTAGTCCTCTTGTATTAGTAGTTAGCCCTCCCTGAGATTGATGATATCAAAAGTAGTTATACACTCATTTGTGAATGAAGTTTTCAAAACTACCAGAGCACTCTATTTGTAAATTAACTATATTTTCTGCTAGTGTTTGATTATTTTCATTCATAGCAGGTAGACACTCAGCTACAAATTTGAGATACCTAGGAAGGCTTTTTCATCCAAAGTTATCCTTTTTTGAGGGATTGAACTCTAGTCCGTGGTCAGGTGAATGAATTGGTGCCACAGCGGGTTTTTATTCCTCACTATAAAATGCAGGATACCTATTTTTTCTGTACTTTACTATTAAATGTTTTCTTTTAGAAAACAAAGAATTTGCTCTTGACAAGGAAATTAAAGAAGAGGGAGAACAAGATGCCTCTGATTCTCCAAATGGCAGTACATCGCCTGCAGCCTCCCAGAACAATGAACAGGGTTCAACCCTGCGTGATCTGCTGACAACGACAGCCGGCAAGCTCCGAGTGGGCTCTACAGATGCTGGCATTGCCTTTGCTCCAGTGTACTCCATGGGAGCCGCGGTGAGTGTGACAGCTAGTTCTTGTTTGTTAGGTTTGGGGTTTCGCACAGTGCTATGCAGGTGCCCCACCACTTAACTATACCTCTAGCCTCTGGTTTTAAATTTGGGCTTTAAGTTTGTATAGAGATTTGATGGTTAGCTATGGTTCTAACAAAACAGATGCGGATGAAATAAATAGCTAGATCTGGTCTCATTCCAATTCTTATTCAAAGCTGGAGTTTTCCATATTTTCTCATGTGGAATGTTGGAGAAGGTTCTTTGAGTCCAGGAGAGCTCTAAGATAATTCTTTACAACCTGAAGGTTATGTGAGTAGTTGGGGGAAGCATATATGGAAATATCTGTAAAGTATTTACAAAACAAGTTTTGTATAATTACTTTTCAAGAAAAAGGAAAAATAATAATAATAATTGCCAAAGGCGATAAAATGTTATAGTTGCTTTTAAAGTATATGGAGGCTTCTTAACCCTATTCCCTCTGTCTGAGTCCACACCAATGTGGAAAATAGATGACTGCTTCTGATCCCTCAGAGCCAGTAGTTTCTTGCATTACCAACTTAGGGTCCTCATGGTTTTCAGAAGTTGTTTATTTTTCTTAATAGAGTGGCAAAAGTGGACGGACTATGCCTAACATTCTTGATGACATCATTGCTTCAGTTGTTGAAAATAAAATTCCACCAAATAAAACCGCCAAGATAAATGTAAAATCAGAGCCTAATGAAGAACCTAAAGAAAGCCGAAAATCTGCCATGAATGAAAACAATAAATTATACAGTGATATACCACATTCTTGGATCTGTGATCAGCATATTTTATGGCTTAAAGATCACAAGAATAGTAATAACTGGAAACTTTTCAAAGACTGTTGGAAACAAGGACAGGTAAGTACTTTACAGTGGTTAACACTGTCCGTGGGAAAAGAAAGACGTCCCCAAATTAACAGATTACCAGAATTACTATTTCTGCTTTTGTCTAGATGTATATAATTGTACAAGGAAATAGATTGACAGATAGTTGTAGTTAATGAGTAGACATGCATTAGTCATAGATTTATAAAATTTAGTTCTCTGTTCTGATTTGTGTTTTAAGTCTTTTACTAATACATTAATATGAAACGCGGTTGTATTGAACTGATGAAAATGATTTTATCAGTTATTGAATACAATTTCTTCTAATTCTTTCTGCCTACATAAAATGGGTTTTCCTTATAATCAAATTTCTGACGTAATGCTTTATATGTGATTCAGATATTAAGTATCTAATATAAAAATTATGAACAGACTTAATTGCCCGCGTCAGGGAATTATATTGCTTAATTTGTTTCCTCCTCCTTGGAACATATTACTATACTTCTATTTTTTTACTTTAAGTATTATGGGTATATGCTATGTGTGCTGTATGCATTTGTGCATGTGAAAGTTAGACAACTTTTGGGAGTCGGTCTCTCCTTCCACTGTTGTGGGTTTTAGGGATTGAATTCAGGGCATCAGGCTTGGCTATGAGCACTTTTACCAGCTGAGATATCTCACCAGCCCTACTTTAATGTACAGTTATTGAGCATCTAAAGACCTAAAACTAAGTAGGCTTTGCAAAAATGAGTAAAACATTTTACTACAGCAATTCTCTGTCTTAATTACCTATAATTCAGTTCAAAACAACACCATTGAACACCATCTAGATTTTGCATATACACAAGATTGACATCATATATCTTTGAGTCTGTTTGAACTGAAATTTTGAATACTTCATTTTATGTTGGAACTTTTTGATAGGAAACAGTCACATTAATATTTTTATGAATGTATTAAAGATTTTAAGGACTCTAAAAAGTGCTATGAAAAAGAATAGAGAATGGCTAAGACAAGGTACTAATTCAAACAGGCTATTGTGAATTACTTAGTAGTTGAGTGAGAGTTTGCTAGTTAACAAAGAAGGAATTGACGTGCACTAGTCATTGCAGAACTCTGTATGGAGGTTGGCTTGTGCTGACCCTAAAAGAGGGTGGTAAAGAAATACACAGCTTAAAGAATTCACAATGAGGGACTGGAGAGATGGCTCAGTGGTTAAGATTACCTACTGCTCTTCCAGAGGTCTCATGTTCAATTCCCAGCACCCGCATGGCAGCTAACAACTGTCTATAACTTATAAACTGATACCTCACACAAATATACATGTAGGCAAAATGCCAATGCATGTAAAATAAAAGTAAATAAATTATTTTTTTTAAAGAATTCGCAATGAAGGGCTCTTAAATATCAAGGAATTTTAACATACACTGTAATAGCTGCAATTGGCAATTTAAATAATTGACAGTACAGTAGATACTTAGACTAATACCAGAGATGAGAGGTCTAATTGGGAAGTCTTGAGATGTTTCAGTAAGATGATGACAGTAGCTTTAGAGTTCTACTTGGGATTATTTTAGTACACCAATTAGATGTCTTTAAAGATTGGTACAAGACTTAATAAGAGTATTTTTATGTGGGAACTGTAGTGTATGAATTGCCAACAGTAATTACCTAATATCTGGACTTATTAAGAACATATTATTACCTGATTGAAAGAACATTTAGTGGGGCATTCAACTAGATTTCATTGTGGGTTTGTTTTTTTTTTTTTTTTACATTTTATTTTATGTACATGAATGTTTTTCTTGCATGTGTATTTGTACACCACTTGCATGGCTAGTGCCTGTGAAGGCCAGAAGAGGGCATTGGATCCCTTGGAACTAGAGTTGCAGATGTTTGAGAACCACTGTATAGGTGCAGGGAATCAAACCCAGGTCCTCTGCAAGAGCAGCTGGTGCTCATAACTGCTGAGCCATCTCTGCAGCCCTTTGTCCTGTTTATTTTGTGAGGATCTCACTGTGTAGCCCGAACTGGCCTGGAACTCTGTGTAGACCAGATTCAGAGAGATCCTGCTCAGGATGGGCTGTTAAAAAATCTTCTGTCGCTAAAAATTCTAACTTGAGGCTTTTATTTTATGATAAATTTTTAAATGTCTCAGTTAATATCTTTTAGAGACTCTTTTAAGTCAGTCATACTTTCATAAATTCTCTGTATTGCAGAACTATATTTTTTTTACTTAAAATAAAAACTGAATAATTTATCACATTAAACAATTAAACATAGAGATATTTTTATATAGTTCATTGGAATTTTTGGAAGTAGTAAATCTTTAGTTACTGGTTTTTCAGTTAAACAGTGTTGTAAAATTTGAATTCATGAGCTCTAAAAGGCAAGATTCATTTTAGGCTTACAGTATGGTATCATGCCTGTACTCAGGCCTCCTGTAAAAGTGAAAGAAAATGTGTGGTAAGTGTTGTGCATTCAGTGTCCACAGTGTTTTGATCTTCACTTTTTTATTTCAAATGTTAATGTATAGATTGCATATTTATAGATTACATAGTGTCTATAAAGTTTGCCTATAGAAGAAGCAGTCTCCGAAAATATCTCTGCTACCCATAGACTTCTCTTCTGAAAACCTATCCATTGAAATTTCTGTACAAATGCTGTTTTGTTGGTTATGATGGCACACGTTAGGCAGTCCCTGCACTCAGGAGATAAAGATCAAGGACAGCTTCTGTCATATTGCAAAAACCTTGTGTCAAAGTAAGAACCAAATAAGTAAATAAATGGCACCATTCTTGCCGTGGCGTTCCCTCACTATTGTTTTCATTCACATAGAAGCTTCTTTCCAAGTCCAGAACTATTTGTTAGTAGCCTCCTTTATATTGACAGATTGCCAGTGGGGCCGGAATGTAATAGTGCCGTCCACTTGCTTGTACTCTTAAGCTTTGAAGTGTCTAGGTGCCTTTTAACTGTTATCTATTTGTGTTTATTCATAAAGCCTGCAGTGGTTTCCGGTGTGCATAAGAAAATGAACATTAGCTTGTGGAAGGCAGAATCAATTAGTCTGGATTTTGGAGACCACCAAGCTGATCTCCTGAACTGCAAAGACAGCATTGTTTCAAATGCCAACGTTAAGGAGTTCTGGGATGGTTTTGAAGAAATTTCAAGTATGTTATTTTTTCACTGTTGTCTTACTCATAGCCCTAAGATGATAAATTGCTAATCCAACTTAAATTCTTCACCTGTGAAGCATCCATATTTTACATTGCTCTTCAGTTTATTAAAAAAGAGAGCGAGAGGCCAGGAGTAGTGACCCAGCTGTCCTCCACACCTGGGTTAGCAGAGACAGAAAGCTCTAGAGTACTCCTCAGCTCCTCTGAATTCGAGTCCAGCTGAGCTGAATAAGACCCTGTCTATAAAAGACAAAACATACAGAATTTAGAAACAAAATAATGGTTCATAATCCCAACTCTAGTCCTAATTTTTCTTTAATTTTGACATTAATTTGAGCTGTGTTTCCTAATATGGACTTTTGGTAACCCCTCAAAATTGTGGAAATTAAATTATATAGATTATGTCCAACATTTTGGAAGTTAAAAACTATAAATGTAGGACTAATATTACAAATCAAAATATTCTGAAGAACACTTTGTTTTAGGTACTACAAGTAGTTAATGCTGTGTATCTCCGGTTACAATCTGGAGTCAGAAGAGGTGGTTTGGCAGCTCTTGCAGAGGACCTGAGTTCGCTCACTTTGGGTAGCTCATCACTGCCTGCAACTGCAGCTCCGGGAGATAGACGCAAGGCCCTCTTCTCACACACACACACACACACACACACTCCCTCCCTCCCCCCCTCCCTCTCTCTCTCTCTCTCTCTCTCTCTCTCTCTCTCTCTCTCTCTCTCTCTCTCTCTCTCTCTCATCAGTGCTGTACCAAGACATGAAGAAAAAGACCTATCAGTGTCCAGGAAGCACCTCTTGTATAACAATCTAACCATTCACATTTCTTTCATGAATAAAAAGACCTACACTATCTTTTAAGTAACTAACTCTCATTTTTATAGAACGGCAGAGAAACAAAAGTGGAGAGACAGTAGTTTTAAAGTTGAAAGACTGTCCATCTGGGGAAGACTTCAAGACCATGATGCCAGCAAGGTATGACTTGGGAAGTTGAGCTGGGCTTGTTCCCAGCCTAAGTAACTACTATTATAAGCATTAAAGTTTTTTATTTGTTTTTCTCAATAAAAATAAATAAAAGCAAAACTTAAGTCTCTGTAGGCTCACCAAACTTCATCCTGAAGAAATACTTGTGTTTGGGGTCCTGTTGTAGGCCTCCCTCTTGTTGGAGCTTTTACTTAATTTGTTTCCCTAAGGAAGAATAATTGAAACATTAGTATCATGTATACTTTATGCCTGCCTTGTATAATAATCCAGTTTAGACTCTGAATTGATTGATTCTAGAATAGTGTTGCATAGTTTAAGGGAAATATATTTGCAGTCTTCTTCACAAATTAAGTATTTTGTACTTTCTGCTGGGTGGTGGTGGCACATGCCTTTAATCCTAGCACTTAGGGAGTCCAAGGCAGGTGGGTCTCTGAGTTCAATGCCAGCCTTGTCTACAGAGTGAGTTCTAGGACAGCCAGGGCTACACAGGGAAACTCTGTTACCCTATCCAAAACAAAACAAAACAAAAAACAAAACAAAAAAAAATGTACTTCAAAATATTTTAAATACAAATCTATATTCAAAAGAAAGCTGTGTTGTTATCTTTAGATATGAAGACTTTTTAAGAAGTCTGCCATTGCCGGAATATTGCAACCCAGAAGGGAAGTTCAATTTGGCCTCTCATTTGCCAGGGTTCTTTGTACGCCCTGATCTAGGACCCAGGTTATGCAGTGCCTATGGTAAGTACATGTTTACATTTCTCTTTAAGTTGGGATTCTATGGGAGTTTAACAGATTTCAGCCTAAAAGCAAATTGTCCAATGATTTTTTTTTTTACCTATTAGTAAACCTGTTCTTTTAATAATGCTGTTGAAACCCCTTTTAATATCAAGTAGCAGTGTAGGAATTAACAGCCAGTGTACTTAAGCAATACTTCTTAATTCCTTATAACATTTCTATGTATTTTTATTGAGTTGTTTTGTATGTAGCATTTCTATTGACAGTTTTTAGCAGCTAGATTTTAGGGGCAAGTATTTGTAACAAGGCAACTAAAACTAAAATTATAATTGTTTTATGGGGATCATATCTGTATATTGTAGATGCAATGTACTCTAGAATAAAAGGCCTCATTTCCCACACAGGTGTTGCTGCTGCTAAGGATCATGATATCGGAACCACAAATCTCCACATTGAAGCTTCTGATGTTGTGAATATTCTGGTCTATGTCGGCATAGCAAAAGGAAATGGTGTCCTCTCAAAAGCAGGTAAAGAAACGTAAAGAGCAGCCATAGTTGCTCCTGGTTACAGGGCTAACACAGTTGCGAGGCCGAGGGGTGTGTTCTAACCTTTGTTACCCGAAACCTACTTTTCTCGTTTATCATGTAGAAGAAATAGTAATTTTACAAGTAAATAGTTTTATTTGAGACTTTGATTTTACTGTGTATTGTATTCATGAATGCATTTTGTTAGACTCACTTGGAATTATTTGCTGAATAGGCACCAGGTTTTGAGGGTGTCAATGTGAGATACCATTTGTGATTCTAATATTCCCCCCACCCCACCCAACTCCCCGTTGGATTAAGAAGAAAAACCTTGTTTCTGTGTTCTTAGATTTTACTTTTCACTCTCTGGTTTTCTCTGAAACCTTGCTCTATCACCTGTTCCTTCCTTTTTACATATTAAGTCAGAGCTCTTCAACTTTTCTCCTCTGTGCCTTTAAAGTAGGTGTATTGTTCAGTGGTGGAGCATTTGCCCCGGTCTGGTTGATGATGGTGCAGTTGAATTAGAGCAGACTCTTCACTGTGCCCTCAGAACACTCTCTTTGCCCTATTTGACATTGTGTCTCCTTCACCGGACCATTGTGGTGGGTGGTGGGGTTACTGTCTCTTCACAGTTTGGACTTGGCTACTCAGAACACTCACCTGATCTGACTCCACGTGAACAGACTGTGCTACAGTTATAGTTGTACCTTGTCTAGTTTGCTTTTCAGGCGTGTCTCTATCTCTGCCTCTGACATTCATTGCAGTTAGTTGCCTATTTTGTATGTCATTCTCATTCATTCACTCACTCACTCACTCACTCACTCACTCACTCACTCACTCAGGTAGGTAGTTAGGTAGTTGGTTATTTGTATATGAGTGTTTTGCTTGCCTTTGTGTAAGTGTACCATGTGGTGCATGCAAGTACCCACAGAGGCCAGAGAGTGCATAGGATCTAATGGACCTGGAAAAGTGGCCATATGGGTGCTGGGAATCGAACCAAACCTAGGTCTTCTGCTAGAGCAGCATGTACTCTTAGCTGTGGCCCCTCTACTCTATTTAAATGTCCCCTGCAGCAATTTTTTCACTCTGAGGAACTTAACATCTGCTGTTTGTAGTATCGTTCATTCATGGCCTAATACACTGGAATGCTCTTCCTCATCCTTATTTCCTACCTACCTCCTTAGACAGACACATAACAATAACAATAATAAATAAAATTTAAAATTAGAGTAGTAAAATTAAAGGGGAAAGTTAGGAATACCAATCTATTAATTGAAATTTGTAATGTGTTTGTTACGGATTTTTTGTTGTTGGTGGTGGTGTTTGTTTGACAAGACATTACGTCTTGCTTACATGGTTTTTTAAGTCAACATGGAAAATTTTGCTATATATACTCTTCATACTTAAAGAGCCTAGATTTAATACTTTTGTGTTCTTCCAAATGTTCTTACATAGATACAGTGATTTCCAGTGTGCCAACATTTGACAAAGATTACCTGATGTTTCCTTAGAACCATAGCTTTATGAAGAGATCAATTTGCATGTGCTGACAGATTAACCATAATAAGGACAGAGGTTCGATTGAAATTAACCAGAATGCTTCTCATTAGTAAGCAAACCCACTCATATAACTAAGCCTTTTTACTCACTTCAATCAACCTTTTAGCTGAAACATAAAATTAAGGCAGTGGTTCCTATTGCTCTTAGTAGTTAGAGAAGCCAAATATTAAATTTTAAAAAATAATTTTGTAGGTTAAGATATGCCTTGAGTTTATGACATTCAGACCACCCCTGAGACAGGGAGGAGGTTGTTTATTTTGAAACTAAATTTTTAGCTCTAAAGTAGTGATTGTCAGTCTTTGAAGCAAATAACACGGGAAACCACTATTTCTCTTCCTGTGGACACAGGAGTCTCAAACTCAGGGCTCTGCTCCTCCAACAGTTTTGTGTATATAACTGGATTTAAAGAGTACTGACCTGCCAGGTGGTGGTGGCGGTGCACACTGTTAATCCCAGCACTCAGGAGGCAGAGGCAGGTGGATCTCTGTGAGTTCAAGGCCAACCTGGTCTACAGAGTGAGTTTCGGGACACCCAGGACTACAAGAGAAACCCTGTCTCACAAAACAAGAGTACTGACCCTAGCCTTGCAGTGGGATTACATGCCTTTGTCTAGAAGCTGAGACAAGAGGATCGGGAGTTGCAATCCAGACTTTGTTGCATGACAAGTTCCAGACTAGCTTGGGTGCATATTGAGATTAAAAAAAAAAAGTCAAGACAAAATGTCTCCTGCTCTGATATCAGCCTTAGACAGTCTGGCTCTGTGGTAGTCTTTACTGACCAATTGAAAATAATTGCCTGTGTTTCAGGAATACTTAAGAAATTTGAAGAAGAAGAATTGGATGATATTTTAAGGAAAAGATTAAAGGATTCGAGTGAAATACCTGGTGCTTTGTGGCATATTTATGCTGGAAAAGATCTTGACAAGATAAGGGAATTCCTTCAAAAGGTATAATCGATGTTTCAGAGAACCCTACCTCTACCTTGAACATAAACAAATTATTTACCTTTTTTTTTTTTTTTGACATTCTGCAGTATAAGATAATTTAAATACTTTTAGTCCTTTTTTAGTGTTTTATTGAATTTCAAAAGCTCCTTTATATTGGGCTCGAGAGGTGGCTCAGCAGATAAGATCATTTGGTGCTCTTTCAGAGGACCCAGGTTATTCCCAGCACCTACATGGCAGCTCATAACCATCCAAGGACCTCTTCTGGCCTCTTCGAGCACCAGTACACAAACATACATGCAGGGAAAACACCCAGACAGCTAAATTGTAAAAAATAAGTAAATGAACAATTTTTAGAGCTGATTTATCTTGCTTTTAAAGCCCATTTAATTTTGAGGGGTTTCAGTGGCAACCTGTTCTTGGCTCTTAATGCTCTCGTACCTTACAGTGGAGCACTAAGCTACCCACGAGACACACATGGTCATCATAATGCTGATAAAACGAGATGGTTGGAATTGCCTGGTAGTTTTGGGTTTTTTTAATCTTTGAAAATTTCATGCCTGTATAAAATGTATCTTGGTCATATCCACCCCCTTCCATCTCCCTTTCCACCACGTATCTCCCTCCTTAGCTACCTGTCTTTTAGGGGTGGGGGTGGGGTTATTTCAAGACAGGGTTTCTCTGTGTAGCCCTGGTCGTCTTGGAACTCTCTCTCTGGACCAGACTGGCCTTGAACTCAGAGATCAGCCTGCCTCTGCCTCCCAAGTGCTCAGATTAAAAGCGTGCACCACCACCACCACCTAGCTCTTTTCTTTTTTTTATAACCCACCAACTCTAGTTGTATGTGTATGGGTGGGTATAGGGTTATCCAATAGGCCTTGACCTTCCTACCATTGACCACTGCTAAAGATAAATGACTCTTCCCCAAAAGCTGTCAGCTGCCAATAGCTCCTTGCTAAGGGTGGAGCCTGTGAGCCCCCATCTTAAAAATTTTAAATGGTTTAATCTTGTGCAGGTAATCACAGCTGTTGTGAGTTCGTGTATTTGACAGCATGTCACTTTCAGAAGATGACATTTTACATTTTTTACAGCTTTCCTGCCCTATCCTCCATTCTTTCTGCTTTTGCTTCAGCAGTGTTCCCCAGAGGGTTGGAGGTTGATACAGATGTCTCATCTATGGGCAGCTTACTTTGAGCAATTTGGAGTCTCTGCATTAACCTCCACCTTCTATAAGAAGCAGCTTCTCCGGCCAAAGCCGAGAGAGGCACGACTGTGATGAGCATGGGCATTCAGAACAGTTTGGGTAGCTAGTAGGACATGGAACTAGCTAAAGAAAGGTCTTTAGTTTCTGAGTGTGATGCTCTGACTCCTGGCCTCAACAGAGGTTCTACTTTACCATATTTGATTGGTCTGTAGTAGTTGTTTAATACACTAAGTGTTTGTTTAATAATACCTATTATTAATAATAATAATAGTACCTATTATAATAATAATAATTTCTAATTGACCAGAAAGTAGTTTATACCCTGACTAAACTAAATAATAAAGTGAAATCCAGAGGTTTGAAGGATTTTAGGAGTCACTATTATTGCTTATTTTGTTCATCTTCTTAAAATGATTTAAATACTGTTTCTGTGATCTATGTGAAGAATTCTTGCAAATTACCACCATATACTAGAATGCCTAAAACTGTTTTAACCTAAAATATAATAATTGGGACTTTTAAATCCAGCTTTTTATTAACTATTAATAGTTCTTGAAAAAGCTTCTCAAAAGGTTAGGTTGCTAAGTCTAAAGCAGTTCTCTTTGTTTGTATCCCAAAGGGGTTAGGAAATCCATGTGGGTACGATTGGTTTGGTTTAGAGAGAAAAACAGGCAAGTAGTTTTTCTTCATCTACGTGATTGGGAAATAAATGTAAGGAAGAAAACCAGCTAGATGAGAGCCTCCCAGGAGAAAGAAGTGCTCGGGAAGGACCATGAGCACTACTAGCAGCAGTGGTGTTTTCATAGCCTTTGGCTGTTTAGAAATAATTGGAGGATGTTTTACCATGCCTGTTGTTTTGAAACAGATTCTTCCTCTAGCTCTGACTGGCCTTGAACTCGCTCTATAGAACAGGTAGGCCACTAACCCACAGAGATCCAGCCGCTTCTGCCTTTAGAGGGCTGGGATAAAAGATACGAACCACCACAGCCCTGCCTTATTTTCTTAGTCGTTGGTGTTTTTTGTTTGAGATTTATTTTTATTTTATATTTATTTATGTCTATGTGCCATGTGCATGCAGTGCCTGAGGACACCAAAAGAAAGCATTGGCTCCTCTGGAGCTGGAGTTACAGATGGTTGCTAACTGCCATGTGGATATTGAGAATCAAACCCATGTCCTCTGCAAAAGAAGCAGTGCTCTTAACCACTAAGCCATCGCTTCAGTCCCTAGTCATTGTTTTTTATAAGAGTATGAGAGCAAAGGACCAGTATAAGTTTCACTCAGCTTTTTCAATTCCATTTAGTTGGTATACATATTTTTATTTTAACCTATATTAGATTTCAAAAGAACAAGGCCTTGAAGTTCTGCCAGAGCATGATCCAATACGGGACCAAAGCTGGTATGTGAATAGAAAACTCCGCCAGAGACTGCTTGAGGAGTATGGAGTGAGAGCCTGCACTCTGGTCCAGTTCCTTGGGGATGCCATTGTTTTGCCAGCAGGAACACTTCATCAGGTACATATTTATATAATTCTAATACCCTTGTACTGGAAAGCACTAATTTTGGAAAAGAAATTATTCTGTGTATAGGTAAAAATAAAAGGTGTTAAGTTAGGAAAATGACTGACATGGTTGTATTTCCATTAAAATGGAATTTATAGTGTTTGAAATGTAATTAAATACTTCTACAGTAACTTCCTAGAAAGTGTATTGGATGGGTATGTTTTCTTATGGTCTTGGGTTAATCACTTGTGAATTGGAATTCAGAGTCCTAGATGCCCTTTATTTGTGCTAGCCTCATGAGAACATGGCTAACTTGTAATGTAACATTACATTAAAGTGTAAATGACTTTAAGAAAATTGTCTATGGTAGAATAGTATAAGACTTCTGTTTGATAATAGACTAGGACTTGCAGGTCCTTGTTTACATGTCTACCTTGCTGAGTGTCAGGGTGGTTGTGGCTGTTTTCAGTCAGCCTCTTGTCGCCTTCAAGTTTGGGGTGTTTAAAACGGAGTCTTGCTTTGCAGACCAGGCTCTTCTGGAACTGGCAGTGGTGGGGCTGCCTTTGGCTCCCACGTGCTGGGGTTGCAGGTGTCACGGCACCTCATTTCAGTCATCATAGTTGGGAACAACTTTAACGTGTATGTGTTTCTGTAATTGGGAGAAGCAAGTGAGTACAGGTGCCTGTGGAGACTCAAGCTAGAGTTACAGGTGCTGGCGGTGCTGGGCACTCGGTCCTCTGGAAGAACAGCAGGCAGGTGCTCTTAATTACCCAGCCTTCTTTCCAGCTCTCCCCCTGCCACCCTTTTTGGGGACATGGTTCCATGTAGCCTAGGCTAACCTGAACTTATTGTGTAGCTTCCTGAGTATGACCTAGAACCTGTGCCCCTTCTGCCTCTACCTTCTGCTGGTATGAGAACGCCATTCATTGCACTCACACCAGCTGAGATGTTCCCACCTGTAAAGCTTGACTCTGAAAGGGGAAAGGAGGATCGTGCCAAGTTACACTCCTGCCTGGGCTGCAGTCAGCCCCTTTTCTGATGGACAAAGAAGTAGTAGTTCTGAATCATAGTGTGTGTGTGTGTGTGTGTGTGTGTGTGTGTATGTATGTGTGTATGATTTTTCAGTTTGATTTAAATTGTGGCTTTGTGAGCATGGGTGCCCACAACGCCAGAGGCATCAGGTCCTCCTGGAGCTGGGGTTACAGGTTACTGGCTTATGTAAGATAGCCACCTGACGTGGGTCCTGGGACTGAACTGAGCTTCTTTAAGAGTAATACATGTTTTTAACTGCTGAGCCACCTCTTACCCACAATATATACTCTTTAAGTCTGGCTTTTCTTTCTTTTTTCTTTCTTTCTTTTTTTTTTTTTTTTTTTTTGTTGTTGTTGTTGTTTTGTTTTTTGAGACAGGGTTTCTCTGTGTAGCTCTGGCTATCCTGGAACTCGTTCTGTGGACTAGGCTGGCCTTGAACTCACAGAGATCCACCTGGCTCTGCCTCTCGAGTGCTGGAATTGAACCACCACCGCCAGCTCAAGTCTGGCTTTTCTTTACAGTGTATTTCAGATTCATCCATAGCGCATGGAGCAAGTAGTCCATTTTTGTTGCTAGTGAGCTATGGTGGCATAGGAATTATTTTTCAGTCTTTTTACTGCTCCAACTGGAATACGTTTGGGTTGTTCCTAGTTTGGGCAATAAATAAATGTAAATATTTACATATAGGCTTCTGTGTACACATTTCCTTTCCTCACTAGGTAAATACTGGCTAGTGACATTTGCCCAGTCAGATAATAAATGTATGACTAACTTTAAGAAACTCCCACTGCTCTCTAAAGTGGTTGTACCTTCCCTCATGTTGGTGTTCTGTCCACTTTATTTTCTCTGCTTCCTCTCTGGCCCTTGCTACTTTCAGGTGTTTTTTTGTTGGTGGTAGTGTTTTTCTAAGGAGGTGGGTGTGGGGTATAAAGGAAAGGACAGAGTTGAGATGGCATTTTGTTGTTTAGACACACTTCAGATGTACAGTGGTCTGACCAGTTCCCAGAGTGCTTTCCTACTGGTGCCCTACCCATCCCTAGTTTTTCTGATTCTTTAGAAGTCACATTTCTAACAATCAATCCTGATGTTCCTGTCTAGGGACTAGTCTTGGGTAGATGCTCAGACTGTTAGAACCCTGTAACACTGCATCACAGGGCCAGCACTGCTAGGAAAGAAGCAGCATACTGTTCTGGCCTCTCAGCAGTGAGCAGGACACAATGGCATTTAGACAGTACAGGGCAGTTTAAATGTTTATCTTAGCAGCTGGAAGTGTAATGGCCACAGTTCCTTGAGATTCTAAAAGCCACTCTAAAATGATAACTTCTTTGTGTTTGCAAACCCAACAAAATATGGGAAATTCTATCCACCCTAGACAGAGCTGCTAGCTCTTGATCTCTAGTGCTCACTTTGCCACTGTAGTGTTGTGAATGGCCTTTAAAATTGGGACAAGACCTGGGTCTAGAGCAGTGTAGCAGATCAGTGGTCTGGACTGTGAGACTCAACCCCACCCCCAGTACAACAGGGGAGAAAGAAACAGGAAAAGAAAATGAGGAGAAAATCGTTATCAATAAGTTTGCCCTAGTGTTCTTAGCTTACTAGACGGTTTTAGCATTTATAGTGAGTGATGTCCTGATGTCTTTGAGAGTTACAAATTGAAGCCAGGTGGTGGCAGCACATGCCTTTAATCCCAGCACTTGGGAGGCAGAGCCAGGTGGATCTCTGTGAGTTCGAGGACAGCCTGGTCTGCAGAGCGAGATTGAGGACAGGCACCAAAACTACACAGAGAAACCCTGTCTTGAAAAGCCAAAAAAAAAAAGTTACAAATTGTTGGCCCAGCTGGGCATTGGGGGAGCATACTTTTAATCCCAGCACTAAAGAGGCAGAGGCAGAGGCAGGCGGATCTCTGTGAGTTCAGGGCCAACCTAGTCTACAGAGTTAGTTCCAGGATAGCCAGAGCTGTTACACAGAGAAACCATGTAGGGGTGGGGGTGGGGGTTACAAATTGTCTGCATTTTGATGACCAGAAGAAATGTGTGGCAAAACCTTCTCACATAACATTTTCACAAACAACCAAATAATGATAATGAACCCTTTAAAAAAAATAACCTTCAGACTATAAAGATGAAAAGCTCTGTTTTCTTATCTCCCTCATGATTAATGACTCAGACAGCAAACAAAAGGCAGAGATGGAATGGGAAGCTCTTGTGTTCTGCTTTGAAACTGGATCCTTTCCTCTTTAACCCTCAAGCTTTCAGCAAAATGTGTCAGATAGGGGTTGTTCAGAAATACATGCCATCCTGTAAGCATTAGGAAAAGTGGGCAGTCTGAAAACATTTTAAAGCAGCCATAAATTGGCAAAGCTGATATAGCCTTTCCAAGCTCTGGGAGGTAACTCAGCTCCGAAGAGCCAGAAGGTCGTTTTTAAGAAGAAAGTGTCTTTAAGGAAATCTCTGTCAGCACACAGCTGACCACTGAAAAAAATGGGACAGACTTCCTGACCATACCCATCAAGAAATACAGCCTTCTCAGAAACTCTGCAATGTGACTGAAGGATGACTGCTGTTCTCAGCTACCCAAGACACCAAACCTTGAGGCAAGGGAGAATGATTAGCAAAGCTCACATAATGGTCAGATGACCAGTTTTCAGTCTAGAGTGGTAAATGCATGTACAGAAACAGAAAAGGATGGACTGTTCAGAGGAGAGAATGTATTGACAGAAATGTTCACAAGGAAGCCCAGAACTTGGACTTAGAACACAAAGAACTCAAGGAAATACCATGAGTAAATGTCTAAAGGGAAACCACGAGGATGATGGATGAAGAGAATAAAAAGAACAAGACATTGAACAAAGGATCTAAGTGAGAATTTTGGATCTGCAAGTGATTTTTAGGTCATGCTAGAGCTAAACATACCAAAAGGTAACATGCTAAGACTCCTGAAGGACTCACTCACTCCACAGCATGCCCAGATAAGACACAGGAGACACAAAGCCTTGGAGACTATGTAGCTGGTATGAGAGAGTTAATGTAGAATGTAAAGCATCTGTTAGACAAGACATCACAGGAGTTGGGCTCCTGTTGACTTGCCATTTATTGGCTGATTTGTCTTGGGACAGGAGCTGAGCATCTCATCCATAGTCCACTGTTCTGAATAGAGCATCTGTTCTACAGACAATAGGAAGACCCAGTGAGACTGTACAGACACGCTGCACATGTGAGGAACCAGCAGCCTAATGAGCACAGAAACAGAGCGCTTACTTTATGGTGCTACCAACTTGTCAATAGAGGCACAGTGCTTGAGTTAAACAACTCTGCAGACTTCAGCAGCTGTTCAGGTGGTCATACATCCAGAGGAGGAATTCTAGCCCCTCTGGAATCCCATCACCCTGTCATCAATTAGATTCTTTCCCACAGTTTCCATTTCCCACTTACTATCAGCTTCATCTCACTCTTCCCAATTAAATTTGTTTTGCAAACTTAATAATTAGAGTAAATGTAAGTGCTTAGTTTTTCAGTTATTCCTCCTTTCCCAGGAATTTTTATGGCATTTGAAACCTCTTTTGAAGACAACTAAAGACAATAAAAAGTCTCAGATTAGATCCACTTGGGCCTTCTGTGTTATACAGAGCATTCAGAGAAAGCAGTTGTTAGGAACAAGGATGTGCAGAAGGTGTGACTGCTAATCAAATGGCATAATGCTGACTGGTTCCCGAAGAAAACCATGTAGTCAACCGAGAGAAACTGTTTGGAAAAACTAAAGATCGGAAGGTCTCTTTAATTGGCTAATTGGAAACAAAGGCACAAAGAACAAAATATGTAGATCAGTTCTGAAACTAAAGTTCCAACCCCAGTGCCTAGCAAATAAATGAACTAAGTTGCCTTTCCTTTTCTTTATTCTCTGATCTGAGAATTACTGTTGACATGAGTAACAAAGGAATAGCAACCACACAGATCGAGTGCTTCTTACAGCCTCTTTCCCTATCAGGGTTTAACATAATACATTCTGAAAGCCCATCTAGACAATATTGACAATTTAGGATCTTATTAGCCGCTCCAAAGGATTCCTGGAAAAGTCATTTGTTTTTATCATTTAAAAATACTTCATTTACAAAGTCACTTCACATGAAGCTTTTTGGTGACATAACTTTCTCATTAAAGTGTGGTCTTAAGCTCTGAAATCCATTTGATGTTTTGGGAAAATTCCCTGGCAGAATTGTCCTTTGTATTTATTCATTTTAGACAGCTTGACTTCTCTTTGCTTCCACTCTGACCTTCTATTCTAAGATTTGTATTTCACATTTTTTCTTTTGGAATAGGTACAAAACTTTCACAGCTGTATTCAGGTAACTGAAGACTTTGTCTCCCCAGAACATCTTGTACAGTCATTTCATTTAACGCAGGAGCTGAGGCTTTTGAAAGAAGAAATCAATTATGATGATAAACTACAGGTAAGCAGTGTTCCAAGAAGATCCAGTTCTGTTTTGTTGGCTTTTTTTTTATTTAGAAAACAGGATGTATACACTCCAGCTTAGGCAGCTACTGCCTGGTTGGCACACTAGGATAACCACAGTCAACACCAACATGGATTTAACTGAACTCACTGACTGGTGTTGAAATCCTGGCTCATGGCACTTGGAGCCTTTATGTTTCCTCTCTTAAGTTTGATACTCCTTGGTTCCCTTAAAGTTATCCCTTTGCTTTTTAAGCAGGCATGTCCTGCATACGCTATAGTGTCCCGTCTCCCCCCGCCACACACACACACACACACACTTGAGAGGCTGCAGCAAGAGGATTGCTGTTGAGTTTGCAGCTCACTTGGGCTACAGTGAAATCCTGTCTTGAAATTATATATATGTAATTTTGTTTTTAATCCAGCAGCTGTCCTTTGTGAATTTCTGCCCAGCTCAAGTGATTGCAAATACTATATCTTTCAGGTTAAGAATATCTTGTATCATGCAGTCAAAGAAATGGTGCGAACTTTGAAGATGCATGAGGATGAAGTAGAGGATATGGAGGACACTTAGTGTGGTTGGAACTGGATACCCTTGAGTGACAGACAATAGGTCTGACTTGAGCTCCATTAAACCATCAGTGCCAAGAAATTCTCTTTGTAGTAATTACTTGCTACTGACACCATACCAGTGTAGCATTATGTCACGGCCCCTGTGATTCAATGCTAGCTATAAAACAAGCTAAATTTAAAAGCAGCACTATATAGCTGTTCCTGTATCATAGTGTATATGATGTTTGTGAAGATGCCAGATTTAAAATGATGTATTTATTTTTGGTAAAAAACAAAACAAAAAAATCTATGCTATATTGTTGATCAAGTGTAAATGTGCTCTTGTACAGTTTAATAAAATAACTGATATTTTTCACTACATTGAGACAGTTACTGTGAGAATAGGACAGAAAACACCAGCTGTTGCCTGCGTTTGGAAAATTGCTGGATTGCACAGCAGTCATGTCATAATCAGAAAATTACTGCCAAATAATTGTAAAATGTGTAAAATAGAAAGTATATAAAGTAGATACTAAACTCAGACACTTCAATATTTTGTTGAAGCTATTGACTGTACAATTAAACATTTTCAAAAGGTGTAATTTATTTAAAATTGTCTCATTTTGGTAAAATTTATGTGAAGTTTTAAAGCTAAATATTAAACTTAATATGCTATGTAAATATATACATATATACATTTAAGGATGTATTTTTTTAAAACATTGGCTTGCTTTTGTTAAAGTACAAGTGTTACATATGGCTTTGTACATTACAGTTGAAAGGGGTTTTACATTTTCCATTAAAAGACTTTATCAAGAATCCTGGCGTCCAGTTCTTCCTCTGTGGTTGATATTGCTGAGGAAAGCAGAGTTCACAGCCACAGACTGTGACCAGGAGCTCTGCTGCTCAGTGTGTGCCCTGCCAGGTTAGTTGGTTAGAGTTGATCACTGTCCCTGCTGAGTGCTTGAGCTTTTGCTGCTGGAATATGAAGTTCTCTATTGACATCTCTGGGGACTGAGAAGAAAAAAAGGAGTAGCCCATGTTGGCTACCTTTCAGTTTGTTTAGATTTTACCGATTTATGTCCATCATCGTTTAGCTTCATGTGGGCTATTATGACACACTTTTTACCCAGGCAAGGTTCAGCAGGAGTGTGAGCAATTCATTTCACATTAGTTACCTATGTCTGGCACAACCAGTAAGATGGAAATTAACCGCTTGCCCGGATGAAAATGTACTGAAGACTGTTTTGCATGTAAGCTTTCTACTTAATATCATTTTCTCAATACGGTTTCTTGACAGTCTCTCTCCCCCTCCCATCCCACTCCGTTTTTATGTTTGTTTTGTTTGGTTTCTTGAGACATGTTCTCTTACGGAGACCTGGGTCTGACGTTTTGGGCAAGCCTAGCTGACCAGGAAGGCTCAAGGATCCATCTCCATCTATCTCCCCAGCACTGAGATTATAGACATAGACCATCACTTAGCTTTTTATGAGTGAGATTAATATAGGATTGCCCTCAGGTCCTCATGCTTGCCTAGCAACTTGATGAACAGAACTATCTCCCCAGCACCTCAAGTAATAATTACCACTTTTCAATTCTATTCTTTTGGTTGGCTCTGTTGTTTCTCATATATGAAAAGATGTTACTGTGTCTAGTTCCTATATAAAGTGGCTGTAGGGATTATCTAAATCTACAAGCTGGAGATCTAGCTCAGTAGTTAAACAAAAGCCTGCTCTGCAATCATGGAAATTGGGGTTCAGATCATCCCAGCACCATGTAAGCAAGCAGTGGGGTATCCCTACAAATAAATGCCTCCTAGGGGGTGAAGACAGGATCACTTGAAGTTGCTGGTCTCCAGGACTGGGGAGATGGCTCAAAGGTTAAGAGCACATACTGCTCTTGCAGGGGACCCAAGTTTGGTTCCCAGGATCCACATAGATGGCTCACAACTACCTATAACTCTAGCTCCAGGGGATCTTACACTCTGTTCTGGACTCTGTGTACCTGCATGTACGCATACACATACACACAAAAGAAGTCTTAAGAATAAGCATGTTCCCGTAGCAACCCTTCCTCAAAGAAATATCACAGAGCAGTAAAGGAGGACACTTCGTGTCCTTTTCTGGCCTTGGCAAACATGGGTATGCGTTGTACATGTGCACATACCCTCACCCCACAAATATCTTCAAAAGAGAAAAGGAATTAACTAAATGTGTAGAATAGTTTGAGGACCATCAAGGTCAGGAGGCTTTTATGAAAGTGAACCTGTATACATACAGTAGTCATTATTACCCTTAGACCTCCTCCACATGTGTGCTGCTTCTTGACTAACAAATGGACATGCCCATTTCCTTGCATGTATCCCGAGATTGCAATACCCTTTTGTTCATATGTTCTCCTTTATGGCTCATGAAATAGGCTGAAGTGTCTCTAGTTAAGACTGTGGGGGGAGAACTCCTAAATACTTGAATGTATGCCATATGCAGGGATGCAGCCTGCTGCTTCTGGATGCAGCGCCTGCTATGAAGGAGGCAAAGGAATGCAAGTTTGCTATCGTTCTATAGTTATTCAGTCCATTATGCATTGGGGTATAGCAGGCTAGATAGGATACAAAGCCATATGTGTTGCTCATCTTGTAGATTCAGAAGTTGACTAATTTGCAAAAGTCAGGATATTGATGATTACACAATTAGATAAGTATACCTTGAAGCCACCTGAGTGAAGAGTATTCAGAGTACTCTGGCTCCCAGTCTTTATTATTTGAGCTACATTCTTAAGTCCAGACTGGCTTCGAATTTCCTGTGCTGACGAGGCTGACCCTGAACTTACAATTTTTCTGTTTCTATGGCCCTAGTGTGAGTGCTGGGGATGTAGGCTTGTACCACCCTATTAGGTTTATGCTGGAGCCCAAGGTGTACTGGGTCGCATACTGGGCATGTACCCTACTAACAGATCCCACGCCCTTAGGTGACTTAAAATGAAAATTGTCACCGAGTCCCTAGCTGTGTAGAAAGTTCAGTTTCCAGTCTTGGCTAAAGAGGTTTTCCCAGCTGACTTCAGCTGTTCAGTCAGATCTCATTGAGTTGTGTGACTCAGTATTAGGCACTGACCTAGTATGCACAGGACTGTGATTTAACTCCCACAACACAAAAAAGAAAGCATTCGTCATTCACAAGCCATCATAGAGCAGCAAAGACTAGAGGTTTGCTTTTTTTGTGTGTTTTGTCTTAGTAAGAGCTCAGTCCTGGGACCAATGGAGGCTACACCCTAAATGTAGGCTGTGTGGAGGTCAAAGCTGCAACTTAGGACGTGTCTACCACTACTCCCTCTGGCCTTTCTTCATTGACTGTGTACGTGCACGTGGGGCATGTGGAAGTCAGGGGGGAAGTGGTGGGCACTGGTGTTCTCCTTCCACAGAGTTACAGGGATCTAACTAGAATGCTGAGTTGTGGGAGCAAACATTCTTACCCACTGAACCATCTTGCTATCCCTGGACCTTATATTTAAATGAAAGGTCTCAGTCTCTCTCTCTCTCTCTCTCTCTCTCTCTCTCTCTCTCTCTCTCTCTCTCTCTCTCTCTCTCTCTCTCTCACACACACACACACACACACACACACACACACACACACACACACACACCTGACCCCTAGCCACCTTGAGATTCAACTGAGGCGGTAAGACTTGAAAGTCCAGCTTGCCCAGCGGCGGCGGCGATGGTATTACATATCTTTAGTCCTATCTCCAGAGGCAGAGGCAGAGGCAGGTGGATCTGAGTTGAGGCCAACCCAGTATACAGAGTGAGTTCCAGGACAGCCAGGACTACACACAGAAAGAAACCCTGTCTCAAAAAAACAATGTACAGGTCACTGGCCAGAAACATGGCTTAATGGTTGATAGCACTGTTCTGTTTTGTTTTGTTTTCCAGAAGACCCTGGGTTTACTTCCTAGCACCCACATGGTGGTTCACAACCTTTTATAACTCCAGTTCCAGAGGATCAATCCACCCTCTTCTGGCTTCTATAGGCACCAGGCACACAAATGGTTCAGACATATATGCAGGCAAAATACCCATGTGCGTAAACAAAAGTCAAGTCAAAGGGGACAAGCCTTCAGTCCCCGATGGTGCTTACACATTTTTAAAAAAAAAAAACATTACATGTATCTTATTGTGTGTGTGTGTGTGTGTGTGTGTGTTCAGAGGACACTTTGTATAAATTCTATCTTGTGGGTCCTGAAAAACAGCATTTGTCAGGCTGGGATTAATGGTTTACCCACTGATCCATCTCACCAGCCCCCATTTCTTTTACTTTTAAAATTGGGTTTCCCTATCTGTTCTAGAGTAGGCAAGCAGGACTGGGGGTACAGTCAGTGGCAGAGAGCTCGCCTAGCATACGAGGTCTTGAGTCCTATCCCAAGATTGCCAAGGCCTCAGTCAGACTCTTCTATACTTAGTATGCTGGAAGACACAAAACTAGTTTCTCACTGTCACTGTCCACCAGATGGCACTGTTGGTTATCAGTGGTTTCTAAAGGGAAGAACTGAAACATTCCCTAGTAGCTACCTACTTCCTGAAATCATATACATAACTGACAGGAATTATAACCAAGTGATCATCTTTCAGCCCTAACCATCTAGAACATTGGTTCTCAACCTATAGGTCGTGACCCCTTTAGAGACTGCACATTGTTTACATTACTATTCATTACAGTAGCAAAATTACACTTATGAAGTAGCAATATGGGTGGGAATCGCCAAACATGAGGAACTCTACTAAAGGGTCACAGCCTTAGGAAGGTTGAGAACTACTTGTAGTGGGTAGCTGTTCCAGCTTTGACCTGGAAGTACTAACCCCCATTGAGGCTTTTGGTAACGGTCACACCTACGAGGCAGAGCCTTTAAGACCTGAGATCCAGATGTGCGGGCTCTCTTGGTTCCTGGACCCTGGACGTTGGAGGTAGACTGAGCAGAGTTCTCCAGAGAACACCGCTGGACTGTGCTTCACCTCTCCTGGCCCTGTTACCTATCCCTTTACTTGTAAATTACCCCACAAAATAACTCTCCCTTTTAACTATGTGGAGTTGCCTTAATCCTTCCACCAGTAACTACTGCTCTAGAATGATTCAGTAACCTCTAGTCTTGAAGGTTTAGACGGCCCACACTTTGTTTCACTCACTCTACCTAGTGACATTCAACGTCAGCACTAAACTATGTTAGCAACTACCTAGGAAGGGCCACCATCAGTCTGAAAGATGCAAGTGTGAGCACTTGAGTCAAGTCAGGCATGGCAGCACAGGCCTAAATCCCAGTGCTGAGAGAAGCAGACAGAAGTGCTCCAGAGTACCGGGCCAGCCAAGCTAGCTGATCCATTGAGCTCCAGCTTCAGTCAGAGGTCTGGTCTCAAAAGACAAGGTGGAGGGAGGCTGAGGAAGACACCTGATGTTGTTGGCTTCTGTTTGCACGGAGCATGCACACACTTTATGCTCTCTGGGAAGAACAACCATTTCTTTCACCAGATATCTGAGTAAATGCCACCTGGTTTTTCTCTTCATCTAGTATCTTACTTTTGACACCAATTGCATATGGGTTCTCCACTCACGTAGTTTTCTGGTAGAGACTAGTCAATCAGATGTCCTTCAGCTCTGACACTTACCTGTATGTGGTGTTGGAGCCCACGAGTGTCCTTGAGCCAAAACACAAGATCCAGGTTTCACTTCTGCTTACCAACTGGAGGTTAGTCCTTTGGCAGTTTGGATTCCTTTGCTAGAATCGTCAGGTGAACAAAACCCATTACCTCTCTAACACACAGACTTGGAGCACAGGCTCCAACAGAGAACCAGACTACACAAGCGCACTACGCAATGTGCACAAGAGCTTCAACAAAACAGACAGAGGTCTAAGAAAACAGCAAAGCAGAGGGATGGGAAGAAGAACAGAAGTGGCAGTAAGTACCCCATTCAAAACCAAGCTTTCCCAAGTGCTAGGCAAACTCCCTGCACTGAACTCCACCCATCTGTAAAGAGGAGGCTGGGATCCCAAGTCTGAAACTAGCATGGGCTGTTTACTTCAAAGCTGGGCTTTGTGGAAACAAAAGGCAGGAACACAGGGAGAAGCCACTGAGTGACTTGTTAACCACCAGCCACATTCAACGAGGGTATGAAACACAATTACTTTATTGATTTCTTACAATCAAATACTGCTAACTAGCATTACTTTCACACATGCATCATTCAGAACAAAGGAGAGTTCCTCAGAATTTACAAATGATGCATCATATAACACAAAGTTAGAACTTAAAATGCACCCTGATTAATTATGTAAACTGGTAATTTTTTTAAAAAGCATAACTAATAATTTGGTTCCTTTCTTCATAAAATGGAAATGTAAATATTTCTCCTGATAGTCTTGAGGTTATCATTATATTATGAGTAGTGCAAACTGTGGCACATACAGTTCCATCTGGAAGGGTGTATCTTACACACCGAATCTCAACAAACAAAATGTGCATAAAATGCATACAGTCAATGCATGATAGAAAGCATGTTCCAAATACAAGTGAGCCTCTCAGGCCACCATATTTAGCTTTTGCATTATCATTTATGGCATTATAGATTAATTACACATGACATACTTTTATACATTTAACCCTGAAGATAAGAAAAATAACTGTTTGAAAAATTATTCCAGGTAGCCATTTGGTTTGTATCATAAGAAAGCGAACCTCCATCCAAGAGTTCAGTGTCTGCCCAGTCGGAAACATGAGCTTTAGTCATAAGATAAGTGATGTTTCACAGTGACTTTCCCAGGTCCTGGCACCGCCTCTCCTCCCACAGTATACCAGATGAAGGAGCATTTCTGGGATCCCCTGGGGCATGACTTTCTTTCCCTTTGTATTCTTTTCTGGATTATCTGTGTCACCAGCCTCTCCAATGGCTTCCCATTTTAATCATTCATGAATCCTTTCAGAATGTCCTCAGAGAGCTCCATAAGAGGAAGTTCTGGAGATGGAAAATCCAGAGGAGGAAGATTAGGGATTGGAATGTCCTTGGCTTTCCCAGTGTTGGAGGCAAACTTCTGCCAGGTTGAAGAGGCTGTGGCAGTTTCCGAGTGTGGTGGCAAGCTCCACAGCTCCGACTTCTCCACAAAGTCGGCATCAACGTCCAGCTCCTTCTCCGTCGGACCTTTCAGAAGTCTGGCCTTCTCAGCCTTTAGTTGTTTATTTTCTTTCCTTAATCTTTCATTTTCAGCCACAAGAAATTCCACATGCCTCTTCAAATCTGCAATTTTGGTTGCCTGCTCCTCTATAATTGTTTTATCATCTTTTGGGGCTTTGCTTCCAATACACGGTTCTGTTGGCTCATTCTTTTGCTGAAGTAAATAGAGCAGTGTGTCTGGATCCCTGTCAAGGACCCCCTGAAGCTCAGGGAGGCGCTTCTCTGCGGAAGGGATGTGTGTCTGAGGAAGAAGAGGGTTCTGGCCCTCCGCGTCCTCAGAGGGCTTGTGAGATGCCTGCAGGTGGGGAGTTCCGTCCCTGTCTGTGCTGTGCTGCGCTTTCAAGCGCTCCTCCCGCTTTGCTCTCTTCCACCTCTCCTGGATGAGGAGAAGCTGTTTCATGTGGCTGTCCCGTTGCAGTTCCAGTGATAAGTGAGCCTGGGATGCAGAAGAAAAGGTCAGCGTACAGAACTTAACATTAGAAAGCTCCCAGGCTCAAGTGCCTGAACACTTGCTTGAGTGGTTGTGGAATCTTTAGGAGGTATGGTCTATGGAGTGGCTTGCCTGTGGTGGGCCTTGAGATTCACAGCCAGTGTTCTGCTTCCTGACCCACAGAGATAACAAGCCATGCCACAGGCGGTCACAGTGGACTGCACTCTAAGTGTCATGCTTCCCTACGATCCCTTTCATCTGTGGTCTTCCAATCCACAGGGTATTTGGAAAGCTGGCTGCACACTGTATGACAGCCATCACAAGGTCTACACTATCAGCTGTAGTTTGGTTCAGTGTGAGCAAAGTGTTTTTACCCTGCCCATGCTACAGCTTACAGGAACTATGCCCTTAGTTCAGTCACCAACCCTCTTAGGCACCCATCATTATATCATCTTTCTAGCTAGGGGTGTAGCTCACTGGAATCATGTTCGCTAGCATGTACAAAGACCTAAGCATGACCCTAGGCTACTGGAAAAAAGTAAACACTTTGGATAAAGATTTTTCAAGAATTACTGAATTTTGTGTATGTGCATTAGTAGGTGGAGGTTACAAGAGGTATAGATCCCCTGCCATGAGCCACATGGAACCCTGACTAGAGTGGCAAGCCAATGAAGAAAGGACAGACAGACACGTATCCAGAAAAACTGATGGAGCCATGCCTACTACCACTGCACCCTGGCACCTCAGTGTTTATTTAAAGAACAGCATGGCAGCAGCTGGCTGCTCTCTGAGGCAGCAGAGCGGTCTCACGCTGGAAAGAGCAGGGGCAGTGCTGCAGCAGCTAGGTTCTGCACACACCAACCTTCATCCTGGACCAGAGGAAGAAACCTTTGTCAGACGGACCCATATGGGGAAAGGTTTTGCCAACTTGCCATGGGTCTGAAGCTATGGTCTCTGTTGTGGCTGTGCCCAAGTAAACAATATACATTCACCATTCTGGGCTTCCTCTGTTAACTCCAAACTGCCATGTGGGTGATGGGAACCACAGCCAGCGCTTTTAAGGTCTCCAGCCCCAGAATGAAGGTATTTTTAAGACTTAGGCACAGGCCTTACCCAAACCCGTTAAGACAATACAAAGTCATCTTGAAACAGGTATCAAAGTCCAGGTATTCAAGAAACAAATAAATTATTCAGATTTAAATTGCCTCTGGCAAGCAAAGTGTTGTCTATCTGGTTCCCCTGGGTCATTCCTGCTCCCTCACTGTGAGCCAGTGTCAAAGGCCAGTGGAGTATAAGGAAAGCTCCTCATGGGCTGTAAAGAAAATACCTGGCAATCTGAGGCCTGTAAGTAACAAGAGGAAACAGGAAAGCATGACTGAAACACCAATGTCGGCTCATATAGTTTTAATTTCCTTCCTAAAATACTGCATATTTTTCAGTGTTTTGAGAAAGGTACAAAACTTTTAGGTTTTACACAATTCAAATCTCCACAAGAAAACCTATCTTTAAAAAAAAAAATTATTTTTCAGCTGGGCATTGGTAGAATATATCTTTAATCCCTGCACTGGGGAGCAGAGGTGGATGGATCTCAGATTTCAAGGCTATCCTGCTCTACACAGTGTGCTCCAGGCCAGAAAGGACTATATAGTGAAAAAAGAAGAAAAAAAAGACAAAGAAAAATCAAAGATTTTTGCTTGTTTGTTTTGATAATGGAGGAGGGAGGAGTACATATGCAGTACCTAGGCAGGACAGAAGAGAGCAGCAGCCCCCAGACTGCCCGTGTTTGTGAACTGCCTGGCACAGGACTGGGAACCGTACTTGGGTTCTCTGCACTGCTGAGCCATCTCTTCAGCCCCCCAAAACATGACTGCAAATACGATTAGCATGTCTCACCTGCTCCGACTGTGTCAACTTCATGGCTTCAGAGAGATAAGCTGGTTAAAAAAACAACAACAACATATTAATATATGAACAGCATTGTCTTGTAATTTATAGGCTAATAATGGAAGTGTTTATTGCTCACAATACAGAACTTGGTCTTCTAAGCAACTGTGACAAAAAGGCAAATCTGAAAACAGTATTAACTTCTCCCCAAAGAGTGTCATTGATAAGAAATATTCCCTAGCCTATCTTAATTATTGGAGGTTTTAAAACCTCTAAAGTTGGTGGGGCTGGGGAACTAGCCATGGTAGAGTGCTTTGCCTAGCACAAACCTGGGCCCAACAAGCAGAACAAGAAGATTTGCAGATTTTATGATGAAGGAACTTAAGATTCAATTAGAAAAAATTTTTCTAGAGAAGCAAAATTAAGTTTTACTGAGGCCTCATGCTCAACAAACAATAGATATTCATGAGTCCATTTGAATATCTGTACTCTATCATTATGGTCTCCTATGAGAACTATTTTTATCAATTGTTTCTGAGCTATACCAACACCATATCAACAGCCTACCACTAATTAGGTACTTAAAAGCCCTAAGCCAGACACTGTGGCACACAGGCAATTCCAGCATTTCAGAGGTAGACACAGGAGGATCCCAAGTTCAAAACTAGCATAAGCTACACAGACTGTCTAAAAAAAACCCTTAGAATATGATAATATAAGCCAGGTGGTGGCGGAGGCGGCGGTGGCGGCGCATGCCTTTTATCCCAGCACTCGGAAGGCAGAGCCAGGCGGATCTCTGTAAGTTCGAGGCCAACCTGGACTACAGAGTGAGTTCCAGGAAAGGTGCAAAGCTACACAGAGAAAACCTGTCTTGAAAAACAACAACAACAAAAGGAATATGATAATATATATAATATGATAATATATACTGTACAAGTATTGAGGACAGAATATAATTTCTGAAGACAGTCAAACTTCTCTTTGACCTTGATCAAATTCTGGGTGACTTAATCTGTTGAACTTTAATAGGCAATGCTCAAATCCTTACATTTTCTCTTTGTGCTAAGAGAAAGCTAACATGATTTGGATGTAGGGTCTCAGTTAGGAGCACTGGCTGTTCACCCAGAGAATTCCGGTTTGATTCCCAGCATCTACATGCTGGCTTTCAACTATAACTCCAATCTCAGGGGACCCAATGCCCTCTTCTGGCCTCCTCAGGCACCGGGGATAAATACTATGCACAAATGTATATATGCAAGCAAAACACCCATAAAATGCAAAAATAAAATTTAGTCTCATGATGTAGCCCAGGCTGCCTTCAAACTCAACCAAACTCCTGACTTAGCTTCCTGAGTTCTGGCATTCACAGTCCGTGGTAGATCTTGAATGTCCCTGAAGCTCCGGTGCTACGCCATGGCACACGTGTGGAATGAGAGGACAACTTGTGAGAATCGGCTCTCTCCTTCCACCGGGGAGGTTCCAAGGACTAAACTCAAGTCACCAGGCTGGGTGGCAAGCACATTACCTGCTCGTGTCTTTCCTTGTCCAAACTCATTTTCTAAAGCTGTCAAGAGGGCACAGTGGCTGAAGGCACTTGTAACACAAGCCCGACCTGAGTTTAACCTTGGATCCCACTCCCAGAGTTGTCCTCCAACCTCCAAACATACGACAGCACATGTGTACCCCTCCTGCGCACACACAAATAAAATAAAGTTCATTCTTCTCAGTTAGTTCTGTCACAATGCTGGAAACTTAACCCTGAAAACGAGAGCCCAAAAGTGGGGTCACCGTGTGACTCTGCCTGACGATACTATGCAGAGGGCACTCATCTACCCAAGTTTGGAACTGTGGAGAAGGGAGGCTACAGAAGGCAGCTTCAAAGGCTGTATGCGGAGCTTAGTGGGCAGTTTTGGTGAGAACACAGCAACCAGAATGCTGACCAGAATGCAGAGAATAATGTCCAGGCTCAGGAGGATTCAGACAAAAATGTAACCCTGACTAATACAAAACCAAGAGCAAGTTCTACAATACTCAGGAACTCAAAATTCATTTATAAATTACACTTACAGTCCTTTCCCGTTTTAGCTTTTCATGGCTTTCCTCATCTACTTGTTTTTAGCTTCTGCATTCTGCTATATGTTCCTCTGTAAGGTATTTTATAGTCTTTCTGGAATAATCAGAATGAAATAACAAGTATTACTAATAATGGATCAAGCTCTCGCTCACTGTAAACCTTTTGGAACCTCTGATCTTTACACTAATTTCCCTTTGCAGATATTACAACACTGCTATCTGGTCTTAATCTAAATACTTTGAGAGATTTTTTTTAATTTCACAACTTACAATTTCCTGTCTGCTAGGTTCTAGCAACCTTGAGATTCAAATTAGCTGTTTCTTCTTCAGGAAAAAAGATGAACTATCATCTTTGCTCCAGCCATACTGGCCAGGCTTATACACTCCTCTTCGACTCTCCCCGGCCCTTTACTCTTGGCATACATCTGTCAAGCTGCATTCTATCTCTTTCCCTTTTGTCCATCTGTTTGCAGACCTGTTGTGACATTCTATCCAGTGTTCTGCTATCTCTTGGATACACTATGGAATTTTCTTGTGACATCCCTCTCATATTTTCTGTATACACTTGTCTCCTCTGAACTACATTTTGCTTTAAACCACCAACTTAACAATTAGAATAGCTTTTACAAAATCAAGTTTAAAACAACTGGAAATGCTGACCTTGGCAGAGCCCTGAAACTTACATATATACCTACGGATAACCCAAAAGTGCAAAAAATTCAGCAAGGACCACTCTACCACTTTAGAGATTTCCCACAATAAAGTCTTAGAGCTGGGACAAGAAGAAAAAGAAAAAAGTTATTTTAAAGAAAAAGGGGAAGGAGAACTGGCTGGGCTGTCAAGAGCACTACTGCTCTTTAAAAGGACCCAGATTTGGCTCCCAGCACCCACATAGGATTGTTACTCCAGTTCCAGGGGATCCAATGTCCTCTTACCTCCATGAGCACCTGCACAAATGTAGCACACATAAACAAGCAGGCATTCATGTCCACATAAATATAAAATCAGTATTACTTTAAAATTGAAAAGATGAAAACTCGGTTTCCTCACTTTGATAATCTAATACTGAAATCTATGAAAGGACTATCTCAAAAAAAAATTTTTACTGAATTTTTTTTCATATATTTTGATATTTTCTTTCCCTTCCCAACCCCTCCCAGATCCTTTCCACTTCCCTACCCACCCAAACTTCACGTTTTCACTCTCTCAAAGAAAAAACAAAACAAACAAAAAACAGTAAGACAAAAAAAATATCAAAACAAAATTAAAATGCTCAACCCCACACTCCCCAAAGCATGAGGTCTGTTTTATGCTCCTGGGCCTGGGGCCTGCCCTGGCGTGTGGTTGATATTCCCATGGCACCACACTAGAGAAAATCCATTTTCCCTTCTCCAGCAGGTATCAACTGCAACAGCTTCTTGGTTAGAGTGGGACTTGTTCACTTCCCTTTCTCAGTGCTGGGATTTTCTGGTTTGAACCTGTAGAGGTTTCATGCATGCTGTCAGTCTCTGTGAGTTCATGTCTATCAGTCCTATTGTGTTCAGAAAAATCTTAACAATACTGGCAATTATAATGCAAGGCTAATAGTAAAAGTAGATGTTAAGTAAATAGTAAGAACCACCCCCAAACCTATTTATTTGCAGGTTCTCTACCACCGAGCTACATTGCCTAGTCTCACATAGTTGTTCAAGTCTTCAAAGACAAAAGATCTTAGGAATGATTTTTTCCCTCTCTTTCATGTTCTTCAGAATATCTTGCACTTAGTGCACAACATTCGATGATTCACTCCACTTTAACCTATGACATACACAGGAAACCTAATTCACTAAGGTTAATGAACCAGGGCTCTCATCCATATCATGGTTTTCTTAAACATGGTCTATCATGGGAGTTACTACAAGTCAACCATCTGGTTAATAATATGGTTGAGGAGAGATTTAAGACCACTAGTTTCATGTTGTAGAAAACTACACCAAACATAAAAATACTCAAAATATTTCTGAGATGCCCAGTTATGTACTCAAAACCTAGACAGCAGACACATGGGCATACTACAATGGTAAAGCTAATTCTTTGTTGGTGGTGGTTTTAGGAAAGAGACTGGCTGTAGAGTCATAGCTGGGGTCAAACTGTGTGAAGTTCCCACCTCTCACCAAAGCGTGAGGATTATAGGTGTGAGCCACTCACTAACACAACTAATTTCAATTGTTTTCAGCTGGGTGTGACTAGGACATACCTTTGATCCAAGCACTTCAGGAGGCTGAGGCAGGAGGAGTGCTCAAGTCTGGGAAGTAACCTAGGCTATATGAGTACTAGGATATCAAGAGCTAGCTAAGCAAGGTCCGGAATCAAAACATATTCTCTGTCAACAATTACTTACAGGCACAACATACCAAAGATTTATCTAAAGCAGTGCCCACTATGACTTTGTATTTCAACAGTAAAATAACATTCTTTTCCCTGCAGGAAAGAACTCTGCTCTCATCAGAAGGGAAGGAAAAGTGCTTCCTAGCAGACCTTGTTCTAGAACAGACACGACCATTCCACCCATTGTCAATGAGACATAAGCTCTGGAAAACAGGGCACTCAGATCTATTATGAAGAAGCTAACTCAGAAATTTGGGTCTCTATTTGGGTCTCTGATAAAAAACCAATGAATGCTAAGTGAATGCTTACACTATGCTCCATCTCCAGTCCCAGAAAGCCAATAACTAAATGACATTTAGCAATAGTAGATACAGTATGTGTGTATACTGTACACACACACACACACACACACACACACACACACACACACACACACACACACACACGTCAGAGCTAAATGACAATTACCAATAACAAAGTATTCTTGTTCCTTTTGTTTTGTGATAGGATTTCACTTGGCAGTCTAAGCTGGCCTCCAAATCATGGCACTACTCCTGGCCTCAGTCTGCCAATAGCTCTATCTAGTATTTCTTAAGAAAAATACCTGTAGCCTTTTTGTGACAAGAAATGGCCTCTTCGTATTTCCCAGCAGCTAACAAACGGTCTGCTCGTCGGCTCTGTTGGTGAGCCTAGAAGACAAACATTCTGTGTTACTCCAAATTATAAAATAAACTTTAAAAAAACAATCTTTTAGCCAGGTGGTGGTGGTGCATACTTTTAATCCCAGCACTCGGGAGGCGGAGGCAGGCGGATCTCTGTGAGTTCAAGGCCAGCCTGGTCTACAGAGTGAGTTCCAGGACCAGGGTTGTTACACAGAGAAACCCTGTCTTGAAAAACAAACAAACAAAAACCCCAAAAACAAACGAACTATACTATGCAAGGAGCCAAGCCTAGAACCATATCATCTGATAGGAACTGGCAACTCCTCTCTACCCATAACCCTCTTCAGTTATCGGTTCTAACTGCTAAATGACCTCTATTCTTCCACAGCTCAGAGTAACCAAAAGAGTTACAATCCCGGGTATTACCCAAAACATGCACTTCCTTGATATTTAACTAGATATTTCAAATAAACATTTTATACTTTCAATAGTCTGTATAGTCTAAAGACTTTAACCAGGAAACATATCATGAAAAATTCAAACTTCTCTTATAGCTGTTCATTCTTCCCTTTAAACATTAAAAAACTACTTGCCTTAAAATTTTAAAAAAATATGCAGTTGAAGGATTCTGATATTAATATTTAATATTAATACTTCTTCATATACAATTCATCAAAAAAAAAAAAAAAAGAGGCAAACTTAAGAGGATCTAAAAATCAAAGGGCTTAGATATCCCTGCTGTAGAGGTATATGGATTAAACAGTGCTTTCCTCACATGGACACTTCAAGTTTCCCAAAGCCTCCAGCCATAGAGCCACACACCTGTAATGCTGGCTCTCAGGAGGAGCAAAGTCATCTCCTGGCTAGCTCAGGTTAGTCTGATCAATGCAGCAAGTCTATGTCATAAAAGACCAAAGGAGCCGGGCAGTGGTGGCGCACGCTTTTAATCCCAGCACTCAGGAGGCAGAGGCAGGCGGATCTTTGTGAGTTCGAGGCCAGCCTGGTCTCTAAAGCGAGTTCCAGGAAAGGCACAAAGTACACAGAGAAACCCTGCCTCCAAAACACCAAAAAAAAAAAAAAAAAAAAGACCAAAGGCTAGAAGGTGTAGTCAGTGGTAAAACATCTGTCTAACATGGCAAGGCTTTCAGTTCATTCCAAGATAGGCAATAAATAAATTAATAAGTTAGTGAGTGAGTGAATGAATGAATGAATCCTCCAAAGGTGGAGATATATATAGCTCAGGACAGAGCACCTGGCTAGCACTTATGAGGCTGTTAGATCACAAACTATGGGCTGCAGAGATGGCTCAGAGGTTAAGAGCACTGGCTGTTCTTCCAGAGGCCCCAGGTTCAATTCCCAGCAGCCACATGGTGGCTCACAACCATCTATAATGAGATCTGGCACCCTCTCTGGCCTGCTAGTATACATGCAGACAGAACACTGTATACATAATAAATAGATCACAAACTGCAACAACAAAAGAGCTTGAATACATAGCTTTGTCAACCTGTTTCCTTCTCTTCCTTAACAAGGCCAGTAACTTATATTAAGATTATAGTATTTAGATAGAAGGGAAAAAGAAAGCAATAGAAGGGGGAGGGAAAACAGTCAGGCACACAGGATGGGACAAAGTTCCTAACCAGCATGGGCTTTCCTCTCTTAACAAGCCTACAGATGGCTTAGCAAAGCTTCTTTACAAAACAAAGAAAGGTCTGGGGCAGGTGCATACCTGTGATTACAGCACTCAGGAGTAAAGGAAGAGAAGTGAGTTCAATGCCAGAGTGGGACCTCTTCTCAAACAAAAAGACAGGCATGCAAGCATGTGCATGGTGGATGTGGTAGTTGTTTTTAAATCAACCTAACACAAGCTTAGGTTATCTGGGAAGAAGGAACCTCAACTGATATCACACCCTCATCAGAGTGGCCTGTAGGCAAGCCTATAATGACTGAGGTGGAAGGGCCCAGTACACAAGGGGCAGGGCCACCCCTGGGCAGTTGGTCTGGGGTTAAGAAAGCAGGTCTGAGCAAGCCATGAGGAGCAACCAAGTAAGGAGCATGCTTCCATGGGCTCAGCTTCAGTTCCTGTCCTGACTTCCCTGGACGATGGACTACAGGCTGTTAAGTCATCAGCTTTCTTCCCTACACTGATTTTGGCCACTGTCTTGGTTACTATTCTACTGCGGCAGTGAGATACCATGACTAGGGCAACTCTAATAAAAGGAAGCATCTGAGACTTGCTTAGTTTTAGAGGGTTAGTCTATAATTATCACAGTGGGGAAGCAGCAATCACGGTGTTGGGCCAGCAGTTGAGAACTTTACATCCTGATCCACAGGCAGCAGGCAGAGACTGGGACTGGAGTGGGCTTTTGAAATATCAAAGACATCCCCAAAGACACCTCCTCAACAAGGCCACATCTACTCCAAGAAGGACCACACCTCCTAACCCTTCTGTGCAAATATTTGAATCTATTGGGGCATTCTCATTCAAACCACCACATTCATGGTGTTTATCATAGCAATGGAGAACAAAAATGTCTCAGAGCCTTACTTGTAGCAGAGAGAGAGAGAGAGAGAGAGAGAGAGAGAGAGAGAGAGAGAGAGAGAGAGAGAGAGAACAGTACTGGTAACCCTTGTTCACAACAGCATTATTCACAATAACCAAAATGGGACTGTTAGAATTCTGCCCTTACTCCAGCTGCATGACCGCACATGCACAGTTTAGGAGTTAAGCAAAGGGTCTTGCATCTTACGTCATCAGTGTGGTCACGCAATCAGTGCATGTGTGGCGTAGCTCCATAAGCCGGCCTGTGCATGTTCACTGGAAACCCTTAAAAAGCTGAAGGTAGACACCTCTCTCTCTCTCTCTCTCTCTCTCTCTCTCTCTCTCTCTCCCTCCCTCCCTCCCTCCCTCCCTCCCTTCCCCCCCTCTCTGCTCCTTCCCAGGCTTGGTTCTCTTGTACCCACCCCCACACCCCTCTTCCTCCTAATAAAGCTCTGAAACTAATACCGGGTTCTGTCGTGACCATGACCTTTCCACGAGGTAACCAGCGTTGTTTATCATTCATTTCAGGGACCGATGCAAATATTCACAACAGAGGAATAGACAAATCAAGGAGAGTATGTCTGCTCAAGGGAATCTATTCAGTCTTAAAAGGGAAGGGGCATCTCACAACAATATGAATATATTTAACCTTATTGAACTATGCCCATAAAAATAATTAAAATGACAAATTCTATGGGTTTGGGTTTTGGTTTTTATGTGTTTTTTAAGTGAAAACATTAATCTGTTCTGTCAGGTGTAAAATGACTTATCTTGAAGGCTTTTCATGAATTGTACCAAACTGCTTCATGGAAATCACTTTTGCAACTGACATTACAGATACACGCTGGGCTTGTTTGTTGAGTGAGACTCAAACAAAGCAAAGGTGACGACAGAAACAGAAACCAGCACTTCTGCTTGTATTTCCCTACCTCTGCTTCTGTAAAGAAGAAACAAACTGTTTTTAAAGGCAAGATCATCCCTTCCCATTGTTCCAGAGGGCTTTTATTCTTCAAATAGCAATTATGCAAATGTTCCCCTAAATCTCAATTTATGAATAGAGGCTTAAAATAATAGGTTAATTTTAACCATGGAGGCTTGGAATGAGCAAAAAGTATGTTCTGAGCACCTAAATATTTTCTAGTATCCAGGTAAAACATCTGGAGTGGGATGGAGCAGATTTTTGAGATAGGATCCTATGTCTGGCCTTGAAATCCTGGTTCTCTTGCCTCTACCTCCTCCTACATGCTGAAAGTACAAATGTGCACTGCTCCCAGATGAAAGGGCACATCTTTTGAGAAGACTGTACAAACAATGAAAGCTGGCAGATGATCTGCAATCAACAGTGGTATTCAATCAACAAGGTCTTAGTTAGGAAGCAGAAAACTTATGTGAAACCCCACAGCACCTCATAACAAGGACAGTACAGCAGACCCAACCTTACCAAGAGCCAAGGTGCTCTAGTTTCAAGTTCTGACTCTCACTCTAACCCAGCTAAGTTGTTTACTTACTCAGTAATAAATTTGAACCAGGTCACTGTTTAGGAGTTGTAAAGAGAATTCAAACCATTTGGGCATCTGGTTAAAATGCAGGTTTTCAGCCTGTAGTTTTGAAGTAGGGTTTGCAAATCTACTGAGGTGAGGCTGTGACTGAGGTTCACGGACACATCTTAAGAAAGAATCAAGGACAAGCCAGGCACAATGGTGCACACTTTTAATCCCAGCACTTGGGAGGCAGAGGCAGGAGGATCTCTGAGTTGGAGGTCAGCCTGTTCTACAGAGTGAATTCCAGGACAGTCAGGTGTCTACAGAGAAACTCTGTCTCAAAAAAAAAAGAAAGAAAGAAAGAAAGAAAAGTATGGTGATATTTTATTTGTACTGAAATGTAATTTTAATTTTATGTTAATAAAGTTGCCCTGGGGTCAGAGCTATTAGAGCCATAGCAAGAGCGTGATGGTTAGAAGAGCTAGGTAGATTTCTGTGTGTTCAGGGATACAGCCAGTATTGGAGACATATGCCTTTAAGACCTGGAGGGCGGTACTTACAGGCAGTGATGAGGCAGTCATGTGGTTGGGTTTACAACCAATGAGAAGGCAGAACAGAAAGACTATTTAAACACAGACAAACAGGAAGTAGCTCTCTCCGGGAAGCTAGGAGCACTGCAGGAGGTAAGATTTTATCTCTGAGCTCTGACCTCTAGGCTTTCTCTTACATTGGCTCTGTGTTTCTTATTTGATTGGTTACATCTACAGAAAAGGAGAAGAAAAAGAAAAGAGGAGGAAGGGAGGAAGGAAGGAGGAAGGAAGGAAGGAAGGAAGGAAGGAAGGAAGGAAGGAAGGAAGGAAGGAAGGAAGGAAGGAAGGAAAGATCAGAAACAAGGAGCAAGGATAAAGTGCAATCCAAGACGTCACAGATGATAGCTCACACCTCTAATCCCAGCCCTATGGAGGCTGAAGCAGGATCACAAGTTAGAGGCCAGCCTGCAACTTAAGACATTGTCTCAGCTCCATGTTTGCCAGGCATGGTGGTGCACACCTATAATCCTGGTCCTTGGGAAATGGTGAAGGATGAGGAATTCAAAGCCATCCCTAGCTACATAATGAGTTTGAGACCAGCCTGAGCTACATGAGACCCTGTCTCTAGACAAATGGTAATAAAAAGGTAGACAATGCTATAGAAACCTATTTTGATAGTTATTGTTATTTTTTTTATAGACTTTAGGATTCCCACTTAAAAACTGATCTGTTTAAATACTGTTATTGGTACGATTACAGCCATTAAAATAAATCCATGAATATGTTTCTTTAGAAATTCAAAGTAAAAACTAGAAAATCAAAGCCGGGTAGTGGTGGCACACACCTTTAATCCCAGCATTCGGGAGGCAGAGGCAGGCGATCTCTGAGTTCAAGGCCAGTCTGGTCTACAGAGTGAGATCCAGGAAAAGCGCAAAGCTACACAGAGAAACCCTGTCTCAAAACAAACAAACAAAACAACAACAACAACAACAACAAAAAACTAGAAAATCAAAACACAGCCTACCTCTTTCTGTACACTGCTTTTCCTCAGCAACTGTGATTCTTATGGCAGGGACCACATTCTTATACTGTCTGGCTTTCTGGACACTTTAAAAAGAATCCCAAACCCTGGATTTTCAAACCTGGGTTCAGAAAGCAAGTACAGCAATAAAACTTGAAATGGTTTTAACTACATGACATTCTGAGAGTGGCCAGGCAGAAACACAGGCCTGAAGAAAGTGAAACAGTCCAAAGCCTATCGAAGGAATCCTACTCCTGAGTTCCAGACTCCACAGGCTCTTGGACATTGTACACTGTTCTTCCTGCCCCTTTCTTTGGGCAGTATCTCTTTGGACTTAAGCTAATAGAAGTGAGCTTCCATTATCTAAAACCAACAAAAATCCTAGAAACTACAATTGGTTACTAAGTGAATGAATTTACTCTCAAGGATTTTTTGCTTCTTCAGGCTGCTTTAAAAATGCAAGTTCAGGGCTAGCTTTCTCAGCACGGTGGTGCTCGCCTGTAGTGCCAGCACACTCAGGGGCAGAGCTCTGTCAGTTGGAGGCCAGCCTGGTCTACATAGCAAGTTTCAGGACACAGAAAAATCTTGTCTCAAAACAAAACAAAAACCCTCCAAGGTTATAAATTAGAGTATCTTCTGTATCTTCCAATTTATTAACTTCTAATCTGGAGGAAGTGCTATATTAAGAGGAAAAGAAAACACCATTCCAAATATTAGAAAGAAGGCAGAGGATAGCTACTGTATTCCTGACAGGTATGGTCTTCAACTGGGAGCAAAGGAGAAATGGTATCCTTATGCCCCTGTCCCGGTCACTAGGATAGGTATCAAGTCTTTTGAGTCAACTGTCAACTAATCAGCAGAACAATTAAACTGGAGGTAAGTGCTCCGGTGAACTTGAGGACCTCATTTCAACTCTGAAGACCAACTTTCCCCTTGTGCTACTTTGTCTATCGGCTTCTTCCTCCCGTCAGCTTCTAGTTGAGCTTGTTCTTGTTTTTCCAAAACTGTCATCACCTGCTGTGTAGACAGTGAGAATCTAGTATAGGATTCTCATAACAGGTTATGAAATCAATTTGGTGAATTCTGATAGTATTAAAAAATCCAGAGGCTAGAGAGACAGCTAAGCAGTAAGAGCACAGGCTACTCTTCCAGAGGAACTAAGTTTGATTTCCAGCACCCACGTGGTGGCTCACTAAGGTCTGAAACTCCACTTCCTGGGGACCTAATGACCTCTTTTGGCCCAAAGGCACCAGGCACATATGTGGTGTACACAAACATACATGAAGGCAAAACTCTCTCCCTCTCTCTCTGTCTCTCTCTTACACACACACACACACACACACACACACACACACACACACACTTTAAGCCATCCAACAGTAAGTATTACAGCACCTCATATACAACAAAAAGTTATAGTTTGGTTTTATTTAGTGTGAAATGTGAGAGGCCCATGTTTCTGCAGAAACCCAAGATATATTCCATAACATAGCAAGCTTGGCAGTATTACACACAAAACTGACTTATCAATCTGTAAGGACTTCTCAGTGCAGATCACAGGTAAAGCAGATGAGGAAATAATGCCCTAACACAAAGCTCAAAGATTTATTTTAGATTCTAGCTTTCGAACCCCACTATCTCAATTTATTCTGCATTTCAATGTCATAATCTATAGCATCGGTAGAATAGCTCATCAAGCTACTAAGGCAAGAGAAACAAGAGAATAATGAAGCCCTACCATTTACTAATTGTTGGCTATACATTAGCACTCCATTACCACCAATCCCCATCCCAAAGTCCAACCCTGCCTATGGCACAGGATTTATTTTCCTTAGGTTATTTTTGGGGTAACACAAAAGGGATTAAAATAGCCTCTTTTTTCTTTAAAGATTTTAATTCTAACATGCCTGGCATAAGACAGTTACAAAGACTTCAGCTACATAAAAGGTGGGCATTCCTTAGCCCACGATAGGAATCTTTTCTTTGTATGAGATGCCTGAAAGCATTAACCACTTCAGGCAAAGTAAGAACTAAGTACTCCAGAAGGAAGCTCAGGTTTCCAACAGACACTCCCAGCACTCTTAAGCCTAAACAGAGAGAAAGCAGGTGTGACTCAAGGATGAACATATAAAAAGCACGACAACAGACAACAACAAAACACACGTGGCTGTGCAGTCACATGGCACAGCCTGCAGCAGCCACAGCATGCAAAGCAGGAACAACAGTCATGAACGCTGAGGTCTGACATCACTACCCAAGCTGGCAGCACTGGAAATTATCTCACGGAAGTTCTGACGACCATTTGCTACCAGCTGAATGCCAAAACTGAATGCATGGAAAAAAATACCTAACACACACTATGTGATTTTATAAGTTACAATCTTTCCATATTAAAAATGAATAAGCTGTGCACAGGCTTGTCATCACAGCGCTGAGGAAACTGAGGCAGGAGGATCACAGGTTGGAAGCTAGCCCAAACTACACACTGTGGCCTGGTCTTATGACCCTACCTCAAATAAGCAAATAACACACAGGAGAAAACTTGATAGAACAAATTAATCCAGAATTGAAAGACTTTTTCCTTCAAGGGAAATAAAATTTCTCTTGACCAACTCTGAAACTTAGAGAGCTAGCACATCTGTAACAGCTACATCCTAAAATGTAGTACTAATTCAAACTAGCCTCTTCCATGTCCTGAAAATTCATTGTGAAGAAATTAGCCCTGCTATGACCCTAACAATGAAACTCCACAGCAGAGGCAGTGGTGACACATGGCTCAATATAGACCCATGAAAATGACAAGTACACTAATATGGAAGTATTGCTAGAAACAGGTCATAATGAGTTGGAATGCAAAATGTACTTAAGTCACTGACCTAAGCGATTATTTAATTTCCCTCAATTCAGGCATGTTCATCAATAAATCTCTCAAACAATTCTTACTAAATTCCAAGGATGCTCTGAGGACATAGGGCTCTAAACCCACGTATAGTAGTGAAGTCCTTATATTATGAATCTGTAGTACACACCAATGATAAACTTGTATAGTTTACTAGAATTTACAAAGAGACTCATTAAGTCACAAAATTTAGAGCTACCTTTAATGTTGAGTAAACAAGATACTGTGCTTTATTCACTGACAATCCAAAAAAAAAGAAAGAAAGAAAGAAAGAGAGAGAGAGAGAGACTATCTTCAAAACTTTAAGTCTAGGGCTCAGGGGATAAAAACACTGGACACCAACTTGGTTACCTGAGTTCAGACCCCAAACCCACACTGTGGAGAACTGATACTCCCAAGCTGTCCTGATTTCCACCCATGTGAAACACACACACACTCTCTAACCGAGGATTACCACTGCTACTTTGCAACACTCTTCATGCAAGTAAACGTCCAGCAAACAGCTAGGCTGGATGTCAGAAATCTTCAAAATCTCAAATGGCTTAAAAATTCAAGCTACCACATTTCTTAAGTTTGACACATAAATTTTAAGACGGGATAATGAAATTGTGCTAACCTAATTTACCTATTTAACAAAAGCAAACAAACAAACAAACAAAAAACAGCAACTCACCAGGGCATGGAGGCATGGGCCTGGAATCCCAGCATTTACAAGGGAGGATGATCCAGTGCTTGAGACCAGCCTAGGCAACAGAGTGAGCCGGAAGCTAGCACGGCTCAGGCGAACAGTAGATAAATAAAAGCGCTGCTACCACCATTTACCTAATTTTTCCTAGACTGAGCACTTGGTGCTCCACCTCCCACTGAAACCCAGTTTCTGTCCTCTCGTAAGCCACAACACACTAGTTGAGTAGTTAGCTAGGGTCATGCTACACCCTGCTGCCAAATAAAGTGAAGCTACCTGGAACTGAACCAGGGATGGCTCTGCAAGGACACATGAACTTTGAAGCACTTTGTAAACAGCTGGCTCCGACGAATAATCTTCCTGTGGAGTTTCAGTATTGAGCCATCCACGCCTCACCGCACACTGTATTGACCATGCGAGTTCTCTTAAAAACAAGAGGTGCAAGATGTTCCCCAGGCTTTCAAAAACTCACCCATCTAGCCCAATCGTCCTTAAGTGTAAACAACTTAGAGATGGATGCAGGACCTAACTTAGTAACTCTGGGATGGGCTCCTCGGAGCTGCTAACCTGGCTCCAGCGAGGTGATCACTCTCAGGCGGTCAAGCTCAAGTCCAAATCTCATTAAAGTGAAAGGTCAAGGGCTTTATGGTCTCATTATAAGAGTGGCTAAATCCTCCAACCTTCTATCTAAAAAGCACAGTTCTACGTGCCTAGTATCTGTGTACGTCTTTAATCCTCACAAGAAACCTGGAAAAGAAAACGAGGTGAAAATGCTTGCTCAAGGTCCCGAATCTATTAGGTGACTAAGCCAGAGTTCAAATCCAAGCAGATTTCTGGCTCCCGAAATCTATACTCTGAAACCACAGGCTCGGGCTTTTCTGCACAGCACGAAGCACCAGGCTCTTCCAAGCCAGCAGGGCCGAGTTCCAAAGAGAGAAATCAATCCTCCGCGGTCTTGTTCGCAACCCCACCACCACCACCACATCAAAAACCACCTACAAACTTGGGACTTCAAAGTTCTAGTCTGCAACGCTAAGAGATCAGACGTCTGCATCTCAATTACGTGTACCTTTCCCAGGAAACCCAAAGACGCCCGGTGTGACCACTCTTTGGGAAGAAAAAAAAAACAACTCTGCGAGCGGTTTGGGGTTGGGGGGGGGGAGTTGTCTGGGAGAGGTCTTTTTTTTTTTTTTTTTTTTTTTTTTCTGCCTAAAACAATAAGGACCGGGGTGGTCCCTGTGCTTTTTCCGAGAAAGCGAACCTCTCTGGTACTTTCAAGAGACCTAAAGCAATGAGACTGGGCTGCGGCGGAGGGGACTGTGGCTCCTATCCAGCTGTTTCCAAGGGGCCTCGGTTGGCGCAGCTGGGAGGGCAGCCTGGAGATGGGGGGGTGAGGGAGGTGCGGCCCGGACACCCCGACTTTGCCCGCGGCCTGCAAGGCGGCTACGTGGCGCCGGGACGCGGTCCCAGCAGGGCAGAAGCGACGGGCCCCGAGGGAGCGGCCTGGGCCCCGGGGGTCGAGGTCCGTCCCCCACCACCACCGCCACCACCGCCGCCACCACCGCCCAGCTCGGTGCGGTTCCCCCGGACGATCCGGGTTGTTGTCCCTCCGCCCGCGTCCCCCCGTCAGCCCGCGGCCACTCACAAGGTTGAGGGGTCCTTCCATCACTTCCATAGACCCCGGGGTGAGCGGCGGCCCGAGGCGGAGCGGCGGCGCCTGGGCACATGGAGGGGCAGCGAGGGCAGGAGACGCGGCGGGCGGGCTGGCGGGCGGGAGGCTCCTCACGGCGCCCGGAGCCGGCAGTGAGAGCCCCAGAGCGACGGCCGCGCCACTTCCGCCTCCGACGCCGCGCCGCGGGGCCGTCCCTGCGTCGCCACGCACGGCGCCCGCCGCGTCACGCGCCGGCGGCGGGGGCGGGGCTCCGGGGAGGAGGAGGGGGAAGGAGGAGAGTGAGGACGGGAGGGGGCGGGGCTAAGGGGGGCGGGGACGTCCGCTAGCTGGTGACGTGGGCCCCAGCTCCTCGCGCGCGAGAGGCTGAGGTTTAGGCTGCTTGACCGCTGCCCATGCGTCACGTGAGGAGCTGGGTCTGGATAGTAGTTGACATGGTCTCTTGGTGCAGTTGGTCTTTCTTTTTTTTTTTGGTTTTTTCGAGACAGGGTTTCTCTGTGTAGCTTTGCGCCTTTCCTGGAGCTCACTTGGTAGTCCAGGCTGGCCTCGAACTCACAGAGATCCGCCTGCCTCTGCCTCCCAAGTGCTGGGATTAAAGGCGTGAGCCACCACGCCCGCCTGCAGTTGGTCTTTCTTGCTTCCTTCCGGCAGGCTTTCCCAGATCCTCTCTTTGTCACCTCCATCCCTCCTTTCCCGTGTCTGTTCTCACTGTTGACTTTTTCAAGAAGCAAATTGGAGCCAAGTTTAGGCCATGCTCCAGGTCGCCCTAGAGGAGGTCTCCACACCTTTACCTTCTGAGGAAGAGTCTGTGTGTAACTTGAACACGTGTCAGCCCTGGTCCCTCAGCCTCTTGGGTACTGTGAGTAAAAGCAGATGCCACCATACCTCCACTCCACCTTGGGGACCGACAGAGATAAGTGACCCCAGGCTTAGACTCAAAGAGTTGCTCACAAACTAATACTGAAACAAGAAGGATTGCAAACAGCCAAGGATAGCGGTTCTTCAACAACTGTGTGCCAAATCACTGAGCTGAGTGATTCCTTCTGTTCCAGAATCTACTGACAAAGTAGCTATGGGGAAGGGGGCTAGAGAGGAGCTGAGAGGGAGAATAACCAAGATACTGTTGGATGAAGGAAACAGGGCTTATCTGGGGATTTTACAGTACCAAATGCCGTAAAGAGAAATCAAAGAACTGCATGAATGGACTGTATGGAATAGCAAACAGACCTGACTTCAAGTTCATGACTCATCTTCTCTCAATGATGGACTGCAACCTGGAGTTGCAAACCAAATAAACCTTTCTCCCTGATAGTGCTTGTGGTCAAGGTATTTAATCACAGCAACAGAGCAGAAACTACAGCCATGGCATAGTAAAGTATTTTAGACTCTCTCAAGATGATAAAACTGAAAAGCAGAGATTTTTGAAAGAGCTGGTCTTACGAAGCCCCCAGTGCTGTCAGCTCCCCAGGGAAATGCAGTCTATGTGACAAAGTCCAGCCCTGAGTGGTTCATTCCCCAGGGGCTTGCTGAGTTAGAAGGGTTCCTGATGCTTTCCAGAGTGTACCACCAGCCTCGGTTCCAGAGATCCTTTAGATCGTAGACACTCTAGTCTCACGCACAATATTGCTTTTACACTACACAGATCAAAGGAGATTGACTCACTGTGAGGGATCCTTAGCTATTAAGAAATCGTCCCCTTGTTTGAACTGGATTTTCTTTCTTTGCTTGAGTCCTATACTTGAATTTTTGTGTAAGTCACTATAATAGCTACAGAGTCCCATGCATACAACCCATTTACTGTTGTTGACATTTGTACACTGTGCCTACTTTGACTCAATAATCCCAGTTCTAGGAATCCTCTGCAGAAATACTAACAGGTGTACAAAGCAAAGGTAGAGGAGGGTGTCTACTGGGCATGTAATGGTGCTCTTCTTACCTCCAAAAATGTTCACACAACACTAACTGTACTATTGGCAAGACCTCTCTCTATAGAGGATGTTCCTACATGAAATGGGACCTAGAAGTGATAACCTCCAGTCAGTCTGCTGATAGTCCCCTGCCCCAAGGAAAAGATGCTCCAGATCTGGACTTGTATCTCTACTATCTCCCAGACCCAGCACAGAAGCTCAGTGGAAAAGATCAGCATATTGTCAGTATCAGAAACCTTTCAGGAGCATCGTATAAGAGGAGTCCAACATCCTTACAAACAAGGCTGTAGACCAGGACATAGACTTGGGTCTAGGACATACCAACATCAAGAGCAACCAACACAGTCTTGAGGAGCCAACATATCCACGACGGAACTACCAGTATGTCCTCAGTGGTATTAGGGTGATGGTAGTGGGCATTGCCAACACCCTTCAGGGTGTCTTTGGAGAGTACTTCCAATGAGTTGGCAGAAACTTCCAGAAGTTCGCAGAGGGCAGAATGAGACTACTAGTGAGCCATTGTGGAAACAACAAAATGCCCAGTAGGGAGCTCTCTTCCCTTGACTTTGCAGAGCAAAAGCAACATCCTTAGGAGGTTTCCCAGGGCTGTGCTAAAACCCAGATGGAAGGACAGGAAGGAAGGGAAAACACACAGTCCAGAACTCTCAGTTAAAGAGTAGCCCACCATGCATAAGTGAAGGCCATGGTAGAGAAATGCAGGCGACAATCTGAAAATAATCTTCCTGCCAGTCGCTAGCCATGAGATCGTTACAAATGAAATGGGGAGGGGGAGGCTGGTTTAGCTCAGGAGGCAATAGACCTAACTCCTCCATTGACAAAGCTCAGTCGCAGCCTCACCATAAAGGGTTTTAGGATGTGTCACAGTGAAGTTGAGAAGCTGCCCTACAGCTGGTTTAATTTCTGAAAGGAAGACACGACACACTGGGCTCTTTGTGAAGTAGTTACAAATTCACTCTTGCTAGCAAGCGTGAGGACCTACTAGATTTAAAAAAAAAAAAAAAAGTTAACGTGTGATTAAGAACGTGAGGAAGAGCAGTGTAGGGCCATCGTGGAGACAGCAAAGGGTGCCAGGGGCTAGAGATGGACAACACCATGACTTATAAGCAGGTGGCGCACCTTTGCCCCAGGCATGGTGGCACACTCTTGTAAATCCCACCACTAAGGAGATGGACACAAGAGGATCAAGCGTTTAAGTTCCCCTTTGGCTCCATAGCAAGTTAGAGGCCAGCCTGGGCTACACAAGATCGTGCCTTAAAAGAGGGACGGGGGGGGGAGGAGGAGGAAGAAGCGGTGGCAGGACTTAAAGGAATAAAATAAAAATTCTAAGTGGCAAAAACAGCTTACCTTCATTGGGGGAAAAAGCTAGTCTAATGGATGTGTGAGCAATGGCGGTCTTGCCTGTACCTAATAGCTAGTTCACCTGCTCTGCTACTTTTTGATGTAAAAAGTTCCGCTCAGTCCTTATTTCTAAATTCACCATGAACAAAAGGAAAGACAGTCTTTAGATTGAAATAAATTATAGTTCTAGTTGTCTTCTGAGATCACACATGTGTTGAACAGAGAACAGCCCCCATCTCCCTCCATACCGATTCAAGTGCTTCTCGGAGACTTAACGTCATTTCCCAGACCTTTCCTATTGTTCTTATTTCCTGACGTGGATGACTTAACTACGTAGTGTGCTTTGTAGGCTCCTAAGCACTTATTTATATGTCCACTCATTCAATTCCCAACAGGCTCAGATTAGTGCCTGGCTTGATGTCATAAAATTAAACAGCCTAGCTAGGTCTTAAATCTAGGTCTGGCTGAGACCTGGTTCTCTCCACCAGCAGTGGCTGGAACATCTGCCGGAATAACATGTGATGCTGGCAATGGTGGGAAGAGACTGTTAGGGTAACCCAGTGTAATCACTTAGGTTATTTTTGGTTTTTACAAGCTCACAGCCCCGAGTACTAGGAGATTCAAGCTAAAAAGAGAGTTGCTATTGTTAGTGGCTGTGTTCTCCTCTAGGGTATGTGCCAAGAACTATTTACAAACCAGTCTGGTCAAGACCCAGCTTGCAGGGGTTGGGGGTAGGGGCAGTGCCAGAATCCAGCAGGCTACAGCTCCTTGGATTCTGAGCCAAGTGGTCCAGTGGCTTCGGCAAGAGCCAGGATGAACAAAGCCAAGTTCAACAGCAGCTCGGCATTGTGTTCCGCAAAGTTCAACAGAAGGGAAGCCAATGACGGCAGAATTTCATACTTTTAGTCAATAAACTAAAACGTGGGAAAGTCAGTCAAGAGCAGACAGACCTGATTCCATCAGCGTGGACCTGGCTTAATGTTTCTCAAACAAGAAGCAGAAACAGTCACTCAGAAACCATATGTGTCGTTGGACCTCATAGCTGGTGGGGCACCATAGGGCTTCCTGGTTCCCATCCGTAAACATTTCACCTGTTGACTTGACTTTGGATCATGCACATGGGAGGTCCCTTTCAGCTGCACCTTCCTTTTTGTATGTTTTTAGTACTGGAATGAGTCACTACGTTGCCCATGCTGGCTTCAAACTCTGGAGCTCAAGTGATGCTCCTGCCTCAGCCTCCTCAGTAACTGAGACCATCGATGTGTACCACCATTCAGGCTCCCTTCCATTTCCATTTTGCTCCATGCTTTTTCGGAACACCAGGGTACCCTAATCAAAGCCTCTTCCAGGTTTGGGGAGGTGGCTCAGTGTGTAAAGTGTCCACCAGAAAAGATTGAGGACCTGAGTTCAAATCCCCAGTATCCACACAAAATCTGGATGCATTGGTAACCCCAGCACTGGGAGGGAGGAAGTCAATAGGCAGATCCCTAGAGCTCAGTAGACAGCCAGTCCATCTCTCAAGGAAAAACGAAAAACAAAAAAACTGAAAGCAACTGAGAAGGACATCTGATACCCACATTTAGTTCAGGCATGCACTTGTACATGCACTCACATGAACACATGCATTCAACACACACACACACACACACACACACACACACACACACACACACACACACACACACCTCTGCAGCCATTATACTTTTGTTCATTTGTTTTCTTGATATGAAGTCTTACTAAGTAGCCCAGGCTGCCCCAAACTTAGGACAACCATACTCCTTCAGCCTCCTGAGCACTAGGATTAGAGGACGTGTCTGGCTTCAGTCTTTATGCGTACCCCCCTCAATTAAAGTTCAACCTCCCAGCTCTACCTCTTGCTCTGGTCTTTGGGTACAAAACGTTAATAGCTCTGGGCTATCTCCAAGCCAACTGGCCAGGTGCTTGGCAGGCATGAAGAGAATCATGAGCTATTGGAAGACGATAGCCCTTAAAAAGTGAGAAAATACTTAGAAATGGAATGGTAAGGCTGTAAGGTGGTTGTCGTAGGCAGAAGTCCCAAAACTGTTCTGAAACTGTCATTTTCTTTTCTTTCCTTTTCTTGAAACAGTGTCTTGTTATGTAGTCCAGGGTGGCCTCAAACCGTCAACCCTTCTGCCTCTGCCACACAAGTGCTAAGACTGCAGTGTACCATTGTCCTAGGCTTTGGTTTTCTTTTTTAAGACAGGATCTGAGCGGACCCCACGCTGGTTGCCAACTTACTACGTAACCAAGATCGATCTTGAACTTCTGATCCTGCCTCCAGCTCCCAGGTGCGTGTGCCACCACACATGGTTTTTGTGATGCTGGTGATCAAATTTAGGGTCCCCTGCATGCTGCATGCTAAACAAACACTCTGCCATCCGAACTAGCCATGCTTTCAAGTTTCCTAAGAGTATTTGCCTCTGGCTTCATTTTAAACAGTATTCTTCCATCGTCATCATGACTCTTAAGTGCACCATTAATCCATCCAGTCCCTCCTGTGTTCCAAGCTCCGGGCTGGCATTCTGTCTAGACGACACTGGCACAGAACATGGCAGCTGTTATACAGTCCTGAAAATCCGGATGAAGGCTTCAGGGATGGAGCATCATAGCAAAAAATAAGATTTCTGCAGTGAATTGATTCGTTGAGGACAGAGGAATAGTTGTAGGGATGAAACTTGGAACTTTGCAATACTCCGCCAAGTACTCTACCACTGAGACAAATCCTCAGCCCCTGCTTGGTTTCGTTGAGACAGTTTGTGTAGCCTAAAATGGCCCTTGTTTTAGTGTCCCATTGCTGTGAAGAGACACCATGACCACGGCAACTCTCAAAACATTTGACTGGGGCTGGCTTCCAGTTCCGAGGTTTAGTCCATGGTGGTCACGGCGAGAAGCGTGGCGGCATGCAGACAGACGTGGTGCTGCAGAGGTAGCGGAGAGTCTGGATCTGAAGGCAGCAGAGAGAGAGAGACTGAGCCTGGCTCAAGCATCTGGAACTTCAAAGCCCTCCCCCAGTGACCCTCTTCCTCCAACAAGGCCACACCTCTGAATAGTGCCACTCCTGGTGAGCCTCGGGGGGGAGGGCATTATCAGTCAAACCACCACAGCCTTGAACTAAAAAGCCCCCTGCCTCAGCCTCTTGAGTGCTGACATGAGGGGCATGCTCTACTGATTGAGTTTTCTAGTTGGTGGCCATTGATACTACCCTGAATATGTCCGACCTCATGTGACCTTCAGATTTTTACCCAGCACCTTTCACTTTCAGTAAACCCCACTCTTTTTCTTTCCTCTCCTTTTTCATATTTTTATTTTTGAAACAGGGTCTTTTGTAACCCACCCTAGCCTCAAATTCATTATATAGCCGAGGATGACCTTGACCTCCTGACCCCCGGCCTCTATCTCCCAAGCACTAGAATTCTAGGCCCATGTCATTACCCCTGGCTTTTATTCTTCATTTCTGAGATGGTCTTTTAAAATATTTTTCTCGGGGCTGGAGAGATGGCTCCGAGGTTAAGAGCACCGACTACTCTTCCGAAGGACCTGGATTCAATTCCCAGCACCCACATGGCAGCTCACAACTGTCTGTAACTCCAGTTCCATGGAACCCAACACCCAACACATGCAGGCAAAACAGTAATGTTCATAAAATAAAAATAAATAATTTTTTTTTTTTTTTTTTTTGGTTTTTTCGAGACAGGGTTTCTCTGTGTAGCTTTGCGCCTTTCCTGGAGCTCACTTGGTAGCCCAGGCTGGCCTCGAACTCACAAAGATCCGCCTGGCTCTGCCTCCCGAGTGCTGGGATTAAAGGCGTGCACCACCACGCCCGGCTAAAAATAAATAATTTTTTTAAAAAAATAAAATAAAATATTTTCTCCACTTTCTAGGGAATGAAAAAAAAAATTCTTCAAGGATTTGGGTGCATGATTCTGGAACTAGGTAGGCCTGTGATTCAAAAACCAAAAAGTAAAGTGGGCAGGGCGGGGGAGAGGGAGGACTGGCATGCACTGTGTACCTCCGCCATGCTGCGTTTCTGTCATCTGCTGTTGACATTTGTTCCAGGAGTATCAGTGGGAAGGATGATGCAACTCTTAGGACATCAGGGCTGTGGCCAAGAATGTTCACACATTCGTGGAGGCCGGCCAGAACTGGCTTTGGGAGACACAGGTGTTTCCATGCTCCGGTCTCGCTCCCCTCTTCCTCAACCCTCAGGGCTCTGCCTGACTCTCTCTCCAACACGTACCACCTTCTTCTCTTCCCACCCACATTCTGGGAAAGGAAGCAAAGTAATTGGAGCAATGGACTGGTTGCATTTTAAAAAAATCATAATGTTAAAGTGATTTTTCAGAACTCTTTTGAGTTTCTCATGATCACAGAGCAAAAATATCCCATTCAGTGAAATCGTAGTTATTGACTGTAAGTCTGTAGGAAAAGAATTTTGTAAATGTGTAATTAGAGTGTTGGGGTCGGTGTATTTCTTTGACAACTCTTGTCATTCCCTTTAGCAAGGTATGTGCCCTTCAGAATGGTCTCGGTGCATAAATTTGAACAACTCTTGATTCCCTGGCTGGCTGCCATCAAAATTCCATGCATGACGCCTTTCATTTATTTGTAATTAATTTGGTTTACAATGTAATGAATATCCATGAACCCTTCATAATCAGCATTTTAGGAGAAAAGGTCCAGAGATGAATGAAATGAAGAAGCAGGAAAAGGAGATTTAATCAAGGTGGGGGAGTCCCCGAACTGTATCTTGCCCAGCTTTCTAGATTCCCAGGGTTCCCCAGAGAGTTAGCAATGAGTTTGATTATGAGATTCTGCCCTGTGCACATTCTAGCACAGAGTACAAGTGAGGGTAGACAGACACGTCACCAGAAATTCTCAGGGGGACATTGAGACCCAGACTTGGGAGTCTCAGTCTCATTGACAAAGGGCATCAGGGAAGAAGATGGAAGAGAGAAAGAGAAAAAGCCACATGGTCTGAGTTAAGCTGGCATGGAGGGCAGCAACAGTGGACAAGCAACCTCCGGGCAGGGAAGAGAGTTTTAGAGGAAGAGTGGAACCCCACGTGTTGGGAAAGGAACAGAGAAAAAGAAGAAAAAGAAAATTACCATTTTGTAATTCAGAAATTCAGGCCAACCATCTAAGCAAAGGCAGACAGCAGGGATTCTGGGATGGAAAAGTACATTATCTCCTAACAGGGATAACTATCCCTCCTACCTTTTAGCATCGATTAAAGTGGATGTGCTTTCCTGATGGGTGGTCCAGCCTTACTTGCAGGTAGTACCTCAGCTAGGTGATTGGCCTGACTAGAATGGTACAACTTTTGTTGTTGTTGTTGTTACTTTTCTGCTGCATGATAAACACTGTAATGGTTGGTTGTGTGTGTCAACGTGACACAAGCTAGAGTCATCAGACAGGAAGGAGCCTCTGCTGTGGGATGGTCTATATGTCAAATTGCTCTGATTGGTCAATAAATAAAACATTGATTGGCCAGTGGCCAGGCAGGAAGTAGGTGGGACAAGGAGAGAGGAGAATTATGGGAAGCGGAAGGCTGAGGCGGGGAGACACTGCCAGCCGCCGCCATGACCAGCAGCATGTGAAGACGCCGGTAAGCCACCAGCCACGTGGCAGGGTATAGATTTATAGAAATGGATTAATTTAAGCTATAAGAACAGTTAGCAAGAAGCCTGCCACAGCCATACAGTTTGTATGCAATATAAGTCTCTGTGTTTACTTGGTTGGGTCTGAGCGGCTGTGGGACTGGCAGGTGACAGAGATTTGTCCTAACTGTGGGCAAGGCAGGAAAACTCTAGCTACAAGCCTCAGTTGAGGAAATGCCTCCACGAGATCCAGCTGTAAGGTATTTTCTCAGTTAGTGATCAATGGGGGAGGGCTGGGCCCATGGTGGGTGGTACTTTCTTTTTCTATAAGAAAGCAGACTGAGCAAAGCCATGAGAACAAGCCAGTAAGCAGCACTCCTCCATGGCCTCTGCATCAGCTCCTGCCTCCAGGATCCTGCCTTGTTTGAGTTCCTGTCCTGACTTCTTCAGTGGTGAACAGTGATGTGGAAGTGTAAGTTGAATAACCCCCCATCTCCCCGCCACACACAACTTGCTTTATGGTCATGGTTTTTTGTCACAGTAATAGAAACCCTAACTAAGACAAACTGGTACCAGCATAATGGGGTGTTATTGCAACAGACTTGACCATATGTTTGGGAGGATTGTGGAAGGACTTTGGAACTTTGGGCTAGAAGAGGCGTTGAGTGTTAAGAGCTCTGTGAAATTTTCTGTGGGAGCTTGGAAGGTAAGAATGTTGAGGACAGTGCAGAAGATGGGGGCCTGGCTTGTGAAGTTTCAGAGGCAAGTTTTAAGACTTATGTGGGCCATTTGTTATTCTGAATTAAGAGTTTGTGGTTCTGGTTAGCTGGGGCTGAAAAATCAGCTGTAATTAACAAGATAGCAGAATTGTTAAAGCAAAATTTTGCATTCCTGGGATACTTGATGCTAGTCAGCCAGAGCTAAGAAATTAGTGGTGATTAAGAAGAGACCACTATCATTGATGTGAAATCATTTGGGATGTGTTTCCTGAGACCACAAGAAGCTGTGTTTCAGAGGCCGCCAAGGTTGTGCCTTGTGCTGGCAGCAGGACTTGGTAATGTGTAAGAGTCACCGAGATGGTACTGGTTTTGAAGGCATGAAGGGGTCATGGAGAGCAGCTGGGGCTTGGCGCAGTGAGAGGCCCTCAGAGCCCTTCGGTGAAGGTACAGTTGAAAGCCGAGGATTGAAGGGGTTATGCAAAGAAGTTGAGGCTTGGCACCATGAAGATAGCGTATGAGAGGCTACTGGTGAAAGTACAGCCTACTTGCCGCATGAAGACCCCAACATTTTAGAGACATCAGTGCCATCCGTGGAGTGGAAGAAAAGCTGTGTGTGCTGCAGAGGGCCGAGCTGGAGAAGTGACCCCAGTCCTTTGGAGGAGTCCCCAAGATGGTGAATGGATCCCAGCTATTGGACAGCTGGAATTTGGTTTTGCTTTGATTTGATTGTGACTGTGCCCTGAAATTTCCCTTGTGAAGTATTTTTACTGAAGCCCACAATTGAGAGACTTTTAATTTTAGAAGACTTTGGATTTAAGAAGAGATTGGCTATTATAAAGGGATGAAATTTTAGTGTGTTTGAATTTGTAAAGACAGGGTTACTTTTAAAGTTATTTGTTTTTAATGTGAAATCTTGGGGGATGAATAAGAAAGGAAGAGTTGTGGCTTAATAACGATGTATTTGTGTGTCAGATTGAGAAGGGGTCAGTTGTACTGGCTGGTTTTGTGGGTCAACTTGACACAAGCTAGACTCATCAGAGAGGAAGGGCCCTCAGGTGAGGAAATGACTTCATGAGATCCAGCTGTAAGGCATTTAGTGATCAATCTGGGGGGGGGGGCAGCTCATGGTGGGTGGTGCCATCCCCTGGGCGGGGGTCCTGGGTTCTATAAGAAAGCAGGCTGAGCAAGCCAGGGGAAGCAAGCCAGTAAGCAGCCACCCATCCATGGCCTTTGCATGAGCTCCTGCCTCCAGGCCCCTGCCCTGTTTAAGTTCTTGTGATGTAGCAGAATTCTATTTGATCTTAATAATAAAAACCTGGAGTCAGATATTGGGGTAAAAGCTGAAAGATCAGAGAAGTAAAGGAGCAGCCACTAGAGACTTCTTACCTCTACGGAATCCTCAGACTGAAAGGGCTGAGCTCCTGTCTCTACCTGGTTTATATTGCTGTCTCTACCTCTCTAGTGCTGGGATTACAGGCATGAGCCTCCACTGCCTGGCTCTGTTTCTCTTTTAGACTGGATCAACTCCTGAAGCCCAGGGTGGCCTTGAACTCCTGATCTTCCTGCTTCCTCCTCCCAAGTGCTGGGATTAAAGGTGTGTGCCACCATGGCCTGGCCTCTGTGGTTAACTAGTGGCTAGCTCCGCACTCTGATCTCGGGCAAGCTTTATTTGTTAAGAGCACAAACAAAATGTCATCAACTTGTCCCGACTTCTTCAGTGGTGAACAGTGATTGTGGACGTGTAAACTGAATAAACCCTTTGCCCCTCAACTTGCCTTATGGTCCTGGTGTTTTGTTGCTGTGATGATACACCATGGGGGAGGCCTTGGTGGGTTTTGGACCAAGGTGCCCCGTGGCAGGTGAGACATGCCATGTGGGCACAGTGGAAAGTTACTCACATGGCAGACACGTCGTCCACATGGGAAGTTTATTCTGGGGGGAGAGTAGAGGAGATGTAGGGAAGAAGAAAGGAGATAGGGAGAGGGGGAGGTGTGCAAGCTACCTCTGGGGGGGGGTGTGGAGAGCAAAGGAGGAGTTTTTTCTTAAAGGGAATGTAGGATGGCTTCAGGAGGATGCTGGGTAGGTCCCCAAGGGGCGGGTCAGAATACTAACAGTTGCAGCAATAGAAACCCTAAGTAGTGGAGTACACCTTTAATCCCAGCACTCGGGAGGCAGAGCCAGGCAGATCTCTGTGAGTTCAAGGCCAGCTTGGGCTACCAAGTGAGTCCCAGGAAAGGTGCAAAGCTACACAGAGAAACCCTGTCTCAAAAAAACAAAAAAAGAAAAAAAGGAAAGAAACCCTAAGTAGGACAAACACCATGACCAAAAGCAACTTGGGGGGAAAAGGTTTTATCTGCTTTACACATCCCAATCACAACCCATTACTGAGGGAGAGTTAGGCCAGGAACTCGAAGCAAGAACCTGGAGGCCAGAACTGAAGCAGAAACCTTGGAATAACATCTCTTACTGCCTTGCTCCCCATGGCTTGGGGACCCCCTGCCCAGGAGTGGTACCACCCACAGTGGGCTGGACCCTCTCACCATCAATAAAGAAAATGCTCCACAATTTGCCTACAGGCCAGTCTGATGGAAGCATTTTCTTAATTGCAGTTTCATATTTCCATATGATGCTTGTATCAATTTAAGAAAAAGCAGCACAGTCTTTGCCCAGGCCAAACATTCTTCTTATTCTCTTGACCAGAAGCAAATAATTTTCCCTTAATGGGCCTTCGCTACTACTATAACAGAAGGACTGGGAAAATTTAAGAACCAACAGAAGAGACAGGTACCTCTCATGCTGGAGTTTCATTGAAATCTTTCACCAACCAGGAGTCAAGAATTTCAGCAGCCCAGGCAGTGGTGGAGCACACCTTTAATCCCAGCATTCGGGAGGCAGAGGCAGGCGGATCTCTATGTGTTCGAGGCCAGCCTGGTCTACAGAGCGAGATCTAGGACAGGCACCAAAACTGCACAGAGAAGCCCTGTCTCGAAAAACAAAAACAAACAAAAGAATTTCAGTAGGATCAATACTTGCTGCAAAGGTCGCCTGTATTGAGGCAATACTCCTTTAGTATAGAGATATCTTCAAATATATTAAAATAGCAATGAGCCACACTTAAGGACTGAGTACATGGCTGTGAGTAAGAGCTTGGTGAAATCAAGGAACTAGACCACTTTGTGGGTAGAAGGAAAGGTTTATGAGGGACTCCAACTGCCAAGACTGTCTCTTGGGGTAGAGAGACCAGCAACACATTGGAAAAGCAAGCTGACGCAGGTACCACATTAGCGTTTCAGAATCCAGAATGGGCTGGGGATGTAGCCCAGCAGGAGAGCAACCGCCTAGTATGTGCCAAGACCCAGGCCCAGTCTTCAGCACCCAGCTGAAGCAAACTCTAGGAAAGTTAGTTCTAGAGTTAACAGAGTTTAGAGGAAAATTTGGGGAACTTGATTTTTTAATGTATATGGGTCTATATTGAATTTACATTAACTATATTTATATTAAAGTTGCAGGGAGAGAGAGAGAGAACAAAAGAAGGGCTGGTGTGGGCTTTTGAAACCTCAGAGTAATTTGTGGATCACGTGAGCTCTCAGGGACCGCCCTAGTGCCATGCCTGCCTGCTGCCACGCTCTCCTCCGTGATGGTCATGGACTCACCCTCTGAAACTGTAAACCAGCCCCCAGTTAAATGCTTTTTATAAAAGTTGCCCTGGTCATGGTGTCTTCTCACAGCAATAGAACAGTAACTAAAATAGTTACAGGCGTCTTTTCCTATGGTGTGAATTAAATGTATGTTGATTGTGTGTGTGTGTGTGTGTGTGTGTGTGTGTGTGTGTGTGTGTGTGTGTGTGTGAGAATGGAGGGGAGAGCTCTAAGCGTATCCAGACATGTCCACTAGATGGATTCCTCTCCCCACCAACCATTTCTTGTTTGTAGACCAGACTGGCCTTGAATCTGTGGCAATCCTTCAAGCTCTGCCTCCTGCTTACATCCCAACACGTGGCTGTTTGTTGAGACAGGGTTTCACTGTGTAGACCAGGCTGGCCTCAAACTCAGGGTTCTCTTGCCCCATACTCCCGCATACCGGGATTATAGACATCAACCATGACACTCAGCCTACCACCTTCCGTGGCTGTGGCCAAGTTCTTCCTGAGAATCCAGACACATGGGTTGGACTTAGGGGAGTGACGAGCCTTGGTGACTGTGGAGGGAAGCAGCAGTGTAGCATGGCACCTCTTCTGGAGAACCTGCTCCCCTGCTTCCTTTCTGATGCCAGCCAGCTCCAAATGGGATCCCTTTTATCTGCTACCATTGCTGTATTGAAGTGCCACAGGCTAACTGAGATCACGTACAGAAATTTACTCCTCAGAAATTCTGGAGGCCAGAAGTCAGGTAAGGTGTGAGGAAGGCATTTTTTTTGTGAGGCTGTCACTGTGTCTTCCTGTGGTCTTCTTTTCTTATCCATGTCCATTTTTCCTCCTCTTAGGAGGACTGTCCTATTGGATTAGGTCTACCCATGTGACATTTTATCTTTATTTCTATGTTAGAAGCCTCGTCTCCAAATAAGTGTACATTTTGAGGCAATAGGGGGTTTAGAACTTCAAAATACCAGCAGGGTTTTTTGTTTGTTTGTTTGTTTTTGTTTTTCTTCTTTAGTTGTATCTGGCATCAACCACATACAAGAAAAAGTGATACATATTGTTGAGTTCTACTTAAAACTTGGTCTTTGGGCCAGATATCATGGCCCACCGCTGCAATCCCTGAACTTGAGAGGCAGAGGCAAGAAGATTACAAATTCAAGGCTAGCCTAGGCAACATGATGAGTTCCAGTCTGTACTGAGCTCCATAGCAAGACCCTCTCAAAATAAAGTTTTGAGAAGGCTAGAGGTCAGAGAACATAATTTCAGGGTTTTGAGTGGCTCTCCATGTTGGAAGCCACAGAGACACAAAGGCACTCTTGTGGTCTCTAATTTCAGTGTTTTCAATGGCTTGCCTTCAATGGGAGCCAAATACCCCTGTGGACACAGAAGTACTATGAGAAACTCTTCTCTCTGCTCTACAGCAGGTTTACAACACTTCCTCTCTGGGAGAGGAGTTGCCTTTGACCTTCATTTAGCTGGCAATTTGGAGGACACCTATTGTTGTTTGGTTTTTTTGGCTCTTTTGGGGGCCCACCACCCAGCTCCCAGATAAACCACACACAGAGGCTTATTCTTAGTTATTAATGCCCGGCCTCATCTTGGCTTATTTCTTGCCAGCTTTCCTTAAATTATCCCATCTACTACTACCTTTTGCCTCTGGGCTTTTCCGGTTCTCTTACTTCTGTAAATCTTACTTTTACTCCATGGCTTGCTGTGTAGCTGGCTGGCTGGCTGGCCCCTGGAGTCCTGCTCCTTCTCTGACTGCTTCCTTCGTTCCTCCCAGATTTCTCCCCCTGTTTGTTCTCTCTGCCTGCCAGGCCCACCTATCCTTGCTCCTGACTTGCTACTGGCCGTTCAGTTCTTTATTAGACCATCAGGTGTTTTAGACAGGCCCAGTAACACAGCTTCATAGAGTTAAACAAATGCAGCATAAACAAAAGTAACACACCTTAAAATAATATTCTACAACAGACACCCACATTCCTTGCGCTTTCTCTGCACATTCTTTTAACCTCTTGTTTGTTCTTCAAAATAGTGGTGTCTCCGTGTCTGGCCTCATGAGATTTCCTGTGTACCACTCAGCTCTTCTCACTCTTAGTTCATGACCTTGCCTGGATCCAGGAAAATAGAGCTAATCACTTGGGAATTGCTCTTTCTTCCGCGACCAACTGTGCCAGCATGCCCACAGCTGTCCACTCCCCTGCCTCCTGCAGCCACTCCAGGCTCAGCTTCCAGCCTGTTCTTTAATAATCTTCATGTATGTCTAGTTTAGTGTGGGAGCTCGTTTTCAGATTCCTCGTGGCTTTACCCAGCAGGTCCACATAGAGGATGATTAGGACCACAGGCCTGAGTGCAGGTGTCTGAGATGGTCTGCACTTGGCTGTGCTGGGGGAGGAGGTCTTTTGCTCCACCCCTTGGCATTTCTATAAATACCCTAGGGTAGAGAGACAGGACCCGTTGGAAAAGGTTCCAGGCCCTCTTGAAGCTATTCTGTATTTTCTATCTGTTTATCTCCACAATCTAAATCTTTCTAATATTTCCTGCTACTCTTACTCAAGAAAACTCTGGGGAACTATGGGGTTGGTGGGTGAACGCCCCACAGTCTAGTAGTCCCCATTCTGCCTTGTGTCAAGAGAGCTGCCTTAAACCAGACTCTAAAAGCTCAGGAACCCCGGGACTTGGAGCTCTCCCTGCTGAGATTCTGATTGTAAAGATAGGGCACACCTCACCACAGGGAGCAGGGCACTCAGCCTCAGCTCACCCATGGTCAGCTCTTCCTCAGGGCAGCAGGGTGGCTTTCTGCTTCACTTCGGGATCCCACGATTAGCTCTTCTGCTGTCTGGGTCATAATGCAAACCCACCTCAAGAATGTACACCTTCCTCGTCACCCCTTCAGCCTCTCCAGCTCCCAGTCACGTCCGTCGCCACTCTCCACTCCTTCAAACCAAACTCAGGGGCTAGGGAGTTCGCTTAGCAGTTTCTTTCCAGAGGACCTGAGTTCAGTTCCCAGAACCAGGGGCATCTGATGCCCTCTTCTAGCCTCTGTGGGGCATTGCACACACATGGTGCACACATAGGCAAAACACTTACACATCTAAAAATAAATACATCTCAAAAATGTTATTAAAAAAATCCCAACTCAAGTTCTCGGGGCTGAATTTCAGCTGACTCTTTATGCCTTCCCTTCCCCACCCCCTTTTCTTTGAGACAGGTCTCACTATGTTGATCAGGCTGACCTTGAATTGACTGATAATCCTCCTGGAATTACAGGCCTGCATCACCTGCCAGGCTCCAGTAACCTATTCAGAGTTACCTGAACACCTGGAAGGTATCTCAAGTGGAATAAGCCAGGGTCTGATAGTCACTAAAGCAAGCAAGCAAACAAACAAAAAACCCCATTTCCCCGTTTACCAATTTGGGAACTGGTGCCAGCAACTGGACAATTGCTAACGTCAAAACTGATGACAATGGACTGTCACCAGATACTGAATATGCTGGCACCTCGATCTTGGCCTCGCCAACCTCCAGAACTGCGAGAAAGAAATTCCTGTTCCTTATCAATAGAAACAAAGCCAAGCTCATTGCCGTTCACCCTTGATGACTTGCTGTCCTGCACTCACTCCGGGCCATTACTGACCCTGTCACCCCTTCTCTCCAATTTATTCCTGAAGCTACATGTGATGTCAGCTTTGTCGACTTGATGCAACCTAGAATCATCTGGGGAGGGTCTCAGTGATGGATCGTCTACTTTGGGTTGGTCTGCGGGCTTGCCTGTGAGGGAGTGTCTTGATTAAGCTAATGTGGGAAGACCCCCGTCTACTGTGGGTGGCACCATTCCCTACACAGGAGGTCTGGAGCTGTACAGAGTGGAGACATCAAGTGGAAAGCAAGCAAGCAAGCAAGCGAGCGAGCATTAACGTATTCGCGTCTCTCTACTCTTGACTGTAGATGTGACATGGCCAGTTCCCTCAAGCCCCCGCCGCTGTGACTTCTGTGCAGTGACAGGCTGCAGTGTGGAAATTGTAGATAAAATAGATTTTTCTTCCTTAACTTGCTCTGGGTTGGGGTGGGTGTTCCATCACGGCGACAGTAACGATACTAAGACACTGCTCACGCTTCTCCATCCTGCACCATGCTACCATTTTTCCTAGAGTACCAGGAGCCTCTCAACCTGACTCCCTTGCCTCTCCTCTCGCCATTCACTTTTCACAGCTATGTAACTACCAAAGTTAAAGTAATGATCCTCCTTTTTCCTTGCTTAACAATCCTTTTCTTTTGGACTAGGGCTTGGACCCAGGGTATTGTGAGTGGTAGGCATATGCTCTACCATGGAGCTTCATTCCCAGTCTTTTTCCCCCCTGTTTGTTTTGAAAAAATCATCTCCTAAATTACTCAAATTGTCTTCAGCCCTATGTTACCCAAGCAGGCCTTGAACTTGTGATCCTTTTGTCTTAGTCTCCCAAGTAGTTGGGGTTACAGGACTGCAGTATTGTGCTCAGCTTCCAAACCCTTCTTAGAACTAATTAAAAGGTCCAGATCTTTACTTGGTCCTGTAAGGCATGTACGTCATGGTATGACAACTGTCTACCTTTCCAAAGCCTTTCCTCGTATCCTCACTAAATGCACTCTTGGCTCACCTGTCTCTCTGTGAAATGCCCAAGCTTCCTGAACCACTGTTGTGACTGCCCCATGGCCAGGGCAGTCCTTTTCTTTGGATCATCTGGTACTCCGCTTGAAGAGCAGCTCCTGTGTGCTCACTTCCTCGTTAGCTGAGAGATCCTCCGTGGGGTGACACCGCTCCCTGTGGGTGTTAAGGAAATGTATGAGGGCATCTTTTCCAGAGCTGAGGACTGAACCCAGGGCCTTGCGCTTGCTAGGCAAGTGCTTCTACCACTGAGCTAAATCCCCAACGAGGGCATCTTTTCAACACAATGATTGAGGGCATTGAGTGGCAGGGTGGAAGAGAAGTGTCCGGATATCAGGCAATATATAGTAAGGCTCTCAGCAAATCCTAGTGAAGGGCTGTCCTTCCGTATTGCCCAACCTTGAATGTTGTGCTGGACAGCCAGCCACACAGGGAAAAACCTGTGCCAAGAATCCTTCTAGAGGGCCACAAACACCTAGTGGCTAAGCAGTCTGTGCTGAGTTTTAACATCCATTGGCATGTCTGGAGATGATGCAGTGCTCATGTGAATTGATGAAAGGTCATTTTTTTTGTTTGTTTTGTCTGAAGCATTACCTAAGAGTCGTTCACTATTTAGGTGACCCTGTCATCAAGGGCCATGCTTCCCACTGGCATCTGAGCTGCTTGTGGCATGCCTGTAATCAGTAGGTGAGTGTGATTCACATTGGTGGTGATTCAATGTATGGAAGAAAACATCAAACAGCATCATTCCGTCTTCAGATATAGTCATGCCTCGTCATGTGCCTATTGAAATACATCTTCTATGACTAGTCTCCCATTTCCCCCTTTTATTATTTATATAATGCATATATATGTGCATATACATATGTATCTGTGCATATACACATGCACATATTTAAATTATGGGTACAGGCAAACTGTATCTTTTCTGAGTTTATTCTAGTGTCCTAAATGTGGCTATGAGTAAAGGCTATTGGCTCTGAGAGAGCCGGGAAATAGCAGGGAAAGAGTAGGGAGGTGTCACAAGGGTTGTTGTTTGGGGGAAGGGATGGAGAGGTGCTGGTCAGAGGGCACACACTTTCACTGAGACAGAAGAACAGGTTCAGGATACTGCATACACGGTAATTACAGTCTATAACAAGATATATTCTTTATTCACATCAAGGATCTCTGTGTTTCTGAACCCGGTCCCCTCCCCTCATTTGGAGATGGTTGGAGACAGTATTTCACTACACACCCCAGGCTAGTTTTGAATTTGAGATCTTTCCTGCATTAATCCCTCAAATTCTAGGGGTCATAGGTAAGAAACTCTGCCATAGAACCAGATGCATATGAAGGAGCATAGTTCATGATATTCTTCTGTGGTGGTATTTTATTTGTGCTCTAACAAATAAAGCTTGCCTGGAGATCAGAGTGCGGAGCTAGCCGCTAGAGACCGGGCAGTGGTGGCACACACCTTTAATCCCAGCACTTGGGAGGAGGAAACGGGAAGTGATATGGCTGGGTGGAGAGAGGAAGTGATAAGGCGCGTGTGGAGACAGGAGCTCAACCTTTTCAGTCTGAGGATTCCTAGAGGTAACAAGTCTTTCTAGTGAAGTCTCTGGTGGCTGGCTGATCTGCTTCTCTGACCTTTCAGCTTTCACCCTGATATTTGACTCGGGTTTTTATTATCAAGAACCATTAGAATTCATTCTACATTCTTCTGTCACCTCCTAGTTGTCGCTGGGCCCCAGAGTAATCAATATGTGGTCTTCAGATGAACCAAAGGGGCAGCACAAGTCTGGAACTGAGGACATGGCTTTATGTCCCTCGGTACCTGCTTCAGCTCAGAAGAGAGGTGGGGAAGTTTCTCATCATTAACCCTCTAGGCCCCAAATTCGTTTTTGGGCGGGGGGGGGGTATTTTTATTATTACTAAGAGATTTTTTTATTCATTTTATATACCAACCACAGATTCCCCCCTCCCCGTCCTCCCTCCTCCCACCCTCCCCTGCCCCCAACCTACACCCCATTCCCACCTCCTCCAAGGCAAGGTCTCCCATGGGGAGTCAGCACAGCCTGGTACACTCAGTTGAGGCAAGTCCAGGCCCCTCCTCCCTGCACCAAGGCTGCGCGAAGTGTCCCACCATAGGCACTAGGTTCCAAAAAGCCGGCTCATGCACAAGGGATAGGTCCCGATCCCACTGCCTGGGGGTCCCCTAAACAATTCAAGCTAAACAACTGTCTTGCCTCTCCAGAGGGCCTAGTCTAGTACCACGGGGACTCCTTAGCTTTGGTCCACAGTTCATGTGTTTCCACTAGTTTGGATGGTCATCTCTACATTTTCCCATCATGATCTTCATGTCCCTTGCTCATAGAATCCCTCCTCCCTCTCATCGATTGGACTCCTGGAGCTCGTAGGCTCCAAATTCTTGAAGTTCTCCAGAGGTGCAGGGCACAATTCATGGCTTACCCGGCTCAGCCTGGCAGTGTGGTTCATCGGGGTCTCCAGACCAGATGTGGAAATGTGGTTTTCACAGCGCCTGAATGAGGTGAACTGAGTGGTGACTCAGAGCGAGCTGGTGGTATTGAGCCGAATCATTGATCCCACAGTACTCTAAGACCAGGGTCCGGGGACTGCCTGCTACCTCCTCCAGTAGAGCTCAAAGGGACTGGGGACTGAGCCCTCTCAGGAGGTCTGCTCAGAGTCAGATCCTTCCACTGACCAAGGCTTTAAATCATTTTGTGGCCGGACCTCAAGGAGAGAGTCTTCAAAGTGTCAGGTTCCTGAGGTGAACCTTCTGGGCAAGCAGAACAGTTCAACACAGCCTGCAAAGTCTCTAGTGGGTTTTTTTCCACCCCCCAAAGGAGGTATGGACAGGACCAGGCCTTCATCAGCATCCTCAGAACCTCAGTATTTCTGCTGGGAAGGCCTCTGTGAACAGTGGCAGGGTTAGCTCCAGAGGAGAGATGGCCAACACTTCCTCCCCAGGAGGCTGTTCTCCACAGGGCCTCCAGACTCATGCTGATGGATCTGCAGGGAAAAGGATCCAGAGCCACACTCAGTGGGCAGGGTACTCAGAATCCCAGCAGGGTTAGGAGTGACTTCAGGCTCCGAGACACTTGACTTATGTAGTGGTACACACCTGTAATTTTAACATGTTGAAGATTGAGGCAGGAGGATCAAGAGTTTAAGACCAGCTGGGCTACATCCTGTGTATGAGCAAAAAAAAAGAGAAATAAATGACTAAAGAGATCATAACATAAAAATTCTCATGGAATATGATAAAACAGACAAATTGCCAGGGTTGGTAGTATGTGTCAGTAATCCCAGAACTCAGGAAAATGAGGCAGGAGGCTTGTTGTGAGTTCAAGGCTAGCCTCAGAAACCTAGCAAAACGACACCAAAATAACAACAAAAGGCAACAGAATTTGCTAAGAGGTTTTAATGTGCTCACCACAAAAATGCTAAGCATGTGAGGTTATGTGTTAAGTAGTTCAGTTTAGTCACCGCATAAACTATTACATATATCAAAGGAATATGTTGTAGAGCATAAATATACATCACGGAGGGCTTCTGGGGCCAGCCGGGGATGAGTCCCTTACCATGGACTTCAGCAGTGTTTTAGCCTTCTGCTGGGCCGACGTCTGCAGGATTGACACTTAGCATTCTAGTTTGCTTTTCCGTTGCCATGACAAACGCCTTGACCATGGGAGGAAAGAATGTATTTCACCTTATTCTTGAGTCTGTCACTGAGGGAAGTCAGGACAGGAGGGCAGGGCAGGAGCCATGGAAGAACACTGCCTACTGGCTTGCTCTCTGCTATCTTTCTTCTTCAGCCCTGGCCCACCTGCCTAGGGATGGTGCTGCCCACAGTGGGCGGGATGCTCCCACATCCATCAAGACAGTTCCTCACAGACCTGACTGCAGTCCAGTCTGATGGAGGCACTTCTATTGAGCATCCCTCTTCCCAGGTGACTGTGAGTTGTATCAAGCTGACAATAAAAACTCACCAGGAGAGTCAGTAAGGGCACCATGCATCAGAACCTGATATCTGAAACTGATTTGAGGATCATACTGGGCAGCCCCACTTGTTACAAATGATCTGAAAAGAAGTAAGCAAAGGGAAGTCCTCATCAGCTGGCCCTTAGACCTGGGTTACTCATGTTGGATACCACACGTAACACATATTCAAGTGAAGTCTTAGAGCCCTACTAGGGGAAAATTATTCTTATCCTTATTTTAAGATGGGAATATAAGGTTGGGCATGTGTGGTGGTGCACACCTTTAATCCCAAGGACTCCGGAGGCAGAGGCAGGTGGATCTTGGAGTTCAAGGCCAACTTGGTCTACATAGTAAGTTTCAGGTCAGTCAAAGCTACAGAGTGAGACCCTGACTAAAAAAAAAAAAAAAAAAAAAAGAAACCCAGCCTCTCCCCCAAAAAGGGTGGAGAATTAAGGCAGAGAAAGTTGCTCTGAGTCCTACAGCTGGTAGGTGGCAATACTGTGTTCGGACCCTGTCCAGCTCTGATGTCCACACAGGTGCCCCTTCAGCATGTGCTGGTGTCAAAGTGGCCAGTGAGGTCTTAGCTATGTCCAGAGACATCATCACAGAGGCTCCAGGGTAGACAGGGAAGGCGGGAGGATCATGAGTTCAAGGCCAGCTTGGTCTATGTAGTAAAACCCTTTCTGGAAAAAGAAGACAGTAAAACAAAAATTAAGCAGGCAAAAATCCTTTGGACACAAAAGAAAAAAAAAATTGTAGCATCCTTGATCCGGGGTGCTCTAGGCCCCAGCTTTTGATTTTTGTTTAATTTTTAATTTTTAAAATTTATTTGGGGGGTGGTGAGAGATGGCTCCGAGGGCGAAGGTGGTGGGTGCAGGGCCCAGTGACCTCAGTTCCATCCCTGGGACCCAAAGGTTAAAGGAAAGACAGTAAACCAACCGACAAGTACACATAAAAACATGTTTGTTTGTTTTTTTGTTTTTGTTTTTCGAGACAGGGTTTCTCTGTATAGCTTTGGAGCCTTTCCTGGAACTCACTCTGTAGACCAGGCTGGCCTCGAACTCACAGAGTTCCGCCTGGCTCTGCCTCCCGAGTGCTGGGATTAAAGGTGTGCACCACCACCGCCCGGCTAACAATATGTATGTGTATGGGAGTGTGGGCATAGGGGTTACTGTGGTGCCCTGGCTGTCCTGGAATTCTCTCTGTAGACCAGGCTAACTTTGAACTCGGAGATCCACCTGCCTCTGCCTTCCGAGTTGTCTGGCTCACAGCAGCTCTTATAAAGGAAAACATTTCACTGGGGCTGGCTTACAGTTTCAGAGGCTTAGTCCTCTATTGTTACGGTGGGAAACATGGTGCCGTGAAAGCAGACGTGGTGCTGGAGAGGAGCTGAGAGTTTTATATCCAGGCTGGCAGGCAGCAGGGAGAGAATGCCACATGGCCTGGCTTCAGCATCTGGGAATTGATCTTCGGTTGTTTTACCCATTTTTCCTGGCCTCGTCTCAGGTTTTTTAAAACTCTGGGTCACAACCTCATATACAATCAAATAATTGAATGGGGGTTGGAGGGAGATCTGTCATGAAAAATTTGGCTATAGTGAAGGGTTTCTAAATATAACTCAATGAACAAAAATTGATTAAAAATAAAACCCGTAGTGAATCCAAGGTGTTTCTGGCTATGCTTGCCCGCGTCGCATCCCAAAACTGATGCAGCCTTGACCCCGACACACAGCATGTACGTATGTGCCGGGCATGCTCTCACACTATTAGCTGTCTGGTGTGCCTCAGCTCAGAGCTGAACCTATTTAGGTTATTACAGTGTTTTCACTGCACATGTAAAGTCTTCTGCGTTTTATAGTAACGGGTTTAATTACACAAAACAAAGGCTTTACCTATTCCCTTATCACCGTCATCCCTCAGCATGGAAACACTGTATTGTTATTGTATAAGATTGTTTTATGTTAGAATGTTTGATTTTTGACATTGCTGTTTAAGCCGAGGGAGTGGTCCAGTGGCTACAGCACTTGCCATGTAAGCATGAAGGGTCCCCAGGATCCACACAAATGCTGAGTGGGTGTGGCAGCCCCCCTGTAATTCCAGTGTTGGGTAGACAGAAGTGGGGGTGGGGGAACCCCTGGAGCAAGCTGGATGTCTAGATTAGCCGTCTAAGTGAGCTCTGGGTTCAACGGAGAGGCTCTGTGTAACATGAATCTTAAAACGGCTTATAATAAAAACCCCAGAGCCAGATATCAGGGTGAAAGCTGAAAGATGAGAGATGCCGAGCAGCCACAGCCGACCTCACCTTGCCAATCCTGTTTCCTCAGACTGAAAGCCTCTCAGTCCTCACCCGAATGGATCTCAGCTGAACTGCTTAGTTCCTGTCTCCTCACGCCTTATATACCATTCTCCACCCAGCCAAGTCACTTTCTGGGATTAAAGGTGTGTGCTACCACTGCCTGATTCTGTTTCCAGTGTGGCCTTGAACTCACAGAGATCCAGATGGATCTCTGCCTCCCAAGTGATAGGATTAGGGGTGTGTGCCACCACTGTCTGGCATCTATGTCTAATCTAGTGGCTGGTTCTGTCCTCTGATCCCCAGATGAGTTTATTAGGGTACACAATATATCACCACAGTTCTGCCTCAAAGAATAAAGTGGAGAGCAATTGAAGAAGATCCCCCACACAGACACACACACAGACACACACAGACACACACACACACACACACACACACACACACACACACACACACACACACACAGGGACAGACAGACACACACACAGAAACACACTGGAAATACACATGCATCTACACACAGACATGCATGAGCACACGCAACATATAAACATGCAGGCAGTGTTTGGAGGCTAGCGAGATGGCTCGGTCAGTAAATTATTAGCACGAGGGCCTGTGTTTAGCTCCCTATGATAACAGAAGGCAGCATGCACCAGTGACCCTGGTGCTGGAAAGCAGAGGCAGGAGAGTCCCTGGGGATTACTGACCAACCAGTGAGCTCCAGGTTCAGTGAGAGACCATGTCTCAAAGAATAAAGTGGAGGGGCTGGAGAGATGGCTCAGCAGAGAAGAGCGGTGGCCGCTCTTCCAGAGGACCTGGGTTCAATTCCCAGCAACCCACATGGCGGCTCACAGCTGTAACTCTAGTCCTAGGGGATCTGATACCCTCTTCTGGCCTCTGTGGGCACCGGGCACACATGGTGTGCACAGACATACAGGTAGGTAAAAATTTCATACCATAAGGAATGATGATGATGATGGTGATAAGTGATAGGTGGAGCATGATTCAGAAGGATGCCTTCTGTCTTAACCAGGTTTTCTATTGCTGTGGTAAAACACCATGGTTAAAAGCAAATCTGGGAGGAAAGTGTTTGTTTTAGCTTGTAAGTCTTTCATGAAGGAAAGTCAGGGCGGGAACCCGGAGGCCAGAACTGCAGCAGAGACCATGGAGAAAGGCTGCTTACTGGGTTAACCCCTCAGGCTTGCTCAGCCTGCTTGGCTATCTGCCCAGAGATGGGGGCATTTTCTGAGGTGGGGTTCCCTCTACTCAGATGACCCTGGCTGTGTCAAGTTGACAAAACAAACAAGCCTAACCAGGACACCTCCACATGAATGAACACGTAGAACACAGAATACATATGCGCATACTATATCCAAAACAGTATTTAAAAAGTGAAAGCTGTTTTAAAAGTTGCTGTTTCAGTTGCTGTCTTGAGTGTTATAAAAATTCCCTTAATGGGGGTTGGAGAGATGGCTTGGTGGTGAGGACCAGAGTTCAGCTCCCAGCCCCCATAGTGCAGAAACTGCCAAGAGCACATTTATTTTGAGTTAGGCATTTGTTTCTTCTTTATGTACCTTCTGACCCAGTTCTTATACTAAATATTACAGGAATGGCCACTTGGTTCCACTTTCATCTAAAAACATCTTTTAACATCGTCATCTGCATGTGATTAGCCATCCCCCAACCATTTGCTCATGCTTATTTTACACATGCTGAAATGAAATATGTCGTTCAAGACTCAGACGGAGACTTGATGGGAATCACGCTTATTCACCTTACCCACCTCTGCCCACACCGCATAGGCATTCAATAGCAATGCTACCATCCCCGTCTGGACTGGATGTTCATTCTGACCTTGGAGAAATTCACAGGCCCATTCATTGTCTTCCTCCTTAAAAGAGAAATGAAAAAAATCCTACTAAATACACATTTTCCCCTCCCGGTTCCAAGTCTGCCTTCAACCACACCCTGTCTGGACATAAAAATGCAACCTCAGATTTGAGTTTGTTATTGGTGAGGACTGCCAGACACTGGGAAGCAACTCCTTCCTGCCATGATCCCCACCCCAATAAAGAGAAGAAAATTTCAAATGGTTCTTACCAAAAAAAGACCCAAATACCTTAAGTCCTCAAGTCATACCTTTATCGATATATAGTAGGACCTCTCTATAGCAAAGGGAAGAGAAGATTTCCTGTAAAATTGTAACGCTTCTACAGGAAGGTTCGGGTTACATCCCAGAATAAAAGACGGCTAGACATAGATGGCGGTTATGCTGTAATAATGATTACTCAAGACATTAAAAAACTTTCTCTGGACCGTGGACGTGTGGGTTATGGCCAGCTGTTCTTGTTATAGTTGTCTGTGTGTCCTAATCCATTGGTACCCTCACTGTGATTGCAGGCTGCTGCCCCCTCACCCCTCCCCACGGACTGTGAGAGTCAGGGTTCAAAAGCAGGAGCGGGTTTACTGTCTCCATCAGCTGGCTGCTCACTGAAAAGCATACTGAGTAGTTGACAGGGCAAAGGGATAAGACAGGCACTCTACACTGTCTAACAAGGCTATCGGCAGCCAGAGGGGGAGTTTTCAGTGTCTTTAAAATAACACGAAGGAGGCAGAGGACCAGGACACCTGCTGTAAGACGGGTGTCTTCTAGACATGACAAGGAGGTACACCCATGAAATCTCAATGTATTTGCTCAGACAAGACTTGCACAATGGCCCCAGCAGTTGACATGCCAATGTGGAGGGAGGAAGATGGCCACAGCAGTTGACATGCCAACACGGAGGGAGGGAATTTCACAAAACCTCACTCGCAGAGTCTGTGTCCACGTGACAGAAACCTAGCTGGGAAGAGCGAAGAGGAATTGCCTCCATCAGACTGGCCCGTGGGCCTGTCTCCGGGCATTTTCTTAATTGCTAATTGATGTAGGAGAACCCAGGCCACTGTGGGTAGTGCCACCCCTGGCAGCTGAACTTGAAACAAGCCGGTCAGCAGCGTTCCTCCGTGGTCTTTGTTTCTAATTCCGCACCAGATTCCTGCCGCAAGTATCCTGGATGATAGTGGGCAGCGATATGAAATAAGTCCTTTCCTCCCAAGTTGCCTTTGGTTCGAATGTTTTGTCACAGCAACGGGCAAGCCAACTAGGACACCCATGCCGCGATGAAAAGCCGCAGGCAATTAGTGGCTGCCGGGGAAGGGAGAATCACGCTTCTCCAGGGACGAGCTTCTCCGTGATAGACTATCCAGTCCCAAGTAGTCAGTCCTCAGCACATGTACAGATGAGCAACACTGACTGAACCCTGTAGGGTGCGTGTGTGTGTGTGTGTGTGTGTGTGTGTGTGTGTGTGTGTGTGTGTGTATGTATGTGTGTACATATATATGTAACAATAGTAAGAAGAGAAGAAGAGGCCATGAGTTCTGGAGGGAGGAACTCTGGAGGGGAAGTGGAAATTATATAAAAAGATCATATATGAAATTCTCAAAAAATAAAGTTCTTGAAAAAACCAAAAACAAACCCCCCACTTAATTTCTAAGTTCAAGGGATACTAAGCAATTAGAAAACCAACAAAGAGCAGAGAAAGTCACTTCACACTGAACAAGGGAGATTTTTCTTTTTTCTGACAGCTTTGAATCAGCATCAGCCCCAGTGCAGACTTTCCCGATGCTCCCTATTATAATACGACACCGCCCCCCCCCCCAAAGCATGCTCTTACAGGGTTAATATAGCTTATTAGAGATCGGGTGAGGAACAAGTGATTTCCTAGTTTGGGGAGTTAATGGCCTGCCCTGCCTCCCATCTGATGTTCTGTACCAACACACTTTATGTCCTGAAACAGAATCGGAACCACTGAACGCTTCAAGTCCTGTTCTCTAGCAGTTCCTGAAGATGTCCTCTAGGTGTCTCCAGTGACCATCATTCGTGGAGAGCTCTGATTTCTGGCCAGCAGGCAGACATCAGGTTTCTAAGAACAACTGTACACATTCCTTTAACTTTGGAAAGATCTGTTTGGTTATGTGCAGACATATGTAAAAACATTCATCTTAGGTCTGATCTCTGCTCTTCCCTTTCCTCCTTCTTTCTCTGCCCCCTCCTCCCCCCCTCTCCTGTCCTCTCCAAGGTCTCCTATGTCCCAGGATAACCTTGAATTTGCTATGTGGTTGAGGGTGACCTTGAACTCTTGATTCTCCTGGATCCATCTCCACAAGTATACACCACTGCACCTGGTTTTGTGTAGTGTTGGGGATCAAATTCAGGGCTTCATTCTTGCTAGGGATGTACTCTAACAGCTGAGCCATACTCACAGCTCTAGGAAACTTTATCGTTTTGTAAGTGGTTGAGGTTAAATGAAGAAGAAAAGAAAAAAAAAAAGGCATTAGGAGCCAATGAAGAGAAAGCTTGCTATTACTGAAAACTGAATCAGGTTTTATTATGACATAAAGGATGGCACCTAAGATTGACACCGTGATGGATGTGGACAGACTGAGTGTCCATCAAGCACGGGGAGTTTTGACTTTTGACAAGATGATCTATTGAACTCTTCTACCCGGCTCCACAACCCTGTGTAAGATTCCAATGACCCAGAAGAAGTTTTCACATTGGAAAATGTCACTTTCCAATAGCTTGAGATTTACATTCAAGTAAGTGAACGAAGCAAATTCTCTCCAGCTATAATTGAAGGACAAAGCATGGAATGAATTATTTCCTGGGACTGTGAAGTGTCCGTTTTCTCCCCCGTCCCCATCCCATTTCTTCGAATCAGGGTCTCACTAGGCTGATCTCAAACTTGCAGTCATCCTTCTGCCTCTGCCTTCTATTCTGCTTGCTTTTTAAAACAGGGTCTTGTTCTGGCCTGGAACCCATGATCCTCCAGACCCAGCCTTCCAGGTTGCAAGAATTACGAGAGCGCACTCTCCACGTCGAAAGCCTTTCTTTTTAGAGCTCTTTGTTCGGAAGAAGTTTCACACTGAACAACACGCTGCTGTCTGGCCCTCTGCCTTCAACTGTGGGCGAAACTTCAGGTCTGTCCTTTTCGTCATCATTTATCTAGTTTTGGATTTTATTTTGTTTTGAGATAGGGTCTTATTTTGTAGCCCAGGCTGGCCTAGAACTCACTGTGTAGCCCAGGATTTGTTCAAACTAACAGAAAGCCACATGTTCGCCACACCTAGCTTTCAGGGTTTATGATTCACGACTAGTGTGGATTCGTTATTTCGATTGCTTTGGCCAGCAACAGCCTATCCGAGTTGGCTGTGTGTTCTCTTTGTTGTCTTGAACATGTTCTCACCTCCAGGTGCAGCCAGGTCTACACCTATCCTACCCCATCTGTGGAGAATCCAAGACCTGGGTGTTACTGGGTTTTTGTTTCTTGACTTTTAGCCTGTTTACTATCTAGAACAAGGAGGTGCACGCATACATGTTCATCCATAAACGCATATGTCACATACACACAGATGCACAAGAGTACTTACAGTCTGCATACATGCAAAGATATGCACATGTACACAGCATACACATTTAGAGAGCCCACTTTCCACCTCCAAAGCCAGCACCCACCTGAAGGGTTCTTTCTTGCTTTTCTCATTTCGTATATGTGTGTGCTACCATATTTGTGGGGCACCTTGGCTTTCAGGAATAGTTCTTCTAACTCATGACCCTCCTGCCTCACTCTCCCTAGGGCTAGGACGATGGGTGTGGGCAAACAAAAGAGCTTGCTTTGCATCCCACTTAACAAAACTGCAAAATAGCGACCATTTCCAGGACGGTGTTCTTTCTGCATGAAGGACTTTGTCTATTTGAAGCAGTTCTCACAGGCTTTTCACAACAACTGGATGTGGCTTCAGTGGGACAAAGATATAACTTCAAATGTAATGGCAGGTAACACAGTCCCAGAACTACAGAGCACAGGGGAGCATTTGAGCTTCTGTCCCTGTGACTCAGCAGCCTTCGGTGCTTTCTCATCATGACACAGGTCAGGAGGAAGGCTATGAGGGGCCAGCACTCAGGTTCGCATGCTTACACAGCAGTCATTTCTACAGGCTAAGCCTCTCTCCAGGCTGTCACGGGGTTTTGTGACTCTCCTTTCTCCCTTCTCTCCCATGCTTCCTCCCTTCTAAGCTGGGCCATCCTCCAAGCCCTAATTTTCCGCAGTCTCATCACTGACAAGGCCTTCCGTGATCTTACTTATTTCTGCCTTGGACTACTTTGCCAGGTCTTGAAGGCTGGGGCTCTGGCACGCGTTTGCATTGGTGCGCAGCCATGGTTGGACTAATATGTATCACAGCTGAGGATGCCCAACTGCTGTAGGTTTTGCGAAGAGCCATTTTATGGCCAGCAGGGCCTTGTTATACACCTCCAATTATGCCATGTAGGTGTTTGCTGGTCTTCCTACACAGAAGTCTGGCACTCTGCTGAGTTCACTAACCTGCAAAGAGCTTCATCCGGAATGCAGCTTCTGCCAGTGATTTCTCTTCCACTTCCACTCTGGCTGGTGGTAGACCAGCACACCCAAACCACAGTTAGCTTTGTAACATTGTGGTGAGAGTCCTCAATGCTTCTTCTTCCTCCTCTCCTCACAGGGAACCCAGCTCTCCACTGCCTAATAGACTTACATTAAAAATGCTCGTGTGGAAGTGGGATCGGACTATTTGACCTCACTACCCAAAGAAGCCAACTAGAAGCCCGCGAGGCAAGGCTACATTTTTCTACAGATCACAGCACAGGACTCAGGTGCCACTGACTGATACCAACACCCACGATTGCAAAGGTTACCCTAAGTAGCTCCAGGTGGATGAGCCACTTATTAAAGCAGAGGCAGGTTTTATTTTGAGGAAGCATTATTTGCACTTACACATTTAATTTGGCTATTTCTTCATTTTGTATATGTATGTACATGTGTGCAAATGTGTGCAATGTGCTGCCCTGAGCATCGGCACCTGGAAGTCCGAGGCTCACACTGGACATCTCCCTCCACCACTTGCCACCTAATTTATTTATTCGTGCTTCTAGAAGTTCATGTGTGCGCATGTGTGCCTGCTTGTTTGTACGTTCACCATGTGTGTCCAGTGCCCATGGAGGCCAGAGAGGGTGCTGGGTCCCCTGGAACGGGAGTTAGAGACAGTTTTGAGCTACCCTAGGTGGGTGTTGGAAATCACACCCTGGTCCCCTGCAAGAGCAGCAAGTACTCTATACCACTGAGCCACCCCTACAGCCCCCGCCATATTTATTTTGTAAAAACATTTTTATTGAAGTTTTATTTATTTGTGTGTGTGTGTGACTTAGTGGGTGTATCCGTGTGGGTGCAGACACACGTGTATCTGGAAGCCAAAGGATGGCTTTTGGGGTGTTGGTTCTCTTCCACCACATCGTGTCTGGGGATTGAATGCAGTTCATCAGGCTTGGTGGTTGGCACATTTACCACTGAGCCATCTCGGCGATCTTAACTTCTGAGAATGGTCTCTCACTGAACTTGGAGTTCAATATTTCCGTTAGACCAGCCATCCCGTGGGACCCACCTGTCTCCACTCGTCACCATGTCCAGCGCTGGGGTCACGGACATGTGCCTTCATGCATGATCTTTGTGGAGATGCTGGGGCTACATTCTCAGGTCCTTATGCTTACAAAACAAGCCCTTTATGTGTGGCATCCTCTCCTCGGCCCCCACAGTGTGTTTAAAAGACAAGTTCCAAGGCGATTGCCACATATAAACCGTAGTGTGTCTATTTGTTGTTCATTCGCTGACTGAGCAGGCTTTCCCACAACTTCCTCTGTGCCTTCCTGCTCCTCTGAACTCCACAGCCTTTGAACGCTCATCATCGCTTTAACTGTCTTATCCTACACTCTTTGATATAAACGGTCGAATTTGACATTCATTGTCCCAACGTAGTTGGCAGATTCCTACGGTCTATTTATTCATGGGATTTGGGGCGGTTTTTCATTCTTTGTCCATGTGAGATCCCTTTAGTTGTACAGAAGATAAGCTTATATGTAAAGCTTTTTTTTGGGGGGGGGGTTGGTGTCATCTGTGCAGGTGGGATTGGGTTCGACCAAGTTTGCTTATAATAAATGTGTAGTCACCTCAGGTGACTTGACGCAGCAATGGCTGTCGGATAACTGACATCTCACCGGAAACAAAAGAAGACATAAACGCCAGTGCTGGGAGTGAGAGGTGACAGTTTTCCTGTGTCTGTTCCTGGAACTGCTCTGGGCTGCTGCCTGACACATTCAGAGGCCTGTGGGTTTCCTTGAAAAGAGCCGGGGCTGTGTGTGAATGGAGCTGGGAGTGGATGAGGCTCCTGCGGTCCCTGAGCTTCCAGAGTGGAATCTGAGTGGGAGGGAAGCGTCTCATTGCTATTTACCTGCAGAACACGGCCTTTGACACCCAGGATGAGCCAGCGCTTTTGACTGTCGCCTCCCGAGGAGGCGACATTCCTCAGCCCACACTCCGCTCTGTGCTGACTTCCCTGAGTGCGCTTTGTATCTGTATCTTTTTTTAAAAAAAAAACCCAGACTCTGCATTTTGAGGGAAGCACCAATCCAAGGCTCCTCGTTTTTGTTTTTGTTTTTTAGGGTTTTTTTTGTCATTGCAGAGAGACCCACAGAGCCACCCACACAGGGACATCCTCAAAGGGAGTCAGAGATGCTGATTCCTTTGAAGAAGCTGTGGGAGAAACAAAAGGGGTTCCCCTATGTGCTTGCGTGCCTGCAAATTCTTCCTTTCCCACACGTCCATAGAGAACTCAGAGACAAATGTCTATTTGTAGGGTCTCAGGCCCTGCACTGGCCAATAAATAAGGGGGTGAGGCCCCGAGTCTGAACCCAGGCTCTGGTTTCAACGCAGGTCAAAGTTGGAGCTGCAAGGATGCAACGGCGCATCTATAAACACACACCAAGTGTGTTTTGGAACCAAAGTAGACGGAGCTCGCTGCAATGGCTGTGGCTTTTGTGTTATCATCAGCTCACTCAGATAACCTGTGGGTCAGAAGCCCGTTCTCTGAAATACAATAGTCCAAGCAGAAGTCAGTGCAGGTGCCTGCTTCACACACACACAGCACACATGTGTCAGTCAGGAGAACTCCATCCCTGAGCAGTGGTGCTGATGACGTCTTCTGACAGACCTGAACCAGCAAATCTCCGTCAGGATTAGCCTCTCAGAATGGGAAAGCCTGTGGTAGGTTTGTCGGGGGGCCTCTGTGACCTGGGTTAGATGTTACGGTCCTTACGAAGACAGGTGGCCTGTGACCCCTAGGCCAGCTAGGAACCAGCTCTCCTGGGAGGAGAGATTCAAAGGAGGAAGCTGTGGCTCTTGAGGTATTCTGGCAAGCCAGCCCATGTCCTTCTGGCTCCCCTCTCCTGAGAGCCTCTGCCACACAGGCTGAGACAATGGGAGGCCCAACCCACATGCTCAGCAGCTCCCACCAACCTCTCAAGGTGCTGGGAGAGTCCCCCAGGGCCTGGTTGGAAATTTTCGCTGCCCTGGCAGGCCCCAACACTAGCTTGGGAGAGGTTAGGCCAAATCCTGGGGAGTTGGGGGGGGGTCTCCATCACTAGACAAAACTGTCTCCACTTGTTAGCTCTTTTATCTTACTTTTCATGCCCTCCCCCCCCCCAATTGGGCCTACATGTTCTCTCCCTTTGTGTCCAACTCACTTGAAAATTCAAAATTACCTTGCTTATATAGCTCTAATTATAAGGACTCCAGGATCCCAAGGGGAAGGACAAATCAGTAGGATTTTTCCATTCTTAGAAAAAAATCCCTTTCAGAGAACTTTCTAGTTCCTCTGTCTCTCCCCGTCCCCTTCATTTCTACTCTTCTTCCTTTCTTCCTATCCTGCCTCCACTGTCTTCTCTTTCCCCTCCTCCTCTTCTCCCTCCTCCCCTCTCTCCTCTCCCCAGTAGACTCTTGGGTTCCTAGTTGCTCTCTGTAAGTCATGGCAGCCAATGGGCCCCTCCATCCATGCTGGGCATCTTCTTCTACTCCTCCACATCCTACTCTGGGATGCCTGGGTGATTGGGTCAGTCTTCCATGCTCTGGACTAGGTTGGTGTCTAATGAAGGGAGGGCAATACCACCATCTCAAAATTCCTTCATTCTTCCTCCTCCTCCATCCTCTGTTTGACTGCCGGAAGACGTCTATAGAATGAAGAACTCTGGAATTGCTGTCGGCAGAGGGGAGACAGAGCTGAGCCTCAGCCAGTGCCGGAGGATGGACCATGTGCTAAGGGAGGAGTCGATATGGCCGTGATGCTGAGTGAGCTGCAGCTCCTCTCTACAGAAGATAAGCACCGGAATTATTACAACTTTCCACATGGTCAAACTAAGGCAGAGGTTGGGGACAACAATGAGACGAACAAGATGACACCTTTAGCCACCCACAGCGGAATACAGAGGCAGTGACAGCAACATTAAAGCCGTCTTTGGAGGTCTGACCAGGGCAAGTTACTCACACCCTTCAGTTTGCGCTAAGCACCAAACAAAACACGTAGGAGGCCAGGTCAATCTACCTATCTCTGCATTTTTACCATCTTTCACCAGAGAAACCAGGTGCTCAGACTGCACCCGAAACCCTGGCAGAGGGCCAGGCTAAACAGAACTGCAGTGTCTGGGCAGGAGAGACTCAGCCCTTGCCCAGGGTTCTGGGCCTCCACCTCTTCCTACTGCCAGCCAGAAGGAGAAGGTTCCCTTATGGGATCAACCCAACAATCAGGTCAGCCGGCGATGATGAGACCTGGGGGGCGGGGGTCTAAGAAGAAAAGAAGGAGATGAGGTGGATTGTTAGGCACCGTTCCTGGCACCGTCTGGCAGCCTCTGTGGTCTCACTGGTAGCTGCTTGGGCCCTGGAGGAAGCCCTGGGCAGGTATGGTGTGCCTACCTGGCTCTGTGATACAGGCAAACACAGGCCAGTCCCTGGGCTGCAGGGAGGGAGGCCCCAACCTTGCAGCATCAGTCCTGGCTCTGAAGAGGCTCCCTGCCATGGCCGAGGACCTCTTTGTGTGCTAAGCTTTTACTTAGCCTCCTGATTTCTGCCATACCCACCCACAGGCTAGCCCGTGGGATATTGGCTAGTTTCAAAAAAAAAAAAAAAAAATGCCCATTTCAAAACATCAGTGTTTCCTTTAGCATCGCTCTGAGGAACAGTGTCCATGACATCAGAGGTTTAATACCGTTCTGATATGTTCTCTAATAAATATGAGCCTGCTTAAAAAAAAAAAATCATTCATGAAATGCCTAAGAGTCTTTTGAGGACTAGGTTTTAGGAAATCTGCAGGAATGGGCTGGAGAGATGGCTCAGTGGTTAGAGCACTTGCCGTGTAAGCAAGAGGGCCAGATTTCAGACACTCCCCGTCCCCCCCCCCCCCCCCCGCCAGAAACCATGTAAATGGCAGGCAGTGTGGTGGCTCGCCTGTAATTCCAGCCTGTAATTTGGTGAACTCTGGGTTTTATTGAAAGACCCTGCCTCAAACAATGAGTAAAAGAAGATTCTTGACATTAACCTTGGGTCTACACACACACACACACACACACACACACACACACACACACACAGAGAGAGAGAGAGAGAGAGAGAGAGAGAGAGAGAGAGAGAGAGAGGAGAAGGGAACCTGCTGTAGAGCATCTTGGCCTTGGAGGATGAAGCACGCTTGGTTGAGAACATTACCCTGTGTCAATGTGTGAAGGGTGAGAACGGACTGATTATTCTAGGTTTTATTTCCACCACAAGAACCTTGCCCATTTACTCGCAGGCAAGAAAAGGAAACGGCCAGGTGTGATGGCCCACATCTGTAATCCCAGTCCTTGGAAGGTAGAGGCTTGAGGGTCAGGAGCTCAAGCTCAAGCTCATCCTTCTATACATAGCGAGTTTGAAGTGAGTCTGGGCTGTGAGAGATGGGGGTGGAGGGGACGGGAGGGAGCCTGTACATTATCTTGTAGACCTGTGTTTTGGCACCGACATTGCTGAATCCCAACCAACTACCGGCCGGTGTATTAGGTAAGCTGGGTGGGCGAGCAAGTGACAGAAACCTTCCAAGTCCCTGTGGCTTAACGCTCAATAGCTCACTTCTCACCTGCACAAAGCCTGCTGTGGGGTGAGTGGCCTTTAGAAGGAATCCCCTCCCCTGCCCCCCAGGGGGCTGGAGAGATGGCTCAGCGGTTAAGAGCACTGGCTGTTCTTCCAAAGGTCCTGAGTTCAATTCCCAGCAACCACATGGTGGCTCACAACCATATATTCTGAGATCTGGTGCCCTCTTCTGACTTGTAGGCAAACATGCAAACAGAACACTGTATGCATAATAAATAAATCTTAAAAGGAATCCCCTCTTCCAAAGGTGACTCACAGATTCATGTGCATGGCCTCACTACCTCCATAGGAGCTGGCCAGAGCTCTCCCATCAGGAGGAATGGCTTACCATTGTCTGAGACCCAGAGGGATCTGTGTGGGTCATGTAGTCCTGTTCAGTAGCAAGAAGGGTAGAAGTGTTTTCCTCTGGGAGTCCAGGAAAACGGGGAGAATGAGACATGGGGATATACAATGTCTTTACCATGAGGAAGAGAAATGCAGCTTTTAGAAGTCGGTACTACATTTTCCATCCACCAATGTGCCTCTTCCTCTACCGCACCAGCCCAGAGGAAGGATGCCTGCCTGTGATTTTGTTACGAGGCTAAGTGAGCACCCTCATGCCTCCGGCTTTCCTGTGCCCATATATGGAATGAGATGTAACAGACAGCTCAAGGTTGTGTCAAGGTTCTGTAAACTCAAGTAGGATATCATTCCATGTCCAAGGCTGAGGCCTCTGCTAGTAGACCTGTGTTCTACATCCACAGGATATCTGTTGCTTATGCCCATCAACCAGCAAATGATAGATCAATTCTTCTTTCCTTGGCAAGATGGAAAGAACCCGTATTCGGCGCTAAGTTCTTTTTAAAATACAAAAGCTACTTTGGAAAAAAAAAAAGTTGTTGAAATGTATGTAAAATAACTTTTATTATTAGAACCTTATTTATTTATTTATTTAGTTTAGTTTAGTGTGGCGGTGTGTGTGTGTGTGTGTGTGTGTGTGTGTGTGTGTGTGTGTGTGTGCCACAGCATGCATGTGGAGGTCAGAGGTCACAACTTGCAGACATGGGTTCTCTTCTTTTGCCATGTGGAACCTGAGGGCTGAATTCAGATTGTCGGGCCTGCCTGGTGGCCGGTATCTCAGCAGCTGAGTCATTTTGCCAACAACACCCCTTGTCCCACACCCCTTTTATTTTGAAGCAAATGTTACTAGGTAGCCCAGGATGGTTTCAAACTTGAGACCTTCTTCCTGCCTTAGCCTATAAACGGCTGGGATGACGGGTGTGCACTCCTTTCCTGGCTGTGGCAGCCTTCTTTGAGTGTGCAATTCCATAAATCTGCAGGGCACTTGGCTTTCGTCCTGAGAGCTTTCCTGTCACACGTGGTGGACACTGTGCCCATAGACCAATGTCCCACTTCCTGGGTGGCCACCATTCTACTTTGCTTCTGTGACTTGATTATTTTCACGGCCTCGCACAAGTGGAAAATTTAAGAACTTTCATCCAAGAAGCATGTAAGAAGCAACACCACAGATGAGTGGATTCTTGCTTCTCACCAGCTTTTGAGACAGGACGGGCATTATGAGGTGAGCATCCCTTGATGGATCTCTGCTCTTGGTGGCTGCAAAGCAATTAAAAAAACACAACTGTGGAAGTTAAGATACTAAGATTTCCTCATAAAATCCACTTCTTGGGCTTCATCCGTTACTCTCCACGTTGAAGCCTCAGTACCATCAATATGACAGGCAGGCGATATTGCCTCATCTGTCATGATTTACTTAATGTTTTCTGAATTTAGTAATATTTGATTAAAATTTAATGTGAACATATCATACTATGCCATATATATTATTGCATCCATTAATCAGGTAACGATCATAATGAAATACCGGAAGGTTGGATGAAAAAGGAGCTGAAATCTTGATGTATGTTTGACATAATTCTGCGAGTGATTAACTAAAAATAAGAGTCAGTCTTACAAAAACTCATTAATATATATTACTTCTATAACCATCTATGTATCATCAGATATTTTTAACCTTTGTTAAGCTTGATTTTTTTAATTTAACAAAAGACAATAAATATTAATAACCACGAAAGATATACATTATCCTATTGAAACACAAGTTGACAGAATGATTCATAGTTTTATTCTAATATTTTTGGGTATAATGATGTGTGTTAAAACATTAGCTAAGTTATTTAATCAGTTAGTCATGGGGAAAACGACACACAGTTAACATAGGGTTGAGTAAGATGCTAATTTAAATAGCACATCATATTTCTATCATCTTCACTTCCATGTCATCGAACATCACCGATAACCAGCACGACAATGTATCATGGATGCTCAGCCTGGGCTGACTTTGATGTGTAAGTATCCCCTTTTGTCCCATTTAGACAGGGAACCGGTCATCACTTGTTCTCTTTACTATTGCTGTTTTAATCAGCTAACTCAGGAGGGACCAGTTGGAGCTCAATCACCTATCTGTCCTGGCCATTGTAATAGTTGAAGAGGGGGTGTGCGTTTGGCGAAGCAGTTGAGCAGAGTCATCAGTTCAGTACAAGACAGTTTAATTGTGACTTGATGGAGGAACATTGATTATCTAAACACAATTATTCCTCCTAGTTGCTTGTCTCTTAGATTGTATTGAGATGTTCATCATTCACTCATCTGTCATCACTTTATTCTGAATTGGCCTTGTCTCATGACAGGTTCATGTTGGGTTCTGGGGTACAGGATGCCGTGACATGTTCCTGGTTCTCACACCCTGACAACCTGCTAATGGCTGGAAGTACAAACCAGTGTTAGCGGGGGTGGGGGGGATCCAGAAAGGAGCCTAAAAAAATGATGTGGGGCACAGTGAAGACTTTCCAAGTCTGGGAGTATCTGGGAAGACCTCTCAGGAGGTTCTCTGCTCAGGTGTGAAAATAGCTCCAGGTCAGACACATGCAGTGGTGATGTGCAGGTATTTAGAGAGAATGAATAGCGTACGCAGGCTCCAAGGCATGATAAAGAATGTTCTCGAAGACGAGAGACCCACTCCCATGTTTAATGACTATGCACCAAAAAGGGATGATACAAATGTCAAGCTTTTTTTTTTTTGGGGGGGGGTGCTGCCTCCTGAGAGGACTTCGTTTGAAGCCCAGGGCCAAAGCAGCTGCCTTCAGTCTACTTGGGTTTTGTGTTTGTCTCTGAGACGGTGTCCCTATGTAGTCCTGCCTAGTCTGGGACTCACTATATAGTCAAGGCTAGTTTTGAACTTGCAATCTTGCTGTATCCACCTCTGCAGGGCTGTTATTACAAGCACGTGCTCAAACTACCTAGAAGGGTTTGGTAACAGAGGATCCTTGAGAGAAGTAAAGATGGGGGAGGTGTGTAGGGATGATACAGAAAAGCACATTCTGAGACCACTGCAGGGACGTTGCCCTGCAGAAGTATCATTGATAAAACACTCCCCAAAATTAACTTCATTTTTTAAAATATTCAAACAGAGCAACCATAGGCAGAAGTAGGAGCTGAGCTTGGTAATACACTTTATGGCTAAGTCCTGTGTTATGGGGGATTGCTTCCCACAAGGAGTGAAGAATGGTTTTGAAAGCTGGGCATGATCATGTGGTATAATCCTGGTACTCAGGAAGCTTTGGCAGGGGGATTACCATGTGTCATAAGCCAGCTAGTGTTATGTATCAAGACCCTGTCTTCAGACCAACCATTTAAACACGAGGCCCACTTTATCTTTTTTTTGGAAAGTGCTATTTAAATAGAAGTGTGAGCGGAAAGGGGTGGGAACAGGCCACATGATCAGGATTTGAGATAACACACCCAGAAAAATATTCAATAAAGGGTTCCTTCATATTTAAACAACGGCTTGAGGAAAACCAACAATTTGACTCTTAGGTTATTGGGAAAAGAATCTTCTTGAAGGCGAGATTGTTTTAGAAGTAGGGGGTACCAGATCTAGGAAGAAAGGAAAGCGGTATCCGTATCCAGAAGGGAAGGTTAGATCTACCTGTCACTTGCAGCTGAGTGGCTCGACCCTGTCCTCAGGGTGGGAAGTGCTCCCAGTTGGAAATCGGCGCTGTTCACGGGAGGATGGGTCCAGCCTGTGGAGAGGTCCAACAGCATTTCAGTGACTTGTTGCAACACTCATGGTTCCTGTTGATTTATCATTCCATCATCGTGTTATGTAAATAGGCGGCCTCTTTTTTGTATGTGTCTTGGGGTTTAATTGAGTTTGGGGCTGGGGGGAGGAGGTGGGAGGTTCCAGGGCTAATACTGTTAGCTTCTTCCTCAGTTGCAAACACTTCTCATGATGGATGAAACAGGAGCCATAATCGCAGCAGCCAAACTGTTAATGGGATTCCGTATGGGGGGGAGGAGGGCGATTATTCCAGCAATCTTTATGACAGTAACTCAGAAGGATCTGTAAACTAAAGAAAGTCACTTATAAATATGACCATGAATCAAAAATTGTAACGAGGTATGCTAATTTTCTGGCTTTTCAGCTACTCAAATTGTATTATTTTACAGAGGAGTAAACTCTCTTCTCTCTCTCTCCCCCCTCACCCCATTAGAACCATAAAGAAACCCTCATATTTTTAAATGATTGACATTGCCAAATAAAAATGGGAAAACTCAACAGGTATGATTTGTATAATGAAAATGGAGTTGTTTCATAATTACAAAAAAAAAAAAACCCCTTTAATTAAACCCAAATCAAGCCAGTCTTTAAGTATCTAGCTTATCATCTAATAGTTTCTTTTGGGGATTTGGAAGTCAAAGCAGAAACCGCTCTCCCATCCCTGAAGAGAACTCGTTTCTACGGTTTAGTCCAGGCTGTACCCTACAAGCTTTGAAACAAGAAATCTCTCATCGGAAGAGCCTGAGATTCTGAATCGATACCTGAGTCCTAACGACAGAGGAATCTTTACCAGCGGCCTCCCTTCCCCTGTGGAGCTTCCAATACAAAGGTGTGTGGGAGGCAGTGGGAACTCAAAGCCTCCTCCATTGTTATCAGATAGCCGCTCCTGGAGAGGCCTGGCCGGAGTTTGCCGTACAGAAAAGCACAACCCACACAGCATCATTATTCATGCTTCCAGCTTAAGGCTTGTTTTGCACAGATGTGCCTTTCCGGCTTGGCATCTGCAACTGGGGACTGTTGTTCAGCTGAAGAAGATGCGTCATCTCAGCACCGACTGAGATTTCGTGAACACCTTTTGTTAAACATAACATAAAGAGGGGGATGCCTGCCAAGAGTGAGGTGGGTACCCCAGCAAAGCCATACTGCATCATTCTTCCCTGGGTGTCAAAGAGAGATGATAGTACTTTATAGCACACCAACTAAAGCAAAAGTAGTAAGGAATTTCCTGGCAGTGATAATAGACAGCACGCGTCGACTTCCGGTACGCCGGTGTGCGCACTGTATTTCTCTCAAAGCTGTGGCATTATTATTATTATTATTATTATTATTTAAAAAAAACAAGTCTCCAATTCATTCTTAAAAGTAAATTAACCTCCCTCCCACCCTTGGATTCCGACATTTCTTTGAGGGAATTGCTGCATCTATTGGAGCAAGAGCGAGAGAGGAGTCGCTGGCGTAGACAAAATGACGAGAGACTATGTTCATTAACAGTTATTGAGCGCCTACTGTTAGCTGGGCGGTGGGTGCGACGACTGCTCCCAGACCTGATTTCTTATCACTTCCGCAGCTCTGCCAACTCCCATCTCAGGAAAGTTAAAGTTGATGTGAGCAGCTTCGCTGTGGGGACTCAGAGGGCAGGATCTCACAGAGATCATTGACAGGTAGAGGGACAATAGTTAAGACCTCATGGCCCATGGTATTTATTTATTTATTTAGAGTGTGTATGTGTGTGTACACGTATGTGCTCGCACACGCAGACTTGAATGCCATGGCACACGTGTGGAGGCTGAAGACAGCTTTGGGAAATTGATTCTCTCCTTCCACCTTATAGCAGGTCTCTCGTTCTTCCTTTGCTGCATATTCAGACTTCTGACGTGGGTTCTGGGGATTGAACTCAGGTTGTCGGGCTTATCAGCAAACCCCTTTACCTGCTGAGCCATGTCGCTGGCCCACTCTCCCTTATTTCCAACAGTGTTTTAAAGATAGGGTCCAACAGAGCAAAGTTCTGGGCGATTCAGGCCTGCTGCTTCTCCTCCTCTCCATGATCTCTGGCAAGTCACTTTCTTTCTTTTGGGGAAGGGAGGGAAGGGGCGAGAATGGGGAGGGACAGGAGGCTGAAGGGAGGCGGGGAGAAGGAGGAACAGAATAATTAGTGCGTGAGGAATGTGATTGCAGAAGTCAGGTGTGGTGGCGCAGGCTTGTTATCTTATACTCAGGAGGCCGAAGCGGGAGGATCTTGAGTTTGAGGCTATCCTGAGCTACGTGGGAGGAGCTTGGGTAGGAAGCCAGCCTGTGCTACATGAATGAAGCCCTGTCTCCCGAACATATGAACAACAAAAAAGCTGCAAAAACAAGGAACAACTTGTCAGGTGAAAACTGCTCAATTTAATTGGAAGGCTTAATTTTTTCCCCCACTTAATTAGCATACAGCTTTCCTGCCAAATTCTGAGATCAAATTAATTATTAGCTAATGCCTAACTTCCACCTGAGAATGTGGTTATCATCGGTGAAATGTAACTATATCTGAATTAGGTATCAATCATTTACACCTTAGTGTAATAAAGAAGGGATTAGTTTAAGAGCAGTGTAAAGAAGTGTGAGCGCTCAAGGGATGGATGTACAGCCCTGAAGAGCAAACAGTGAGTTAGTGTTCTGACGGAAGCCCTGAGTTTCATTCCAAGAAACTCACCACCACCTGTAATTCCAGCTCTGGGGTGGACTGGGGCCTCTGGCCTTTCCAGGCACCTACATCCATGTGCACATACCTACACATATACATATAATTGAAAGAAGGAGAGTGAATCTTTTTCTAAAAATGTGTGAGCATTTTCTGTCTAAAGAACATTCCCAACAGGAGACTGAGATGTTAGAAAGGATGCCCTTTCTCCTTAAATTGTAATTCAAAAATTCCCAAAGTATTCCTTTCTTTTTCTTCAAGTGTGTGTGTGTGTGTGTGTGTGTGTGTGTGTGTGTGGAGACCAGAGAGTAAACTCGGGCATCATTATCCCTCAGGAGCTGTCCACCTTTTTTTTTTTTTTTTTGGAGGTAGAGTCTCTCCCTGGTCCTAGGGTTAGGGAGATCCACCCATCTCTACCTCCCTAGCCCTGGAATTGCGAGTGTGCGCTACCACACCCAGCTGATTTGACGTGGGTTCTTGGGAGCTCAGACTCAGGTACAAGTGTTTGTATGTCAAGCACTTTACCTGCTGAACTGTCTCCACAGCCCACAAGATTTCTTTTGTAACTCATTTCGTAACCAAACCTGATTTGACCTGAACTCACTTGGCAGCCAGACTTGCCCTCGATGGACACGAGCCCATTTAGATCCCTCATGGAACCCCAGTGTGGTCATATTTATATGCCCGGCTGCTGAATGGTAATAGCTTTGAGGATACAAAACTTCATTCCAGGCCTTGTTGGGGATCCAGCGTGGTTGCACAGTAAGGAACTGAGGAAGAACATTGCCTGTCCAGTGACTCTGGTTGGTCCTCCACCAATGCCCTTGATACTTCAGAATTATTTGCATCTGACCCGTCAGCACAGGAAGTCACTGAAGGTCAGTGGTTCCAGCTTCAGGCCTCAAAAGTGATCCTGAACTGGCATTGCCATCAATCACCTGCATCACCGGTGTCCCCAGTACACCATCACAACCAGGATCAGAGGGCAGGAGGGCAGGCTTCCTGCCTTGGAAGTTAATTTCCATGAAGCAGTTCCCAAATATTCAAAATTGGCAGTTTAAAGTAAAATAAACGTGTATAATGGTTAACTTTGACATGGAAATCTGTCTCATCCCCCCTTGCCTCAGAATTAGAATGCAGATAAGCCTCTCAGAGTTCTTCTCTTCCCCTGAGCATCTCCTTTCCAATAGAAACTGGAGTTCCTCTTTCTGTGATTGCATGGTGAATTCTGCTTTGTGTGCACAGACTGTGTGAGTTTGTTGAAGATCAACGATTCTCTCTCTCTCTCTCTCTCTCTCTCTCTCACACACACACACACACACACAAACACACACCTCAGAATCTGCAGGGGATTGGCTTTAGGATCCCTCCCCTGTACATACCCAAATCTGAGAATGCTGAGTCCCTTGTATCAAGCGGTATGCTATTTGTACACAACCCACACATTCTCCCTGTGCTCAAATCCCCTCTAAATCACTCAAAATCCCTCTCACAACATAAATGCCATGTAGTTGTCACTCTGTTGCTTATGGGATACTGACACAGACAAAATGTCTGTGTGTGTTTGCGTAGGTGTTTTTCTGAATGCTTTCAGTTGATGGTCGGTTGAATCTGTGGGCACGGAACCTGTGGATGCAGAGTGGATTGTATAATAATACTACATCATTTTTTCTTTCTCTTTTCTTCTTCTTCTTCTTCTTCTTCTTCTTCTTCTTCTTCTTCTTCTTCTTCTTCTTCTTCTTCTTCTTCTTCTTCTTCTTCTTCTTCTCCTTCTCCTTCTCCTTCTCCTTCTCCTTCTCCTTCTCCTCCTCCTCCTTCTCCTTCTTCTTCTTCTTCATCTTCTTCTTCTTCTCCTCCTCCTCCTCCTCCCCCTCCCCCCCCTCCTCCTCCTTCTCCTCTCCCTTCTTCTTTTTTGAGACAGAGTCTGGCCTGTCTTAGCCCAGGCTGGCCTCAACTCAAACATTGTGTAGCCAAGAATAACCTTGGGCTTCTGATCTTCCTGCCTCTATCCTCCCTTTTATCCTTGGGATAAAAGACATATGTAGCGTCCGTGCTATCTAATTTAGCGTTGTGCACGTCAGGCAAGCTCTCTACCAATTGAGCTGCACACCCAACCTCCCCCTACTGCTGGCTGATGTTGGTGATTTGAGCTTTGGATCAAGCTCAGGACCTTGCCCATGTAACTTGTTCTTTTGTTTTCTCCTGTTTCTGTTTCTCTGAGGCCGTCCCAGTTGTATGTAGTCCAGGCTGGCCTGGAACTTGTGGTCATCCTCCTGTCCCAGTCTTTCAGGGTGGGGGGATTGCGGATTCGAGCTAGCATGCCTGGCTTTGCAGCCTGTTCTGACAGAGGACTTGAAGTTAAAATTAGCCCTTCCTTTTCTCCTCCTGTTTAAATAACATTATTTCTTCAAAAAGAATAATTCAAATAATAATTTATTTTAGAAGATTGATCATTTTTCAGAATTATAAGGCAATTTAAAAATATGTATCTTAAAATAGGCAATATCTTCTTCCACAGCTAACTAGTTTCAAAGTTCTGGATCACAAGTTTGTTCTCAGCACTTGCTACAATCCCTTCAGGAAGTCAGTAGCAACTCTAGTAATAAGTACAGCCAACAGGCTTGATAGGCAAACTGGCATAGAATAAAACCAAATCACCCGTGTATCACTATGTAGCCCAGGCTATCCTGGGACTCATTGTCCTGCTGTCATACCCTCTGGAGTGCTGGGATCACAAGTGTGTTTCCTTGGAGTCTAACAAGAAGTACCAAATAGGCTGTGCTAGCGAATGGATGTGAAGAGAGGAAGACGAGCCTACAAGGGAGCCGAGGGAAAGGCAGAGGAGCCAGCTGGCGAGGGAGGGGCAGGAATAGATGGAATCTAAGTATGGATTTCTACCAGAAAACTTCCAGCTATGGTAAAAAATATCCATCCCTGTGCAGACGGTTTGCTTCATACTTTGTGCCATACCCCATTTCCACGATGACCAGTGGGAAAGTCCAGAAAAGACCTGTTGGCGGGCTGCTTTATATCAGGACTTCCATGGGGACAGATGTGCACGATTGCCTTCCCAGCAGCAGACGCTGGATGCCATGGAGACACGGTCTTCTGTGGTCAGCTGCTCTCTCCGGCACTCGGCTGCTTGGGGGAGCCAGGGATCCTCTGGAGGACAGTGCCAGTGTGGTCTTCAAAGATGGGGCCTTCCTCTTTCAAGAGGGACGGCGATGAAAAGGAAGGAGGGCAGGCGTGGGAGGACCCTAAAGACCCACAGTGGGAGGCCAGAGGCCGCAGGCCCGCCGCAACTTCAATGGGGCAGCTATGAAAATAAGACTTTTCACGGCCCCTCCTGGAAGCCGAAGACCTATGATACACATATTACGTTCGTCGCATAGATCAAGACGACAGCTTTGCTCATCGGAAAAGCAACTGAAGTGGGTAACCATAGCAGGGGCCAAGAAGTCAGGAGACCTCACTTCCGGCTTGACATCCCCCCATTGTGGGGTGACTTAAGCTTTCCTTCCCATTGATGGCTGCTATTACATAGTTTCTAGCAGGTGAGAAGGACGGCACATTATGAAATGTCTTTAAAGTTCTCTCACTGAGACTTGGGCTTTAAGCCCAAGACACTATAGAGTCATATGAAAATCTGGGAGGCGGGAGGGCAACAGGGACCCCGCCCCCCCACGAGGGCAGCTGCTTTCAATTTATCAGGGATTCTTAACCTGACGATAAGTGTTCCACCATCATTTCCAGAACCGGCGCTATTTATAGAGAAATAAATCATTAACTTATCGCCGAGGCTAATCCTAAAATATAGTTGTTTGTGTATGACTCGGGGGAAAAGTCTATTTACCAACCCGTGTAAACAAAAACACTTCAGTGATTTCCATCTTTAAGCATTTTAAATACAAACAGATTTGGGAAGGCAACATTTCTATTTCCACAAAGCACTAGAAAAGATTTGGAGGCTACGCTATTTGACTTGAGACCGAGTCTCATAACAAAGCAGGTTCTCCCCCAAACCAGGACCAGTTTGGAGTCTGTGATGCAGCATAGTCTTCTATTTATACGGTAGAAACAATTGAACATTCAGGGTGGCTCAGAGCTTCTGGAGCTCGTGTCTCCCTGAGAAAGCCTACGGGTCAGGCTGTGTGGGAAATCTCACAAGGCAGTCACTTTCTTCTGATTCTGGAGGGAGGTCAACATCAGGGAAGCCCTGGGGCAATCTCTGGGTGAGTCTGGTCATGGGCTGTTCAAAAAAACAGAACTGTTTATGGACTATGAACTTGTTCATCTCCTGTATTTTGCTGCCCGCCCCCCCTCGAATAAATACCAAGCTTGAAAGATGTTTAAGGCAAATAGCAGGAGAGGCTGGACTCAAGTAAGATGAGCTGTAGGAGGTCTCATCTATTTACCCTTCCCAGGGCGATCCATGCCTCCCTCTTTGGGTCTTCCTTGTTAGCTAGCTTCTCTGGAGCTATGGGTTACAATCTGATTGTCCTTTGCTTTACCTCTAGTATCCACTTATGAGTGAGAAAATACCATGCTTGTCCAGGTTACCTCACTCAGGATGATATTTTCTAGTTCCATCCACTTGCCTGCAAATTTCATGATGTCATTGTTTTTCTCTGCTGAGTAGTACTTCATTGTGTATATGTACCACATTTTCATGATCTATTCTTCGGTTGAGGGGCATCTAGGTTGTTTCTAGGTTCTTCCTATTATGAATAATACTGCTATGAACATAGTTGAGCATGTGTCTCTGTGGTATGATTGAGCATTCCTTGGGTATATGCCCATGAGTGGTATAGCTGGGTCTTGAGGAAGACTGATTCCCAATTTTCTGAGAAACCACCACACTGATTTCCAAAACTGGGGGTGAGGGGTAGGGGATGGAAGATGAGAACATAAGGGAATGGGATGGTTGAGCTGGAACAGGGATGGAGTGGGAAAGCAATGACAGAGATACCATGATGGAGGGAGATATCATGAGGCTGGAGAGAAACCCAGTGCTAGGGAAGTTGCCAGGAATCCCCAAGGATGACCCCAGCTTGGACGACTAGAAATAGTGGAGAGGGGGCCTGAACTGAACTGGCTTGCCCCAGTGATCAGACTGGTAAATACCCTAAATGTCATCACAGAACTCTTCTCCAATGACTGATGGAGGCAGATGCAGAGATCTACAGCCAAACACTAGGCAGAGCTCCAGGAGTCCAGTAGTAGAGAGAGAAAGGAAGGATTCTATGAGCAAGTGCCTCAGGATCATGATGGGGAAACATGCATGGACGACCAAACCAAACTAGAGGGAACTCATGAAAGTTGGATCAATGGCTGTGGAGCCTGCATGAGACTGGACTAGGCCCTTGCATGGTGAGATAATTATGTAGCTTGATCTTCTTGGGGGGCCCCTGGCAGTAGAATCATAATCCATCCCTGATGCATGAGGGGGCTTTTTGGAGCCCACTACCTATGATGGGACACCTCGTGCAGCCTTGAGGCAGGGGGAGGGTCTTGGACCTGCCTCTACCGTATGTGCCTCCCCATGGGAGGCCTTGCCTTGTTGTTGGGGGGGTAGTTGTGGGGTGGCTTGGGGTGGGAGGTTGGGAGGGAAGGAGGATGGAAGAGGGGGATCTTTGGTGTGTAAAATGAATGAAAAAATTTTCTTAATAAAAAAAAGATGAACTGTAGGACTTTCTGCTGGAAGATTCTTTTCCTAAATCTCAAGGACTCTTCTAGGAAGAAAATAACTGAATTTTGCTTTGTGTTTGCTTATTTCTCGGAGCTCACTGTGGGAGCAACTATCTGTATGGCAGTGCATATCGAGGCGGCCCTAGGCCCTACCAGAGCAAACACAAGGCACAGTACATGGTCCTCGGGCCACTTGGCATTGGGCCTGGTTTCTAAGGAGGATGTTAAAGGTGAAAGGTAACCGTCAGTGTGTGAAAACATTGGGAAGTCCTTTGGGAGCCCAGGACTGCAGGATTCCTGTGCTCGAGTGTGTTTGGGAGACAGTGTGAGCTGGCTTAGGGTTCCTCTGACAAGGTGAACCCTGAGCCGAGGAAGATGCCTATAAGAAAAGTCATACCACATCTACGAAGTGTCAATATCATGCTGCTGCTTCAAAGCCGAAGTGGTGTCTAGATGTAAAATGGTACTTAAGTTGCCGTAAAAGACACACTATTAGAAAAGTAGTTCCTATAATTACATGTAGTCCATGAAATCCGGTTGCTATAAAAAATGTGGATCCATAGACCCCGTCTGAAATAGAGAAAGGGGTTTCAAAGTATTCTGAAGCTTGAAGAATAGTGAAGTAGATTCCAAGTAGGATTGTAATAAGTAGAGCTTGGCTTATGTTACTACGTTTTCCTTCTATTAGGCTATGATGGGCTCATGTAATGGAGACCCCAGGTACGCCCACGGTGGGAACGGCGCCTGTCAACAGGACCTTCACAGCCTGGGCCTCACCTGAGGTCTCGGAAACCAGGCTGGCGTGGGTAGCATAATGAAGTACCAGAGACCACATGGCTTATCTAGCAGGTGTTGATTTTCCACAGTTCTGGAGGCCAGAAGCTCAAGATCAAATTCATGTCCTGGTGATGGTCCTTCTTGCTCACAAGAGAATGCCATCTTTTTCTTTCTTCTTCCTCCGTTCTTCCCTCAATCTCCTTTCTCTCCATGCCCCACCCCCCTCTTTCTCTACAGGAGCTCACAGATCCCAGGGTCTGGCCTCAAATTTGCTGTGTAGCTGAGAATGAACCTTGAACTTCTGATCCTCCTGTTTCTACCCCCCGACTCCCAAGTGCTGGAATTACAGATGTGCATCACCAGATCCACTTTATGGAGTGCTGGGATTGAACTCAGGGCCTTGTGCATACAACTCTTTTTTTTGACCATGAGGCCTAAAGTCTCCGTGAGGCAAGAAGTAAGGATGTTTTTAGAAGCTTGAGCAGATGCTCAGAACTGGACTGGCTACATCTGGACATCTTGTTATTTGACAAAACATAATAAAATAAATAACTAAAGCTGTATTTGGTGAAGCCTCTGTAGTTGGAGGCAACTGACATTATCTAAGGAGTGCTGTATTGTTTCTTTTCTGTTGCTGTGATAAAACACCATGACCAAGGCAATGACGGACAGAAGGGGTTATTTTGGGCTCATGGTTCCAGAGGGAGAAAAGCCCATCACCATCATGGCACAGAAGCATGGCCGTGGGCAGGCATGGCAGCTGGAGCAGCCAGCTGAGAGCTCACATCTTAAACCACAAGCAGGAAGCAGAGAATGCAATAGGAATAGCGTAAAGCTTTTGAAACATGGAAGACTGTAGAGAGCTGCGTGCTGCACCCTAAGATGGCGCTGGCTTCCGCCTTCCACCCTCCCGACGAAGGTGAGTGCTCTCTGTGATAAACAACTCCTTAATTGGCTAAGGCTGAGGATTTGGCTTGCTTCCGCGCACCTGGACCTATCCGCAGTACCCACGTGGCAGATTGGGGTTGGCTGCCCAGAAGCTATTTAGGTTGTGGGTTGGCTTTCCCCGGGGGTCAGAAGTCAGAAGATTGTTCAAGTTTCCTGAATAAACTGCTGAAAGAAGAGCTCGGTGTTGCATCTTCCTTGCTGGTCGAGGTGGACGCGACAGAAGACTATTATTACCAGTAACATTCTTCCTCCAGAAAACCCAGACACCTAAATCTACCCAAACAGGACTGGGGACCAGCCATTCAAATGCCTGAGACTGTGGGGGGACATCTAAACCACCACATATGGTCATAGTCAAACTGTGCCGCTAAGGCCCCTTCCACCCGCTGCTGTGACCTAGGATTTTATCGCCTCTCTCTCCTTCCTAGGACGCTCCTTGAGAGCAAACTGTCACCTTTGCATCCCTGGTGTCCTGGACAGCTCCGACAAAAGCTGGGACTGTGTAAACCCTGGGAGCATGCGTGTGTGGACAGCTGCCTCGAATCAGATATACTCTGCACAGCCTCACTGCTGCCAACACGCTTTGAGTAATATTCAGGAGATGATAGAGACAGATTGGTGATGACTCATGGGATACAGTGAGAAGCGAAAAGGGAAGGAGATCCAGGAGGAGGCCCTCGGGTCTGGGCCAAACAGGTCCAAAGGAGCTGAATGACATTCCCCAGCCAGGAAACACTAAGTAAGCCTGTACACTTGGTAAGACAATGGGCTTTATTGTTCCCTTTGAGATAAGGAAAATAAGACGGAGAGAAACAAAATCTTGCCCAAGATCAAACCACTCAGTGGAAGAGCAAGGACTGGGCGGCTTTGTGACTGTCTTGACAAGTGTATTGGTATCTGCCAACAGCTGAGGCTGCACTCTTGGGGACACTAAGCATCATGTCTATTTTTTTTCTTTGTTCATTTCTTTCATCCTTCCCTTCCTCCCTTTCACCTCCCCTCTCTCCCTTCCTCCCTGAGCTGGGACTCAAACTTAGGGTATTTCACATGCCAGGCAAGTTCCCTACCACTGAGTTCCAGTGCTCCTCTCCCCAACTCTTTCCAGTGCCACTGAAATTTTAAAGACATTTTTATTATTTTGAGTGTGTGGATGTATGATGAACATGCCATGATGTGCACGTGACAGCCTGAGGACAACTTTCAGGAGTCAGTTCTCTTCCTCCACCAGGGGCTCCAGAGGTCAAGCCCAGGTTATTCGGCTTGGCAGCAGGCAACTGCTTTTACTTTCTGAACCATCTTGCTGGTCCCCACCCCTTAAACTCTTCTAAAACATTTTTTTTTTTAAAGGAAAATGTCTTTAGGAAATTAGAAACGTCCAAGTAAAAGGAAGGTGTATTTCCGTCTGAAATATACTACATATGTGTAAATACACTTAAGGGTGTGCTCATTGCATGGTTTTTCCTTTTACTCATCAAGTTTTCCTTTTTAAAAAAGTATTTATTTATTAATTAATTATGTATACAGTGTTCTGTCTGCATGTATGCCTGCAGGCCAGAAGAGGGCACCAGATCTCATTATAGATGGTTGTGAGCCACCATGTGGTTGCTGGGAATTGAACTCAGGACCTCTGGAAGAGCAGCCAGTGCTCTTAACCTCTGAGCCATCTCTCCAGCCCCTCTTTCTTTCATTGTTTTTTTTTTTTAACTAAATAACCATGACTTTATTATTATTATGTGTGAGAGAGACCGAGAGTAGGTTAATACAAATGTCGAAATGCATGGGCTGAGGTTGGAGGACAGCTTTTGAGAGTCACTTGAGTCTCTCTTCCTTGTTGAAATGGAGTTTCATTTCTGCCACACTGCATACCCTAGGCTAGCTGGCCTGTGAGCTTCTGGATGATTCTCTTGTTTCCATCTTCCATCTCGTCACAGGAATGCTGGGATTACAGATGCATATCACCACATCTGGCTTTGATGGGGTATCAAACTCAGGTCATTAAGCTCATGTGGCAAATGCTTCTACCTGCCTGAATCATTTCAATGGCCCCCGATTTTTCTTTATTAACTTTATGGGGAGCACTTCACATTTTAGGGTCTGTATATGTGAGTGGTTCAAAGGTTTCCCAAACTCAAGGCAACTCAAAGCACTATCACAGCAGTATATATCTACCTACCATCCACCTACCCATCCACCCATCCACCCACCCTCCCATCCACCCACCCTCCCATCCATCCATCCACCCACCCATCCATCCATCCATCCATCCATCCATCCATCCATCCATCCATCCACCCACCCATCCATCCTTCCATCCTTCCACACACCTACCTATTCATCCATCTAGCCACCCACTCATCATCCATTCATTCACCTACTCATCTGTTCATCTACCTACCTGTCTATCATCTATCCATCTATGCATCCATCCACCCATTTACACACTCACCCATCCACTCATTTATTAATTCATTCATCCATATACCTACCATCCATATACCCATCCATCTATCCATCCACTCACCTATTTACCCATTCATCCATCTATTCATCCACCCACCTACCCACTCATCCATCCATTCATTCGCCTACTCATCTATTCATCCACCTACCTGTCTATTATCTACCTAGCCACCCACTCATCCATCCATCCATTTACCCACTTATTCACTCACTCATTTTTTAATCCATTCATCCACATACCTACCATCCATCCATCCATCCATCCATCCGTTTACCCACTTATCCACTCACTCATTTTTTAATCCATTCATCCACATACCTACCATCCATCCATCCATCCATCCATCCATCCATCCATCCATCCATCTGTCTATCCATTCATCTTTTTTTGTCATCTATATATTCTTTAATTAAAAAAATAAATGAGTTAATATATTCCAAGCACACAGAGTTGTCTGGAACATAGGAGCATTGTAAATATTACCCACTATAATTTTTTAATTTAAAATTTCTTTTATGTGTATGGGTGTTTTGGCTGCAGGCATGTCTGTATATCACATGTATGCAGTGGCCAGAGACAGTGTCAAATTCTTAAGAACTGGAGTTATAGATGGTTGTGAACCACTATATGGGTACTAGGAACTGAACCCTGGTCCTCTAGAAGAGCCATGAGTGCTCTTAACCACTGAATTGTCTTTCCAGCCCCTTTGATGGTATTATTGATGATGATTTGGGATCTACCTCTCAAGAATTCTTTCTGGATAACTACTTTATCCCAAGCATATAGAGACCCAAAATTCTGCCATGTTTAAAAACAGACTTAAAATATATCATCCTTTCATGTGATTTGGTAAAAATTTTTTTTAAGTTACTAGCATTATGATTATAAGAAAAATTACTTTTCTCTAAGCCATATTTAAATTCTAATTTCTTATCAAGCATAAGCCAACCCTATACTGTAATTGAATAAAATTTGCTTCAAATGTATATGTAACAATACACTTTAACAGTCTGGGAATCACATATTTGCTTAAACAATGGAAAACTTTACAAAACCTTGTATTTAAGATATTACTTTTTAATATCTTTGCATTAAAATGAAAATGATTACTTTTTAATATTGCTGGAAACAACCCTATCCCCAACTGTAAAGATATATTTCTTGTGTGATTTTATTATATGCTTAATAATAGTACCTGTGAGCTCAGATTTCTTTTGAATAAAATTGATTGGAAACTATATCCGCCCTAAAGCATCTTTAATGTCATTACAGGCAGGTTGGAGTAAATTAAGCGGTATTTAGGCACCAAAGTCTTTAATTCGATCGAGTTTGAGTAGGAGGTAGACATTATGAGGTCCAATTAAAAAAGTCGCTAATGTTTTTACATCTGAGTAGGAGTAAATTAAACAAAATCACTCCTGAGCTGCTAATATCATTTTAATTGAATGTCATTCGGCTTCTAAGTGCTGTTACCACAGTACAGATAATGAAGCTGCTTCTGCAGTGTCTGAGACGGGAGTCGGGGTGGGCACTAAGGGTAAGGCCATAGGCTAGGCCATGATGGGGGCTGACCAGTGCAGAAAGAACTCAGCTATGGCTGTGTGTACTAAAATTCACGGGAGCTTGGGGCTGGAGAGAGAGCGAGCTAGCTCAGCGGTTCTCTTGCCAAGGACCTGAGTTCGGTGCCACCCATGCCAGATGGCTAACAAACCACGGGTAACTCCAGCGTTAGGAGATCCATGCTTCCTGTTGGCTTTTGCAGGCACCTGCACTCAGGTGCACACACCCACACACTCACACATGCAAGGGCATATAATTAACAATAAAGTAAATCTTTAAGACTATATTGGCTCCTCATGGGCTCACGCAGGGAGGGACCAGAGGGTCACAAAACCATAAGGCATGAACTCGGGAAAGGGACCTGTGTGTGGGGCCAGGGAATAGCTTGGATGGGAGGGAGATAGAAAAGAGTGGGGAGTGGGAATAAATAGGATGCATTATACACATGAATGAAATTTTCAAAGAGCAAATTATAGAGGTAGAGAATGCAATTGTGGGTCACAGAATCTGGATAATACCCCCTTGCTACAGGTTGTATCTCTGTTTCCTGGCGGATCTGTGTGGAAAGTCTACATTGTTCCTGAGGAGGGCATGCAGGGACTCTTACCTACGTTACCACCAGGAAGTATTCATGGGATTGGGTTCACTGGAAAATCTGATATTGAGACAACAGTTAAGAAGACACAGGAGGCTGGGCGGTGGTGGCGCATGCCTTTAATCCCAGCACTCAGGAGGCAGAGGCAGGCGGATCTCTGTGAGTTCGAGGCCAGCCTGGGCTACAAAACGAGTTCCAGGAAAGGTTCCAAAACTACACAAAGAAACACTGTCTCAAAAACAAACAAACAAACAAACAAACAAGACACAAGAGAACAGTGGGAACTCAGACATTCAAAACCATACAAACCAAGTAATATTTCTTTTGTACATCTACCCCTGTGAGACCAGAAATGATTTTAATATGTGGAGGAAGAAAATCTAGAAGACAATGTCCAGGGCTGGAGCATAAGCATGGAGGTTATCACTGCTGTTACTTTTGTTATTTACACAAAGTTTGCAAAGTTTTGACTAGGGAAACAGAGTAACAAATGAAAACCACCCTTCTGGTTTTTTGTTTTGCTTTGTTGTTGTTTGAAACAAGGCCAGGCTGGCTTTGAACTCATGATCTTCCTGCCTCATCTCCTGAGTGCTGTGATGACAAGTGTGTGCCACATGTCACTTTTAAAGGTTTTTTTTTTAAACAGAGACAGAATTCGTGTGACAGAAAATTCATTATTTGATTATGTCCGAGATGCCTTTAGTATTTTCCCTAGACTGTGGAGCCAATAACCGTAATTACAAGCAATTTCCATCTCCCCAAAGGACATCTTGTACCTGTGAACATCACTCCCAGTTTCCTCTTCTGCTTCCCCTGAAGAACCCAAATTCTCATGCTGTATTCATGGTAGCGTGCCATTCCAAATATTCAACTTAAGTAGAGGCATGTGGTACTTGTCTTTTTGCTGCTGGGTCCTGTCGCCCATGTTTTCAAGGTTCATTCATGTTTAGCATGTTCATTTCCTTTAAAAAAATGTTGTGATGATGATGATGATGATGATTGTTATTTGTATGCATGAGGTACCTCTGAGCACACTCTTGTCACAGTGCATGTGTGGAGGTCACAGGACTGCTTTGTGGAGTTGGCTTTTTTCTTTCTACCTTTTTATGAGTCTAGGGACTGATTTCAGATTTGCCAGGCTTGCAGAGCAAAAACCTTTACCCATTCAACCATCTTTCCAGGTCCAGGTCTCCATCCCTTTTTCACAGCCAAATACTATTTCATTGTGTAGGCATACCACATTTGGCTGATCTAGTCATCCATGGTGGATCTTTGGAGTGTTTTCTGCCTCTTGGCTACTACAAATAAAGTTGACATTAACATTAGGCATCATTTCACTTCTCTCAGGTACATGATAGAGACAGAGTTGCTGGGTCAGATAGTAATTGCGTATTAGCTGGACTATTTTACATTCCCTCTGCAATGGACCGGAGCCCTAGCGTCTCCATTTGGAACTAAATGCTAGTAATGTTGTGCTGTGTTTGGGATTACAGCCTTCCTGGTGGGTGTGGAGTAGTATCTCTCTGTGGTTTTCAGTTGTATTTCCCTAATGACTAATGCCATTGAATACCTTTCCGTGTGCCTTGTGGCCATTTATATCTCTTCCTTGGAAGAGTGCCTATTCTAGGCTCCTGAGGTTTGAATGTTCTTACCAAAATGTGTGATGAAACGTAATCCCCACTGGGAGGTATTGAGAAGTAAGACAGGACCCTTCTTGAGGTGATTAGGTCATGAGGACTTATGAGTGGATGGATGTATTCATGGATTAATGAACTAATAGATTATCTCTAGAGCAGACCTGTTTTGAAAGCCAGCGTGGGCTCTGTGTCTTGCATGCTCTCTTCTTGCATCCATGGTAGCTGTTGCTATTAAGAGGACCTTCACCACATGCCGCCCTATGACCTGCTCCAGAACTGTGAACTGAATCAACCTTTCCCCCACCATAAATTGATCACCCAGTCCATGCTTTCCACTTACGTTAACAGAAAACAGACTCAGAAAATCTGTTCTTGGATTTAATTCAAACTTTTCTTTTGTTATTGAATTCTCAGAGTTCCTTATATGTTCTGTGTGTATGGTAAAAAAGGTCCGAGCCCACTTTTGGATTTGAAAACCTACCCAAACCCGCTCATCCCTGAGCACAAGATCCCACCAATCCCTAGGCTTGGCTTGAAATCTTACCAGTTCCTACCCTGGAAATCTCTACCCTGGAAAAACTCCTCCCTCAAGAAACCCTCTGCCAGGCTGTGTCCTGCTCAGTTCCCTGCTGCTTGCCACTCAAGCAGAGGCAGCCATCCCCTTGTGGCTTTCCCAATAAATCTCTTGGGTGAGGTTTGTTGCGTGGTGTGACTTTGTGGTATTCCTTGGCTCTCGACTGCCAGGACATCTTTCCCTTCAGAGCTGTAACCCGTGTATGGGGAAAGCCTCTCCCCTCGAGAGGAGCTGTAACTCTTACCCTGCGTACCAAACCCTTGTCAGAGAGCTGACTTACATGTGCGCCTATAAATTGTCTTTTCTGCTTTCTTGGTGTTGTCTTTTGACACACAACTTAAAATTTTGATCAAATTAGGAATCTGTGTGTGTGTGTGTGTGTGTGTGTGTGTGTGTGTGTGTGCCCCTGTGTAATATTTAAAGGAACTGCTCCTAATCCAAAGCCTCACAGACTTACTCTGTGATCCCCTCCCCCCATTTTGGCCCTTACATTTGAGTCTACGACGCATTTTGAAGTTAATTTTATATGTGGTGAGGCAAGATTCCAACACCAGCTATTGAGGAACACTCTTCCTGCCTTGAGTAGTGTTTGCATGGATGTCAGGTGAGTACAGGTGTATCTCTTTCTGTCTGGACTCTCAGTCTGACGACAGTGATCTAAATGCCCATTTTAGGACTGTCCCACCCTGCTGTTCCCCTTACTGCACACCTGCAGCAAGCATTGGCACCGGGAGTGTGGGACCTGACAATATTGTTCATGTTTTTTCAGCGTTTTTCTGGCCACTTGAGATCCGTGCATCGTCACAGTTTTTACGATAATCGTGTCTGGTGCTTTGAGAAGGCAGCTGCTGGTTTTCTGTATCGGGGCCTGCATTGAATTCGTAGGTCATTTTAAAGAGTCTTTTTTATGCTACCAGATCATTTAAATGTCTTTGCATGAGAGTCTAGAGTGCCCAGTGTATAAGTCTTGCATCTGTTCAATGTACGAGTCAAGTTTACTCTTAAGTAATCATTCTTTTGGATTCTATTATAAGTGAAACAGTTTCATTAATTTCATATAGAGATTGTTCATTGTTATATATAAAATACAACAACTCTTCTTTCTTGTAGTTTTCAACTTCATTGATTTTATTTACTAGCTTTACGAGCGTTTTACATGGATGCATTGAGATTTTTCTACAAATAGTACATCACTGATAAATATAAATACTTGTTTGTTTGTGTAATCAGATAATCCTTGGCTGAAACTTCCAGCATAACTTTTTTTTTTTTGGTGGTCCAGGGCTCAAATCCAGGCCTTTCTGCATTCCAGGCCAAGGCTCTATCACTGAGACATCTCACCGTTTCCAGTATAACACATGAGATGTTAATAATGACATCATTGTATTATCTGATCTCCAAGGGACACTTTTGTCTTTTATCATTAAGTGTGATGTTAGCTATGGGTTTTCATTAAGCTATTTTTCAGCTTAGAAAATTCCCTTTATTCTCTTTTATCCCTGGTTAGGTCATATCCCACCCCACCCCCACCCCCATACACCTATGAAAGTGTACTATATCTCAATGAATGCTTTTTCTGGCTACTGAGATTATCACATTTTGTTCTTAACATGGTATATTAATTGATTGATCTTGTGTTGAACCATCCTTGCATTCCAACATGACTATAGTGTGTTGCCGAATTTAATTTATGAATATTTTATTAAAATGTTCAAATCTATAATTATAAGATATTTGGGCCTATAATTTTCTTCTTTTATGATTTCTCTCTTTGGCATTGTAGCCAGGTAATACTGTCCTTACAGAATGAATTAGGAAGCTTTTCTCCTGTTTCTTCTTCTTTTTTTTTTTTTTTTTTTTCATTTTTGTGACAGGGTTTCTCTGTATAGTTTTGGTGCCTGTTCTGGAACTCACTCTGTAGTCCAGGCTGGCCTCGAACTCACAGAGATCTGCCTGCCTCTGCCTCTCGAGTGCTGAGATTAAAGGCATGCACCACCACTGCCTGGTCCTGCTTCTATTTCTTATTAAGCTTTTGAGAAGAGTAATAAAATCTTTAAGTTTGGTAGGGAACCAGGGATACAGGCCCTGGATGTGATACTCAGGATGGGGGTGGGGAGAGAAGAAAAAGCTGGCCACAGTGGCACTTGCCTGTAGTCCCAGCTACTCTGGAAGCTGAGGCATGATGGTTCCTTGAGCCCCAAAATTTAAGGTCAGCCTGGTCAACAAAGTGAGACCTCCCCATCTCAAAGTCTGGTAGACTTCACAAATGGGGGAGCCTGGGAACTGGGGTTTTCCTCATCCCTGGTTGGATGTTTTAGAGTTGTTGATGCAGTATTTTATTTCAGATCTTTTCAGGTATTCTGTTTCTTCTATTGTCAGTTTTCACTGTTTCTAAGAAGTTTTCCATTTTGTCTAGATTATCTGATTTATTGATATGTATTTGTTCATAGTATTTTTTATGGTCATTTCTATTTCTATAATGTGGTGGTTAAGTCTTGATTTTTTTTCTAAACTGATTTTAGTAATTTGAGAATGTTATCTGTTTTGTTTGATCACTAGTTAATATTTTCCATTTTTTTAAATCTTTGGACTGTGTCAATTTCTCTTTGGTTTCAGACTCTCCACTTTATCTTCGCCACACCCTTTACTATTTCCTTATTGCCTTTGATCTATTTAATTCTCTTTTCTTTTTAAGATTAAAATTTAGATTATTGCCAGATGTGGTAGGTCACACCTTTAATCCCAACACTCAGGAGGCAGAGGCAGGAGGACCTCTGTAAGTTCAAGGCTAGCCTGATCTACATAGTAAGTTCCAGGCCAGCCATGGCTATATAGTGAGATCCTGTCTCAAAAAGAACAACACCATAATTCTGGGTTATCCATTTGAAAGTTCTCTTCTTTCTAAATGTAGACATTTACAGCTATACATTTATTTCCTCCCCCCAACATAATATTTTTATCAATTATTTGAGAATTTCATACAATGTACTCCAAGGACACTCGCTTCCCATTCCTCCCAGGTCCACCCTCCCACCCTTGTGCCCCCCCCCCAAAGAAAAAAAATACACCAAGTCCAATTTGTGTTGCCCATATATTCATTGGAGCATGATCAAATTTCCAGTGGCCAGCCTCTTAAAGAGAATTGGGTCCCTCCCCACCCCAACCCCCGCCAGCATCTAAGCACATCTAAACATTTCTAAGCACCAATTTTACTGTATCCTACAAGTTTATATCTGTAGGGTGGGTCTATGGGCAGTCACCTCATGAGAGGATGCAACACATTCACAAACTCCATCTGTAAGTCAAGGAGCCTCTGCCACAGTTTTGAACAAATGCCCCTTCGTCCATCTCTCTCCCACTTGACTGTAGTGTGGCCTTGTGTTATTAAAGTCTGGGAATGCACTAATTTCTCCTCCCCTTCCTGAGGATAGTGGTGCCACATGCAGGACACTCGTGCCGTGGCCCTAGTTCCTGACTGGGAAAACAGAAGCAAGCGTTCTGTGTGGGTTTTCCCCGCAGCCACTGGGTAGATGGTACTCAGGCCATTCTTTGCAAGTGAGACCTCTGTCACTTTTGCCAGCAGGAACGTGGGCTGGTTCTTTCAAAGCTACTACTTAGCTGTGGAGTGAGGAGGAGTCTAGGGCAGGTTCAGTACCATGAAGTTCACTGTTCTTATTAAAATTGACTTATTTTTCTTGAACATCAGAAAGTCAGTGTTCTACCCCGTTCCTCGAGGCATTTATACCCACAGGCAGGTGCAAGAAACATTATAGAGATAGTGCCCTCTGCATGAGCCCTCCATGTTCCTCGCGCCTGCAATTCTTCTGTACCCTTGGGTCAGGCAAGGCGGCCGGGCTCCACAGCTTTTCCCCTCTGCCTTTGTTGAACCCTGCTTCTGCGGTCTAGTCCCCAATTTGGAATGGCGCTTTGGTCATCAAACCTCACTGGACACTGAGGCGGGCACTGACTCATTGTTGCATTGACTCCAACACTGCGAAGGAAAACATGGCTGGTGAAAACCAGGAACGAAATGCACCCGTTTTGCCTGCTCTTTCACCAGGAGGTGTCGGGTAATCTCAGAGAACGCAACATTTTCACTCACTTAAAAAAATAACCTCATGGGTATCTTTGGTTTGGAAAAAAATGGTTCCCTCTGTTCTACAGGAAGAGGCTGAAACAAAGCAGGACGATTTGGTGTGCTCAATAGGTGAGGAGGATTCTTGAGTTTCCCAGGAGATGGGGTCCTGAGGGGACCTGGTGGACTCAGTGGGGAGCTGTGGAGTGCTCTAGGGGAGAGAGGGGGCCTCCTGGGAGGTCAGGGCTCAAAGAGAAAGGATGATTAATGACAGGGATTGCCAGGGCAATTTTGAAACAAGGATGTCTCACATGAACTGTTGACGTGTTTACATCCAAACGTTTTATTAAAACAGTGCTGTGGACAGTAACCCTGTATTACTGGGAGCTTTGCGGAGGGTGGGGGGCAATTAGCACCAAAAAGAAAAAAAAAAGCAACAGCTAGGGTGAAGGGAGGGGAGGGAACTTGGCAGTGGTGCCGATGATACACACGGAAGGCAGAGCTCACCGGGGAGACCCAGAGCCACTGGGAGCCAGAAGTGAGGATCTTCCCACAGTATGTGTAGACTGAAGGGTTTGGTACTGAAAATCTGCCATTGTAAGAACTTTGAAAACACAAACAGTGAGCAAAAAGCTGTCCTACAGTCTTGGCTACAACCACTCAGTTTTGTGTAGCCTTTAAACATATTTTATCATGTATTATCATGTAAGACATTAACCATACATGATAATGGGCTTCATTTAGACATTTCCATGCATGTATATGGTGTGTTTTGATGGTATCCATCCCTCAACAGTCTGTCTTGTCCCCCTCCTATCCACTGATCTTCATCAAAGAGGTGATTAAAAAAAAAAAAAAAGAAAGAAAGCCCAACAATTTTTAAGGCAACTGTGAGCTGGGAGCTAAGATGGGTAGAAGACTAATCCAGTTTCTAGTATCAAGAGACGAGACAGCAAGGCTTTGGTACTCTAGAGATGGTGCAAGCTCCTTCACCTCATGGACTTTTCTAGAAGGTGACCCATCACCCCTACAGGACAACGTCGAGTATCTTTTCCCATGAAGAAAACAGTCAACGTCCCCTCAGCCTTGCCCTCATACTCACAGATTACTCGCGGAGGGTGTGTCCCTGTTTAGTGTGCCGCTGTGTGGGAGTTGTAAGGGGGTCCGTGCACTTGTTAAGGCCTCAAGAAAGTACAGAATGGTCTTGGGAAGTCACTCGATTTTCTCTGGGTGTCTAGAAGCCTGGGAAAACGTGGTGAACTGTCTAGACTTCTGGAGTGGTTGAGGGGCTGATTGTGTCATTCTGTGATGCTGTTTAAGACCGAGGCTCGCCGGGCGGTGGTGGCGCACGCCTTGAATCCCAGCACTCGGGAGGCAGAGGCAGGTGGATCTCTGTGAGTTTGAGGCCAGCCTGGGCTACCAAGTGAGTTCCAGGAAAGGCGCAAAGCTACACGGAGAAACCCTGTCTCGAAAAAAAACCAAAAAAAAAAAAAAAAAAGACCGAGGCTCATTCCATCCTGTCATCCTGTCTCTGTGCTGGTTTATCCTCCTCAGCTTGGCTCTTGTGTTGACAATATGGCTGCCACAGATCCAAGGCTTGCACCTCACCTTCTGGCATCTATATAAGAAGAGAGAGTGAGATTGTTTCCTCTCTCTTTTATATCTTGTTAGAGAAGACACCATTAGCAGACCTCCCCAGCTTATTGCCCACCAGATACTACTGGTGGTTAAGTCACATTTTCAGGCCCTAATTGCATAAAGTTGGATATACTATTTTTGTAAACTTCTTTAACTTGAAGTGATAAATACTTTTCCCGACTAGATATAATATTATGTTATTTGAAATAAGTGTGAAGTATTCCATTGCATGGGCAACCCATTTTTCCTTTCCTTTCTAAGAAAACCATTATTTTTTGTTTTTGTTTTTTGTTTTCTATCATAGAGTTTGACCTTGTGGAATAAAGTCAATTGCATGTTTGGGGATTGAACTCAGGACTCTGCAGATGTGAGGCAAGCTTCTACAATTGGGCTACAACCCTATTCCTTTTTATTTTATGTAGCCCAGGCTGGTAACCAAAGGACAGGAGGAAAGAAAGAGAGGAAAGGATACATTGCATTTATCTATATACATTGATTTTATTTCAACAGTTTCCTCCTAACTCTTCAGAAAGGAAAATAAGATACCACCAACTTTTAAAATGTCATAATTGATTATTTGAAGCTCAAGTCATCTGATTGTCATGTTTAATTATGCAAATGTCACTAATTTTAACCTTCCAAACTATTTATGAAAAGGAATTCCATACTTTTCTTTGGTTTTTAAAAATTCCTTTTCCTTCACAGTAGAAGGCTGCTTAAACTCATCAAAATCACTTTGATTTTACACCTACAGTTGGTATCCTAACATCTCCATTTTCGACACTTATAAATGCTTTAATAGATACATGGACAGTAATTTAGTTTGACTTAAATGTAATAATCAGGCTCATTTATCTAGGCTGACAAGATTTCATTTCCTAATGATCTTTTATTGTAAATTTATTTGATTTCCTCTAATATATTGTCTCATTTCTCATCGCCTTTTCTTTTGAAAAAATATGAATAATTTTGTATGGAATTATGAAGGCTTGGCTTAGAGCTGACAGTTCTGAGTAACAATGACTATCCCCACCCTTTTAAACAGATTAGATAGTTTGATAACAAAGTCCCAAGAAGAAAGGAGTGTTGAGTTTATCTAGAAGTTGTTCTAGGAGACCTGAAGAATTGTACCTCTAGGGGCTCTTGGTTTCTTTGGACGACCAGAAACTAAAGTAGTAAGATCAACCTGCCTCCAGTTCTGGGTTCTGTATTTTCAATGCCCTGCCCCACTTCAACATCTTCATACTCAGTAAATCCAGCTGGTCAATTGGTTATAAAACACAATCTTACAAATTGGTTAGTATTTTTAAAACATTTTAAAGAATTCATTTTAATGTGTATGGTATTTTACTTGCATGCATGCCTGTGTATAGTGTCCACGAAAACCAGAGAAGGCAGTGGATACCCTGGAACTGGAGCTACAGATAGGTATGAGCTGTCATGTGGGTGTTGGGAATGGAACTTGGGTCCTCTGGAAGAGCAGTGAGTGCTCTTAGCCCCTAAGCCATCCCAGCAGCCCCCCTGTGTTGGTTAGTTTTGACAGTCAACTTGATGCAACCTGGAATCACCTGGGAAGACAGTCTCAATGAGGAATGACTACCACAGGTTGGCTTGTGGGCATGTATGTGGGGCACTGTCTTGATTGTTCATTGACCCTTTCCACTGTGGGTGTCTCCACTCCCTAGGCAGGGTCCTGAACTATAGAAGAGTGAAGAAAGCTGTCTAAGCAGCAGTCAAGCAGAGATTCATGTGTATTCTCTTGGCTCTTGATGTGGATGTGATGTGAAAGCTGCTTGAGTTCCTCGTGTCCCTGAAACGGTGGACAGCAACCTGGAATTGTCCTTAAGTCCTCCTTTCTTGTCTTCTGCCGCTTTTTGTCGGGGTATTCATCACAGCAACAGACATGAAACGAGAGCACCTTCTTTTCTCCAGAACGGCTCCTTCTTTCCACGTTTTGATTTCCATCTATTTATTTCACAGTCCCCTCCGTCAAGCTGAAAACTTGCATGGCCTCGTCTGCCGGTGCGGTACCTCATCTGCTGGTGCAGTACTTCGTCTTGACTCTTCCACCTTCCCCTCGGTCCCCAGCGCTGCTCTCTCTCTTTCGGCATGCCTGTGGAGGTCAGAGGAGAACTTCCAGGGATCTGTTCTCTCCTTTCCCCTTTATATAGGTTCTGGGACCAAACTTGGGTCATCAGGCTTGTGTGGCAAGCCTAAACCACCGCACCAGCCCTGCTTTATATTTTTATGTTGAAGCATTTATATACAGGAAATGAACTTTGGGGATTTCTTTGGCTTTTTGAGACAGGGTTTCTCTGTGTACCTCTGGCTGTCCTGGAACTCACTCTGTAGATCAGGCTAGCCTCCAACTCAGAGATCCGCCTGCCTCTACCTCCCAAGTGCTGGGACTAAAGGCATGTGGTGTCACTGCCTAGGAATTCATTTTTGATATAAAATACATTGCAATATAGTATACCAGAAGACCACTTCAGGATTTGGAGCAAAGAGAGTAATCATGTGATATGTCCAGTGTTGTAGCATAATTCAAAGCTAGTAAGAGAATTTCATTTAATCTCATAGTTGTATGAGATATAAATGGTATGAATGAACTTATTTGGAGATGGCTTGGGAACTGTAGACTGGAGGTGGTCTTAAACCAGAGGCCTGGACTTTACAGTCCACAGGCCCACCTCTCATGGGGGAGAGGCCCTGCCTCTGTTCCTTCTCTTTTTATCTGCTTTGGGAGCTTTCTATATGTCAGGCTTTCTGTTACACACTTTACATTAGTTTGGAGCTTTAGAGAAATCTCTAAGAAAGTCGCCATTGTTATAGGGTGAAAAGATGACCTCCACTGTTACCCCCAAACCTTCTCATCAACCATGTCCTTAAGGGGTTGGGGTGATGGGACACTTTAGGTAGAAAAGGACAATAAATAGCGAAGGAGTGACCAGGAATGAGGCTCCTGATTGCCCACTGCCCATGGCTAGCCTCTTCTCTGGCTAGTATGAGTAGACTCATCCTTGAAGTCCTATCCCAGGAATCCCTGTGTATGCTAGACAGGCCTAAATTGGAGGTATTTCCAAAACTCTTATCTGGAGGGGTGGGAGGCAAGCTGTAGCCCGTGCCTTGCATGGTGGCACCACCTCCTAGCTACAAATTACTCATTTCAAACCCGGCATTAGGCGGGTGCCTGCTTGCCAAAGGAGCTCTCGGGTTTTTATTCCCTCTATGTATACGCTCTTTATGTCCATAAAGTCGGGTTTTGTTTTGTGACTGTAAATTGGAGCCAGGGGAGTTTCTTTCTTCTCTATGACTGCGACCACGGTGAGGCTTTCTCTACAACCTGGTACTTTGTGCCCTCGTGTGTGTGTGGGCAGAGAGCGGGGAGGAAAGGAGCTCTTGACAGAGCCGTTCACCTGGTCTGAACAAGAGCTTTCATTTTTCCCCCCTTGTCTTTAATCATTATGGGGTGTGAGCTGAAAGCAGGATTTGTAGAGGGGCTATTTTCCTTTAAACTCTGTTTGAGTTATAGAATGCCTGGCTTTTTAACACTTAGGTTATTGCTGAAACAATCCTGCAGACTTCTGGAATATGGTAGAATGTACTGGACGGCTTTCTGTTCTTTTTGAATGTACCTCTCCACGTTGGTTAAGAAGCCAACTAAGTATTTTCTTCACCAAACCGCGGTGGATTGGAAAGGACTTCCTTGCTCACATATTCATTTACACAGCACTTTTGAATAATATTTTTAAATCTATGTGTGTGCATATGTGTGTATGGTGCTTGTGTGTGTATGTGTGTGTCTACCATGCCATAGCAAGTAGAGTTCAGAGGGAGACTTCAGTTTTGTACCACCATGAGGGTCATAGGGACCAAACACTGTCTGATCGGTGCCTTTCCCCGCTGAGCCATCTCAACAGTCCATTTAATTTACATTTTTGGAGCTCCTGCTGTGTGCCTGAGCTTGGATATAAGGATCCAAAGACAAATGACCTTAGGCCCTTGCTCTCAAGGGACCCAAGGTTAAGATGGGAGGCAAAGTAGACAGAGACAACTACTTAAAAGGTGACCCTGGCTGCATCTTGATAGAAATGAGCCAACCTGATGAAGGTGGTGGTGATGTGATGTTGCTGTTTTATAGATTTAATTTTTTTGGTGTGTGTGTGTGTGTGTGTGTGTGTGTGTGTGTGTGAGAGAGAGAGAGAGAGAGAGAGAGAGAGAGAGAGAGAGAGAGAGAGAGAGAGAGAGAGAGAGAGAGAGAGAGAGACTGTGTGTGAGCATACAGTGCTGGTGAACACGCACATATGTATGCTCGCATATGCAGGCCAGAAGTCAACCTCAGGTGTCGTTTCTCAGATGAAGTCCACCTCCACCTTGTTTCTTGAGCCAGGGTCTCTCTCTGGCCTGCAGCTCACCCATTATGGCAGGCTAGTAAGGCTTAGGGATCCTTCTGTCTCCGCCTCCCCTGGTGTGGGATTACAATCACATATCACCACCCTTGGATGTTTTTGCCTGGGTGCTAGAGACCAGACTCAAGCCTTCATGTTCACAAGACAGGCACTTCACTGACTGAGCCATCTGGGCAGCAGTCCCTAGGAAACAGGTTTTAAAAGAAGTTTTGGGTTCCTGGTGATATTTGATAAAGGGGTTTCCTATATATCCTCTGTCCACTCCACAGCCTCCCCCACTGTCTTGGGGTTTCTACTGCTCTGACAAAACACCATGAGCAAAAAGCAAGTTGGGGAGGAAAGGGTTTATTTGGGTTCCACTTCCATAGCACTGTTCACTGAAGGAAGTCAGGACAGGAACTAAAAGAGGGAAGGAACCTGGGAGCAGGAGCGGATGCAGAGGCCATGGAGGGGTGCTGTTTACTGCCTTGCTTTCCCTACCTAACTCAGCCTGTTTTCTTACAGAACCCAGGACCCACCAGCCCGGGGATGACACCATCCACCATGGTTGGGCCCTTCCCCCGTTGATCACTAATTGAGAAAATGCCTTACAGCTGGATCTCATGAAGACATGTCCTCAATTGAGGCTCCTTCCTCTCTGATGACTCCAGCTTGTGTCAAGCTGACACAAACCCAGCCAGTACACCCATTATCCACATTCCACCTCAGAGTGATGGTATTTGTTACCATTAATGAATCTGCACAGGCACACCCTCATCACCTGGTGTCTAGTTTACCTTAGATTCCCTCTTGCTGTTGTACGTTCAGTGGCTTGGACCAGTCAGTGTTCAGTGTCACAAGTCCATCGTTGGAGTATCATGCAGAGTAGTTCCACCGCCCTGGAATCCTCTGTACCCACCAGGTCATCCTTCCTCCCCTGTAGCCTTTGGTAGCCCCTGTCTCTTCTCCAAAGCTCTGACCTGTCCAGCATGTCACGTAGCTGGAATGACAAGCCCCGGAGCCTTTTCTGACTGGCTTCTTTCACTTAACGATGCACTCAGGATCTTATCTTTTCATTATTTGGGAGCTCTTGTTTTGGAGGGTGGTGGTGATGAGACAGGGCCCCAATCATGATCAAACTCATGATCTTCTCGCCCCAGCCCTTCCAATGCTTAGACTGCAGATGTGTAGCCTTGTGTGTGTGTGTGTGTGTGTGTGTGTGTGTGTGTGTGAAGATACCAATCTCAGAGGGATACACAGTGTCCTGCAATAGATGAGTGGACACCAAACTACAGCAATATCACTAGAATGTGGGTCAGTGGGAGCTTGCTGCTAAGCTCGATGATGACCTGAGTTTGGTCCCTGGAACCCAAATGGTGGAAGGAGACAACTGACTCTGACTTCCACATGCATACTGTGGTACTCACCTGAGTGTGCGCACATGTACACGTGCACACACCCACCACAGTCAATAAATGTAAAACACACGAAGTTCTGCTGGGATGAATTAAAGTCATGAATGTTGCTCAGAAAGTCAGGGGGAGAAAACCCAGGCTGTGGGTTTGAGCGCTGTTTGCTCCTCGTGACTCAGAGAACTGTGTGGCTTGTGTTTTTGGAAGAGCTTCCCTGCATGTTTTGGAAGGAAGCCCAACATTGGAGGTGGTGGTAATGGCGGTGATGTGGCAAACTGTCCAATTTGTCTGAACACAGGGAGCCACCCTCAATTTCTAAATAAACTCAAAGTGAGTCATGCCAAGAACAGACTCCACAGCCTCATTACAGGAGAACAATTATCGCCCCTATTCAATGCTTGATGAACTCAGTGGGGTGTAGATACAACGATGCTGTCCGTGTGTCTGTGACCAGCCAGGGCAATATTTCACATAAAGGATCCAATGGCATCTCTTTCCCCCCTTGACAGATTTATTTGTTAAAGTAACACACACATGGTGCTGGGGAGATGGTTCAATGGATATAACATCTGCTGTGGAAGTGTGAGAGTTGGAGTTTGGGTCCCCAGAACCCACATGAGTGAGTACCCGGTGAGTGTGGTGGCCTGCCTGTGATCTCAATGCTCAGAAGGCGCCTCTCCAGAGAAAGCAGATGGGCTACATGAGCCCCGTCAGTGAGCTGTGGGGGAGCCCGACTCAGTGAAGAGAATGGAGATGAGTGAGAGCCAGGAAGGCTCTCAACATTAGCCTTGGGCCCCCTGCCCCTCCCACAGCAGCAGCAGCATACATGTGTGCCACCCACAAACTCCCGTGCAATGTACACATGCATACATGCAACACACACCATACACATATACATGTAAAAAGAAAGTCACACATTGGTGGACCTCATGAATTGTCTCTTGAATGTGCTAAAATTGTTGATATCTCTGGCAGGACTGGTGTCCCTGAGGATGTCATGGGTTTACAGACTGAAGAATATATATATATATATATATATATATATATATATATATATATATATATATTGAATAGATATATATATATCACTTATTTTAATTTTCTCTCCTCCTGTCTAATTCCTTACCTGATGCCTAACCTTTGTGGTTATGCAGATTGTAGCATGTCTATTTAAGGCTTAAAAGCTAATATCCATATAAAAGAAAACATGCAATATTTGTAGACTTTTTGGGTTACCTCATTCAGGATGATTTTTTCCCTAACTCTATCCATTCACCTGCAAATATATGTATGTGTACACACACACACACACACACACACACACACACACACACACACACACACACACATATTGGTTTTTTGAGACTTGGTTTCTCTGTGTAGCCCTGGCTGTCCTGAAACTCGCTCTGTAGACCAGGCTGGCCTTGAACTCACAGAGATCCACCTGCCTCTGCTTCCCAAGTGCTGGGATTAAAGGTGTGCACCCACACTTCCCAGCATTTCATAATTTTTTAAAAGAGGAATAATATTTCACTGTGTAAATGTACCACATTTTCACTATCCATTCATTTCCCTAATTGGTTGATGGACATCTAGGCTGTTTCCAATTTCTGGCTATTACGAATAGAGCAGCAATGAACATGAGTGAACTGTAGTAGGATGTAGAGACCTTTGGGTAGATGCCCAAGAGTGGTATAGCTGGATCTTGAGGTAGAGCTAGTCCAAGGAACTGTCACATTGATTTCCATAGTGGCTGTACCAGTTTGCACTCCCACCATGGATGAGTGTTCCCCTTACCCCATATCTTCACCTGTATGAGCTGTCATTTGTTTTATTGATCTTGGCCATTCTGATTGGTATAAGCTGAAATCTCCAAGTAGTTTCGATTTGCAGTTTGCAAAAGCATGTTGAAAGTGTAAGTTCTAGGAGGTAGGTGTTGTTAATCTGTGTTCAGCCTCACTCTTTTTCAGGCTCAACAGCTCAATGTGGGAATCTCTTTTACAATATTGAACTATTGAGAAATCTTACCACAACAATGTCCACTCTTTGGGGAAAAAACACTCACATATCTAGGGAGGGATCCTAAATTACATAATCCTGCAGAAGTGAAAGGCTTGGTTATTGTAGAGTTCCTTACAGTAGAGAGAAAGCTACGTTCAGCTTGTTAGCAAACAAAATAGAAATAAATATTTAACATTAGACTACTGCTTGATAGCTAAATGTCCGAGAAAACAATGCTGGTGATTCATGTGCTAATCATGGAGGTTGACAGAGAAAGATGGGAAGATCCACAAGGCAGAGCATGTGAAAAAGCGGCTGTAAACTGATCTGTGTACACAGCTATGGGAAATGAGCTCACCTGTGGAAACCAGCAGTGACGTCAGAATTTGAGGCAAGGGCTAGGAAAATAGAATTCATTCATTTGCTGAAACCCTCCTTCATATTGATATGCTATTTTGTCAGTTACTTTTTTATTAAATATTTTATTTGATCTTCATACATGCATATAATCCATTTGGATCTAATTCACTCCCATTCTTTCCCCTTCAATTCCTCATTTTTCTCTCTCAACTTCCTCTTGTTTTTTTTTTTGAGACAGGGTCTCACTATGTAGCCCCTTCTCTCTCTCTTTTTAAGTCCATTTAGTGTTTCATATATGTGTGTGACTGTGGGACCATTTATTACAGTGGTTCTCAACCTTCCTAATGCTGTGACCCTTTTATACAGTTCCTCATGTTGTGGTGACTCCCAACCATAAGATTATTTTCATTGCTATTTCATAATGTAATTCTGCTACTGTCATGAATCTTAATGTAAATATCTGCTATGCAGGATATCTGATATGCGACCCCTGTAAAAAGGTCATTCGACTCCCCAAAGGGTTCGGGACTCACAGGTTGAGAACCACTGTGTTAGAACACAGGTAGCATCTCAGGGCCCATATCCCTGAAAAAAAAAAAAAAAAAAAAAACTCATTCTTCATCTTCCAGTAGCCGTTAACTGCCCAGTGGCTTCTCATATAGGGGTGGGACTTCATGAGCCCCCCCACCAGCCATGCTGGGATTTTGACTGGCTTGATGCTGTGCAAGTCTTATGCATTCAGTCACAACCACTGTGAGTTCATGTGTGCAAAGGTGCTGCCATTTCTGACAAATACTGTTTTGCTAAAGACATCCACTCTGTCTGGCTCTTGCAATCTTTTGGCCCCCTCTTCCAACATGACTCCTGACCCCCGCGATGGTGATGGTGGTGATGTAGACGTCCGATTTAGAGCTGAGCATCCCAGTCTCTTATTTTCTGTGTGTTGACCAGTTGTTGGCCTCTGTATTAATTACTATCCACTTCAAAAAGAAGCTTCCCTGATAAGTTCTTATCTTTATACCTATAGATTAGTGCATTGAGATTCCCCAAGTTCTTATCTTTATACCTATAGATTAGTGCATTGAGAGATGCACTAATCTATAGGTATAAAGATAAGAACTTGGGGGCAGTTTATTACTAGGTCCATCTAGCAGAATAATAGTATCTGGTTCTTCCCCAGGACTTATGACCTAGCTGGCCATGAGTTGAATTACTTTTAAATTAAGGTCTCATAGCATTCTTTTATGAAGAATGCCCATAAAATTATGTGGGTTTTGTGTGTGTGTGTGTGTGTGTGTGTGTGTGTGTGTGTGTCAAACTTTAAAATAAATTCCTTTTTAAATGTGAATTCTAAAATTGCTCTGAGATCATGAAGGTGAACAGGAAAGAAAGGGAAACATTTTCCTTAGTGCTATCAAAGGCATTGTCAGGGGCTGGGGAGGTAGCTCTGTGCTTGCTGTGCAAGCGTGAGGACATGAGTTCAAATCCACAGCCCCCATGTAAAAAGGCCACACTCAAAGACTCGAGCATTATGGGAAGAGGAGAAAGGAGAAGCTGCGGCAGAGCGTGCTGGATCTCAGTCTGGCTCCATGTTCCATGAGAGACCCTGTCTCCAGGGAGTAAGTGATAGAGCAAGACTTGGATGTCGTCTTCTGGCTCCACGCATGTGCGCAGGCATCCACACCCACGCTCCAGGTGCATATACACCACACACACACACACCGTTTGTGCATGTGTACACACAAACACCATGACGTTCAAAGCATAGTTCTCGGATGTCCTCAGCTTGTGGTTGAAAGTTAATACTTGCCCTCTAGTGGCTTAAAACTGTTAACAGTCAACCTTTGGTGCTTCTCCTGAAGCCTCTGTTATTGGAGATCATGGTACCATTAAATAAAAGCACATGTGGGGAGTGTAGAAAGCATCATCAGCGATCAACCCCTTCTGTCCTAAATTGGCCCTTGGCATTTCCCCCATGTTTCCAAGGCAGGGCCAAAAAGACGTTGAAGGCCTGGGCTGTGAAATACAAATAATTGGATTTCATAATCTGTTCTGTCAACCGCTGGTGAGGTGTGACCCTGAGCACCTGTTACCCTAGCTTACCTGGCAGCTCTCTGGGACCACACTAAATAGTACTACCTCACTGAGTTCTTCAGAGGCAAAATGCTCATGGCAGTTGGTGGTAGTGCAACATGTTACCGTTGTCTCTCTTTTTCTAGTACCAACCCTGGAGTAATAGTACTCTGGGTGCCGGGGTGAACAAAGAAATAAGCTGTTGGGATGGTTGGTTTTAATTGTCAGCTTGGCACACTATAGAATCCCTAGAGAAAAGAGCCTTAATAAATGACTGTCTGCATTGGCTTGGTCTGTGGGCTTGTCTGTAGGGATTGCCTTGATTGTTTTAATGGATGTAAGAAGACCCAGCTTGACAGTGAGTGGTGCCATTCCCTGACTGGAAGGGATGGTCTGTATAAAAGTAGAGGAAGCCAGCTGAGCTCTACACATGAACGTATTCATTCCTCTCTGCTCTACTGTGGATGTGAGGCGGCCGGCCATCCCTCTCAGACTCCCGCAGCTGTGACTTCCTGGTGGTGACAGACTGTGACTAGGAAATGAACCCTTCCTCCCCAAGCTGCTGTTTGCCAGGATGTTTTATTACAGCAGCAAAGAGGAAACCAGGGCAGACAGATGTCCACAGGCTCTTCGAGGCTTTCCGACTACCTAAGGAGGTCTGTGTGCATGGCGGAGATAATGAAAAGCTCACGTCTTGTGAGTGTTAAATCTCCGATCAAATAGGGCTTTACTGCTTCGTAGATGGTGGGTTTCATGGTTGTGTCTGTGTTTTCCATACAGTTCTCATGATGGACAACAGCCTACCACGTGGCACCTTAGTTGACAGCATCTTTCATTTTTGTGGTATGCAGAATACCTGTCCTGAATGGGGAGTGTTCCAGACTCAGCAAAATAAGGCTATCAGTCATAGGTTATGCCACCAATGACAGCTACAAAACTCAAGTAAATAAAAGCTTGTATTTACCGAGATCCAGTAAAAGGTAGTCTATATTATAAGCATTTTTAATAACAATCTTTAGAAGTTCAATGAATGTGGGGCATGGAAAACTCCTGGAGAAACCATACATGAACTTTAAGACATGGCTGCAAGGATTCCCAAGGTCAGACTTGAGCTGGATTGAGATACAAGGAAGGTGGACTCGGGTATTAGAAAGAGACATATGGGGCAGTCCTGGAAGAGAGGGGCTGACCTGTGGTTTTGGCCTGGAGAAACTTAGCCTTTGGCGGTTGCCACACTCTGACGACACCACCAACCTCTGTGTATGGGTGTTTTATCTGCATGCATGTCTGTGCATCACATGTGTGCCTGGTACCTGAAGAGGCCTAAAGTAGAATGTCAGATGTCAGATGTAACATGAATTGCTAAACGGTCTTTTTTATTTTTTTTTTGGTTTTTTTTTTCGAGACAGGGTTTCTCTGTGTAGCTTTGCGCCTTTCCTGGGACTCACTTGGTAGCCCAGGCTGGCCTCGAACTCGCAGAGATCCGCCTGGCTCTGCCTCCCGAGTGCTGGGATTAAAGGCATGCGCCACCAACGCCCGGCTACGGTCTTTTTTAATAATAAAAAAAAAAAAAAAAAAAAAAAAGAACCTGGAGCCAGATATTGATTGGGGTGAATGCTGAAAGATCAGAGAAACAGAACAAGCCACAGCCAATCTCACCTTGCTAACTCCTCAGCTATTTCCATGAATCCTTAGACTGAAAGCCTCTGAGTCCTTACCCCTGAGGGTCTCAGTTGAACTGCTTAAAAGCCTCTAGTTCCTGGTCCTCACGCCTTATATACCTTTCTGTGTCCTGCCATATTACTTCCTGGAATTAAAGGTGTGTGTCTTTCCCAAGCAAAGACATGAGATCTCAAGTCCTGGGATTAAAGGTATGTGCCACCATTTCTGGCTCTCTTTCCAGTGTGGCCTTGAACTCACAGAGATCCAGACAGATCTCTGCCTCCCAAGTGATAGGATTAAAGGCATGTGTGTGCCACCATTGTCTGGCCTGTATGTCTAATCTAGTGGCTGTTCTGTTCTCTGACCCCCAGATAAGTTTATTAGAGTACACAATATATCAATCACATTTCCCCCCTTTTTTCCTAAAATGAAAAAGTTATAACTAATATAAGAAAAGCTATATACAATAAGTACAATAAGTATATACAAGGTATACAGTCAAGAATTACATTAACAATGTCCAGTCCATTAACATTTGACAAATTCAGACAAAAAAAAAACTTCATTATTTATCCTGTTTTGGTGAGCCCAATACAAAATTTGTATACAATATACAAAAATCCAATCCAATGTGAAATATTTAAAACAAGTAGTTCCTTTTCAAAGTAGATTCAATAATCTACCTTTTTATCTTATCAGTCAGATCCCTTGGAACTGGAGTTATGGGTGGGTGGGGGTGCTAGGAATCAAACCTGGGTCCTCTAGAACAGCAGCTAGTGCCCTTAGCCTCTGGGCCACCTCTCCGACTGCTCCTCATTCGAGTGCTTCTTTCACTCCAGTACACTTGTATTATGAGTTTTCTCCTTTGCCTACTCCTTCCTTCTCTCTTTCCTCTGCTCCATCTCTCCTCTTCCTCACCCCCTCCTCCATCCTCTTCCCAAGAGCCTGTCAGTCAATTGCTCTAATACTGAGTTGTTGGCAGATCTTTCTGTCTTGCCTGCCAGCTCCCAAATAACCACATGGAGACTTCTCATGAAAGCTTGGCCAATAGCTTAGGCTTGTTCCTTATCACTTAAATTAACCCTTTTTTTTTTTTTTTTTTACTGATCTATGTTCTACTATGTGGCTTTTTACCTCTATCCCATTTTCTGTGCCTGATTTGTTCCATGTCTGTCTGGCCTCCACCCTTCTTCCCAGCATTCTCTCTGCCCCCACCCCCAAATCCTACCTGGCCATTTGCCATTCAGCTTTTTATTAAACCAATCTGAGTGACACATATTCAGAGTGTACAAAAAGATTATTCCACAACACGGAATTATACCTTCTAATCTTTTCTTTTCTTCTTTTGGGGTTGAGGATATAGCTCAGCTGATAGATTGCTTGCTTATTGTCGAGAAAGCCCTGGGTTTGATTCCCCAGCACTGCATAAACCAGGCAGGTGGGCTCAAGTTTATCATCCTAATGCTTGGATGGTGGAAAACAGGAGAATCAGAAGTTCATTGCTATAGAGGGAGTTTCAGGCCAGCCTGGACTACCTGCGACACTTTTTAGACAACAAAACAAAACGGAACAGAAAACAACTGAGCATCCTGTTACTTGGATTGTTTCGGTCAAGACCTTGTGAGTTCCGTGGCCCACGTAGGAGTGACTTCAAGCCTTTTTGGGTTGATTGATGGAATTCTAAGCCTTACCAGTAGATTTGCCCAATTTTACCTGCTCTGCTGTACAGTGCGTGTGCCTCCATTTTGGAGTCGGGACATTTCCATTCTGCAGTGACAGCAGTATGTTGTCTGCGCCCTTGTCTACACAGTGCGCATTGTAGGAGTGTTTGACACACAACCTTTCACACTTGTCCCCGGGTTCATTAGCCATGTGTTCAGAAAGCCAAGTAAGAAAAGACTGCAATGGCGGAGGGATGGAGAGCTGCGAGGGGGGAGCAAGCTTCCGGCTGCTCCACCAATATCACTGGCAGGTGACTGACAGACCTGTGTGCGAAACTGTGACCTAACGGGCTTCAGTCACTATCCCCCCAGATTCTGGTGATTTCAGTTACAGAGAGAGAGAGAGAGAGAGAGAGAGAGAGAGAGAGAGAGAGAGAGAGAGACTCATTTTGCCAGTTCACACTTAGCTAATATATCCATTCTACTTGCATCATTACCCCAACCAGGAGACTCTTCTTGGATAACGACTGACAAGCAGATATTCCACACAATGCATGGGATTTGCAAATGGGTGTGGCAGGAGCTGTCTTTACCATGGATATTGAGTCCGTTGAGGGCTTTTGGCGTACACTGTGAACAGGTGCCTAAAAAAAAAAAAGGCTTATTTTTTTTCTAATCTCCATATGTAATTTCGACTAATAAATATTTCTTCACCTTCACATCTACATGGAAAAATCACCTCCTACACAAGCCCCACCTTCCAGCCAGGTCCAAACCCCTCACTCCCAACGTTATCATTAGACCCAGGATTCCAGCTGCCTTGGGTTATGAAGGCTTCATGCAAATATGAACGAAAAGGGAGTGAAAGGTGAAATGCTGCCGCTTTCCCCTTCCCATTTTCCCCGAGTGAAATAACAGTTTATTCTGCAGGCTTTCAAATCGCTCCCACAAAATTGGCAATCCAATACAATCGACACATTCATGCTAATCCACCCAGAAGTAAATAAATACACCGCGGTAAAACTGCGACATTCGCAAAGTCCATAACTCCCCAATTACTGAAGGATTAACTAGGGATATAATGAGGGAGGGCTAAGTGTAATTCAGTGCGGAGAGAAGCAGGCTTGCCGTTCTGTGTCTAAGCCGCCGATGGAAACTTTCTGCACATTTGAGAACTTGGAAGTATGGCTAACTTCCACGTTTGCTTTAAATAAAAAGATTGTACCATATTTTCTTGAGTTCAGTCTAAGAATGGACAGAATGTCCCCAAGAGGTGCTAGCTTGAGGGCCTTTCTGGACTAAGCCAGTGCTCTGGCATGCTTGAAGAACCCTTGTGGGAGTGTCTGTTGTGAATCCACACTGCATGGAGTTTGAGCTTTGTTGGCTGTTCATGGAAAGCAAAAGGGAGTTAGCTGTCTGGCTGTATATGCATGCCGGTACGAGAATCAGAAAACCTGGATTTGGGTCCCAGCTATTATTATTACCCTGGTAGTAATAATATCACCAGGAACAGCCAATTTGTTTGGTAGTATACATATTCCTGAAGTTTTTAATATGCATTTTAGCCGTACAGTGATCCTGGGAGGCAGGGAAGGAACTTATCAAGGACTCTTGTGTTTCACAGATGAGGAAACCCAGGCTCAGAAAGGTGTTAATTGCCTGTCAGCTTGTGGCAGCCTCTTCTACCATACAGCTAACAAGCCCAGGTCTAGGTCCAGAGGAAGCAGGTGCTTCACCTTGTACACAGCAAGGCTGATCTGAAAAGGCCATAATTAGTCTAGAATTTCCAGCCCATTGCCTAGGTCATTGGACCATGATGTCTCTGAGCACCCAAGCTGGCCCGGGAGGTGAACCACCTCCCATTTCATCCCTTCGGCCAGGAAACCACTTCTGTACTCTGATTGGAGCCCAGCAACCGTGATTGCTGTACAGGTAGTCAGGAGAGGAAATGAAATGCTAATCATGTGCTTGGCTGTTCCAGAAGGATCTCCCATCCTATAAATGGACATCTTGCAGAGACCGCTTAGTGGTTATGGTCAGTAAAGACCTGCCACCACTTTAATCTCTGAGCCCAGTCCACCCACAGGCCTCAAGAAAATGCCTGATAGATCAGACAGCGTCACGTATTTCAGCTCCTTGTCCATTGGGAGGGGAAAAAACCTTCCGGAAGCGTGGGAACCCTGGAAGAAGACTCTCTCTGTTCCTGGATCACACACAGGCAGTCTAGAGTCAAGGCTTTGCTTTAAGTGAGCTTGGGACCACCAGACCCCATAGAGGGGGATGCAGGAACATTTTTTTCTCATTCAATAGACACTTAAACATAACGGAGTGGATTTAACTGGGAATATACTCAGTGCAGGAACAAGTAAAAATATCTAAAGAGCTCTCTGCAAAGCTCTATGTGTTGAATCTTCTCATTAGAAAAAGGCGAAATTTAAGTTTGACTTTAATAAGAATAGAAATGTAGTTTTTGAAGACAAAGAGACACAAGTGAAAGCATTACAGAAAATGAGTGTAGTCATGCCACACTCATTAAAGGCACCATTTGTAAATCTCTATCCAGCTGACTTAAGAGCATAAAGTTCATTTTTCTTTTTGAAATTTGGTTTGTTTACAAAGCAGTACTATTTTGTGAGTTCTTGATTATTGAGATCTAAAAGTTAAACAAATAAACAAACAAACAAAAACTTCCAGGAAGATGTGAGCCAGAGCTCCTTCCAGAAAATTCTTCAGAAATGTGTCCTCCTCTTTATAAGTATAATTTATTCTTTTCCTGTAGTTACTAATTAACTGTAACAAGGTTATGAGAAGAAAAGCTCAGCAAAGCAAGGCAAAAACCCCATCTCTCTAAACGAAAACGGCAAAGCAAAACAACGAAGACCTCTCAAACCTGCAAAGTTTGACATAAATTCTTCTGTCCCAAATTTAGACTCCTTCCCCGACCACCTCAGATGATTGTTCCTCTTCCTTCATGTCAGATGTATTTCCCTTCATTTAATTATTATTTATCTAACGACTTAGGAGTTTCTATGGCGTTTTTCCACCTAATAAATCAGTTTCTTTTTGGCTCCACGAACCCATGTTTGTGTTTTCCTTAGTTGCCTTCGGGGAGCTGTCTGTTTTCCCTGTGGTCTGAAGGCTCAAACCCAGGCCCCCCCACCAAGCTAGGCAAGTGAGCTACACCCAGCCCCTCCCTTGCTGGCTTTGAGCCTCTGGTTTTCCATGAGAAGTACTCCACACATGAACTCAGGCTTCAGTTTCTTGGAAGATTTACACTTTCCACTCAAAAGAATGCTTTGGAGTTTCTTTCTGAGGTGGTGGGAGGAAGAAAGAAGGGAAACCGGAAGTCCACCGTCGCGCTCCTGCAACGAATGCTATCTAGTCCTCGACTTGTCTGTGGGGTAGATAAACACTTCTCAAGAGTTAAGAAGATGGCGAGAAGGGCCAGCAGCTTGGTGATCTGAGTTTGAGTCCTGGGACCCACATGGTGGGTGGAACCAGTTCTTGCAAACTGTCCTCTGAGTGTCGTGGCACACACCCCACCCCCTTCACATCATTAGACGTATAGGAGAGAATAAAATCGACACTGACATTTACTAGATTAGCAAAACCTTTCTGTCACTCCTGGGCATACTTTCCTTCAGTCCTGAGTGAACATTTGCTGAACCCCGATGAGGTGTCAGGCCTAGAGCTTTGACTGAACTTGAAAATGAATAAGATAATCTTTGCTCATATCTAGCTCCCAGGTAAGAGAAGCACCTCAAAGATTATCCATGCTCAAAGCAAGAACAGCGATAATGAAAATAAGGATGCTTTCAGTAAGAATGTTTGTTTGTTTATTAGTCACTTATTTTTAGCCAGGGGGGGGGGGAGTTCTCTGTGTAGCCCTGGCTGTCCTGAAACTTGCTGTGTAGACTGCCTGCCTCTGCCCCCTAAGTGCTGGGATTAGAGGCATACACCACACCACTTGGAAAGTAAGAATGATTGATGCTTGATGGATTCTCTCATTTGATCCCCACAAGTATCTCAGCAGGCATTTTATAGGATAGGAACTGAGGCATAAAGAGAAGAATGTGTTCAAGTTCACAAAATGAGGAAGTGGTAGAAACAGGAATCTAATCCAGGTCTACTTGAAACCAAGAGCCTATGCCTTTTATTTTATTTACTTATTTGAGTGAGTGTGTGTGTGTGTGTGTGTGTGTGTGTGTGTGTGTGTGAGAGAGAGAGAGAGAGAGAGAGAGAGAGAGAGAGAGAGAGAGAGAGAGAGAGAGAGAGAGTTGTATATACATGTTTGGGTGCCTATGCACATATGTGCACAAGGATGTGGAAGCCAGAGGTTGATATCAGGTGTCATCCTCCATCACTTTTCATCTTAAGTTTTGTGACAGAGTCTCCTGCTAAACCTTCACTGATTGGCTAGATTGGCTGGCCAGCAAGCTCCAGGCCCTGGATTCTGCTTCCCCCAGCCAACCCTCTTCTCCAGTGCAGGGGTTACAGGTGTGTGCTGCTGGATGTGTCCTTTACTAGAGCACGGAGGGTTTGAACACAGGTCTTCCTGCTTCTGCAGCAGGCGGTTTACCCACTCAGCCATCCCCCCAGTCCCCAAGAGCCTAAGGTGTTGTTTTCAGATTATTTTTCTACGTATGGGTGTTTTGTCTGCAAATACGTTTGTGCACCACATGTGTGTCTAATGCTCAAGGAAGCCAGAAGAGGGCATTGGCTCCCCTGAAGTCTGAGTGATGAATGATTGTGCGCCGCCATGCCTGTGCTGAGAACTGAGCCTGGGTCCTCTGCCAGAACAGCATGCATTCTTAGTCATTGAGTCCTCTCTCTACCTGCAAAGCCATTTTAACCACTAACTCCCCCCAGCCCTTTGCCCTGGTCATCTGTGGTCTTTGGTAAGGATGTAGATTCCTCGCCAGCATCTGATCCATCTGATCTGGAATCTGATCCTCTGCAGATCGGGCCCAGGGATCTTGCTTGGCCACCTTTCCCCGGTGATTTCTATTTCTCCAAAAGGACTAGTGTGCTGTCCTAGGCATTTTGAAGAGACTTTGTCCGTATTGTCCCAAATTTCACCTATCTCTCCTGCCTAAAAGGATCCCACGACTCCCAAAGCAAAGAGGGAAGATTCCAGGGGACGTGGAGGAGGAAGCGGGAGGGATCCCACTGTAGCAGGATGTCAAGTGGTACCGCAAACATTTTGGCTTTTCCAGGTTTTTTTTTTTTCCTTGTAAGAAAGCTGTTGGCAGCCTTTCAAATAGCAAAGTGTGGCAACATGGAAACTCATATGCTATAATAAGTAGAAAGAGGCGGGGTGGGTGGGGGGAGGCAGAACACAGAATTGCGAGGCTGCTGCTATTCAACAGTGTAATAGCACGTCTGCATGTGAGCTGGGAACATCTACACAAAACGCGAACACGACGGGCTGCCCTAGTGGATTACAGGCAACTGAAAAAACAAACAAACAAATCGCCTTAAGACAGCAATTTTCACTATTAATGCTGGAATGTTTATGCAATGAAAACTTTAAAAGCCACCAAATGGTTCACAGGGAGAAAGGAACAGCCCACTGTTCTCTCGCCTTAGGAGGTTGACATGTCTTGTTGAGCAGCTGCTTTTTGCCATGGAAATCAATACAGCACACTCACAGGGGTCTGCTCTCCTCACCCTCCTTACAGAGGCCTCCGGAGCTAGATGTGTGGGCACAAACAGGGCTGCAGGGAACGGTGGCGGCCATGAGATGGGCAGCTCTTGACTTCTGAGTCACTGTCCAAAGCAGGGCTGGTGCCACAAAGCCCTGAAAGGAGATGAAATGCGGGGACAGAGACAGAGTCAGGGAAGTCATTAAGACCTCATGTATTTAATATTTCCATAAACATGGTTCGCTGCATAGTCTACCCTGTTTGAGAGGTTGTACAAAATGTCCGTCAGGAAGAAAACTGGGATTCCTGGTCCAATAATGCACTGCAGTCAAAATATACAGCAACAACGATAACAATAGCCAGGGGGTGCACAGTATCCAGAGCAGGCATCTCTCATACATTATCTCATTGATTTGTCTTTCCTGATAACACCCAAAGTACAGATTTACCCTCCTCTTCCCCAGGTGTGGAAATGGTCCCCGAGAACCGAAGTAACTCATCTCAGGTCATATTAGGATGACATGGAATGGCATCGTGGTATCAACTTCCCTCCCTCTGATATACAAGAAGGGTGGTCACAACCCGCTAAGGGTGCTGCTGGAAGATGCCAATTTCTTAGAGAAGGAGCTCCAAAGTGGAGGGATGGGGTCGAAGAAGGCCAGGCTGACGTGTAGAGAAGTGGAAAGGGAGAGCCAGTCTGTTGAGGTCAAGGATGGAGTCAGTGTTGGAAGGTTCTGGAAAAGAAGACAATGGACTCAACTGGAGGCTAACATGTTTGTTTCGAAGGCATGTTCTGAACAGGAGATTCAACTTTCTAGATTCTTGTAGGAAAAAAAATCGAAGGCACTGAAGCCTCAGTGTAAGTGTTGAGAAGGGGGTTCATCTCTGACTAGTGTAGACGCTGTATAGTCAGTCATTCATTCCCATACTCCTCTACTCTTGCAAGGGGATTGCTTCCCTTGGGTCTTGGTGGTGCTCGCACATGCCTGAGACACTCTCCTAGGAAGAGTTTAAAAGACATCAAGTATAAGGACCTCTTCTCTCTGTGGAGTCTAGAGAACACATAAAAATGTAATCAGTGAAGAGGTGACCATAGCCGAACACCCATAATCCACAAACACATAGTTCCAGGTATGGTCGAGGACAAACTCTAATGTAGAAAAAAAAATGTAGCTAGAAGCATAGAGGACTCCTATGTTTTAAAAATTTATTTTTTTGTGTGTCCATGCCTGTATGTATACAATTCACATGTATGTGGGTGCATGTGGGCATGCGTGCATGTTGGATTCAAGTTGATTCAGACGCCTTCTTCCATTGTTCACAATTTGTATTGAGGCAAGTTCTCTCACTGAAGCCTGAGCCTGGTGATTCCAGCTAGCCTAGCTAGCAGGCTAGCTCAGGGGAATCCCATGCCTTTGTGTACCTATGCTGGGGTTACAGGCAGCTGCCATATCTGGGCAGCTTTTATGTGGGTTCTAGAGATCTGAACTCCAGTCCTCATAATTGTATGGCAAACGCTTTATCCACTGCACCGTCTCCACAACTGACACTTGGATCTCTTGACTGTAGAGTTATGATCGTGCCATGAAACATGTGACATGACAGGGGAGAATGGACAAACATCACGAGTGCCCACAGAAGGGGCAGCAAACTGGGGTATGTTTTCCAGTTAGGACTGTAAGGGTCTCAGAACTGTGTTATGGGATAGTCTTTTTGTACACTGTGAAGATGTGTTGCTCTCATTGGTTTAATAAAGAGCTGATGGCCGATAGCAAGGCAGGAAAAGGTTAGGTGGGACGTTCAGACAGGGAAAAAGAGAGGAGGATGAAGGAGGTGGGGTTGAAGAAGGGTGGAGTCACTAGCCAGATGCAGAGGAAGCAGGACTTGTAGAAGATGAGGTCACAAGCTATGAGCCACGCGTGGCAGCACATAGATGAATAAATATGGGTTAACTTGAGTTGTAAGAGCTAGTTAGTAACAAGCCTAAGCTATCAGCTAAGCATATATAATTAATAATAAGTCTCTGTGTCATTTATTGGGGAGCTGGCGGTCCCTATGAAAATCTCACCTACAAAATTGGGGATGGGGGGGCAACTGAGATGAGATGGAATGGATGGAGTGCTTTTTGATTAAGAGATTTACTAGTAGAGTTCTCTTTTTTTTGAAGACAAGGTCTCACTACTAAACGCTGGCTGGCTTGGAACGCTCTGCCTCCCAAGTGCTAGGATTAAAGGCATGCACCACCATCCGGAATCAACAGAGCTCTTCATGTCACAAAAATGGCAGCACAGCAGAAGCTCTCAGCAGAATTCAGGTCCACAAAGATAAGCAGGGATCCCCTCTTGAAGACTTCAGAGAGAGAGAGAGACTGGGAGGGTCTCATTCCGTGTAATTGTTGAGTTCCTAGTACACGGTAGTTGGATTGTCTCCAAATCTTAGGTGGCAGGGAAGGGTTCAGCCCTTTGTGTAATACATGTCCATCACATGGGATGTGACACTCACAGGGTGAACTTCCTGTGGGGAAGAGGGAGTTTATAGACTCACAAGCAGACCCTCGATGGGTGTCTGTCACCCCTCCCCCCAAGGAGTGGAAATTCCAGAGTCAGCTGGGAGGGTGGAGAAAGAGGCTGCAAGCCAGTGAGTGGCCCGAGTTAGCCCAAACCTAGCAGGGACCAAGAGAAAAGTGGGTTCCGAACTCTTCTGTGAATTTCAAGTTCTATGCTGTACAGGAGAAAGGAGAAGAAAAGGTGGAGATGTGAGGGCGATGATGAATGTGCTGAAGGTGGAGACTTTGAGGATGCTGATGGTGTCGGGGAGATAATGAGTCTGACCACTAACTGCTCTTTTCATTTATTCATAAAAGGTCGGAAAACTGATGGCATCCGAAGGGCATTCGGCGATGCACACCCGTTTTTCATTTCTTATAAATCTTTTCTTGTGTTAATAAACTTTGGCTAGAAGAATTCCTTGGGGGCAAGGGAGTACATATCCCAGAAAGAAATATTGAAAAATTAGAGAAACATTCTTATTGCTAATGACTTGGTCAACTGAGATGGGGCATTAGATCTCATTTCTGTTCTGTTATTAGGCAGAGCGTGTTTTATTCCTTGGTGTCGAAAATATGAGCTTTTGATATTGCTGCTGAGTGTAATTGACTCTTCCGAGCCCTGATTGAACTCAGTGATTCATCATTTTTCAAATTAGTAAGGACAGCATGAGGGTAATCTGGAGTGATCATCAGTGAAAACTTCCCAACGCCTTCCACAACAATGGAGTAAGCCACCATCCCCAGTGTCTCTCAGCCCTGTGGCCATTTAGGTTGAAGATGCCAATTGGAACCCCTTTGTTTATTCATTTATTTATTTATTTTTTGAGGTGTTTTCTCCTTGCTCCTGACAGCCACAGGAAGTGTATCCCTGTGAGGCTCCCAGGCTGGTTGGTTGCACTGGGTAGAAGTGACCACCCTTGTCAAAGACAAGACACTCAAGTGTCAGTGGCTTTCAGAGCCACCATCCATCTTCAATGCCTCTCCACCCACGGGGCTGGGCTGCGAGCACCCACGGTGGAGCCCCTGGTCTCTGCTTTCTCTTTGTCATTAGACCATTGTCGATTCTGCCATGTATTCAGTGATTAATCATCATTTGGAAGGTTCTGCCGGGAGCCCACAGAAAAGAGGCAGCTCCAGCGGGGTGGCTTCCCTGGGATTAGTCAAAAATGGTAATGGCTTGCCGCTGAGGCTTTGTCCGGAGAGGCAAGGATGCCACCTCGGTTTCCTTTTGTGGGAATGTAATTGAGTTTTTATAAACCTGGGAAATCAACCCAGTCACACAAAAACATAAAATAAATAAATAAATACGACAAACCCACGTTTAGAACGAGTCTTTTGAAAGTGTCCCCTAGAGATGCTGTTCCCAGTTAAAGCACACGCAGAGTTACAACTTGCTCACGCTGTTGCCTTAAAAGTTTTTTTTTTTTAATTCAGGATATTCACATGCATATTCCTGTCAACATAACTGCCTAAAAATAACTCTAAGGAGGATGAGGCACCTGGTGTTTTACCAGCAATTGTTTCTTAACTGAGTAAAATATCCAAGATTTTTTTTTTTTTACCTGCTATCGGCACAGCGATGGGTAATACGGGTCTTTCAGTTGACATGATACCTTAATTATTATTATTATTATTATTATTATTATTATTATTATTATTTAGAAAAAAGAACTTGGCAACAAAGGCTTTGGTTCTGAAATTTAAAGATGATGGTTTCCATGGAAATACATAAAGGATGGGCAACCAGCAGATTTTCCCAGAGGGCTCCCCGAGGTAGAAGTTGGGATACCTTAGTGTTGCTGGCTGAGGAAATGAGGTGTCTGGGTGGGGAAGGGAGGTAAGCCCGGGAAGAAGACAGGGAGGAGTTAGGGAATGCCACCCAGCCTCCTTGCAGCCGGCCCAGCCTGCCGCGATTATCATGCGCGCACGTGACTTCTAAGTAAGAAGGTGGGTTTCCAGAACACAGCTCGTGAGTCATCAGTGGCGAGTGAAAACGATTCTCCCTGCTAGTGTATGGGTGCGCTTCATGTTTCTTTAACTTCTCTCTTGATCAGTGTTATCCCGGGGGATGGTCCCCCAGAGAATGCCTCCTTTCAGGGATGGATGGGACCCCAAGCAGGCTCTGCGTACTTACTCGTTTTTTAGCTTTACCCCGAATGTGAGTTTCACCGAGTCAAACAAAGACACGTGAATGGAACTGGCGTTTGGTTTGAGAAGCAAACCGACTCCTTGTCCTGTGACTCCCCTTTTGACCCGGGTCGGCCTGAGAACCGGTGCTTCCTCGTGTGTCTCTGCTCTCTTGGTCTGAGCTTAATCTCCGGAGTCCGAATCTTTGAAGGATACCCAGGGTGTGTGTGTGTGTGTGTGTGTGTGTGTGTGTGAGAGAGAGAGAGAGAGAGAGGGGGGGGGGGGGGGAGAGAGAGAGAGAGAGAGAGAGAGAGAGAGAGAGAGAGAGAGAGAGAGAGAGAGAGAGAGAGATATCACCAAGTAGGGACGTCCCTCCCCCAGAACAATGCCCCTTAGGCTTGAACCTGACTGGGGTGATCTGCAAGAGACAGCTGAGGGGCACAGTCACTCCTTGATGGGCAGTTCGCCCAGGACTAGAAGCAGCTGTCCTGACAGGGACAGGATCAAGAGTGACAGATAACGAAGGTGGCAGCCCGGGAGGTGGAGGAAGGGGTCCTGGAGAGGGCGATCAAGAGGAAGGGAGGCAGGTGATGATGGAGGCGGGAGAGGGGTGGAGTTGGTGAGCATCCCAAAGTCCTCTTCTAAGAAAAGACCGAGACCCTGAAACCAGGTCTAGATTCTGCCCCACACAATGTAAACCGTTTTGGGGATTCTCCCCACTCCTGGGTGTAAGAAGCTACCTGAAGACAATACAGAGGTAACCTGTCGCTGGTGCGGCATTGACTTTGAACCAGCATCTCTGCTCAAAAGGATAGTCCCTAAATGTGGTCCCTGGAGCAGCAGAGTTGGCATCACATGCTGATAGCTTATTTAAAATGTTCATCCTTGGGGTCCCATTGACCTAACCAAAGCAGAATCTTGGAGGTGTTTGTGTGTGTGAGAGGCGGGGCATGGCGGGGTGAACAGCAAACTCTACTCTTTTTTTTTTTTTTTTTTTGTTTTTTTTGTTTTTTTGTTTTTTTGAGACAGGGTTTCTCTGTGTAGCTTAGCACCTTTCCTGGAACTCACTTGGTAGCCCAGGCTGGCCTCAAACTCACAGAGATCCGCCTGGCTCTGCCTCCCCAGTACTGGGATTAAAGGTGTGCGCCATCACCGCCCGGCGCAAACTCTACTCTTAACAAGCCTTCTGGGTAAGTCTGTCTGTACAGCTTGAGAATCACTGACCAAAACTTGGAGATTTGGGAAACAGACAAACAAGAATGTTTTTGTTTTGTTTGTTTGTTTTGAGACGGAATCTTGCTATGTGGGCGAAGATTAGCCTGGGACATAATATAACCTACAAGGGCCTTGAGCTCATGACAGTCTTTCTCCACCGATTTCTGGGCTGGCCACCGTGCCTGCCTCGTTTGGAGCCATTTATCAGTGGATGAGGGTTAAATGGACTATGGCAAACAGGGCCTCTCTAGTCCTGTCCCTCTTACTAGCCAGAAAACACCTGCAGGAGGCACCTACCCCACTTGGAACTGAAGTTCTCCAGCCAAGACCGCTGAGTTACTGAATGCAAAGTTGAAAATAGTTGCTAGGGGAATTTTAGCTCTGGATATAGACTTCCAGAAAGATGAACAGAGGCGGTGCCCTCCTTCCTTTTTTCTTTTCTTCCTTCCTTCCTTCCTTCCTTCCTTCCTTCCTTCCTTCCTTCCTTCCTTCCTTCCTTCCTTCCTCCCTCCCTCCCTCCCTCCCTCCCTCCCTCCCTCCCTCCCTCCCTTCTTTCTTTCTTTCTTTCTTTCTTCCTTCCTTCCTTTCTTTCTTCTTTCCTTCCCTTCCTCTCTTCCTTTCCCTTTCTCTCCCTCCCTCCCTCCTTCCCCCCTTCCTTCCCTCCTGTCCTCTCTTTGGAGCTGAGAATGACCTTGAACTCCAGCCCCAGTCATCCTACTACTGGGTCTTCCGTGAGGAAAAAAGGAGATCTTTACTATTTTAAGACGTGGCGTGTGAATTGTGCTGAGGAAGAGTGTAAGGGATTTCTCTACCATAGGCCCTTCTCCAGTGTTACCAAGGATGGGACAGAACAAGACCTTCAGAAAGAAGGACTGTGTGCCAAGGAGGGATCTGATCCTAGCAGCAGATTCTTGATAGATTCCTGTGGAATTTAAGCTCTCTGCTGGGTGTAGTGATATGTATCTATCATCTTGGCACTCAGGATAGGTGGGCGGGGAGCTGAAGCAGGAGGATGGTGAGTTTGAGGGACGCCCAGGCTATATAACAAGGTCTGTTCTTGGGGTTCAGTGATTGGTCCACTTTAGTTCCAAACGGTGGTAAGAGGGCTAGGACTCAACAGACCCAATGTCCCTCAGTCCCTTTTGCCCTAATCCACTAATAAACAGTCACTCACAAAAGAGAACCCAACCTAACCCAAACCAAAACAAAGCCATCCTAATGTTGTCCCAAATAAACACAGCTCTTCATTGAGCCAACCCTCTTGAACCCAATTTCATATTTGCTTTATATAGGTTCCTGCAGTGACGAGTTCCGGATGAGGCAATTCATTAGCTACCCACAGTCTGAAAGAATTTGTGCTTTTAATTATCCTGACATGACCTCTCCCAAGTTTCAAGAGTGCTTATCTGAAATCTCGACTTTTGGGTTTGGGTGTCGATGCTTCCGAGTGAGAGATAGTCTCTGTCAGTTGTGCAAACATGAGTCAGTGGTGGCATTGATCAGCAGGGCCACACCACACCGCAGAAGAAACTTCACCTGGAAGTCTCGCCTGGTTCCGGGCCACGCCTGCTCACCTCTATAGCGGGGCTTGAGGAGCTCTCAAAGACCCCCGTCGTGTTCTTCTGGAATTGATGAGCCAACTTCCCCCATTAGAAACTCACGTCTGGGCTGGGGAGAAAGCTCAGTCCATGAAGTGCTTGCATTGTGGAGCACCTGGGTTAAATTCCCCAGAATCAACGTGAAAAATCTGCTGACTGGGCCAGTGGGATGGCTCAGTGAGTAAAGGCACTTGCTACCAAGTGTGACAACCTTAGTTTGATCTTTGGGACAGGATAGGACTAACTCCCAAAGGTACACAGAGGCACACACACACATACACACACACACACACACACACACACACACACACGCATGAACACACTAACACATACACGCACTCAGGTGTGAATGCAGAGATGTCCGAAACAATTAATTAATGTAAAAAAGTTTTTGAATACCACGTGTGGTTGATCATGCTTGAAATCCCAGTGCTGGTGGTGGGGGGGAGGGGTAGAGACAGGTGACTTGGTGCGGCTTCTTGCCCAGCCAGCCTAGCATGGCTGACACACATACATGTGCACATGTACTTTTGGTCACGATCGCATCGCTTTGGTATAGCATTTCATTTACAAGTATTTTCTCTAGGAGATTTAGCTTTCAAGAAGGCAAAGAACACGCTTCAACGACCTCGGCAATTGTCAGGGTGGCTGAAACAATAGACTTGCCAATGCTTTGGGGGTTCGTGTAGACGGAGCCTTGGTGCCCCTTGCTAACCCCCAAGGGTCTCTGGCGTGTGAGGATGAATTTGGCTCTACCCTTGGTGACAAATGACTGAGGCATGCTCCACGCAGTCACCGAAGTTCAATCTCCTGAGAGAGCCTGCCCCTCCCTCTCCCCGTGAATTTCCATCGGTAAAGTTTAGGCACTGCAGGTCTGGCCAGACACGTCACCTCTCCCCTTTCTCCACCTTGTGATATCTAAGAGGGATCTGGTTTCAGAGGAATCCTTTTTTTTTTTTTTTTTCTATTCCTGGAACCCAGAAGACCGGGGAAGCATGTTACGTTGAAATAATGGCTAGTATTTATTGAACATTTGCTGTGTTCCAGGAATTCTTTAATACCCTCTCTCTGATTCCACCTGTCGGAGTCTTGTGTCATTTGTATGAAGTGGAAACTCAGCCTCTCTCTGTCGTAGAAGAGGACAGCAGCAGGAAGGGAAAAATAACGTGCTGAAGGATATTAACCAGGGAGTGGAAGGGCCAGAAATCGATGCAAAGTAGGATGAAGTCAAGGTGTGGCTTGGTTTCATGGTATACCGTTTCCTGTTGGAGGATAAAGAGCAATGCAAGGCAGAATTGGGTCTCAAGAGAGTCATTCTATTGCACCTTGGGGTGTGTGTGTGTGTGTGTGTGTGAGTGTGTGCGTGTGTTGTGTGTGTGTGCATTGTGTGTGTGTGCATTGTGTGTGTGTTGTGTGTGTGTTATGGGTGTTGTGTGTGTGTGTTATGGGTGTTGTGTGTGTATGTGTCTTGTGTGTGTTATGTGTATTGTGTGCATTATGTGTGTTATGTGTGTTGTGTGTGTGTTACGTGTGTGTGTGTGTGTGTGTGTGTGTGTGTGTTCACAGGAGAACCCAACAGGACATGTAGCAACCCTCTAGAGAACCAGATCAAATATCGCTAAGGATTCTGGGAGGCAAGCCTGGAAACAAATGCCTGCCAAGATCTCCTTTTTGAGGGGTAGGAGAAGGAAAGGGTTGTGCAGTGTGGAACGAAGCCTCCTTTCAGCCCTTGTGGTGAGCTCTCTGCTTCTGTTCACCTTTCCCTAATAACTTGTCAATTCTCCATGGAAAGCACTTAGTTGTTATGGTAATGAGCGCTCTAGAAATATTAACAGAATAAAGCCAGAACAGAATACCAGTCCCTGGATGCAGAACCTCCTAGTATTTGCTCTGAGCTTTGTGGTCCAGTGGTGGGACCCTCAGCCATTTGGCTTCAAAGCACACTGAACACGTGCAAATTCTGGACCTCACATACAACTTTTGGAGATCCGGGGTAGTTCCCACGGTGGTGCTTTCTAGGCCCGGCTCCCCTCTTCTCCAGGGTTGGGCACATCGCAATTCACTGTTGCATTTGTTTCTCAAGTGAGATTGAATAGCTGCTTCTCTCACTAGTCAATGAGTAGGCCCTACCCTGAGTCTTAACTCATAAGATTTAGCACTAGAGGCATAAGGATCTGTCAACCTGGAGCCGGAACGGGTCTGAGTGATGGCCTATGCTGAAGTCTCAGACTCCATACCTACAGGTAGAGGCAGAAAAGACTAAGGAGAGAGGCAGGCTGTGGCCAAGATAAGTCACCATGGTAGGCCTGGAGATTGGAATCTTCTAGATGCTAGCTGTTTGTTTAACCTCAGGAGTTAAGATTATATAATTTTATGTTAAAATGCAACAAAAATAGAGAAAAGGGTGAAAAGAATGATGGGAAAAAATAAAACTAAGGATGATGTAGATGTAACCAATCGTCTTATTAAAATGAGAAACACAGAGCCAATGTAAAAGAGAAAGCCGAGAGGTCAGAGCTCAGAGATAAAATCTTACCTCCTGCAGTGCTCCTAACTTCCCCGAGAGAGAGCTACTTCCTGTTTTTTTTGTGTTTAAATAGTCTTTCTGTTCTGCCTTCTCATTGGTTGTAAACCCAACCACATGACTGCCTCATCACTGCCTGTAAGTACTGCCCTCCAGGTCTTAAAGGCGTATGTCTCCAATACTGGCCGTATCCCTGAACACACAGAAATCTACCTAGCTCTTCTAACCACCACGCTCTTGCTATGGCTCTAATAGCTCTGACCCCAGGGCAACTTTATTAACATAAAATTAAAATTACATTTCAGTACAAATAAAATATCACCATAGGATGAGTTTAAACAACATGTCCAAATAGTTCAGTTACTTGATATATGTCCCAGCAGCCGATGTAACAAAAGAAACACAACCACACATTTGGGAGACGCACAGGTGACTTTAGGTCTTGAAGTCTTTGATGCCTCTGGGCTCTTTTTAAATCCTGTCGTCTTTTGGCCTTGAATGCCCTTCCATTTCTCCCGTGATTCTGCCTGGACATCTTTTGGGGGGTAGGGGAAGAACAGATGATGGTCAAAGGTACCAAGTTTCAGTTCTACAAGCAGGAAATTGCTCTGGAAAGGCACTGTTAACAACACTACACTGTATGCGTGAAAGTTGCTGAGAGGGTAGATGTATACTTCTTTGTTGTGTGTGTACATGTGTGCATTCACCCACATATGTGCACATGCCGCTGTGTGAATGTGGTGGAAAGAGAACAGTATTCAGGAGTCAGCTCTTGCCTTCCACCTCGTTGGAGCAGGAACTCTCTTGTTTTTGCGTTGTGCCGCATCCTCCAGGCTAGATAGCCTGAGAGCTTCCAGACTCTATAAAGAAGGACGGGGCTTACAGACGCTTGCTAACACATTTGGGTTTTTATGTGGGCTCTGAGTTTAGACTTGCAGGGCTACTGATTTAACCCACCGATCTATCTCCTCGGCCTGCAGAGGGTAGATGTTGTCTCCCCCGACTCCTTGTTTCTCCCCGCACCCCCACGCTGCCGCCCACAGACTCATACACAAGATGGCAGCTTTGTGAGGCGCCAGAGGTATGGAGCGAACTGATTATGGTGACTGTCGCACGATGTACATGGGCATGGACATTCTCTAATTGCGCACACACAGTTTCAAAGCCGGAGTGAGAAGAGCGGCAACAGGTACAATATGCATGCGTTTATTTCAGCCGGGTTCGCCTCTGACTTCAGGGAAACTGAGTCATTCTGTCTTAGAGTAGCTTTGTTTACAGACACTGTTTGTTCAAGAAAACAAATAAAACGCTCCTCTCTTCTTTCATGTTGACTGTTCAAGTAAACGTGGGGTTTGTGTTTATCCAGGATGGAATTGATTATTGTATTAGTGATCTCTTGCTGTCTGACAGATTACCAAACTCTTAGTGACTACACACAGGCATGTATCATCTCACAGAGTGTGGGTTGGGGATTTGGAGGTGACTGAGCTGCATGGCTGCAGCAGAACTTCTGGGGGTGTTACAGTGAAGGTGTTGTCCACGCTGTCAGTCACCTGAGAGTGCCACGGAAGGATCCTGTTCCAAGATGGCAGGCTCGGACTGTTGGCAAGGGACTGAGTTCTTCACTTAATAGACTCCCTGTAAGGGCCCTGGAGTGTCCACATGACACAGCAGCTGACTTCTCTCATATACAGACATCAAAAGCAAAGTCGGGGTTGGGGGTAGGGGGAGACGCAACATCCCTTACCATCCAAGCCATGGGAGTTACATTCCTCTCCTCCTGGGGTCCTGGTTAGATGCACAGTCCTGTGCTATTCACAGTGCTGTTCGGTGTGGGAGAGGTGTCTACGACGAGCCCCTGAACACTATGAGGTGTGAATGTGGAAGCCTACTCCAGAGGCTGAGTCAGAAGTTATCCACTTAATAACTCCTAATGAATATTCACTTGTCCATGTGAGAAGAAATGCTAAGGAGGAGGAGGAGGAGGGAGGGGGAGGAGGGAAGCTCTGGTTCTTTTTATTTCCTTCTATGAGCTGGTGTCCGTTTCTCAAGCAAAGCATCAAATGATATCAGGTGTATGTCATTCTTTGGTCGTGAACACATATGGTGAGTCTGGCCAACTCAAGAGGGGAAAATGAGTCATTAAAAAAGCACACCGGGGTTCCTCGCAGGAGGTGAGGACAGATGAATGATGAGATTAATTGAGAGAAAATATCTCAGCAGCCCGAGACTACAGCAACAGTACTACAAAGCAAAGGCTTCAGGATCCTTCAGGAGGGAACCGCTCCACGGACCTTCCGGGTGCCCAGAAGAGAGACTTTCATTGGTCTAGTCTGTACCGTGTGGCTATTCCGGTAGAGATGTGTAGTCCGGTGACTGACAGCCTCTCAGAGCTGCAAGGAGGAGAGCTGACTTCCCCGTGAAAGAAACTGCACACCAGCCCTTATGTGAAGGACCGAATGGCTCCATGTTTCATAAAGAAATTCGGTTTTATGTTTTGAAGCAAACAGGAGCCTGTTGAGTGTCAGGCATTATTGTGTTATTTGTTAGTTCTTTATGTTGACGGTGTCGAAGGGGAGATACCATGTTTTAGAAGGTAAACATCAGAACAGTTGCCCCAGGCACTGAATTATTTTCAACCTGGAAAGGCACTCATTAATCTTGGGTATCTAGTATATCTAATAAACTTGCCTGAGATTTTTTCCAAAATGTTGTCCTCTGGACAAGATGAATTGTCCTCTCCTGTCTAGAAAGAACGAAGCACTCGGGATTTCCCAACAGCATTTCGTTTGTTCTTTCATGGCACTTGGCAAAGTTGGTAATTATTATTTATCGCCACCTGAAATAATGCACCTTTTGTTTACTTCTCTGACATGTTTATCCCCATCACTGGACCAAAATGTTTACAGGAACTTAGAAAGCACGGCCAGGCATGGTGGTGCACACCTGTAATCCCAGCCTTTGGGAGCTGGAGGCAGGAGGATCAGGCGTTTAAGATCCCTAAGATTCACTACATCGTAAATCTGAGTTGGCCTGGCTTACCTGAGACCCCGTTCCAGAGAATCAAAACCAAAACAAAATGAAACGACAACAACAAATTTATTAAGCACAGTTTCTCTACTCTGCCCTCGTTAAATTTTGAGTAACTCTTGTTATGGGAATGACCAAAGAATTATCAGTAATGCATTCATCTGCACTGAAGGATGCCTGGCATTCTTTTAGGGGTCTTCTAACTGATATCAGTAGAATTTCCCATCATGGTAACCACAGTATGCCTCCAGATGCAGGCAAAATAATCCCTAGTGGAGGGCCACTGCTACAAAAGAATACATGAGTGATTGAGCTAATTAATTAGAAGACTTATTCAGAAACTCGATAGGACTTCCAAATTCTTGAATGTTACAGAAGAACTTCTGCCTGTTCAGTTATTCTGATTCATTTATCCCTCTCTCCATGCACCAAACATTCTTTGCGCTTCTGTATAGGAAGAGGCTGGAGTATTGATTAATCATCTTTCAAGGTTCAGGAGCTTTGCTGGGCATTATGGAGTAAACATTGAAAAAACGAAAACAAAACATAAATTGCCCTCGGTTTACCATGTTCCAGGGAGGATGGTAGTTCGAACAGGCCCCCATCTGCCATGGATTCTTGGCCATTTCCTGCTTTTGCATCTTAACCATCCTTCACAAGTTCAGCCAATGAGGTGCAGACTTAGAATTCTCTCCCTATAGCTTTGTTAACGCTCCCTGCATTGATCATTTACCCTTGGCTTCTGCCACACTGTTTGGGTATATTATAGATCTTATAAGCATGTCTAGACTTCCCAAATAAATGTTTTGGAGAAGTTTATTAGAAACGAACAAAATCCTTAGATAAAAATGCACTTGCAGCCCTACTCTTGCCACCAGTATAGCTTTATAACCCCGGGTAGGTCTCCAAGTTGCCAGGCTACACTTCACCTATGAAATGGACATGGCTTCACCTGTTCTCTGCCGCCAGTATGAGGCAAGTGAGGGTGTTGAATGAAATGATAGACAGGAGTGTATTGTGCAAATTGAAATATATATAATACACTGGTGTTATTTAAGGGATTAGTAACACATACTTCTTGAGGTAGAGGGCGATGTTTTATGTCCTTGCGTCTTCAAGCTCAGCCAGTGTCTATCTGTACATGTGAGAGGGGGCTCCACAAACGATGATGAGGCTGCCGTGGTGTCTTGTGAAGTGTGGCTCTCATTCATTATAGACTTGTTATCTGATTATACACTAGTCAATAAATAGTTGTAGAGTCAAATTGAATTTCAGATAATCACCCAAGAAGTCTTTATTATTGCTCATGCATATGTATGCTGGCACCTTCTGAAGCTATGGGTTGTAAATATTCTATGTGAAACATATTTTCAGGGTATAATGGAATCTTGTGAATTTTTTATGAAGATATTTTAAATATATCTTATTTGATACAGAAATACATCACATGAGGTGTAGATTCTGAAAGATTTCATTCCAAAGAATATTAAAATGAAAAGTGATGATCTATTCCCAGCCTTGGATAGATTTGGTTTTTTTTTGTTTCATTTTATTAGACAAGAAAGTGACAAATAATTTAGAGTATAGTAAGAGATTAATCTACCTAAAATACTCATGTTTCCCAGCTATTTCCTGAGTTTAAAAATTATTTTGACCAATGTGTAAATTCAGTAGACTAAAATTTATTATGGGTAAGCTGACAGTTGGTTTAGCCTTTTTGATTCAAGTGTATCGTGGTGATGCTAAAATTGAACACCATAGTAACAAATTTGTTTTACTAAAAATATTGAGATAACACAAATAAGACATTAAGGAAGCTCATGCATTAGCTAGTTGACCTTTCTTGAAAAGTAAATACTAAGGAAATATTTTAAGGGAGTTCCTTTCTGTTTTCTTGACTTAGGGTTCATTTCCAGTCAAATATTGCTTTTGTTTAAAAAGAATTAGGTTAATATCTGTTAAATGTGGCAGTAAAGTTTTACAACACATAATTAAGTTGTAAAACTAAATGGACTTTATAGGCAAAGTTTCCAATATAGGCTTTCTATATTTTAAGAAAAAATAACTGACATTGTTTAAGGTTTTAAACACTACACTAGCTACAGAGCTTTGAAAATATTTTTTTTTTCCTAAAGTAGGAAATTTAAACAAGGCCTTTTAAGTCTATAAAGAAGACTCACAGACATTGTATTTAATGAACATTGCTCTGAACTTTTTATAAGTCTGGATTTGGAGGACATTTAGTGACTGTCTTCTGTGGTTTGAATGTGGCATTAGGCATAATCTTTCCCAGCACAGATATGCTGAAAACTGCTGACCTCACTCAGGATGAGCAGATTGACATGTCTAGAGCCTGTATGCTTCTATACAGTGTCTCCTAACTTTACAAAATAACATTTGCCTCTTTAATAACAACACTGTTTTTGAAAATATTTATTGACTACTATTTTATTTCAGAACAGTAGGCTCCTAATAAAAATTGTTTCAATTGGTTCCTCCCTAAGTTATCATGTAGAAGACACATAGGAAATGCTCAACGCTTGGGCAAAAGCCACAACTTCACCTCAGTCAACACTAATTTCATCCAACCACATGCTTCTGTTTCTAAATGCATATCTGTCTGCCTGGTTTTGCTGAAAGACTAAGGAGGCATTTCCACAGGACTGAACTCACTTCTTTAACATAAATGAGTGGGGTCATTTCTTTAGTCCTTTACTTCTTTGTTAAAAATGGCTAATCCTGAAACACAAAATATGCTGGACTTCTCAGACAAGGTTAGGGGAGGCTGGGTAGTGAACTTATTGGCCAGTTTTAGATGGATGCTCCAATCCTATCCCAAGAGACTTGCAAAATATAGTCCAACCCAAATGCATTAAATTTAGGAGATCTAACTCAGGAATCAGGATCAGTGAGGGCATCTCTGAGCCAAGGCAAGCTTTCACATCTAAACAGCTGGTCCAGTGGTGAAGGATATCATAGTAAATACTATTCAGTTCTTAGCCAATCTCTATTCTCTCTCTATCTTACAACTATTGACAGAAATTTATATCTTTTTCCAAAGTGGATTTCTTCCTCTTTTAGAATGGGGGGGGGGCTGTTCTAAGTTTAGCTGAGCACATGGCCACTTAGAATTTCTTTCTCAGCCTCCCTTGCAGCTAGGAGTCACACAATGGTTGCAGATAGAACGGCACATGAGACTTAGGAAGTACTTTTCTTCTGGCTGGTTAGATCAGAACAGAAGTAGCCACTAACACCCATGATGTGGAAGTCCCATACAGCCTGCCAAGCCAGCCCGTTTGCCTACATGAACATGAAGTTGAACTTCACTTACACATCACATGGTCTCTATTCCACTGGCAGTGACGAGGTAGCCAATATTATGGCTATGTGCTCTCATCTTCTTTGAAACTATATATGAAATGTACTTTCGTTCCAGACATTGGGATGAATGGAATCTGTGCAGGAACTCTGGAGATACTTCCGTGTGTCTTTAATTCCTTTTTCTTCCTGTTATCTGGAAGATAGTGATGGGTAAGTCTTCAGGAGCATAATATCTTGGAACAAAACACATATCCTTATCTCTTCAGAACAGAAAAGGTAGGAGGAACATGAGAAACCAACTTGTGGGGTTGGAGAGATGGCTCAGTGGTTAAAAGCATTTGACTGTTCTTCCAGAGGACCTGACTTCAACTCCCAACCACCACATGGTGGCTCACCACCATCTGCAATGGGATCATATTCCTTCTCCTGGCATGCATGAAGACAGAGCACTCATATACATAAAATACATGAATCAATAATTTTTTTTTTTTTTAAAACCGACTTGCCAGTATTGGACAACATACCTTTTGTCTTCCTTTACATGAAGAAGCCAATCTTTTGGCATTTAAGCCACTTTTCCTGGGTTTCCTACTGAGTTCCACAAAATGTCATCTGAACTGATGGAGGGGCTCTCCAGACTCAATAAGAAAGGACAAGAGAAACACTACTCCACTCCAGAGAACTGAGGTGTAAGGCCTGCACCTAGCACAGTTGGATCCTGGAGCAGATGGGGGAAGGAGCACCCTGGCAGGTGGCCTAGCCCAACACATAAATGCAGATCATCTGGGCCCCAGACCCTGGTGGGGAAAGGGCAGCTGCTATGCTAACAGACCATAGCCCCATTATGGCAGACACATCTGGTCTGCAGGTGTCAGGCCTTAGCACCAGGCATGGGTTAGACATGGTCAGGGACGGGCAGGTCTAGGCTGACACAGACTTTTGTCATAAACCGTTTATGAGTGACGTTCTTGTTGCTGTCACAGAATACTTGACAGAAACAAGCATAAGGAGGATGGATTTATTTTGGCTCATGAGTTGAGAGGATTCAGCCATCACGGCAGGGAAGGCACAGCGTCAGGAATATGCTGCCGGAGCAATAGTGAGGCAAGAAGCAGGGGGAGGAGGGGAGGCTACTAACCATAAGGCCTACCCACAGCAACTCACTTTAAGGAACGTTCCATAAGCCTCCAAAACGGGACCAAAATGTATTCAAGTACATGAGTTTTGGGGAGTATCTTTTTCATTCAAATAACAACATTGTTAAGACAGAACACCCATGTGGTCCTTTTCTCCCTTCAGGCTTCTCTGTAAGCAGCTTGATGACTGGCCCTCAATAGAGGCTGGGGATCTCATCTCTACCTCCTCCTAGCACATGTGGAACAGTTGGAGCTGTGCAGGTCTTTGTGTCCACCATAGGGAGCTCATTTGCCCTCTGGACACTGAGTGTGGAAGCACAGGATTCCACAGTGTGGGAGATCAGGAGACAAGACAGCTGATCACAGGACAGCTACACAGGAGCCCCAGTCCCCTGTGTTAGCATCAGCTGAGGACCAGGCAGGCAGTTTAGTTGCTGGTGCTCAGAGAGACTTCTAGGGAGTGCGACTCAGGGAGGCAGTCCACTTCTGAATAGAGAGACAGGCCTGCAAGCTAGAGTTTAGAAAACTCGGAGTTTGTATGTGGACTGTCAGGCCAGCATGTTTATAATGAAGAATGCTGGGAAGACAGATGGACATTGAAAGTATGAAGTACCATGTAGATGGTTCCAAGCTCACTGAGGGAACGACTAAAAGCATCATCACTTTCTTCCCCACAAGAAACTTCCCCACAAGAACGACTAAAAGCATCATCACTTTCTTCCCCACAAGATTCTGACCTTTCCAATGAGCTCAGCCATGGTTCATCTGCTAATTAATTTCTTCTCATAAAGGCTGCCTTGGGGAATTCATATTTTGACTAGGTTCCCATGGGTTATGAAAAGTTTGCAGATAGAGACAATTGTTTGCCTCAGAACCTCCACCTTTCCACAGATGACTTGTTCAGAATATTACTGCTTGCTGTGGAAAAATCTGTGCGTTGTAAATGTATATTAATCTCATTGGTTAATAAAGAGCTGACTGGCCAATAGCTGAACAGAATGAGGTTAGGCGGGAGAGCCAAATTGAGAATGCTGGAGAGGAGAAGGGTAGAGTTTGTAGTCGCCAGCAGACACAGAGAGAAGCAAGATGGGCATGCCATACTGAGAAAAGGTATCAAGCCATGTGGCAAAACATAGATAAGAAATATGAGTTAATTTAAATGTAAGAGTTAGCTGGTAATAAGCCTGAGCTATTGACAAAGCATTTATAATAATATTAAACCTCTGTGTCAATTATTTGAGTACTGGCAGACAGGAAAGAAATGTCCACCAACAAGTGGCACCCAACATGGGGCGCCAGATGATAATGATCCTTTCACTGTTTATTAATAAACTAATCCCATGCAGAAATATGAAAGGAAAAGGAAAACCTGAGATGGATCTAAGCTACTGCCAAGACACTTCACCACTGCTTGCTTTCTGGCTTGAAAGATCCTGAACTCCCTTTGGCTCCACCTCTTCCCCTCATCCCATCCATCCCTAATGTAATCCTCACCTCTGGACTAAAATGTTCTTTTCAATTGGATAGTGGACTGGTGAGAGAATTCCCATAACAACTGCTGACAGAACAGATACCTTTAAAATCAACCTCATGATGCAACATATGATTATACTTAATCATATTAATCAGATGCCATGCCTATTATTACTTATTCCATCTGCAAAAGTATATTCTACTTGTCTTCTTCAGTGCATCTTTCTTTCTCTTCTTTCTCATTTCTCTCCTTTCTCATACTCTTTTTATTCCTTCTTTCTTTCCTTCTTCCGTTCCTCCTTCCTCCTCCTCTCTTTTCCTCCTCCTTCTTTTATTGTGAGACCATTTTGTGTAACCCAGGCTGGTATTGTCTTAAGGATAACTTTCAACCCTCCTGTCTCTATCTCCCGAATGATGGGATTATAAGCATGTGACACCATGCTTATGTTTTTCAGAGACATAGTCTTTATTTTTATTTGATGTGTATAGTATGTGCCTGAATGTATATCTGTGTACCACATGTGTGTAGTGGCCACAAAGACCAGAAAAGGATATCAGATCCCCTGGGACTGGAACTTCAGGTGGTTGTAAGCCACCACATGGGTGTTGGAGATTGAACCAGGGTCCTTTGGAAAAGCAGAGAGAACTCTTAACTGCTGAGCCATCATCCTTCCAGCCCTCTGAGATACAGTCTTGATGTATAGGCTGTGAACTCATGCAACTTGAGCTGACCTTGAATTTTCCTGCCTCAGCCTTTTGAATGCTGGGATTATAGGTGTATACCACCACATCCAACATTTTACTATTAATATGAATTATATAAATAAGTATAGATAACTAGTCTTGAAAATGCTAGGTTAAACAGAATTGAGATAGAAAGATGTTGTAGAGTGTGTGAGCCTCTGAGCAGGAAGCTGCTGTAGTTAGAGAGTTTTCTCTCTTGGTCCTGCAAAGCCCTGCCAGTCCCAGAGCCCACTTATAAAATAAACACACAGACGCTTATATTATTTAAACTGCTCAGCCATTAGCTCAGGCCTATCGTTGTCTAGCTCTTACTCCTCTACTCAGCCCATTTCTATTAATCTATAACTTGCCACGTGGCTCGTGGCTTACTGGCACCTTACATCTTCCTTGTCCTGGCAGCAGCTCGCAGTGTCCCCTCCTGCCTTCCTGTTCTCTCAATTTTCCTCTCTGTTAGTCCCGCCTATACTTCCTGCCTGGCTACTGGCCAATCAGTGTTTTATTTACCAATCAATCATCCACAGCAAGCTGCCCAGGTGTGAGTGCCTTGGCTGGGGGGGGGGCTTATAGGTCCCCAATAAAAAGTCCACATAATGGGAAATAATTCTACCTCTGTCCCAAGCTTGTCTCTTCAAATGCTTTACCCGTAGCTGGGGATGGCCCAGAGCAAGGGACGAGATGATACAATGATTCTCTATGACTCTGGTTGTTCTCTACTAAGATGGTGTGTGTGTATGTGTGTGTGTGTGTGTGTGTGTGTGTTTCCACAACACCCTTGTTTTCTATCTTTCCCACCTGCTCTGCAAGCATCTTTCTATGCTCTCTGTGCTCTCCTTCTCATTAGGTGACATGATGTAGGTCCTGTTGTCCGTAGCCCTGGACATGAACTCTTACAGAACTGAAGTGGGTTCTTCTGCATGTGCTATTTTGTGTTGTGATTTCCCTCAAAGGTGGCAATTTCCAGACTTTTGAACCAGAAACTTACTTCCACACTCCCCTTGCCCAACTCTCCTTTCTTTCCTCCAGATCTCTTAGGGTTAGTCTTCTACAGCAACACGGGAGGAACACTGGTTTAGTTACGTAAGAGACTGTCTTGCTGGCACAGAATGTTTCATTTAACTAGGAAAGGTGAACGGTTTTCCCCCTGCTCTGTAAGATGTCCACGATCTCCTAATAGGTTACATTCCTATCATGGATTTATCATGAGCTCTTCTCTAGACAGTCATCAGTGGTCTCCTGTATCCTTCTATCAACATCCTCTCTATCTGGAGCCAGAGCCAGGGACCAATGTGGATGCTCTCAGAACTCGGTGGAAACCAGTTTACATTTTATTTTTACCCGACACGTTACATCTGCTAATGACTCAGGTCAACTGGGTAAGCAATATGGTCATTCATAATTAATTTCACAGTCCATTATAGTCAATTATTTTAACCACTGGATCATTTGTATTTTTATATTATCTACGGTCTTCCAGGAACATACAAAAGGCTTAATGGGCTATATAATGTTCAATCCCCGATCCACGATTAACATACTGTTTAATGAGTACAATTTTTAAGGAAGCTTGAAATTTCAGGTCCCTGGCTTCTTCTACAAAGTCAGACACTGGGATGAAAAGTTTGAAACAATAATGGGTTTTGAATGCAAGGTTATCCTCGCACAAATGAGACTCTTTACACCGTCTGGGAGCAAGCTACCCTTAAATAGCAAGTGTGAGATGCTGAGCGTGTTGATGGTTCTAAGTTCTGGCTTCCAGTCTTGGATCCTGTGGTCCTGTAGGTCCAGGGTAGCCGAGATACGAGGTTTTTGCAACAATTGTGGCAAAGAGGTTTATAGTTCCATGATTTCAAAACCCACTGATTGAAAAACATTTTTTGGTGTTTCTTGAGTGTATGAGAAGCTGGGGCTGGGGCTGGGGAGAGGGCTCAGTGGATAAAGCTTGCTTCACAAACAGGATCTCAGCCTGGATCCCCAGCATCCACATACAAGCTGGGCGCAATAACATGTACCTGCAATTCCAGCACCGAGGATTGAGGAGGGCACCTGAGATAAGTAGGTCCTAAGTCTCATTGGTCAACACAGATAACTGAGATAGCAAGCATCTGGTTCAGTGAGAGACTCTGACTCAAAATAAAATAAAATAAAATAAGGTGGAGGACTCACAGAGGAAAGATATCTGCATGTAGAAGCACCCCTGTTCTCATGGGTGAGTGCACTGAACACACATGTCCACTGTACTCTCACTTCATGTGCATATACCACACAAACACAAATTTAAAAAAAAAAAAAGAAGAATCAAGAGAATCTGAAATTGCAGACCTTCCCTAACTGCTAAAATTTACAGAGCTTCCTTAATTGCAGGAAGGCAGAGCATGTTAGGGGAAGTTTGTCAGGAGTCTTGGGTCTGAGATCTCTAAGCTTTCTGGATCTTATTTTCTATACATGGTGTCTCCATGACCCACTATGTCTCCTCTTGGACAGATTCAAAGCTAAGAAACTGCACTTAGATATGTTGTGCTGGCTTCTGTCAGAGTTCCAGCAATTTTCTTGTCCTTGTCTCAGTACGTGGAGCATCTAGAGACTGGTGTGTGTGTGTGTGTGTGTGTGTGTGTGTGTGTGTGTGTGTGTGTGTATGTGTGTGTGTGTGTGTGTGTGCTGTGTCCACCGGAGTACCATGGGAGCACTGATGGTCACTGATAAGCCTCGCTTATTTATCCTAACAATTTCTGAGTATTTACCTTTGCTTCTCAGGGCAACTATGACCAGTTACTTAACAATTGCTTTCCCTAGGTGACACATAACCTACTACATATTTCCTTTTTAGGGCTGTTGATAGGATTAAATTAGACAAAGCATATAAACTACTTAGTGTGCTTCCTGTCATAGAGGGATCAAAACCAGCTTTCTTCTTTTTTCCTTCTCTGTTTTCTTTTCGGCTGGGTCCCCTTTTCCTCACTTCCTGACCCCCTTCTCCCAAGTGACAGGCAAGCTGTGTAGTTTATATTTAGGAAGGAAGCTTAGGTCACACGATCAGATTCATAAGAGAAATGAGTTATGTAACTCTCTTAAGGCCAAGTGAGCTATGTCATCTTCTCTTGGTCACAAGTTTCTTGGGATCTCAGAGGATGGGGTATTTGACACCCACTGGATATCCCTGGGCACGATCAGATGCTATGTGAAGATGTTTGGAAAGAAAAAGATGCTGGGAATATCTCTCTCCCCAAGGAGCATGGTCTAGGTGGACATTTATGGTTTGCTTGTCTATCTAACTCTATTAGTTACTTTACGCTGTGATAAAACACCTAACCGAATAGCCTTAGAGAGGGAGGGTGGGTTTATTTAAACAGGTGGTTTCAAAGAGAACAGCCCATGGTGGTGGGAAAGACACAGCAGAGTCCATAGTGGTGGAGCGTGTGGTAGTGGACACTCTATCTATCTTGGTAGATAGTGAACAGAGAACCAAAAGTAGATATCATCTTGGAGGTCTACCTCCAGAGTCCCACTTCTGTTAACTGTCCTAAAATTTCTACAACTTCTCCGAACAGCACCACGATCCGGGAAGCAACTGCCCAAATGCATGGGCCTGAGGGGAGCTGTTTTCACATTCAGAACATGGCATCTGTCCCTGGTCCCCACAGGTGCATGGCCATAGCACAGAATGCATCAGTCCAACTGCAAGAGTCCTCTTTGTTTTAACAGATGCAACACTGTTAAAAAGTCCAGGTCTCAGCCTCAAGGTACCTTTCCAAAGTGCAGTTTTTCTCTTTGGTAGCATTTACCTCATTAACGATTATAGCTGTGCGGTCTGCACCCACTTGGTTCACAGTTTCAAACGTACCTGTGCTCCCAGACGCAACAGTCCGTCACAGCCCGTCACAGCCTTTGCTCTCCACTTTCTTCTCTTCATTCTGACTGTAAATCTGGCTAAGGGAAGTGAGCTGTAAGTGAGCCACAGCCCAGTGGTTGTGTTGTCCGGAAATTGCCACTGTTAAACGATTTGCTAATTTACTTTGAATTCAGCCTCACTCAGATGGTTAAGACACAAGAAGAACACACCCTGATTGTTTTCCAGAATATAACAAAACCAACTTTTATCCCAATTTCTAATACAGTCACTGTTTTTTTTTTTTTTTTTTTTTTTTTTGCCTGAAACCTTGTGAGAACCATCTCTATTATGCACCATTCTGTCAGCATTCTGAACTTCAGAATGCCTGGAAAAGTGGCCCATAAAATTCTGCTTACAATATTCTAGGGTATCTCTAGCATGCAGCTCTAAATCCTTCCAAACTGACCCCACAAACCATTTCCAAAGTCTAAGAATTACATGGCCAAGTTTATCCCAGCAAAGACCCCACTCCTGGTATCAAATCTCTGTATTATTTCCTTTTTTTTTTTTTTTTGTCACTGTGACAAAATACCTGGCATCCTTAAGTGAGTTTAGGTCACCGTGTTTGTGGAAGATGCAGTGGGGGTTCACAGGGGCTGGAGTTTGTGGGAAAGGATTCTCACATCTCTCTGGATCTGGGAGGAAGATCAGGCTATAACTCTCAATGGCCTTCCACGGGCCATGCCTCCTACTCCAAAGTCTCTAGTCTCCCAAAGCAATACCAGCAGGTGGGGAGAAAGTGTTCAAACACTGAGTTGGTGGGGAGTCATTCCACAATCAAATCATAATACCATAGAATAAGCCAACTCACGGGGCTTACGTTAGATCAGAGGTACCCATTGTCTGTGGCAGACAAGAGGGAGCAGTTAATTACTGGGTGATGTGTTATCTCTATATTCAGACTCAGAAGAAAAGATTTGCCTGTCTGCTAAAAATAGTGATACAGCCATGTATCCATTGCATCGGGCGGGTTATTAGGGAGAACACAAGCAAAGGCGATGCTATAAATATCAAAGCCTACCTACAGGACTAGGAAGAAAGCAGCAGCAGCGTGGATCTGAAGACATATTCCCTCCAGCAGAGTTCTGTGTTCACACACAGAGTCTTGTCAACGGAGTGCTGTTCTCAAGAGGAAACGGTGAAGGAGAAGTTGAGAGATACCAGGGGAATCAGTGTTTGCCTGTAGTTGTAGGTAATAAATTGTGTGGGAAATGCCAATTTTCAAAATTTCTCCTTTCTATGTGATTCAGTGTGAGTGAGACAGAATCGTTGTCGGGGACTATAAAATCCATCTCAAAGACTCAAAAATCATTAACGTCCAATAATACTGATTAGTTTTGTGTTAAATCTGAGTCTTGTGGGTTCTATAACTCTCTCCTTTGGCAGAAAATTCAATAATTTATTATCACTGAAGGTAAGAGTAGTCTTAGAAATATTTAGCTTAGTTCTGATGCTGTTCACTTTTAGTCCATAAAATGCTAGTCATGTCCCCATAATTCCTTACTGCAGAGTTAATTAAGTTTCGTGTTTCTGCATTTACAACTTGACTATGATTTTGCTAGAGGTCTGGTGGGAATTCTCATTATTTTTAGTCTTCACTTTATGGGAGCAATCTATGTTTAAAAATTACAAAATGGAGACTCATATGCCAGTAATGTTATAATTCGGTAATAAATTTTTGCTAACTTACTCATTTTAATGAAAACAAGGCTGGCAACATTGAAACTTGATAGATTTTTTTTAAAAAAAATCTGTTTCTGGAAGTTTTCAATGTAAAAAGTAGATGTGCTAATTTTAGGACATTCATCTTATATCTAAACATATTCTTTATGGAAGAACAGACACTATACTGTCCAGCAGTGACAAGTCCCAAGATGCAAGGGTACCCACTGGGGAAGGTTCGTGGGCCAGAGAAACAGGAAGTTCCTTTGAGATAACCAGGGGGAAATTGCATTTTTAATGGGCTTGGAACTCAAAGAGAATGTGAGCTCATTAGTTTAAGAGAGTAGTCCAACTTGGACAAACACTTGGAGCTTGTTTAAATATAGAAGATTTTAAAAAGGGATCTATTTTATTATTTATTTATCTGTATGTGTGCATGTATGCAGAGGCCCGTGGCGTCTGGAAGAGAGCCTTGGATCTGCAGTGTGCTTAGGTCTTCTGGGAAATCAGTGCATGCTCTTAAGTGCTGGACCATCTACCCAGCCCCGGATGTAGAGGTGTGTGTGTGTGTGTGTGTGTGTGTGTGTGTGTGTGTGTTTTAAAGGTAGGTACAAGAAGATATGTGTGATGGTGTGGGTTTACACAGACAGCCTGTCTTCAACCCAGCCCAGGTGGGCTCTGGATTACAGATTTCTCTTTGTGAATGAACTTTGAAATCAGGGGCAATTTTTGTGAGGACAGCATATTGGCAAAGCAGATGTTAAATCAGACAGAGCTAATGGCTCACTTTAAATGTGCTGTAAATGGTAATAAATATCACTATAGAGACCAGTCCTTGGGCTTCAGTCACACTCCCTTGGTAGAGTCTCCTCGGGTCCCGCACACCGTCACTACCTTGTTCTGCTGATACGGTCTGTTTTAGACCTCCTTACTCCCTATTGGACACCCAGTGGAAGGGAGACCCAGCTACAACCTGGCTGAGTCAGATTGTCTCTCTTAAGATTTGGGTCTCTCCTCTCCTCTCCCCTCCACTTCCCTCCCCCTCCCTTCTTTCTTTTCCTTTTTTATTTTTTGAGACAGAGTCCTCCTGAGTATCCCTAGTACTCACTGGGCAGACAGATTGGCCTTGAACTCACAGCAATCCTCCTGCTGTAGCCTGTTTAATGCTGCTGACACGTACTACTGTACTCCTCTCCTTCTTTCATTCCTTGTCCCTACCTTATTGGGGAGGAAACCCAGAGCCTCAAGGATGCCAGGAAAGCAACCTACCGCTGACCGGCTCCCCTCGGCACCGCTTCAGCTAGGAGTTTAATGTGGATTGCTGCCATGGCCGCCAGTACTGAACTGAGGGGTTCTGAAGGACGGAAGCCGCAGAAAGACATAATGTCCTGAAATGATGGCTATGTCAAGTAGACGTTTTCATGGCTGTGAAGAAATACCTGATGCGAACAGTTTAAGGGAGGAAGGCTTCATTTTTGACTCACGGTTTCGGAGGTGTCAGCTCATCATGCAGGGGTGGGAGTGGGTCTGGGGGGGTTGGGTGGGTGGGAGCTGCTCACAACACAAAGGAGAGGGAGCAAGAGTCCACTGATGCAGAGAGACAGAAACAGAGAGGAAGGGAGGGGCAGGGACTGAGAGACAGAGACACAGACAGAGGCAGAAGCAGAGAGACAGACAGACAGACAGAAAGACACACACACACACACACACACACACACACACACAGAGAGAGAGAGAGAGAGAGAGAGAGAGAGAGAGAGAGAGAGAGAGAGAGCGCTTGTGAGCCTGTGCCTGCTCCTGATGGCCCTGCTAACCCTTCTGCCACTCAGGTGGGTCTTCCTTCTCTTAGCAGAACCTTACAGACACCCCCAGAGCTGGGTATTTCTAATCTCCGAGGAGCTTCTCAGTCAAATCACGTTGACAGGCAAGATCAACAGTTGCAGCGAGAGCCAGGAAAGCAGGAGGAAGCAGGGAAAGGTAGACAGACACAGAGAGGCGGAGGGAACAGGACTGACCTCTGACCTGGTTTGAAGACCTGACTCGGTTCCGCTGTTCTCAGGAGAGATGCTGGCATCTTGGTCTCTGACTAGAGTTCAGTTTTGAGGGGTTTTGTGAGCACCATTTTGCCGTCCTGGTTTTTGGTGTGCCTTGCCATGTTCTCACAAGCATTCTTGCCTGGGTTGGAGCTCTTTCTATTATTCACAGCTACAGCAGTCTGGTCAAGACGGAAGTGGGGTCAACAGTGCTTCAGCTTCCTTTGTAAAATCATACTGTTTTAGACCGACCCCTGACATTAATAACAGTCATGTGGAGCAGATGAATATGAGGGCGGAGCTGGCAAAACCCAGAGAGGAAATGCTTTTGGGAGAGATTCACTCAATGACCTTTGAATGTAACTGACCAAAAGAAACCCAGCCTCCTGCCTTTGTCCAGAATCGCGGCGGCGATTCTGTCATTTCTATGAGCTGTGGCTCAGTCACGGGAGGAAAACAGTGGCCCGTGACATGGCTGAAGGCCAAGTCAGAAGGGGCTAATTCCATGCTGCCTCACCTGGGGCTGGCTAGATGTGCGGGAGGAGATCAGAGGAGAGCCTTGGATCACACCTGAGCTGTGAGCAATGACGGGAAGTGGCGGAAGGGAGCTAGCCGCACAGGCAGACAGCACAGGCCCCAGGGTGAGTGTGGGACTAGGCTGGAGGACCACACTGGCAAAGGACGGGAGGTAGGGAGGAGTCTCAGGCCCTAGCACCGAATGCCTCTGTGGGACTTGTTGGGGGCCAGGGGAGCCTCTGATCTACCCAGGCATGCAAGATGCACAGACATAAAAGCCACTAGATGACAAGGCCCATGCACGAGTAGAGAATGTTGCAAAAAGGAGGTTGGAGAAGGAAGAATTGGTCCTACCATCTGGAACAGGAAGAAGGCAGTGAGAACCTGCAGGTACAAGTAGTTTTGGGACAAGGCTGGCCCAGCCCTTGCGCTGGATGATAAGCATGAAGCTGGGCTCACAGCGAGGGAACAGAAGTGGTTTTCAGGCTTTTCAGAGGGTGAGAGCTTTTCTTTCCCTGATTTTTTTTTTATTTTATTTTTTCACCTGCCTCCCTGTTCCCTCCCTCCCTCCCCCCACTGGAAAATGCAATAATAAAAGCGACAGAACAGTTTAGTTCTGGGTGAAGTAGAAAGAGAGACGAGGATGCCTATCTCTGCTTCCAGGCTCACCACACACGGTGAGGCCGGTCCACAGTCCCATAGCTGGGAATCTGCCTGGGGGAGCCAGGAAGGTAGGAAGTCAGGAGCCAGAGAGGTAGGAAATAGGAAGTCGTGGACTCTGCATGGTGGATGAAGGAAGGAGTGAGGGAAAGAGAACCCAACGGTGCTGGAGGAGTCAGAGGGGAGATGCCAAGGCAGGGTGGTTCTCAACCTGTGAGTCAAGACCCCCTTCGGGGTGGGGGTTGAACAACCCTCTCACAGGGGCCACTAAAGACCATCTGCACACCAGACATTTATGTCACGATTCATGAAAGTAGCAAAATTACAGTTTTGACGTAGCAATGAAAATCATTTTAGGGGCGGGGGTGGGGAGCGGGGGGTCACCACAGCGTGAGGAACTGTATTAAAGGGTCTCAGCACTAGGAAGGTTGAGGACCACTGTGGTGAGGGATAGGAGCAAAAGCTGGGAACGAGACAGCCAGGGTCCTGGGTCCTGGGTCCCAGTCAGCCCTGGCTAGCATGCCCTTCGGTTGCCCCTCCGCTTTGATCTCCAGCCCTGGAACCTTTTGGAACAGTGAATGTGGACTTTCCAGCGTATTCCACAGCTCCCTCCTTTACAATGGTAGTGTGGGACATTCACAGGTGAGAGGCACAGGGTCTTCCACTCTGACTCATGGGCGTTCCTTCTTGATACACGCCTGTCCTTCCCCTTTCAGACCTGAGCTGCCTTTTATGCATTCCTGACATTTCATGACTCCTTGCTTTGGAGGAAAATGTGCCTCCCAAGGGGTTTTGTCATTTGAAATATCTAGCGACAGTCCACATTTGCTGTCCACGAGTAGTTTGGTGGATGGGAAAATAACAGTGGACTACAAAGAAAATGAATTTATGGGCCTCAGATTATGAGTCTATACACAGGCAGATTTATGTTGTAGTTAAGCACCTAACTGAGGAAATCCTCATACCAAAAAGTTGAAGAGAACAAAAACACCACTTATCTTTGAAGATGGCCACTATTTGCTCTTCAAAGATCCAAATTCTCTTATGGATTAAAGGTGGAAAAACCACTAGCTAGACCAAATGACCTTTAGAAACAGATTTACTTAATTTTCAGTTAAGTGTATATGTGCAGGTACATGTATGTGTGTACAAGTACTCACAGAGGCCAGCTGTGTTGGACCTCTTGAAGCTAGAGTGTCAAGTGGTTGTGAGCTACCAGACCTGGATGCTGGGATCTGAACTCAAGACCCTCTACAACAGCAGTACGTGCTCTTAACCACTGAGACATCTGGCCCCGTGGAGCCAATGCTTTAAAGTAAACTCTAGAACATCATTATGGCTGTATATGTTTGCTCTGGGGTGCCAACCAAATACATCCAGGTCTCTGGTTAGTGTCGCTGTCTCCGCCTGTTGCTTCTGGTAACTACAGGCCCTTACTATTCACCATGATCCCCCTACACCCAGCTCTGTGTCTTTTTTTTTTCCTGTTACAATCTTCCAGAATGCTTTCAATACCACCCTGCCTGAAATATTATCAAAACTCTTTAGCCTAGGCTATGTGTCATGTATGCTCATACATGTGGGGGCCCGAGGTCAACTTCAGATGTCACTCCTCACATGGAGACAGTGTCTCTCATGTGGCCTGGAACTCCTCAGTATTGCTGACCAGCTAGCCCTAAGGATCTACCTCTTTCTGCTTTTCAAGTGCTGAGATTGAACATAACTTTATGTGTTTGTTTTTGGCCATAAGGCTTATTAACATAGTTAAACTTAACTTTAAAACTAATTTTTTTTAAATATTACAATTAGACTTCAAGGTTTTTATTTTGTCTGAATTAACTAACTTTGATACTGTTAACCATAATTTTTTTTTTTTTTTTGTACCAGGAATTGAACTTGGGGCCTTGTGCCTGCTAGGCAAGTGCTCTACCATTCAGCCACATCTCCAGAATCCAAACACTATTTACTGAGCTGACTGCGTGGGGCACAGTCATAGGCCTAGTGAGTGGGGGGCCAAGGAGGAGAAGAGGTGAGGTCCTGTCTCTAAGATGTTATTCCCTTAGAGAGAAGACTGACATACAAATCAAAAATTAAAAATGTGAAGCCTTGACTGTATATATTTACTGTATTTATTATTACCTGTAATACCTACCAGGACATTTGATAATAGGAAAGGATTGTTTCTCAGTGGGGAACACTAGGAAGGCAGCTTTCTGTGTATGACTGGTGTTCGGACACATGTTGGGATACAAATGGAAATTAGGAAGCAGCCAAGGCCTGCCTCTGTGAATCTGACCTTGCAGAAGTGATAGGAATGTAACTGTCATGGATGTCGGGAGCTTCTGGGTCAAATAAGAAGGGTGGCTTTGCATCCTGGGGTTCCTAGCTCACTTCCGATTGACTAGGCATTGTGGATTGAATGTGAAATGTCTCCCTCGGGTTCGTGTGTTTGAATATTTGATCCTTAGCTGGTGGCACTGCTTGGGAAGTTAAAGGACCTTCAGAAGGTGGAGCCTCGATGTCACTGGAAATAAGCCTTGGGGCGGCATAGCCAGGCCCCACTTCCTATTTCTAGTATTCCTCAGGGTTGCTGATGCAGTGTGATGGGCCAGCTTCATACTCCTGCCACCATGCTTTCCCCATTAGGATGGATGATATCCCTCTGGAACTGTAAGTGAAAACAGGTCCTTTCTCCCTTATGTTCTTTCTGTCAAGGTATTGTATCGAGGCAACAGAAATGAAATTAATATACAATATCACAAGGCACTGTGGTGGTATTGTATTCCCCGAAATATTGTGCACTCTAATAAACTTATGGGGGGGCGGGGTCAGAGAACAGAACAGCCACAATATGAAACACAGAGGTTAGGCAGTGGTAGCACATGCCTTTAATCCCAGCATTCCAGAGGTGGAAATCCATCTGGATCTTTGTGTGTTCAAGGATACAGCCAAGCATGGTGACTCACACCTTTAATCCCAAAAAGCGAGCCTTTAATCCCAGGGAGTGGTGGCAGAAAGCAGAAAGATATATAAGGCATGAAGACCAGAAACTAGAAGCATTTGGCTGGTGAAGCTTTTAAGCTTTGAGTAGCACAGTGCAGCTGAGGTTCATTCTGGAGGAGGACTGAGAGGCTTCCAGTCTGAGGAAACAGGACCAGCTGAGGAAATGGCAAGGTGAGGTGGCTGTGGCTTGTTCTGCTTCTCTGATCTTCCAGCATTCACTGCAATAACTGGTCTCAGGTTTTATTTTATTAATAAGGCCTTCTAAGATTCATGCTACAAGGCATGATGAATCCAATTGGATTATGGGGAAAGAGAGATGTGTGGATGGAGGGTTTCTGACAAGGCTCTGTAGCTGACCTGGCAGAATGGAGAGATTCCCATAATGCTGAGGGGTGGCACAGGGTGGTGAAAGTACAAAATCGGGGCTTCCTTCACAGAAGAAGATGAGGCGTTCTCCCTAAGCTACACACCACCAACAGGGAAGATGCTAAGTTGAGTCATGACATGCAGTCGTCTTCTGTAAGACTTACTTTTAGCTGTCCAGTTCTGGCCATTTTAAAGATGCTAGTCAGTTTTTTTTTTTTTTGCATGTTTCTATTAATTTATTTTCTTTATTGTTGGGTAGTCTTACTTGTACATGGTAACCGTACAATGACAGCCCCAGACCGCTCCCAGATTCCAGTTCTCAGAGTTGCAATCCTCTGCCAGCTAAATGAGGTTTTCAAAAGAAGGGATGGGTTTAATTTACAACACAGAGTGTTAGAAGGTCTTCTCCCTGACTGCAATTACAAGAATTATATTTAATATGTGTGTAACAGATATTCACATCTTGTTGGGAAAACAATTCCCTTTGCATGGGATAAAAAATGATTGCAAATATTTTATTATGCTGGTTATTTTATTCTTCCTCAGGTCCCTGCAGTATCACATTCCTCAAAAATAATCCTGCTTATCACTAAATATTCTCTTCTTATTTGATTTTCATCCACTTGATACAACTTTTGATTATGTTTGATTTTGTGCATAAGAGGGCTTAGATACAATAATAATCCTGAGCCTTTTTAGATAATAAAATTTTCAAGACCACAGTCAGGAATCTGGTTAGAGAAGCATCTGGAGATATGTCACCACACAAAGCATCATTACAACAAATACAATTATATGTGAGAAACTGGATCCAGACCTAATGTATAACAAGACTTAACCTCTTTTTATACTAAGGTAGTATTTGAATGAAATATAAAAATAGGATTCTCTCTATCTTTTTTTTTTTTAATTCATGCAATGCAATAGTTATCTTTAACTGTCCACTTGGCATAACCCAGAATCACCTGGGAAGAGAGTTTCAGTTAGGGATTGTCTACACTGGGTTGTCTTATGAGCTTGTCTGTGATTGGCTTAGTTGAATTAATTGATTTGAGAGTAGACCTAGCCTACTGTGGGCGGCACTATTCCCTAGGCAGGAGGTCCTGAACTGTGTAAAAGTAGAGAAACCAGGCTAAGCACAAGGAAGCAAGCAAGCCTGCACACACTCATTTCTCTCTGGTCTTGTGGATGCAATGTGACCAGATATCTCAAGATCCCACTGCAGTGATTTCCCCAAAGTGATGGACAGTAACTTGACATGGTGAGCTAACTTAACTCTGTCTGCCCTAGGTAATGTGTCTGACCTAAAGACAAAAGGAGGTAAGCATGACCTCATTCTGCCCAGAGAAATGGAGGTCCCCGTGAGACACCTAGGAGATGCTGTTGTTTTATTGTTCAAGGAGACACACTCAACCAGCAGACTTTTTTTTTTTAACCACTGCCCTTTGCTTTCTTCCTGCCCAACCAAGTTGCACAGATGCCGCCGCTTTGGACCACGAGACAAGCACAAGACTGTATGAAGAAAGATGGGAAAATGGAGAGGACTGATGGCGCTGGGTTTTCTGTGCCAAGGCAGAGATGGCATCCAGTGGATTCACTGCTGTAAGAAACAGAGTGAATTTTGCTGGTTTAATCCATTAGTTGCTAAGTATTGCGCTACACAAAGCCCAATCTATTCATCCTTGACAAATTCTTGATGGATAAGTCAGGCAATGACCCTATTTCCATAACATTTCATCTCTATGATAAGATGTTTCATACTCAGCATCAGTTCAAGGGTTAGTGGGAATGAGGTGTTTGGAACACACACATAGTCTCTCTGTGTGTCAGCTATCTTTAGAAGAATGGGATAAACATCTGAGGAACACCTCACTGTCTTCTCAATATTTTAATCTAAAAAACATTATCGGGTTAGACTTGTCAAGAAGTTTCTAGTGTTAGTTGAAATGTTAATTTAATTACTTTACACTCCATTTTGCCCGAATATTGATTTAAAGTGGTTTACAGCTGAAAAATACACAATATAATAATGAAACAACACTAAAATATGAAGCCAGGCATTATGGATGCCTGTTTGTATTCTTATGAGAGAGAGAGAGAGAGAGAGAGAGAGAGAGAGAGAGAGAGAGAGAGAGAGAGAGGCTGTAGATTTATGTGAGAGGAGAGTTAGGCAAGATCTGGGAGGAGTTGGGGGAGGGGAAACCATAACCAGAATGTATTGTATGAAAAAAAAATCTATTTTCAATAAAAAAAGAAAGAGTACTGTGTTAGTTACTTTTTTTCTTACTATGACAAAACACCTGACAATATTGTGATAAGATATCTGACCACAATTTTATGATTTATTTACTTTTATTCTTGGGGACAGGATCTCTCTATGTAGCCCTGGCCGTCCTGGATCTCACTATATAAACCAGGCTGGCTCACAGAGATCTGCCTGCCTCTGCCTCTCAAGGGCTGGGACTAAAGGCCTGTCCCATCTTAGTTTGGCTCACTGTTTGAGAGTCCGTCATAAGGGGGCAGTTGAGACAGAGGGACTGTGAGGCAGCGCATTGCGCTGCATCTGCAGCGAGGAAGCAGAGGGAGGGAGGTGTTGGTGCTCAGTCCACCTTCTCCTTTAGACTCAGCTGATGGGATGGCGCAGCCCCCATTCAGGCTGGAGCTTTGCTCTTTCTCTAAATCTCTTAGGAGACATCCTCCTAGGCACACCAAGAAGTGTGTTTCCATGGTGACTCTAAACCCCATCAAGTTGTCAATGAGGACTGATCATCACAAATAGCAGTCTGATCACCACATGGACCAATCTCAGAAGTAGGTAAAATATAAACATGGTAGAGAGATCTTAGGGACCACCGTGACCAAGGAGCATCATTCAGCAGCATCATGATAGCTTATTATTAGGTGTGTGATAAAGTACTACCCAGGAGGGCAAAGCTCAGAAAAGCAGCCATGTTGTCTGTGGCATGGACTTGGTCTAAATCAGTGGTTCTCAATCTGTGGGTCATAACCCCTTTGGGGGTCAAATGACTCTTTCATAGAAGTCACCTAAGACCATCAGAAAACACATTATGATTCATAACAGTAGCAAAATGACAGTTATGAAGTAGCAATGAAAATATGGTTGGGGGGTCACCACAACATGAGGAGCTGTATTAAAGGGTCACAGCATTAGGAAGGTTGAGAACCACTGGTCTAGATAGGGAAAAAAAGCACAACTTAAATAATCATGTGCACATAGTTGTTTTTGTTTGTTTCTTGCTTGCTTGCTTTTTATGTGAACAATAAGAAGAAAAGCATAAAGAGGTTTTTTTTGTTTGTGTGTGTGTGTGTGTGTGTGTGTGTGTGTGTGTGTGTGTGTGTGTGTTTGGCATGACTCCGGATGGCGTTTCTCACATGAAAACTTGCGCTCCCAACCACTTAGGGCTCAACTACTAAGAGGCCATAGCTCTTAGTTCAATGGAGCAGCCTCCTTTTCTACATCCAGATTCTTTGTGCTTTCTTGGTGTTTGTTTGTTTGGATAAGATCAGAGCTTCCCTAGCTGGACATTCATTCTGACTACCTCACAGAGTGTTGCAGTCCAAGTTTTGGAAGACAATAAAACTATGAAGAAATCTTTCTTAATGAGTTGTATGACCAAGTTTGCTAAAGCAGAGTAAGAAAAATCCCTCTGCTGTAAATCAAGTTTGCTTTTCATAACCTTTCTGATATAGTTCCTGAAAACATATTCTAAAAGAAACAAGGGCTTTCCCAGACCAGGGAGCTTTGATACTCCCCCTGAGTTAAGACCTAATGGAATTTGCTCTCCCACATTAATCTGGCATCAAGAGTGAAGTATTGCAAGCTGGCATGGTGGTCCATGCTGAAACTCTCAGCACTCAGGAGGGACAGGTGGAAGGATCCTGATTTCAAGATCAGCCCAAGCTATATGGATCACGTCTCAAAGCATCAGCAACAAATAACAAAAAAGTGAACTATCGTACACCATTTGCTAGATAACCCTGGCCAACTCCCTCAAGTACTAAAACTTCACACTAAGTTAGAGATTTGAAGAAGAAACATACCTACCATGTCTAGTTGAGTGAGTGAAAAAGTCATAATTTAGTATACTTGTTTTCTTAAAGATTGAATTTTATTTTTATTTGTGTATGTATGTTTATGTGACAGTGTATGCTCTGTGAGTGCATGTGCCCTTGGAGCCAGAAGAGGGCATCAGATCCCTTGCAGCTGGAGTTATAGGTAGTTGTGAATTTCCCTACCTGGATGCTGGGAACTGAACTTGGGTCTTTGGTAAAAGCAGCAAGCTCTCAACTCCTGAGCTGTTTCTGCCGCCTCTGTACCAAAGCTGTTCTTGCTTTGAGGTCAAGTTGAACATTCCTTTTTCTGATGCTCTTACATTTCTCAGTAGCAATACCTCTTTATATTTTGCTGCTACTTCAAACCTGAGACTGAAAGACAACTGTAAGACAACTGTATTTTTTTTTCAATTGTGAGTAAAATATAATAAGCTTTGGGCAAGGGCCTGGGCTAAGTGGCAGCACCAGTTAAGAGGGAATATTATTCAGTACCAGTTAAGTGTTGGGCTCAGTGTTGGTCCTGTATCTGGGCTAATTTTTGTCTCTCATAGAACCTGTAGTTTTCTGGGGTTCTGAATGAAAGGGACTCAGCCCTCAAGCTTGATTCAGGAAGTACTGACTTTAGCTATATGTCCTACCACTGAAAGGATAAAGGGAAGCCAGCATGGCCCTGGCCCACAAACCTATGAAGCAGTTCATAGTTTCAAACTAATAAAATGGAGAGAAAGTCATTATTTTCTCCAAGACAGAAAAAAAAAGGTCAAGCAAGAATATAGTTCATTTGTATACTAGGCCACTAGAACACAGCCAAGTAACAAAAACATTTGAAGTGTATTAGCTCCAACTTTATGATGTGACTAGCTGATTGGTGAAGGATAGTTGAACAAGCCAACATCTTGCTGGGCCATAAGAAGCCAGCAACAGCACAGATGAGCTAGCTGGGACACTAAGTGAAATAAATTGGGCACAGAGATATGAATCCCATGTGGTCTCAGTCACATGAGAAATATCATTGTATGGATGTAGACATAGACCATAAGTTTCTGGAAACTTGGCAGGTTGGGTAAAGAGAGTCTGGTTTGGGGGCACATACCTACAACTAGATAAGAGGAACAGATTTTAGTGTTTTGTATAATACAGTATAGTGACTGTAAAAAGATTTTGAATGTTCCCAATGCAGAGAAAAGGTAAGGTGAGTGTTAAAGGTTATGAGTAGGCATGCCATTACCTGGATTTGATCACTGTGTGTTGTGTCCATGTATTGAAAGATCATCTTACAAATCTACAATGGTTATGTATTAATTTTTTAAAAAGGATGGTCCATGTGTAATGTCTAAAATTGATGAATCAAGAGGTAATCATGTACTATTTAAATTTTTTAAGGTTTTTAGGGTGAGCTAGAGGGAAAGAAAAATTCCCTCAGAGATGGAATCGTTATGTCTGGGTGGGCGGGAGGCAAGGCAGAAACTGTTCTCTTTAGTGCTAAACATTTCAGGCCATTTGACTTTTGAGCTTTGATAAACTTGTGAGCCAAAAACATTAATTTAAAATGATGTTTTGCACAGAACAAAAAGGGGGATTGACGAGGGAGAGATCAAGAGGGAACGGTTCCTGGGGGTGGGGGGTGGGGGGGGAGCAGCAGTTGACAAAGCGAATTACAGAATATACTCAGTGAGACTCAGATGAAACACGGGAGATAAAAGGCTGCAGACGGAGGGGTCCCAGCGAGGCATTCAGAGGAGACCGGCTGCAACCAGGAAGTCCACACACTCGCAGCTGCTTCCGGGCCCCCTTGCTCCCCCATAACAAAGCCACTTCTGTCTGGAGAAACCACAAGAGCAAGGCCAGCAGTAGAAAGCCTTTAATTGGGGTGGAGAACTAGTGGCCCTGTGAACTCTAGATGCCTCCAACAGGCCGGGGCATGCTTTGCCCTTCCTGCCTTCCTGGCCACCAGATGATGGCCGTGTTCTCCAGAGCTCTCTACAGGCATCATTGGCGGCTTGCCTCTTCCCCCTGCTCCATCCAGCTCTGGGACCAGCCTTCCTCCTTTCTCGGCTCCATCCCGAACTCCCTATGGCCCAGTTTTCCATGCTCTCAACCACCCTCATCTCTAACAAAGGGTTTATAGCTGGCTGCTGGGTCCTGTGACCTCAGAACCAGTATAGTGACTAATTAACTAATTAACAACCCAATAATAAAATTGGTGGTAACCTGACAGCCCAATACACAAAGGCTCTCCGTGAACACCTTCTTTAACAGTGGCAGTCAGGGGTTTCACATGGTAGAATTACTTATCTGGGCAGTCACCCCTGGGAGGGAGGGACCTCAGGAGGTATTCCCATTGGATTCCTGAATACTTCTCTATATAAAAACTACACTATAAAATGCATAGGCTTAGTTCATACTCTTGGTATGGATTTGACCTATTTAGCTCATCTTCCCAGAACGTGAGAATCCAGTCTCTTCTGCGGTATTTTGTATATCTTTACTGGTTAAGTTTTTCTTAAAAGGTCACCCATGTGTTCTTTGTCCTTTCTGACTGGCCTGGGACCTCTAGAGGGATGACATCATGTTTTCAAGTCATGTGACTCTTCCTTACTTCACAGAGGCAACCCTCTTTGGCTAAGAAATCCATTGCAAGCTGGACGGTGGTGGCACAAGCAGAGGCAGGTGAAGCTCTGTGAGTTCTGAGTTCAAGGCCAGCCTGGTTTACAGAGTGTGAGTTCCAGGACAGCCAGGGCTACACAGAGAAACTCTGCCTCGAAAAACAACAAAACAAAACAAAACAAACAAGCAAAACACAAACGAAAGAGAGAGAGAGAGAGAGAGAGAGAGAGAGAGAGAGAGAGAGAGAGAGAGAGAGAGAGAGAGAGAGAGAGAGAAACCATTGCAGTCATGAGTCCTGAGAGACAGGAAAGGAAGGACTCAGTCCTGAGCTTTACGAGGTGGCAAATGCCTGTAATCCCAGTCCTTAGGAGGTAGCAGCAGGTGGATTACTACAACTTTGAGGCCAGGTTTGTGTACATATGGCTACAAAGTGAGATTCTGTCTCCCAAAAGACAAGCAAACATAGAAGACAAACAGAAAGGTCTTCCCAGGAGACAGACAGCTTCGCCAACACCTAGCACTCCAGTGCCCAGCAAGAGGAGACTTCTCCAAGACAGAAGTCACACCAGAGGGGAGCAGACACTTTTGTGGAGTTCTAGGTACTCAGTTACATTATATAATGTCTTTAGGCTTTTATTTTATGTCTGTCTGTCTATCCTTCCTATCTATCTATCTATCTATCTATCTAGAGACTGGGTCTTTTAGCTATCCTGGAACTGTTTGTGTAGCTCAGGCTGGTCTCAAACATTTAATCATCTTACCTCAGCCTTCTCCAGAGATGAGATTAAGGAATGTGTTACCATATCTGCTTTCACCTTTTTATTTATTTATTTTTTAACTTTTTGCTTTGACTGGACAAAATGAGCTCAGAAAAGGACTAAGTATTTGGAAATAGACCCGACACCTGATATTCTCAAAATCTTCTGTCACAAACATACCTGTCAAGACTCTGGACAAACCCTACTGACAAAAACATGAATGAAAATATAGAATTAATGATAGGAAAAAAAGAAGATAGACAGTGGATCTGTGCTGTGGTTTCACAGTGAATGACAATAATAGTTTGCTATTTGTGTGTGTGTGCGTGCGTGTGTGTGTGTGTGTGTGTGTGTGTGTGTGTGTGTGTGAAATACTCTTCAAGATTTTCATTTTTTCTTCTCTTACTCCTTTTCTTGGGATCTCAATCTGTGGCCCATGCTGGGATGTGACTTGTAGCAATCCTCTTACATCAGATTTTGAAGTGTTGGGAGTGCAGATATGAGCCACCATGTACAATTTAAAAGGGCTTTTAAAAAACACATTTTATTATCTCGTGTGCATGGATATTTTATCTGCATGTATGTCTGTGCACCACATGTGTGCCTGGTCCCTGTGGAGGCCAGAAGAGGGCATTGGATCTCCTGGGACTGGAGTCACAGACGCTTGTGAATCACCATGTGAGTGCTTGGAATTGAACCAGGGTCCTCTGCAAGAGCAGCCATTGCTCTTAATTGCTAAGTCATCTCACTAGTCCATAAAATATTTCTAACAGTAAAATAAAATAAAATAAAATAAAATAAAATAAAATAAAAAAGCAAAAACAAGCTGGGCAGTGGTGGCACATACCTTTAATCCCAGCACTCAGGAGGCAGAGGCAGGTGGATCTCTATGAGAGTTCCAGGCCAGCCTGGGCTACAGAGTGAGTTCCAGGAAAGGCACAAAAACTATACAGAAAAACCCTGTCTCAAAAAACCAAAAAAACCAAAAAATCAACAAAAAAAGAAGCAAAAACAAATTGATGGAGAGTCACCTGCAGATTCAATTAAATGTTCAATAAAGTATTTATTATTTATTTGCTTGTTTGTTTTTTAAGACATCCTCTTACTATGTAGCTCCATCTGGTCTCCAAATTATCATCATGCTCCTCTGTTACCTGGGTGCTGGGCTCACAGGGAAGCATCATCACGCATGGCTAAATATCTAATAAAATATTTTAAAGAATTTTAGAGAAGAGCTGAGCTATAATTTTCACAGGTTATAAAGATGCTTGGTTTTTTATGCACATACATATACCATTAAAATAGATGATAGAAAGTTGTATTTTAGTTACAGAAATCACAATTGAAAGATTTGATAAACCACAATTAAAGAATTACAAGAAATTAATTCATCAAAAAATTGCCCAAATGTGAATTTTCAATCCCCAAAACGAACAATTGGTTCAACACTTGAAAATTCAAGAATTTTTTTTTTTGTTTATTTACCTTGCATTGTATGAGACATTATCAAATTAACACTTTAGGGACTGGAAAGAGGGCTTGGCAGTTAGAAGCACTTGCTGCTGTTGCAAAGAATCAGGGTTTAGTACCCAGCACCCACATTGGGCTTCTCACAACCACCTGTACCTCTAGCTCCAGGGGATCCAACAACATCCTCTTCTGGCCTCTGGAGGCACACACACACACACACACACACACACACACACACACACCACACACACACATACATGTAAATAAAATTTTAAACCTCTGAATTACTTGTGTTGTATTTTTCCCGAAGGACTTTCTTATTTATAAAGAAATGTAGATTTCTGTCTTACAGTTAAAAACATTGTGTGCATTTTTGCATCTTTTATGTTTTTCAAAGACACAGGCTGCATTTCATTAAAATGGATGGTTCAGTGGTGCAAAGTTGAGATCCGAATTTATTGGAGTTTAGAGGTAAATGACAGTGTCTCCCTTACATATGTACGGAAAATGCTTTTGCTCAATTTGCTGGTGTGTATTCTGCAGTGACGTTATGATGGAGTTGTTAGAACATTTTGATGTTATTTGTGCTAATGCTATGCGTCTGAGGCAAGTTACAGAACTAGTGAAAGAAACTGAAGACAGTTAACTTACCTGTGGTGTGTCCTCTGGGAATGCTCACTGGCCGAGTTGAGGAGGAGCTTTGCAGACTTGTACTCTGTACTGTTAACTTCTAGGTTTTCTTCTGAGAACAAAAAGAACGCATGCCACATAATCAGTGACCAGAGACAAATATGGAAGTGTGATTGACATTTTCTTGATGACATCATACTGCACGTAAATGAGCTAAACTGGAAGCAGCAGGAGATAGCTTACTTGTGGCTTTGTTAGACAGGTAGAAAAATTTATATTGAAATTGAAACTTTGGTATTAAAAAATAATGATCTTATACATTTTACAATATAGATAAATAAGCAATGTTTTTATGAAAACGGGCCACCAAAAATACAAGGAAAAATTTAAAGTATGCTGATGTTGATAAATTTAACATTATTTTCATTTCATTAAATACCTTAAAATTTGGTGTTAATGATCTTGAATGAACATAGAAGAGAATGAACTTAACTAATCTGAACAGAAGTAGTGTTGAAATTGGCATTGCTTTGTTTTAGAGCCAAAGCAGATTTTGTTTTCATAAAGAATGTATTTGTGAAGGTGGGTGAAAATATTTAAGGCTTAATGTAGTGCAGTATGGGAAAACTTTGTGAAATAGCTTGGGGGTAAGGATCTCTTATTTTTCCATGTGCGTGGATGTGTGTGATATATAGGGGTGCACAGGTTTGTGTGTGTGGGTCCGTGCATGCCATGGCATGGATGTGGAGGTCAGAGGACATTAGGAGTCACCTTCCACCCTGTTTGAAGCAGAGTCTCTTTGTGGCTTGCTGTATATCAAGCTAACTGCTCCACAAGCTTCTGTAGCTAGAAGTTTTTCTGTGTTCCACCTGGCCCGCAGCCACTCAGACCCAATTAAACACACGTAGGCTTATATTACTTAAAACTGCTCAGCCATTAGCTCAGGCTAACTACTGACTGGCTCTTACATTTAAACTCAGCCCATTTCGGTTCATCTATATGTCGCCACGTGTTCCGTGGCCTTACCTGTGTGCCATTACATGCTGCTCCCTGGACGGTGGGCTGCTGTCTCTGACTCAGCCCTCCTTTTCCCAGAATTCCCCTTGTTTGCTTATCCTGCCTATACTTCCTGCCTGGCTACCGGCCAGCCAGCGTTTTTTTTAAACCAGTGTACAAAAGCATTATTCCACAGCAAGCTTCTGTGGATTCTCCCATTCCACCTTTAATCTCGCTGTAGGAATCCTAGGGTTCCCAAAGTGTATACTGCACCCACTTTTAGGTAGTTTTGGGGGGTTTGAACTCAAGTCCTCACACTTGCTCAGTGAACACTTTACCCACTAAGCCATCTAACTCTCTACTCCCCCAAAACTGATTTTTTAACTATATGTTTTATGGAATTTAAATCAGAGAAAATAAATCTGAAAATAATTCTGAGCATATAAATTGAAGCATTTATTTATCCATGCTAGATTTTGAGAGTATAATTAAAAGAGTATAAATTATCATGGTAATTTTTAAATTAAATTTTGATTTGGCATGCAAAGTAATCTGTAATTTTTTTTAAAATGCTGATTGTGTGTTGAAATTATATTTTTGGAAATACTGAGCTAAATGAAATATATTATAGTTAATTTCACCTATTTGTTTTTTAAACTTTTAAGATGTGACAATCAGAAAAATTTAAGTCATATATGTAGCTCACATTATATTTCTTTTGGACCTGCCTTAAAGCACTAGGCTCCTGAGTTTCCAGTTACAAATGAAATTCCCTGGATCAACACCAATTGCTATGGGGTGTCACATTTTTCTGTCACTCACTTGCATCCTCTTGTTGTTATAAAGTGGAGCATCAGTTGGTGAAATGCTGAATCAGAGCTCAAGGGTTAGTCTGGCCACAGAACCCAGCCTGTCGATCCAGGATCTGAACTGGAGATCTGGGACCATTTACTTCAACCAACTGAGATAAACTCTGACCTAGAGGACAACCAGGAAGCCAATGCAACTGGATTTCATTAGCTGTTATTGATATGGACCCGTAAGTCTTGATGGAATAAGACCAAAGCTGGTTCATTGTCCAAGTGCTTAGGAGAAAACATGGTCCATTTAGGCTCAGACTGTCCCCGAGTGTGACAAAGGAGATATTGTTACTGCCTGTGGTTCAGGGGAAAGAATATTTTGGAAGTGTCTGTCTTCCCTGGTTACCTTTCTCATATATTCTTTGTGTCTGTGGTGTCTGATACAAAGAAATTTGGGGAACTTTGTTTGGTGGATTTAGATAAGTGGTTTGGTTGCTTACTGAGTACAACACTTTCCTAAAGTACACAGTCTTCCAGTTCTGTAAAATGAGTTAGATGAAGCTGGTCCCTAAAGATCCTCCACGAATCAAGGTTCTACATTTCTATGATGTCCTAGCACCATCTGAGACTCAAAGCCCAAACTTTGGGAAATACACTGAAACATCACAACCTCATTCTTTTTATTACTGAGAATTTCATAATGCATATTAATACATTTTGATTAACCCCTACCATCCCTTCTCCTCCAATTCCTGTCCTATTTCCCCACCACTTTCCCTCACAATTTCATTCTTTTGTTGTTGTTTTTAAAAGCACGGATTCCTTTTAGTGTTACCTGATTGCATGCAGTGTGGGCCTGTCTCCTGGAGCAGAGCGAGCTCCTGGGGAGGGGGTTGCATCCTTGAAGAAAACGGGTCCTCCCAGCAGCCATCAATTGCAAGTAGCTCCTTGGCTAGGGAACGGGATTTGAAAGTCATATTTTATTCCCCCCTTGCCAGAGGAAGAAGAGTGGAATACGTGTGTGCAGTTTGCAATGAACAGGGAGTAGCTGTTGTATTTTTCTCTTACCAAAACTAAAGCGGCAAGAAGGAGGGTTCAGGAATTCTGGTAGGTTACTGTCTGCTCCTATTTGCAAATGCGGACCTCAGGCATGAATGGATGCTTGTGGAACGGCATTATGGGGAGTTGGATGATGCCCTCCGATGCATCTGCGATCACTTTCAGCGGTGTTCGAAGCCGAAACTCTCTCTCCAGGGTAGACGGCATTTATGCTAATTTCCCGCACCTCGCTGTACACAATTATTACAGGGCATGTGAATGCTCTGCTGCTGCAATGAAGAAAAATTATTCCAAATGATTATTGATGAGTTAATCAAGATAACCGTGTCAACTTTCTTTACCCGCTAATGGTCACATCGACAGCATTCCACAGTCATCAGAATGAAGGAGCCAAATGCTAATGGGCCAGGTAATCAGATCTTAATGAAGAACAGTGAAAAATCGGCTTTTTAAAATACTTCACAGTTTCCGTAATCACTGAAGTGGTCAGTGAGTCCCAGGATTCCTCATATTTCATAATGTACACTTGCCATTCTTTTCTCCATTTCAACGAGAGTTAGGCTCTCCTGCCAGAGGACGGAGCAGAAGCAAATGAAGAGCGACTGCTCTCTTTCGGCTCCCACTCATTAGACAGCCATCTCAGCCGTCTATCCGCTCAAAAACTCACTGGGGCTGGAGAGAGGGCTCCGGGGCTCAAAACTGCTCCTACAAGAACCTGAGGACCAGAGTTTGGATCCCAGTGCAGCCCAGCATTCCCATGTGTGCATACCCTTGCTCATGGTCATGTATCTGGGGGCATGTGTGCCCTCACACACATGTGCGAACACACACACATACACACACACATACACACACATACACACACACACATGGAAAAAAACAAGCTGAGCTTAGTCCTTTATGTTTTCTCTTTTATCTATTGTTTCAGTTGAATTCAGTAAGTTTATTTTTTTTATTTTATTTTTTTTTTTTGGTTTTTTCGAGACAGGGTTTCTCTGTGTAGCTTTGCGCCTTTTTCCTGGAGCTCACTTGGTAGCCCAGGCTGGCCTCGAACTCACAAAGATCCGCCTGCCTCTGCCTCCCAAGTGCTGGGATTAAAGGCGTGCGCCACCACGCCCGGCACAAGTTTATTTTTTAAAGATACAATATTTTTGATTTATTCTTTGAGACTTTCATACATGTGTACAATGTGGGGTTTTTTTTGGGTTTGTTTTTTTGATTTTTGTTTTTGTTTTATTTGGTTTTTTGTTTTTGTTTTGTTTTGTTTTTGTTTATTTGTTTGTTTGTTTTTTGAGACAGGGCTTCTCTGTGGAGCTTTACACCTTTCCTGGAACTCACTTTATAGCCCATGCTGGCCTCGAGCTCACAGAGATCCGCCTGGCTCTGCCTCCAGGATTAAAGGCATGCGTCACCACCACCCAGTTGTACAATGTGTTTTGATCATGTCCATCCTCCGTTTTCCTCTTCCAACTCTCCTTTGCCTTTCCCCAACACATCATTCTTCCTTCCAAACATCATTTGCGTCCTTTTCTTTGTAACAGCTTACGAAGGCTAGCTGGTGATGCCTGCGTGTTCATGGCTGTGGGGCCACCCACCCACTGGAGCATGGACATTATCCTCAGAGAAAAGCCCTCTTCCTTTCCCTCTCTCTCCTCCTTCACCCTCTCCCTCTGAGTGAGTCTCTCAGCAGCCATCAACTGCTGGCAGTTCCTCAGTGAGGGGGTGGCACCTGGTAAGTCCCTCCCCTACGAGTGCTGGAATCTTAAGGGCTTGATTCAGGTAAACACAGCTACTGTGAGCTCAGGAGCACAATGACCATATCATGCCCAGAATCCAGCATTTCACAGCCCTCTTCCCCACCCCCAGGTTCTTATATTGTTTCTGTGCCCCTTTTCACGTTGCTCTCTGAGCCTCGGGGAGGGGGAGATTGAAAGATGTGCCTTTTATGTCTGGACACTCCTCGCCACTTATTCTCAGCACTTGGAGCTGCTGGGAGTCTCTGCATGAACCGTGGTAACTTTATTAATGCAAGCGAAGGTTGACTTTGCAGTGTTACTGTAATGATCACATATCCTGTTTTAAGTTTATACAGATCTTTTGATTCGGATCCCCTAAATGTACTGCTATGATGACCCGAGAGGTTGTGTCATTAGAAAAGCAGTTTGGACTTGTTCCTTATGGGTATGTCACCATAGTTTGTAGCATGCGATGCGCCCTTGTTATTCTGATATGTTCTGGGCTTGGCGACTGATCTGAAAATTCAAGTGTTATCAGCTGGCCTTGTAACTCGCAAGATAACGACAGAGGAGGACCGTCCTCAAAGTCGCACTGTGGTGTGACCGGGATGACATAATTAAGATTCTTTGGGCACCCAAATGAGAGGCATATTGAGAAAGGGGGGACTGGAAGAGAGGGAAGGCAGTGTGCAGAATCCACGGGGCAGCAGCAGTCTTCAATACACAAGAGGCATGTGAGGGAGACGTGGAAGGGGGACAGAGTCTAGTGAGAGAAGCGAGTCTTTCTCCCGAGCCACAAGCAATGGCAGCCTTGCTGTCTGGTGAATCACTCGGGGTCAGCTCTTGGGATGTTGTTGTTGCTATGGGTGACAGCATCCCCTCTCGCTGGACAGATGATCAATGATTAAGCGAGCTTGCTGCTCTTCTGGAGGACCTGGGTTAAGTTCTCTTTGGCACTCACATCATCAGATGGTTCACAACATCTGAAAATTAGCTTCTGGGTCACTGACACCCTGTATATATGTGGTTCTCTCTCTCTCTCTCTCTCTCTCTCTCTCTCTCTCTCTCTCTCTCTCTCTCTCTCTCTCTCTGTGTGTGTCTGTCTGTCTGTCTCTCTGTCTCTGTCTCTCACTCACATACACAATTTAAAAATAATAAAATTGCATCATTTTATTTGTGTGTATTTTAGTTTTATTATTTTTAAAATGTGCACATGTGTGTGCCCCTGGAGGCCAGAGAGAGCATCAGACCCTCTGCAGCTGGAGCTCCAGGCAGTTGTGAGCTGCCTGACGTGGGTGCTAGAAACCAAACTCAGGTCCTCTGCAAGAGATCTATGCCCTCTTAACTGCTAAACCGTCTCCCCAACTTCCTGCCATGTTTCATTTTTAAACCGGTGTTTTAAAAAGTGCATCCTAGGATTTTCTGTGAGTTCAAAGGGCCCTCCACAAAGGAAGAGGGAGATGCCAGTGGACAACACAGAGCACTCCATGGTCCCCTTCACCAGCCAAAGGAGTACTTCTGTATGTGAAGTGGGTCTTGTAATGAGCTGTTCAAAGTTTAAAGACCATTGTTGGTCCAAGGATTGACAATTTACTTGCTTAAAAAAATTGGTTGTAACATTTGTTGAATATCATCTTAAAACACAAGGAGACTACCACATTGCCCCACCTTCAAGGCTCCATCCCTTGCATCTTGGTGATCTACTTTTGAGATGAAATGTGAATTGCATACATCTACAGATCTTCTACATCTTGTTTCACCAGTCCCTTCTCTCTGGTTCTTCCATGCCGCTGCCCCGTAGACTCCAAACCAGCTGCTGCTGAGAAACTCCAGGGAAGCCCCCACAAAGTGTGGATTCTGCTTCCTCAGAGTCAGCATCCCACCCAGGATAGGCTTCTGGAGAAATCTCTATTTCCCCAGAAATCTGAGAGAGCTCCCTCAACAATTCTCCAACCAAGCATCAGCGCCTTCGCATTCACTAGACAAAGAAGGCTCTGATTGCCTGTGGGGGCAGAGGTGGTGTGAGAAACAGGCAGATCAGGTAGTGTGGGATTCCATGGGGATAGGATGCTCCTTCCTGATTTACGCTTATGTCTACAATTGACTCGGTTAAGCAGAAGCATTCATATTACACCATGCTCATAAGGCTGAGACTTTGCAGGTTAAATTTAAATGATAAGGGTGTTGGAGAGATGGGCCTGGGGTTAAGGGCACTGATGCTCTTACTGAGAATTCAGCCCTAGCTCCCACATGGTGGCTCACAGCTGTCTGTAGCTCCAGTTCCAGGATATCCGACATTCACACCTGTCCTCCATGGGTACTAGGAATGCACAGGGTACACACAGACACTGGCAAAATAAACAAAAAAGTAATTTAGAACAGCAATAAAGGACATACACAAAAAATAAGTATATCTTTTTTTTTAAGTAAGAACAGCGAAAAAGGAAGTGACGAGGTTAATTAGCTTCACTGGGGTAATATTCCAATGATACATACATATATGCCCCCCGTGATGTGCTTTCTCCAGCAAGGCTGAACCTCCCCATAACCTCTCCAAACATCATCTCCAACTGGGGACCAAGGGTTCAAATGCCTGATCCTATGGGGGACATTGCTCATTCAAACCACCGCATTCTACTCCCTGGCCCCTGTAGGCTATTTACTCCAACCTTAAAAACCCCGAATCTTTCATGGTCTTGCCACTTTCTAAAGCCTCAAGTTCAAATCTTTTCTGAGACTCAAGGCAATCTCTTAATTGTAACCCCTTATAAAATTAAAAAAAAGAAGAAGCAAATTATATTCTTCCAACATCCAATGGCACAGACTATGTATGACCATCCCCAAAGGGAGACAGTGTGGGGGACAGTGAGGAAACACTGGACCAAAGCAAAGACAAACCCAGAAGAAACAACTCCAAACCCTGTGGCTCCACCCCATCACTGACCTGGAACTTGAAGGTCCAAGGTTAAGGCCCCTCCAGCTTGGCTGCTTGCAGCACACGGCAAGGACTTACCCAGTGAATCATCTCCCTGACCCAGAAAGTATCTCTTTGGTTGGTGTTAGTTTTTGGTTTTGTTTCTTTTTTTATAGTCATTTGGTTTGTGTGTATATGTGTGTCATGAATGTGCCATGGTGCACATATAGAAGCCAAAGAACAACTTTTTTTGTGTGTGGGGGGGGGTGCGGGTGGGGGGAGTAATTTCTCTTCTGCCGTGTGGGTTCCAGTTAAAGAATTCCGGTGTCATCAGGCTTGGTGACAAGTGCCTCCACCTGCTGAGCCATCACACCGGCCGGCCGCTCAACGATCTCTTAATGTAGCCTGTACAGACCTCGAAGCAGAAGTTTCAGCGTTACCTACTTTCCAAATTGCAAATGATGTGAGTTTTCGCAGACGAAGGGCTGACTCCGCCGGAGATGTCAGCTCTTGAGCCGCCTCAAAGGTAAAAGTCTTCCCAGCCTTTCTGAGACTAGGTGCACGCTCGCTCTCTCCTACAGCGCGAAGGCTATCAACCCCTTCAATGTGCCGAGAAAGGACACGGTGAAACAGAAGAGGTGACAGGAATTGAGGAACAGCCACAAAAGATAGAAATGAGCATGGAGGAGTCAGTCAGGCCCTCAGAGGACGGAGCTGTGCTGGGTGTCACACTTCATAAAAGCTAACTAGCTCGTCCTCTGACACTAGGAATCTGATGATTCAAAGCTTGGCAGGGCAAAAGGAACTGGCAATTTGCACTAGCCCTGAAGTCTTCTCCATTTAGCAAGTGGCTTATTATCAAAGTTCCTTTCTCTCAAACTTGATATCTGTGTGGTCAGTTGGTTCTCTTCTGTCCCGTGGACTCATCTTCACTCTTACCCTGGAACTCAGGGACTAAAGGGGAAAGAATGGTGGCTTCCGCCATCAACAGTGTGCCAATTCCAGTAAAGTAGATGAGAGAAGGCCGTTGTGCAAATGAATCAGAAGGGTAATTGTCTGTGTGAGAAAAGTAGCAAGCTCAGGATGGCTGTCGGTGACATATATAGTGATATGTTTGTGCACCACGAACGCCCAGCTTTTGCTATGGCTCTAATAGCTCTGACCCCCGGGCAACTTTATTTATTAACATACAAATCATACTTTAGTACAAATAAAATATCACTATAGACATAGGTCTCCCAAAGACCTGTAGCATAAATTGCTAGGGGAGAAGACCGAGCTCAACCCCTTCCAAGGTCAGGCTGAAGGAGATGGGACTTCAACATCTTCAAAGAATATTCTGTCTAAGACTGTTCTCTTTTCAGAGCTACAAGTAGACGCACTCTGCCAGAGGTGGTATCCGCAATGTGTTCCCAGGACCAGGTGTTTCCAAGCAAGGGATGCAAGGGGAGCTGGAAAGACTCGGAGAACAATGTGCTGAGATACCTTAGGACTTGTTTCTCTTTTTACAGCATCCAGCATGAGGGAACCGGTGTCTTAACTGGCAAAGCTAAGGATTAGGTGTCTAGATCTGGATCAAGATTTCCCCTGTGACAAACCTCTCAGGGTAGAGTTTGTATCTGATTAATGAAGGAAAACACATCCCATGTAATTAGGAGATGGAACGTCTTTATTTGAGAGCCTTTGACTTCTGGGAACTCCCAAAGTGCTCCTAAGCTTGAACTCCTTCCTCGTCACCCACACTGAGACTTGGTCCTCAGGAAAACAGTGAAGTTCAAAGGTGCCTGCTCCAGGCAGTCAATAAGTCTACAAGTCTTTCTGAGTTAGTCACTCTTAGTCATTCGGCGCTCACTAAGCATCCACTGTGAGCATCAGCAGGGCTGTTAGCGTGTGTCATTCCCTGATGTCCCTGCCCCCTCTTCAGCTGCCGCGACTTCCAATGTCTATATCATGTTTTGTAGATCCCAACAATACAACTGGGCTGGGCACTAGCAGTGAAGGCCAGAATGAGCTCAAGGGTATTGCATTATTGCTGGAAGAGTGTTCCCATTAATAAAAGCAGGCATTGTGTAATGTCATTCACTTATTACTGTACCCGAGATGATGCAATGTAACACTGGCCCTTGGTTCACCCATACTAAATGGGAGAAATGAGGCTGATCAGTTGAACTTCAGGCAGTCTCATACCCAGAACGATAAAATAGCAGAGCTGGACAGGGGGTTAGAAAATGTCTCACCACATTGTGTTTGTTCCAACAGTGGAGGCTCTGAGGCTCATGCTATGCTTCGTTGAATCTGTCACTTGGAATCTGGCCAAAGTGCTTGTTTCTGTTCACAGATGCAATGTTTGAAGACGGATCGGGTCTTGTGCCATCGGCTCCCACTCGGGATAGACTAGAATCTAGAACAGTTCCAAGCCACCTAATGCAACTGATCCATGGTGTTATCATACTAGGTGCAGAAATTCTCTCCCTGGGGATACAGGCATGTGGGACAAAGGTGGGAAAAGGAAAAATAATCATTGTTTTCTTATAATTTCTTCTGATTCATCATTGCATGAAGATAAACTCTCTAATCTCCGATCTCAGACCTCCAGGGTGTAGGCCCAGCCCAATTGTTGGATACCGAGCTATGAATGTTGTCCAGCTTTGTAACAATCTGAAAGGCATGTTTATGTTGGACCATGTGAAAATGACATAGTCCTCACTGGTGCTCGCACCTGTGTGTCTATCTGCCTTCTGCCACGTCTCCTTAGTAGGGGCGGCAGGTCTCAATCAGCTATACACAATGAGTTCAGGCTACATAGTCTATACATCGTCGTCGTCGAGACATGGATCACATTCATAACTCACTTTTAAAAATTTAGGGTTTATTTGATTACTTGTAATTGTGTGTGCATGTGTGTGCGTGTGCGTGTGCGTGCGTGTGTGTGTGTGTGTGTGTGTGTGTGTGCTGGTGCTCTTGGAAGCCAGGGACATCAGATCCATTAGAGCTGGAGTTACAGATCCTGGAGAGCTGCCTGAAATGGGGCCTGGTCATCAAACTCAGGTCCTCTGTAAAAGCAGTACATGCTCTTAACCACTGAGCCATCTCTCTGGCTGCTACAATTCACTTTTGTCTGAATTATTTGAGTCATTGTGGGATGGGCTATATATAAGACCTTCCCTATGAGTTTCTCTTGGCTTTGTTCAATGAAAACACATTTGGTTCTGCCAGAGATAGCCTAAGATGACAGTCACAGTGACAGTAGCATCTTTCTCTAGTGATGTTCTCAACTAATGACTCCTGAAGACATCCTGGGTACCCAGAGCCAAATGGATCTGTGGACCCAAAGTTGGCCATCCCAAGTATATTGGAATGAGACATATTTTCTTGGGATCGAAATGTCTGACAGGACTGTGGAGAGTCCCGGAAGGGAACGCTGGAAGTTACCAGAGGTGACTCTTGTTTTTGAAAAGGGCCTCCTGTGTTTATGTAACACAGAGTTTTGAAAATAGAAAACGCTGGTCAGAAAGTTAGAGGCTAAGGGAAGAAATAGAACTGAACTGCTTCCTCTTGCCTCCCCCTCAGTCCTATAAAAATAGTCAGGCTTCCTTTTCCACTTATAGATGGACAGAGCCGCCAGGCAGCTGGCAGGGAATTGTGAGGTTGAGGGCAGCAGAGGCAGGGCTGGCCTGGCATCTCCGAGGTACAGTCTCCTGAGTGTGAGCCCGTCTTCCAGAGAGGCTTGGGTTTAGGAAACGGTGTGATAGCCGAGGCCACGCACGAGAACAGGAGTGCTTGGCATAAGGCTAGGACTTTGCTAGACTCTGCTCCCGCTCCTCTGGAGATGGGGTAATGGAACGCCTACCTTCTGCTCACCACACAAGACAGTACCAGAATGGACTTTTGAGCGGTCTACAGGTTCAAGAGAGAGAAAGAGAGAGAAGAAATAGTTTTATTTCATTCTTTCATGTTTTAAATAAACACATATATGGTGATATTTTATTTGTACTGAAATGTGATTTTAATTGTATGTTAATAAATAAAGTTGCCTGGGGAGTCAGAGCTAATAGCAAGCCATAGCAGAAGCCGGGCAGTGGTGGTGCACACCTTTAATCCCGATCACACAACAGGCAGACCTCTGTGTGTTCAAGGATACAGCCAGCATGGAGACACATGCCTTTAATCTCAATACCAACCATAGAAGACCTGGAGGTCTGTATAGACAGGCAGTGACGAGGAGGTCATGTGGTTGGGTTTACAACCAATAAGAAGGCAGAACAGAAAGTCAATAAAAAGACAGACACACAGGAAGTAGGTCTGTGGTGATATTGTGTTCTCCAAAATATTGTGTACTCTAATAAATTTATCTGGGGTCAGAGAACAGACAGTCACTAGATACAAAGGCTAGAAAATGGTGGCACTCACACCTTTAATCCTAGCATTCCAGAGATAGAAATCCCTCTGGATCTCTGTGAGTTCAAGGCCACATTGGAAATAGCCAAGCATGGTGACACGCCTTTAATCCCAGAAAGCCAGCCTTTAATCCCAGGGAGTGGTGGTAGAAAGCCAAAAGATATATAAGGCGTGAGGACCAGAAACTAGAAGGTTTTTGGCTGGTTAAGCATTCAGGCTTTTGAGCAGTAATTCAGCTGAGACCCATTGGGATGAGGACTCAGAGGCCTCCAGTCTGAGGAGACAAGACCAGCTGAGGATCCGGTGAGGTGAGATAGCTGTGGCTTGTTCTGTCTCTCTGATCTACCAGCATGGATCCCAATAACTCGCCTCAGGTTTGATTTATTAATAAGAACTTTTAAGATTCCTGCTACATAGGTCTCTTTGGGAGGGGAAGGACAGCAGCGGCAGGAAGGGTAAGAGAGGGTTTTTAGTATCAGCTCTCAGCTACTGCTCTGACCTCTTGGGCTTTTAACTCTGCATTTGGCTCTGTGCTTCTTGTTTAATAACAAGACTGTTACATCTACACACATATTTAACTCTTGCTTCTCCAACCTGTGCGATTCGCTATGCTTGTGTGGAATATAATATGGGATGACTATTTTTTTTGGCCTGTCCATGAGTTTCATAACTGTCAGAGATACATGACAGACTGAAAAAAAAATAGTAAATTTGGGCTATCACCAGCTCCCCCAAGAAAGACAGGAATAGAAGGTTACAGGGACATAGATGAGGGAGGCAGGTGGCTGAGCTGGGGAGAACAGAGAGGGCTCTGGGAAGGGAAGGCGACGGTGAGCATTCTAGGCATCTGGAACAGAAAGCATGGAGGCGTGTTTGGGAAAGTGGGGGGGTCTACTCGGTGTAGGCAATGGCAACAACAAACTGAAGTAAATAGGAAGTAAAGCAGAGTGGAAGGCTCGAAACGCCCCACGAAGACTCCAGTCTAAGCAGGAACGGAGAATCGCTGCCAATTCCATGGCATGAAAATCAACTGTGGCAGAGAAGTTTTTCATTCAGGCAGGTTTAGGAAGATAAGAAGGAGGAAGGCATTTAGGAAACCAATGTCTCAGTCCAGGCCGCAGGAGAACAAGAGCCCCAAAGGGTGAAATAGGAAGAGAAAGGCCACGTGCTGAGTGAGATGGGGGTGCAGGAGACGGCCGGATGGAAATGGTTAGCCTGGGTTCGGTCAGGCAGAACAGTTTGTGGTCACAACCATTGTGTTGAGGAAGAAGGTGTAAGAGAAGACTCGCTGTCATAAAGGATTTCTCCAGGGGTTGGCTCCTAGAGAATTAATGATCCCTAAAGTAGACTGAGAAAAAAGTATCCGTGAAAAGGCTTTTTGAGGGTGACAGATATGGAGGCTGTGCGGGGCAGAGATCTGCCATGAGGGAAGTTATAGTTGGAGGTTGTCTTAGTTACTTTTCCTATCACTGTGATAAAATACCCTGACCAAAGCAGAGAGAAGGGGCTCGTTTGTGACCACACTCCAAGGGCATTGTCCCTCACGATGGGGAACTCATGGTGTCATGAGCTTGAGGCAGCTGCTCACCTGGCATTTGTATTCGGGAGACTGAAAGGGATTGGAAGCTCCCGTTCAGCTCAGCTTTCTCTTTCTGATGATGTCCAGGGCCCAAATTCAGGGAGCAGTGTAGCCCTCCCTGAGTCAGTCTGCTCATCTCAGTTAACATGATTAACGGGCATGCCCAGAGATTAACCTGATCTATATAATCTCCTACAGACACACCTAGAGGTTAACCTGGTCTAGATAATCCCTCACAGGCATGCCCAGAGCTTAACCTGGTCTAGATAATCCCCACAGGCATGCTCAGAGGTTAATCTGGTCTATATAATCTCCACTGGCATGCCTAGAGGTTAACTTAATTTAGATAACACTTCACAAATATGCCCAAAGTTTTGTCTTAGAGCTGATTCCAGACCCTGTCAAATTGACAGTCCACACTAATCATCCAGGGAGGCAAGAATAAGAAGGAGATAATACCAACCACTAAGAGGAACTAAGACAATGAATGGCTCAGTTGTGCGGTCCAGATTGTAAACTACAGAGGCACTCAGAAGCAAGAGAGCAAGGATGAGTCTCTCTAGAGGAAGCTATGTATGGGAAGATGTTAGTCTGGGATTTGGAAGGATGGGAGAAAGAGACAAGGATGTCAACCCAGAGATGGGCAGTCAGGTCTGTAAGGGAACCAAGAGACTCATGTGGAGCTTAGAGAAAGCCCTACCACCTGGAGATCTGATGGTGTGTGAAGAAAGAGACATTGGCTCAAATCAGCATTGCGGTGCACAGTATCTGCATAGCCATATTGTAAATAGAAACGTCTGACTGTTTAACAGTGTTACAGTATTGTTTTTTGGAGACAATGAGAGAAAGATGGTTTATTCATTGCTTTTCTGTTGCTGTGATAAAATACCATGACCAGAACCAACTTGTGGAAGAAAGAGTTTATTTTGACTGATGGTTCCGTAGGGAGAGTCCATCATAGCTGGGGGAGGCTCTGCAGCAGGCAGCTGGAGCAGGAAGCTGAGAGATCACATCTTTACCCACACAGAGGAAGCAGACAGAGTGACCTGGAAGACGGGGGAGACAATAAACCCTCAAATCCCACCCCCAGTGGTATACTTTCTCCAGCAAAACTCTATCACCTACAGGTTCCATAACCTCTCCCAGACAGCTCCACCAACCAGGAACCAAGTGACCAAATCACTGGGCTTATGGAGACGTTTCTCCATCAAACCACCACATTTGGGTTGTAATTAAAAAAAAAACTGTTTTTCAAGCTGCCACACTGTCCCTCCCTTTCTCACCTTCCTACTGTTCCCCAAAGTCAGGCTGTCCTTCTATTTTTTAGGGTTAGTTTGCCATTTGTGTTTTTCCCTTTGGCCTAGGGGTCATATGGGAGGCCATGTTTCCAGACCTCACACCACTGAAGACCCCAAAGAAAGGCATTCTAAACCTTCTTCATCTTACCTCATGGTAAATCATTAATGGGACACTTCCTGTTAATGTTTGATAACAAAGCACCAGTAAAAATAATTGTAGAAAACGTGGTGAAGTCAACTCCATCTTGCAGAAAACTTGCCTGCATGACTGACCCATGTTTGTGGTTCCTAATTCTCTTATTCATTCCCAGATCATTCTTTGGTCTGGACTGGATTGGTCCATTTAGACACCAAATGGTCCACCCAGTCAAGAAAGTCAGAGAGAACATGGAGGGAAGGAGTTGGGAGAATAATCAGAGAAAGGGGAAAGAGGGAGAGTGAGAGTGAAGTAAAAAAATAGAGAGAGAGAAACACGCAGAGAGACAGAGAGAGGGAGAGAAAGATGGAGACAGAGAGACAGAGAGAGGGAGAGAAAGATGGAGACAACAAAATAAGGGAGAGAGAAAAGGAAGGAAGGAAGGAAAGAAGGAAGGAGAGAGAGAGAGAGAGAGAGAGAGAGAGAGAGAGAGAGAGAGAGAGAGAGAGAGAGAGAGAGAGAGAGAGGAGAACCTGGGCATGACACATAGTCTATTTTAGGATCTCCCCACAGGGAAACCTGTTTAAATGATGTACCTTCTGTGGAAGAATAGTTATCTCATGACTACAACTGACCATCGTATTTCTTGGTTTATTTTGAACACCTCCTCTTCCATTTCTCTACATGTCCTCTACTCAACCTTTCTCCAAAAGACACAAACACACAAAAAGGTCTTTATCCTCTCTAGGTCTGGGAGAAGACAGTCAAGGCCTATACCCAAAGTACATCTTGGGTCCCCTGGGAATTCAATTACAGTTCCGCCCCTTTACCACGGAGCCCTCGCAGAGCTTCCTCCAGGACAAAGCAGTGTGGACTGTCATAGTGAGAAATCTGTAAATGGATCTTCAAACATACTCTGGGCCCAACCACTTCCCCACAGCCCTCTCCTTGAAAAGTTCCCTGCTCTTGCTGATAGGCTCTGCTGGGAAAAGCAAATCTTTCCCTCTTTCCCCTCTCTCTTCCGGCTTGCACAAAATTACATCTACCATTCCTGGCTCTGATGTGGAGTCTATGAAACACCTTTATCTCTTTCAGATCCGCCTGACATGGGGTCTTTCGATAGACTTGTTAGTGATCCAAGGCCCCAGGCACTCAGGTGGCCACCTGTCTTTATCTGACTCCGTCATAGCCAACAATCACTGATAAGTGAGGCATAAATATTCATCAATAACAAAAAGCCTATGTGGATGAATTCAACTGTAGCTCTTCATTTACGAATGGCATCCTTCTTTATCTCCAAGAGGTGTTGAGAATTTAGGACCTAAACCCTTGTTAGCACTCAGGCCTCGTCCAGGATGCTTCTCTGATGCTGGTATAGCACCTAGGTCTTTCCTTATTATTGGAACTATTAGAGCTGGGGCCTTGTCAGCCCCAACAAGTTAAGCTCATCCACTTGCCAATTAAATAGACAATATTACAATATTATTTAATTACAATTAAATAGGACAATTAAATAGACAAGAATAGTGAAGAGGATGAAAAGGAGATTCATTCAATGTAGCCATATTGGGAAGAGGATGGAGGAGGTCCAGTGAGCAACCCTTCCCCAAGTCTATGTTCAGGACCGTGATATGAGGCTTTGGTTTAAACAGAAGGCATGAGGTGCATAACTAAGCAGTCCTGGTCAAGGTGTACTCGAACTCATCATTGACCTACCATTGTCTCAACTCCAGGCTCTCATGCAAGGTGGTCTGGCAAGCTATCAGAGCTGTGTGAAAACTTTCCAGGAGACAAACTCTCCACCGGCTGGTACCAGGGCCCTAGACCTTTCCTTCCCCAGAATGAGACAACTAGGGAAATTCCAATTTCTTGGTGTCTGTTGTCTCCAATAGTCTGAAGGACCAAAGGAGGGCACAATGTCCTCTTAGAAGTTTTTCATTTCCTTCCAGGATGGTTATAACTCATCTTCAGATGAAAGTTTGATGGGGCAGGGACAAGGCATTCACATCTGTCTCAGGATGACAAGCATTTGTCCTTTGCTTAGCTTTCTGGTTGTTGGTAGAGTGAGTGAAGAAGGCAGGCACAGGCCCTGAGCCTGCAGGTAGACCGATGTGCCGGGAAGAGGTGGCACTGGAGAGCCGTCCTGTCCAACTAGTTAGGTTGTCCCTTGTTTCCTGTGCCTCTCTTCTTTTTCTAGTTGGTCCATACCAAGAGTAATGCGGTCAGAAAAATCAAGCACTTCCAGTAACATCTAGGCTAGTCCCTTGAGACAGGGTCTCTCACTGCATCTGAAGCTAGGCTGGCCCTAGTCCTTGAGACAGTCTTTCACTGAATCTGAAGTGAGATCAGCAGCCAGCAAACCTCAGAATCCTCCTGTCTCCACCAACCCCCGAGGCTAGGATTACAGAGGTGCACATGGCCATATCTATCTTTTTCTGGGGATTCAAACTCTGATGCTTACGCTTTCACAAGAAAATACCCCTGACCTGTTTTAAATTGTCTTTTCTCTTGTTTCTACTCCTTTGTCTCTTCCCTTTCTTTCTCCTTGCCTTGTTCCTCATCTTACCTGTCTCCCTCATCATCATCCCAGCCACACCAGCCCTTGTCACCCTCTTTTATTTTCTCCTCCTTCTTCACTCCACCTGCTCAATGAGAGGAACAGGAAGAGTTTAGAAAAAACAACCTATGTTATCTGCTGTGGCTGGAACAAGGAATGTCCCACATAGGATTATGCCTTTGGACACTTGGTTCCCTGTAGGTGGCGCTGTTTGGGAAGGTTATAGAACCCATAGGAGGTGGAGCCTTGCTGGAAGACGTATATTATTGGGGGCAGGCTTTGGGGGCTTAGGACCTAGCCCCACTTCATGTTCTCGCTCTGTTTCATGTCTATGGATGAAAATGTGACCAGCCAGCTTCCTGCCGCGGGCACCATGCCTTGCTTTCCCTGCCAGGATGAACTCTCCCTCCAGACTCATAAAGCAGAATAAAGTCTTTCTTCTACAAGTTGTTTTTGGTCCTGGCATTTTACCAAAGCAGCAGGAAAAAGTAACTAATATGGTGTCCTAATTAGCTTTAACTCTCAACTTGACACAACCTAGAGTCACCTGAGATGGGAGTCTCAATTAAGGAACTGCCCAGATCAAACTGACCTGGTGGGGGATGACTGTAGGGTGTTTATTGTCTTGGTGGTTAATTGAGGTAGGAGGACCCAGCCCACTATGGGCAGCAGCATTCCCTAGGCAGGTGGTCCTGGACTTTATAAGACAGCTAGCTAAGCATGATCCTGAGAGTGAGCCAGCAAGCAGGATTCCTCTACGGGTTCTGCTTCCAGTTCTTGCTTGAGTTCGTGCCCCGACTTCTTTCAATGATGGAGGCGACCTGGTAGTGTATGCCAAACCCTTTCTCCCCTACATGGCTTTCAGCTGCAGTGTTTTATTACAGTAACAGAAAGGAAACTAGAACACGTGGGAATGTCCCATGCTCCTTTAAAGGTTGTGCTACCAGTTTCTCAGATTAGTGTTCTGGACCCGAGCACACATACAGTTTGCTTAGCGGTTTCTTTCACTGGAGAGGGTCGTGTTCAGACTCTAACGTGATGCCTGCAGCGATATAAATGTGGGGAAGCCAGTGGCCTTCTCAGTGCTACAGTTTTTCAGAATTACCTGGAGAGTAAGAACACGCTTCATACAATGAAAGGAAGGTGAGTAGTGTGTGCAGCACAAAAGCCTGATACCGTAAGCATGTGGTCAGCAGGACCATAGGTTCCAATAGGGTGGGCCGCTTTTAAGGCTCTCCATGGGAATTCTAATAAACTCTTGAACAACACCCCCCCCCAACTGAATTGACTCAACTAAAAGGAATGCATAATCATGATGAAAAGGACTTAGGTAAGATTTTCATAAAAATATTATTTCTAGTCATCTTCAAAGTGAAGTGCCCTGATGCTGGAGATTAATTTCTGATCTTTAAATTTTTTCTTAGCTTAGTGGGTAAAGGTGAGTTCTGTCAAGTCCGATGACTTGAGCTTAATCCCTGGGACCTGCATAGTGAAAGGGGTGAACCAACCTCTGAAAGTTGTCTTCTGGCCCTCACAGTTGTGCTGTGAAGTTTCAGCTAGCCTGGCTCTGTGCACGTACACACACACACACACACACACACACACACACACACAGGCTTGATCTTGTGCAGGGCTCGAGTGGGTACCCATAGCTGTTGTGAGTGTGTGAGCATAATGACCATGTCATGACCAGAAAGCAATGTTTCATGGCATTAGCCCCCAGGCCTCCAGCTCTCACATCCTTTCTGTACCTCCTTTTGTGATGCTCCCTGAGTCTTAGGGAGGCTGGTATAGATTTCCCATTGGAGTCTGAGCACACCCAGTCACTCATTCTCAGCCCTTTGACAAGTTATGAGTCTCTGTATTGACTGCTGCCCACTGCAAAAAGAAACTTCTTTGAGCGATTTTGGGAGTAGCACTAATCCATGGGTTTAAACATCAATATTTAGAGGCAGTTTGACAACTAGTCCAGTCAACAAAACACTTTTTTTTTCCTAATATGCACTATACATGGTACTGAGCAGCAAGAGGACGTTTCCATACAAGTACCTATTGCATGATGAGTGTCCCTCCATATATCCTACCCCCTTCTCATCTTCCCTCCCTCCTGTTAGGCCCTTTATTCTCTAGATGGTCTCACTTGGACTTTTCTGTCACATAGTCATTCATGATTTTATATATCTTTATAAATCTTGGAGCTACAAGTGAGAGAAAAATTATAATATTTTCCTGAGATTGACTTAATTGCTTAATATGATTATCTCCATTTGCATTCATTTTTCCTTGAAAGAGCATTGCTTTGTTCTGTTTTATGGTTGAAAAAAATTAACACACACACACACACATATGTGTATGTGTATGTATATGCACATATATCACATTTTTCTTCTTCTGGTATATGTGCATGAGCGTGTTCATGTATAGAGGGTGCACACATGTGCAGAGATATGGAGGGCAGAGTCCAACCTTGGGGGTCATTTTCCTGAAGCCGTCCTCCTTGTTTCTTAGAGACAGGATTTCTCACTGGGACCTGGTGAGGTCATTGATTACAGTAGGCTGCCTGGCCTGAGATTCCCAGGGATCTACCAGTCTCCACTCTCCCAGCGCTGGGATTACAAGTGTGTGCCACCACACTGTTACAGAATTTACAGTCACAGTCTGTGCCTCAAGAAGCCAGTTTTGACCAACCATCCTCGATAAGCCAATTAAAATAGTCAAGTTGGTAATGAAAAGCAGAAAAGGGTTTATTCAATGTGGCTCCATTGGGAGGAGAGACAAAGACCCAGTGACCCCTCTAGTCCATCTTCAGGGTCCTGAAGTAAAGTTTAAATACACACACACACACACACACACACACACACACACACACACACATATATAGTGGGTATATATTTCACATATATAATATGTATTATGTATATGGGATCCAAGCATTCCCTGTCAAGGTGTGGTTCTACGCACTGTTGACCCATTATTGTCTCTGGAACGTTGCATCTAATTCCTGACAGAAGAGTTTCTGAGACAAGTTTCTTGAGCTCATTGTTCTACTAGTCTGATTGCCAAAGAGTCTCTCTTTCTGCTGGACTGGTTACAGCATTGGGCTGTTTTCCACGGGTGCTGACTCTCACCCAGTCATATGCTTGCAAAGCAGCACTTCCCTAACTGAGCCTTTTCCCTAGACCCCACATTCCACATTTCCTTTCATCATTTGTGGGATGCCGAGGTTATTTGTATAACTCGGCCTCTGTGAACAGGGCTGCCGTAAACACTGGTGTGCAAGGATCGCTGTGATGTGGTCACTTGGAGTCCCTTTGGGGGACACCGAGGAGTGGCTGACTTGGGTCCTATAGTAGAGCTATGTTTAGATTTTTTTGAGGAACCTCCAACCTCACTTCTTTCTAACTTCCCAGGAAGCCTCCCTGAACCACTTAAAATTCTCAGTTTTTGCCTCTGTCAGGCAAAAATATGGAAACAGGGTTGTTAATGAGCATTCACAGAGCAAATGTTCATTTGTTTGTTTATATGTGTGTTATATGCATATGTCTGTGCACACAGATGTGTGTGTGTGTGTGTGTGTGTGTGTGTGTGTGTGTGTGTGTGTGTGTCCATCCACCTATGGACCTGCAGAGGTCAGAGGTTGGTACCTTGGTATGATCCTCTATACTTTTCTACATTATTATTGAGCCGGTGCCACTGAGCTGGAGTTCACCATTTCAGCTAGACTCGCTCTGGGGAACGAACTCCTGTAATCTACCAGTCTCTCTCCCCGGTGTTGGAGTTGCAGGTACCCAGGGAGATGCCAGGCTTTATGTGGGTAATGGGATTCAAACTCAGTTTCTCAGGCACAGACATCAAGCTCTTGACCCACTAAGTCACCTCCCCAGCCCTAAAGGAGAAAAATATTTTATGAATTGATGTGTTAAATGAGTACAATTTTGGCTACTTTTAATTACCACTATTATTCCCATTTTACCTATATGTTTGAAGATCTGATGGATAGACAGATAGAGGGACATTCCCTAGAGCTGCAGCAAGATGTCACAATGAATTAGAAAAGTATTGTCCCAACTTTAGGACCTGCCAAGTCTCCGAACTGGAATCGGCAGTTGGGGATTTCCAGGGTTTTAAAGCCCCGCCTCTCCTCTCGGGTCTGTTCTGATCTTTGCTATGATTGTCGAGGTTGTTCTGAGAATTGACACCTGACTCTCCCGGACTCTTTTCTGGAGCAAAAGCTCGACTTTTGCCGGTAGACTATCGCCAACAGCAATATTATTTCTAGGACGGTCCTTATCTCCATGGCTGTTTTCTAAAATAAACAGAGAAGAGAAAATAAAAGAATGCTCTTTCCACACTGGGCTGTGGAGACCCAGACAGAAATGGGACTTGTCTCTGCGGTCCCAAGAGCTTTTTGCACGCTCCATTACCTGCAGCAGCGGCTGGCTGGGTTCCTTTTCTGTTGCCTGACCTTTAGACTGGAGCCTTTAAAATACAAACCCAGCACCTTGCAAGGCCAGGCTGCTTAGGAACAAGCTCATGGACATGCAGTATCGGCCTGCTTATGCATGTGAAAAGGGAGATTAAGAGTCCCCTTTGACATCAGCAGGTTGGGAGCACAGTTGGTTATGGCCCCTCTATAGATTAGGACCTCCATATGGACTGATGGCCTCAAATGACATTAGGAGTGCCAGGCACCTCCTTCTCTAGCGACCATGTATGGTAGTGTTTCTGTGGCTGAGAGATTCTCTGCCTTGGGTTGAGTCCTGGGCTCCTTGTTGAGTAATTAAGAGAAAGAAAGTGGGGTTCTAACACTTATTTGCATACTTCTGTATCATTTGTGTCTTATACTTTATTTTATCTATTTTTTGTTTGTTTGTTTAGAGTCTCATATCACCCAGGCTGGACTTGAACTTGCTGTATAGCCAACGCTGGCCTTAACTTGCTGTTCCTCCTGCTTCCATTTCCCCGGTTCTGGAATTACAGGTGTATATTACTGCAGCTGGTTTTATGCAATGCTGGGGGACCGAACCCAGGACCTTGTATTTGCCAGGCATGCACTAGACACATGTGCACAAGCCACAATGCTGGCCTGTTACCTCATGCTTGATTCCACTTGAATCTAGACACTGGCGTGTCTACTTTAAAAACAAAGAACTCTTTGCCCAGCCCTGCCCTCCTCTCTTCTAGAAAGGAAGCAAGACTATTAACTTGACATGAATTCTTATGCTAAAAAACCATAATGTCCAGGTAAGAACAGTACCACTGTGTCTGGGTGGGTACTCACAGATGGAGCTATCCGTTTAGATACATTTTAGTTGATTATTTTATACTTTGTTTTTCTGTAGTAACATTTTAGAAGAAGAATCTTGCTATACCTTTAGTTTGTCAGCCTCCTGTTCAACCTTCCAAGTACCTGGATAACAGGTCTTTGCAACCACACCTGGTCTGGCTACATTTTAAATAGTGTGTTTACCTTCATTCATGTCTTTCCATTGATGATAAACATCGGGAAGAGAAACATTTCATTAGGATAAATGAATATAGGACGTGCTGTGGCTGCCTGAGGAAAGAGATCATCATGGGACATAGCATATTGTGGCTGAGGAGAGATGTTAGGTTTCACAGGAAAGATAACACTTGACCTGCCTTTTATGGGAAGAGAAAGAATTAGGTGCCTAGAAATGATGGGCACCACAAATGTGTGTGTGTCATACACACAGCAGTCGAGGACTGCTTTTTACTTCTATCTGGTTTATTCCCAGAATGAGGGGACCTTGGAAACTTCATTTCATTTCCAGAAATAAGGAGCCGTGAACCTACAGTACTTGCCTTCTAAGGAACTGACTGCAGAGTCAGTCTGACGTAACCCTGATTTTTCGGGGGTGGAGTTAGAATCCACCTCAGCATTCCCTGCTATGAGAGGTGCAAGCAACAGAAATCCAACCCTCCTCCCCCAAGCATCCGTTCCACAAAGCTGTTTGTTCTTGGTGTCAGTCATTTCATCAAGATCTGTCCCAATAGATAAAGATGATTCTGGCTCTGGAAAGGGTATCTTCTTGCCAACATCTGTGACTCAATGGTGCTTTTGTTCCCATATTCTGGACCCTTGCTCTGTAGATGGGAGCCTCACCTGTGTTCCCTTCTCTCCTGCTCTTGAGGATCCAGGGACAATGTCTGTCTTTGAGATCTCTGTCCAGCTAGCAAGCCCATTGGAGGTCTTCCCATAGCTTTGCCTCTATCTAGAAGACGCTTTCCTTAACTTTTTGCTTGGAAAATTCCTTCCCACCCTTCACATCCGTGAAGACTGATGAGACAAAGCCTGGTTCTCTCATAGAGCTTACACTACACTACGCCGTCAACAGAATCAGAAGTTAAGTTTTTGAAATGTTGAAGTGTTTGCTACTGTCTGCCTTCTCTACTGTATTACAAACTCCATAAATTAAAGGATTTTATTAGCTTTATTCCTGGTAGGTACATAATAAACTCGGTTGCATATTGAATGAATCAATGTATCTGGAAATCTTATGATATGGCTTGTGTGTCAGGGACTATGGATTTCTAAGACATTTTAAACACAGAACAGAAACTGATATCATTGGTAATTCAAGGTTAGAGAGAGTGTGATAATGTTTTCAGAGGTCTCTGCTCTCAACAAGTCCACAAAGCTATCACTCACAGCTGTGTGTCTGTGGGATGGAGATGGGGGATCTTCTTTCTAAGCCTCAGAACTGGGGAAGGCCCAGAATGAGGTGCCCTGACAGACACACGTTCGTTCTGATCCCCACTATTTTTTTTTCTTTTTCTTTTTAAAAATTTCCTTCTATCTTCACTTGATCCATCTTTTCCCTATATCTTCTTCCATTCCTGCTCTTGGTCTCCAGGGTCCCCATGATTACAGTTTCTTTATGATGTTGCAGTCTGAAAAGAAAGTAGTTTTTGCTCTGGAGGAAGTTATGACTTTGTTGTTAAAATTCATAATTCAGGGTGGCCCTCCCCAGGGAAGGGCACTCAGATTGGTTGTCCAGTACCAAATGGTCAGCCCTGAAAAACATGCATACAAGTAACAGTATATGGCCTAAAGGGGTTATATTTAGGAATGCATATATATATATATATATATATATATATATATGCATAAAAAACAACCTCACCATTTGGTTCAAAGATAGGTCACAGATCCTGCTCCTGGAGAATTCCAGAAGGACTGAGCACGTAGCACGAGAAGGCTAGTTCCACTATGGTCCTCTTGGGGATCATTTCCCACTTTTTGAATCAAGATTCTCATCAGTAGGTATGGTTGATTCAGCCCTGCCTCCCCTCCTCATGCCATCATAACCATTCACAGAAGCTGGTCCAGGCCCTCACCATGTCTGTCTTGAGATGGAGGCCTATCCCATCTGTCCCACATATCTCCTGGATTTAAAAGAATAGGTTGCGCTTTCCTGGCAACCCAAGGTTGTGTCTATTGCTCTATGAAGCCCTAGCCTCTCTGCAAGCCTTCAATAACTCTTCCCAAATTGTCTCTCAGATGCATTCCTGGTGATTCAGGCTCCTGAACTCAATACCACCAGTCTCCCCTGGTTTTACATTTCTCTGGATATACATTAGTTGGTTGTCAACTCGGAAGGATTTAGAATCATTGGGGAGACAAACCACTGGGCATGTCCATGAGGGACTTTCTAGATTAGCTTAATGGAGATGGGAGGACTCATCCTAACCTGGGGAGCACTGTCAGGGTCAAGGATTATATAAAGAGGAAGAGCGAGCCGAGCACCAGTGTTCATGTCCTACTGCTTCGACAGTGGATGCAATGTGACCCGCTGCCTCCAGCTCCTGCCACCATGGATTCCCCGTCGTGATGGACCACACCCTAGAATCGTGAGCCAAAATAAACCGCTCGGCCCTTAAGTAGCTCTTGTTGGATATTTTGTCACACCAACAGGAAAAGGAACAAATGCTATGCACACTCTGTTCTGTTCTCACCCCTGTGGAACTTGCTCTCCCAAGCTTAGGTGTTCCCTGCTGTGAAAATCTCTTCCCAAATCCCCAGCCAGAATTACACATTCTCTCCTCTGCTCTCCCTGGGAAGGTGGCATGTTAAGTCACCGCCATCGCCCTGTCCTGTAGTGAGTAGTTGGTGTTTCTCAGCCTGCATATGAGCTCTGCAAAAGCCGAAGTTTGTTTTCTATTTTTCATGTCTACAACTGCCCTGCTTGACTACGACTCCTCCAGGGAAGTGACCTTTTCATTCTGTCTCGTTGTTTTTTATAAACCTTTATATTTAGCACTCAGGAGCACCTTCACCATCGTCGAGTTAAGTGAACTGGGTGACTCCTTAAAGAGCAGCAAGCTCCAGGCTTCTGTGATTAATTCGGGGGGGGGGGGGGATATGTCTTGGACCAGTTTTCTTTTTCTCCAGATGTTCTGGCAGCTGGGAAAAGTTGGAAAGAAAGGGGTGGGGTGGGAATCACCTGTCCATGGGGAGTAATGGAGCTTTGCGGAAGAGGGAGGGAGTCCCATGAATGGGATCAGGGCCATTCATCTTTTAAGGGGCCTGCCCTCCTCCTGCATGTTGTATCACCTTGTCAACACGTCACAACAGCTTCCTCTCCTTGCTCACAGGGCCTCACAATATCACCTTTCATGCTGGAAAACAGCAGCTGTCGCTCAGGCTGAGAACAACACCACTTCTGTGCTGGGAGCCCAGATCTTAGGTGCTCTAATCACTGGCAAGATAGCATCTCCCCCGTTCTCAGAATACTGCTGGGAGGCAGGGTGGAGGCTTGTATTGTTCTCTGGCTATTTTGCATACAGTACAAACAAGGCAAAGGCAGGTTAAATGATTTGTCCTTGGTCATGCGTGAGTCAGAGGCTGGGCCAGCCAGAGACCATCTTCCTTCTCAGTCCATTGTTCTGTCTTGATCCTGCTAACCCTCTCATACTGTTAGAACCCATGGCAGGGGGGGGGGACACGGGGGGGGGGACGGGACACGGACGACCAGCGCTGAGCCCCTGGGGTTGTCCTCCCTTCCCGTTGACCGAGAGGGTGCACACACATGACCAGAGCAGTAGCTACTGTGTCTGTGTGTTCCTCCAACCCGCACATATTTTAGGAGACTTCTGCATGACAGGTATTCCGCTGTCCACCGGGAAGGCTGTGTTGAGCATGGCAGTCATTGCCTTCAAGGAATGTCCTCTTCAGTGACGTCATAGACATTTCACAGAGAAAGACAAAAACGTACAGTTGCCATACTGCGTCCATCGTCTTTTAGAAGGCTGAGCCAATCCATTGAGAAGATTCTCAGTTGTTGTTTTTTAATTTCTTACCTTCTAACAGGGTGGCCGAGACCCTGAAATGCCTGGTTGGTAACCAAGGAACCATGAACATGGCTGTTACAGCATCTATTTCCATGGTTTGGGTATCTTGATGTTTTAGCCAATGTAGTGGAGACACCACTGGATTGGGAGACTAGATGTCAGAACAATAGTCTCTCCCTAGACTTCAGTATTTGCCTCCGGGTCACAGCATGACTCTAACCTCTGTGTTTGCCTTGGTTACCTAGGGAGATAGGGTTAGCTTCAAAACAGGCTTATACTTACAGTTGTTGCACCTGACTTTGATGTGTGTTTGACGGCCATGCACACATGTGTTAGGTATGCACACGTGCATGTGTGTAGTAGCATGCTCTTTAAAAACGGAACCAACTCTTAAGAACGGATTCTTTTAGCTGTATAGCAAATCAGTGCTAAGGAAGGCTTCTGTTTTTCTTTTTTCTGTTTCCACATCAGTTACACTGTTCCCCATCCAGCATGGGATCTATTCTCCCCGTCAGCAGTGGTTCTGGATCAACAGGCTTCCGCATCTTCCCCCATTTCTGAGGCTTTTATAAAAGAGGGAAGATGTTCCCTCTCTCCTTGTAGTGTCTGTGTCTGGGCGTGAGAACCAAACTGACAAAAGACAGAAAGGACGTGAACAGTGCTCGATGGGAACATTCGTAAATGGACGTGAAGGTTTTAATCCATAGGGAAAAAATGACCCAAGACAGTCTGAGAGGGCTGCAGAGATGGCTCAGCAGTTAGTTAGGACTGTGTACTGCTTTTGCAGAAGACGGGACGGAGTTCAGTTCCTAACACCCATGTGAAGCTGTTTACAACCCCCTGTAACTCCAGCTCCAGGAGATCCAACACTCTGTTCTGGCCTTTGCAGACACCTATACACACACACACACACACACACACACATACACACACACACACACACACACACACACACACACAATTGTTTAGAAATGTCTGAGAGCTAATACGTCATTTTGACAAAGATTGCCACTTGTGTAAACGTGACATCACCGAAGGACAACCGAGCCATAAACTATGGGAAAGTAACCCAGGAACTAATGAGAGTTAAGAGTTACTTCAGTAGGGTTTGTTTGCACAGATTTCTCTCTGTGTGGCTCTCTCAACACTGATAATCAGAATTCTCCTTCCTTCCTGGTTCTGGGGAGACACTGTGCTCATGGGTAATTTGTAACCTTTCGGGTAGAAAGGAGGAAGTGAGTTTGCGGTTCCCATCCTACGTTCCTTAACTGCCTTCAGCTCAAAGTTAACTGATATGCCCAAGAGACGTATCTGTGGGTCAGCATGCTCGGATTCTCCCCAGAGTCCTCTATTGCTCTCTCCCAAGTTCCACCAGTGGCCAAAGGGCTACGAAGAACCCCCAGCTCTAAGAAGTGTCAGGGGCAGCCATCTTGGTACCATCCAAGGCACCTTCCTTTGGCTTTATAGGGTGCTGTCATGGTTCCCAAGGCAAGCCTCCAGGGCCACTTAAGGCAGTCTTGATTTTACTCATTCCTCAGTTCTAGGTAAGGAACCCATTTACTAGTCCTTTACGTACACAGGCGCACACAGCTTCCGGTTCCTTTTAAGGCAGGGCATTATTTCCCAACACTAATGGCCCAACACAGCCTGATTTCTAAACCAAAGAGACACATTGGAAACTTGCCTGTACTAGGTCCTTGCAAGCAGCTAGGTAAGAGAACACATTAGTGACCCCCTCCGAGGAAATGCTCAGAGGGCTTCACCCCAACAGGAGACTGCAGGTAGTTTTAAAAAAAAAATCTATCCTTCCTATATGGAGCAGATCTTTCCACTTAATTCTTTGCAATCTGGCCGTTGATTTCTTTTAAATAAAATGAAGGCTAGATTCTAGATAGTAGATTTGAACTAAGCAGGTCTGTCTGCCAAAAAATATCTCCTTGTCTAATAGTTGGTGAGACAGGATCGTATGATTGGGAGCTATAGAAACCAGTCTGTCTTTCTCTGGGCTCTGCCAGGGTCATATCCAGACCCAGTAATGACTCAGAATTGGCAGCTTGACACCTTACCTTCAGGCAGGCCTAGAGATCATAATCCCACTGCAAGAATGTTGCTTTTTTTTTTTTTTTTTTTTTGGTAGGCAGGGAGATTAGTTAGGGAGCTGCGTCTTTTATCCATCAGTAAGGGCTTTGCATTTTGCGTTTGTCCCCAGATCCTCTCAGAGGGATTGATTGCACAGAAATCAGTTCTCTGGAATTATGTACCAAGGGATGATCCACAAATCAGTTTAGTTCTGCATCTCTCTGAAGATGAACAAAACTGTTAATTGATACAAAGTCTGTAGATGGAAATTTATTCAACATACCCTATCCTCTTATTATCGTACCAAGTGTTAAAGCCTGTGCATGTTATCTTATGCCTAATAGAGAAAGTGTGTCAGGAAGGGGCTTGGCAGTCGGCACTCAATGGGAATGGAAAGCATTTTGATCTTGGGTTTTTAAGTTACTGGAAACTCACTTGCCAAGGTCAACTTTTATTAGCGTGTCTTCACTCTTCAGAAAGTTTTATACCAGTTTCCCCAAAGGTGACTAGAGTTTGAATCAGCCAATTAACATGACAATGACCGTGTCAAGATCCACCTCCAAGGGAAAGAGTTGTTCTGTGAAAGCTACCATCTTAAGGGCGGCCAGGCAGATGAGAAGCTTCTCCGGGACTATTTGGATTTTCTGTTCCTGAGCCAAAAAACATTCTTTAGCATTGGCTGACAAAATGGGTTTCAGAACAGGAGGTCTGCGATGGAAACTTTAATTATTCGGGTCCTGTCAAAATCCATCTGCTGAATTCCACTGTTTCTGGGTTAGGTACTTTTTTTTTTTTTCAGTAGTGCTACTGGGTGACGCTTTGATAGGGGTCTGGAATTAGCTTCCTTCGTAGACTAATTTATTCTGCCTTGTTCTCTGCATTAGCAGCATTTATGTCAGGCCGAGATGTCTTTATCTCCTTTATTTGTATTTGCAGCTATTTCTCAGGACGATATTTAAGTGACTTCCGAGGGATACAGTGGAAAGTGTCAGCTTAGGAGATGTCTCCAGAAGCGCTGGCTTTTTGTTATGATGATGACTGACAAGTGCCGCCGCCGTGACTTATCAATAAAGCCATTCTGTAAGTTTTGAGGGAAGAGGGCCGTCAGAAGTTGTTTCGGTTTGTGCAAGAGCCCAGTGAATGCTGAGCAGGCTTGTAAGGAAATCTGTGGTCTTCTAACCCTTCCAGTATGCCTCATCTAGGCAGCTGGCAGCCCTTACATTAAGCAATATTTACATTGATGATGAGCACTCATCATTGTGCTGGGGGGAAGGACGGCTTGGGTGGGAGTTTGAGGTAGTGCCTAGATATATAGAGAGTGAATGTACCCACATCTGGGGTTTTTCAGCTTAACTATCAGACAGGGAGCTTTAGGCCAGCAGCTGAGTTAATGAAAGTGTAATTTTAGGGCACTTGTCTGGATCATAAGCTATAAGACGAAACCAGAGGTTTCACAATCAATGATGTCATATGTATTTCAAATATTAGGAGGGAAAAATCTTTCACTAATGACCTTCAGTGTCAAAGGAATCTCAATAAAAACATGTGAGAAAATGGAGTAGTGCCCACAGCCTTATAGCTAGTCCTCAATCTAATGGTATTTTGAAAACAAATTCATCTTTGGCCATCAAAAGAAAGAACCTATGCTATGCTTCTTCTAGGTACTCAAAGTCTCATGGCAATTTTGGATAAACTGCTCTTTGGGACCTTGAGACTAGGGAAGAAAAGAAAAATGATCAGAACTGCATACTTTCCTAAGCCTGGCATCAAAGTTTCAATTAATTTAAAATGCCCATCAAGGTTTCACATTCTTTGAGTGGCCACCCATATGAGTGTTCATGTTCCTGTGTATGGTTCTGAGGAGAGAGAGAGAGAGAGAGAGAGAGAGAGAGAGAGAGAGAGAGAGAGAGAGAGAGAGAGAGCATCCATGATCCACAAGCCAGAGATAAACCTTGGGTACATGCCTCAACCACTGTCCATTTTTTTCCATTTTATTATTATTTTGTGTACATGGGTGTTTTTCCTGCACGTGTGTCTGTGTACCATGTATGTGCAGTGCCTTTGGAGACCAGAAGAGGGGATCAAATCTCCTGGGACTAGAACTATAAATGGTTGTGAGCCACCAAGTGGGTACTGGGACTTGAACCTCGGTCCTCTTGAAGAGCAATAAGTACCCTTAACTGTTGAGCCACCTCTCTGGCCCCAACCACCTTGAGACAGGGTCTCTCCCTGGCCTGGAGCTTGCTGATTAGTGTGTGCTGGCTGGTCAATGAACCCAGGTGTCCTCCTGTCTTATCTCTTCATCAGTGGGATTATAAGCATGAGTCATCATACCTGGCTGTTTTGTTTTTTTTTTTCAAGACTTATTTTATTTCTAATGATGTGTGTGTGTGTGTGTGTGTGTGTGTGTGTGTGTGTGTGCATGTGCACATGTGTGTGTGCAAGTGTGTTCTCAGGAGTGCAGGTGCCTATAGAGGCCAGAGGAGTCAGATTCCCCTGTAGCTGGAGTTACGGGAAGTCGCGACTTGTGCAATGTGGGTGTTAGGACTTGAACTTGGCTCCCTTACTAGGGCAATACACGCTCTTGATGGCTTGGATCCAGTCCCTGCCACCTGGCTTTTTAAACATGGGTTCTTGGAATCTAGCTCAGTTCCTCTGCACCCTCTGAGCTCTCTTCCCAACTCCTTTCTTGGATTTTTCAACCCTTGGCTTGTGTCGCGCTTGAGGGGTAAAGTGTGTCAGTGAGACCGTGCGGTGGCAGCCTCACTCTGTAGGTCTCTCTGTAGCCTGGTGGCTGGGCTGAGCCCCTGCCATTTTCTAGACTGGCGTGCTTGATGGCCTACTGTTCTGAACTCTGTTTCCTTCCTCCCTCAGGGGTTGTGGTCTTCATCAGTCTCACTGCCCGTGTCTTGGAGAGGATTCTAGTTCTCCACGCACTTCATTTCAGTCTTAACACTCTTGGAAAGAGTAAGAAACAATCTGGTTGCTTTCTTTAGGGAGTAATTCTGATTTTACTGTGAGCTGTGAACAACTGAATTAATCTTTCTTTGCCTGAATTCTGCTTATCTTTTGTTCTGATTTCAAGGGTACGTATTCTTTCGATTCTTTTGGGATCTTCTGTTGTTGTTGGCAGTTTCATAAAAACAATACATACTCCTGGGTCCCACTCAGAGGTTCTAGGATGGGTCCTGGAGCCTAGATGATCTGGCCTTGGATTTCAGATGACCTGGATCACTGAAAAAAAAAAGTTGGACAGCACATGAGACTGACTCCATCCAGCACATTCAGCAGTATTCTGCCTACTCCACCCTTACGTCCCTCCACTCCATTTACCAGACTATCCTGAGAGAATTGGCCACATGGAGTGTCTCAGTTTGCTTTCTATTGCTGTGATAAACACCAAGACCAAAAGCAGCTTGGAGAGGAGAGGGGTTATTTCATTCTATAGCTTACAGTCTATCATCACGGAAACTCAGGGTAGGAACTTGAGGCGGGAACCTGGAGGCAGGGACGAAAGCAAAGGCCATGGAGGGGTGCTGCTTGCTAGCTTACTCCTCATGGCTTGCCCAGCCTGCTTTCTCACAGCACCTAGAACCACCTGCCTACCTTTGGCACCCCCGAAGGTCTGAGCCCTTCATCATCCATCATTAATCAAGAAAACGCACCATAAGCTTGCTCACAGGCCAGTCTGATGGAGACAGTCCCTGGAATGACATTCCCTCTTCCCCGTGACCTTAGCTTGTGAAAAATTGACAACAAACAAACAAACACTAAAAAACCAAACTAACCAGCAACGACAGTGTCTTATTGAAAATCAGATCCACCATGCCTCAAGTTTGAGCAGACGAATCACTTGTTAAAAAGAAGATATGGTCAGTCTTAGTCTAGCTTGACTTTGTCCTTTGGACTTGTGGTGGTCACTGTTGATTGATTAGTTGACTTCCTGAGACACACAGCTGCCTTGAGGAGGTCTCTATCTCTGCCTGGGACATGGGTACCCTAAGGTATGACAGTGAGTAATTATGAGGTTAACACAGAAGAGACTTCTGCTTCTCTGGAGATGTCCATTGAGTTAGAAGGTGTCCTCACGGGCCTTTCCCTGGTGATGTCATGAGTGGATAAGGGGTGGATCTGGGAGTCAAAGCTGCCATTCTCTGTTGCCACCTGTTCAACTTGGGGAGAAAGTTTGCCCTTCCTCAGCTGAAAAGTATAGACAGATGTTACCTCACAGGAGGCAAGTACCAGGGATACATGCTTAGAGCCTGCTAGGGCACAAGTATGAGAGAGAAGTAGTGTTATGTTCCCAGAGCAAATAATAGTTATCAACCATAAAGACTTTTATGCCTCCCCATTTCTGCTTCTCACACAGTTCCCTTCATCTTCTCCCATAATGTGGTAGAGCTGCCGTGTCTCCCTTTTTTTATGAAACAATAGCCATGAGGCACAAAACAGCTGAGGTTTCTGTAAGGAGCAATTATGCTACAGAGTTGCACCCCCTTATTAGCCCCCTACCATCCCCGTTTCGAAGCCTGGAGCCAGCAAACCAGGGCGCTGTGAAGAAGGGCTCATAGATGTGGAGGGCAGAGTGCACATCCCCCCACCTCCACCCTGCCCGCAAACACACACTCATGTCTGCTGTGAGGGCCGTGGGTGGGCCTCTGACAGGAGGTATTCTTTCCTGGTGCCGTGTGTGACATCCTGGTCAAAGGGACCCAGTGAGTCTTCGTGATTTTTTTTTTTAAGTTCCTTTGTTACGTGACACTCTACTAAGTGTATGGAACTGACAGGCAACTATTCAGAGAGGGATGGCATTTTCTTCTCAGCTTATACAAGTCCCCGGTGGTGGAGCTCAATGTGCACTTCATTGTAAATTACGAAGGGAGAATGTATGAATGAGTCCTTGAGTCCTCTGAACTGGGAGCCCTCCCTGACCAGTCTAGCTAGTCACACAGCAGGGTATATATGACTTCTTGGGGGAATTCAGGGTAACAAGAGAGAATCTGGATTTTTCTCCCATGCTTGCACCCACATAGGCATGGTCAGGTATGGCCCGAGGCCAAGGCTTTCTCTTCAAGATTCCCTGGGGTCTTTGCACGAGTTTCTGGAACATGGACTGTGTTAGGGCTCGTTGGTGTCTTCATTTTCTGAGGATACCGAGTGGTCAAGGTATGGCTGCTTTTGTCTCCATTCTCCTGTCTGAAGCAAGGGGATCCCTTGCAGGAAGAGACGGCAAGCTGGTGCAGTGTTAACGAGCAGGGCATGCTCTCTGCAGCCTCCTCAGGCGTGGAGCTGGGCCGCGAGCTGGGAACACTAGCTCTTCCGTGCTTTCTGTTTTAAACCATTGAAAGATCTTAGTGCAAAATCAAGCATGGCATCAGGTCCTGTGGCTTTCAAAGAGCTTCCTGGAGGGTTTGAGTTGGACAGACTGAGACTGAACCTAATCACCTATCACGGTTAGAGGTAGATTGTACTTCTGGGAGAAGGAAAACTGGACGTGCTTTGTACAGAACCCAAGAGGGTCCCATTCTTCTCATTGGAAACATAACGAGCTGGGGGCAGGACCCACGCCTTTAATTCCAGCACTTGAGAGGCAGAGGCTGGCAGATTTCTGTGTGTTCGAGACCAGTAGGGTCTACCTAGTGAGTTCCAGGCCAGCTAGGTCTGCACAGTGAGACCCTGTCTCACAAAAATAAACCAAAAACTGGAAGCAAACCCTTGATGTGGTAGCCCGGCCTCCAATCCAGCCAAATCGAGAACCATGAAACGGCAAGTGTGCTGGGCTATGTGTGTGTGTGTATACAGCACAGTGAAATCAGCAAATTTGTTTGCTATAAAAACCACAGGCGAATTTGTTGAGTCTTCAGATCATTTTCCTGTAAATGCCAACTTTTAACCCCATTTAAGAAAAACAACTAATAAAACCAAATTATCTCCTAACTTAACTTTCCTCCATTCCTTCGGGTAAATAAACTTCCTCTGTGAATCAATTAGAGGAATCTCCACTTTTTTTTTTTTTTAAATATCAAAGAACTGGATTGAAATGTATTGTGCAGGAAACGCTGTCATTGAAAGGCCCAAGAAAAGAAGGCATGCTTAATTATTGAGGAGAATATTCATAATTTTGCATATCAATCAGCTCAGTGTGTCCCCGACATGTTTTTAAGATGTAAGACAGGAACACATTATAGCTCTTTTCTTTTTTGAAAGGAAGACAAGACAAATGCCAATGCAACCCTTGTTTGAGAATATTTCATTTCCCTCGTCTTCCCCCGGGGGAAAAACACACTGATTGGTTATCCATACCAAATGGTCATCTCTGAAAGCGTACACACTAGTAATAGTATACAGACTGAGCAGGTGGTATTCATGCATTTAGGTATTTATGTTTTTGTTTTCATAAGAACGGGTCTTACTGTGCAGCCCTAGCTGTCCTGGAACTCACTATGTAGACCAGGCTGGCCTCGAACTCACAGGGATCCACCTGCCTCTGCCTCTCGAGGGCTGGGATTAAAGGCGTGGACCCTGCCCCTAGTTTGTTATGTTATTAGTGAGGAGAATGGTTCTGTACAAACATGTCCAGTTTTTCCCAGCCCAAATGTCAGAATCTGCTAATGACACGTGGTATTCGTGTACACACACACACACACACACACACACACACACACACACACACGTTTGTAACAGCAATTAATGAAAAAGAGGACACAGATTTAGAAGCAGGTAGGGAAAATGAGAGAATTTAGAGGGGGAAGAGGAAAGGGAGAAGTGATGTAATTATGTTATAATTTAATCCCCCCCCCCAAAAAATAAAAGAAGTAATACAGAAAAAAAAAGAGACACAAAAAAGTACTCCATTTCTCTTTAGTTGAATGAAATGACACCATTTCTTTTCACTCGTCTCTTGGGTCTTCTGAGCTGAATTTCAAGGTAAACCTGCAAGACTGCAGAAGCATTTTTACTGTCGAGTTACTGTATTTAATCACGTGATCCCCAGACCCTACTTCTGTTTCAGTCTGTCCTGCACTCCTGTTTTCCCCTTCGTGTAAGGAAGGCTTCAGTGTACAGGGACCCACAAGACCTGCAGACTCCCCCTTCTCTCCCGCGCCCCACCCCGGAGTGTGCTCTGTTAGTCGGGATCTTTCTGAACGCCTTTAGGCAGCAGCCTGGTGTTGATTTGAGAAGCAATCAGACATAGGGTGTCTGGAGTGGGGAGCAGATAGGTGCTGTCAACACCCTCTCTCAGAAGTCTTCATGAGGTAGAATGCTCAGTGGCTTGCACACGGCCAGGACTTGCCCCAGTACCACGGGGCATCCTTGTTTTCACAGAAGAGGGGATGGAGAGTGCCAGCCGGAGTCTCTCTTTGAAATGCATGGGGCAGATGTGACTGCTCTGTCTCTCCTCTCTTGTCTCCGCTCTAGCAGTGTGTCCCTGTGTCCACCCACCTCCAGTTCCGTCACTGTCTCCACTTTCTCCTCGCCAATGGCGTCCTGACTGTTTTCTTCCAGATCAAAGGTGGAAGTGGGCCACTTGATTAATTGCCGTGTAGCCACATCTTTTGCCTCCTTGACACTCGAGGCCTGGAGACAAAGGGCTGTTCTTTAGAAGCCTGGAGCTGTGTGGGAGCTGGGTGGGGAGTTCACAAGCCCGAGAGAACTAAGCCTTCCCAGCAGGGATAGGACGGTCCCTAGACCCCGACGGAAGAATAAATTTGCTACTGCTAGCACATTGTGATAGGCCACATTTGCTTGTGGGGAAAGAGCACACAATCCCACTTTAAACCACATGGACTGGACGGGACCTGGATGTGAAGTCTGAAGTCTCCATGGATAGAAATTCTTTGGGAATGTAAACACATCTTGGAATTGAAAAGGGATTAAATAGTAACGATTGAGCATTTCACTGTAATCCTGCACCTTTAATACTTTTCCAAATGGTACCCCCAATGTATTTCTACAAGTCCTACATAGCCATTTTTTCCCCATTGGCATTCATAAACAGGAGGTAAAATTGGATATTTGATCCCTCAATCATATTAACTATGTTGCAGGTGTCCTATAGCCATGTAGAGATGGTGGTCCCTTCAGGGACAGTGTAGGACAATCTATCACAGCCCTGCTCCTCACCCTTCATGTCTTTAAGTCAGGTAGCTTAGAGAAGGCCTTTTTGATGTGTTCCACAGTGTAAAGTCAGATCTCAGAACAGCTTGCAAAGGAATAAAACCGCATAAAGGAAGAATAAACCAATTTAGTATTTATGTGGTTTGGAAAATGGGTTGAAAAGTTGAAAACTAATACAAAAAAAAAAAACCCATTGGAATTATGGAAATTATTGTATTTCTAAGAGAAGCAGAATGTCCCAGTGGTGAATACAATGGTCATGTAAATCTTCTGCTTATCAAAACTGAATTTAGGGGTTACCTCCTTCAAGATTTGGGTAGGTCTCTTCCAAGTATGTACATCCTTGCGATGTTACAACCTGACCTTGTCATCTACAAAGTTCACACTCAAGAACTGGCACAATTGAGAAACACCAACAAAAATCACAACCACCCTTCCCCCTCAAAATGAAACCCCTAATAATATTTTAAGATAAATTGACAGTTTTCTGTTGGGTAGCATCCATAGATATCCTGGGGCACATACCTCCTGTAAGCCTTAGGTTGAGACACCCCTTAATTATTCCTTAGTAATAATTAAGCAGATCCTACTCTACCTCATTTCAAAACTAACTCATGCTTCAGATCTGATACGCAACTTTGCCACTGTCCAAGGAACAGCCATATTGAAAAGAAATTGGCCACTCGAACCCAGTGTCATGATTATAGAGACACAAACTTGCATGAGGCAGATCTGCCCAGCTAGGTGGCAATGCTGAAGATCCAGTGTCTCTGAAAGTCAGAACACTGGGTTCTTCTGAGTAACCTGCTGTGACCATTGTACTGTGACTTCCTGAGTCATTAACAAGTCCACCCCCTCCCGCCCCCCAGTTAGCATAAAATGGATTCAGTGTACAGGGACCCACAAGACCTGCAGACTCCCCGTTTTTTCCCCCAGGAGTGTGCTCTGTTAGTCGGGATCTTTCTGAACGCCTTTAGGCAGCAGCCTGGTGTTGATTTGAGAAGCAATCAGACATAGGGTGTCTGGAGTGGGGAGCAGATAGGCGCTGTCAACACCCTCTCTCAGAAGTCTTCATGAGGTAGAATGCTCAGTGACTTGCACATGGCCAGGACTTGCCCCTTAATTTAATTAAGTAAATTAAGAAGTTAATTTACTTATCAATTCTATTGGCACTGACCTCTTGAGGTTGCAAAGCTCTCTGGGTAAGAGGGTTGAGGAATAATCCACCAACCAACCACCAACCGAACAAACAAACCAACAAAAACCAAAACACCAAGATTTGGTTCAGGCTTTCCTATATGTGTGTTGGTAGTCGTGTGTTGGATCCTTCTCACAGGCTTCCTGGTGAAAGGGAGGTTTGGGATCTAGATGTTCTGAGAGATCCATAGCTTCTGTGCTAAGCGCAGAGGAACTCTTAGGGTCTTGTCTGATGATGAATAAAAGTGCAGTTAAAACCAAAGAATAAACCCAACGTGCTCTGAGTCTGAGTCTGCACTGGTAGCGATTAGGACTTATTGTCAAGCTTATTAGTCATTAATCAACCAAAGTCTGTCAATAGGCTGACACTGTGGTAGAGCAAAGGAACTTGGGAGTTATTTGTATCGTTTGGGACAGACGGATGATCTGGGAGTCACAAACTTTGGAGGTCGCCCACGTTTTCTGTCGGCTGTTTTAAAGGTTTACTTCTATCATCGTCTACAAAAAGTGGAGCCTGAGAAGGATGACATGTGTCAGGGGTCCATCCTTGTCTGTGTCTTCTAGTTTGAGGGTGAAGTTTGGCAACAATACACAGAAGGATGAGCCTGTGACAGGCAGTGGCCGAGGGAAAGGTGGCTTCTCTTCTGCGTCTGCATTGATTAGTGTTCCTTGCAATCAGAGGGCTGTCCCTGAGCTTCCTCTCACATTCCTGGGATGTGAATTTACATGTCTGGTGTCTGCTTTCAGAGCACAGTCGAAACTTGCTTGTCATGGCCTTATCTCGCCATCATCACCAACAAACAACTCGAGAAACAACTCAAGAAACAACAGCGCCTCACAGCAGCCTGCTATAGAGAGATGGAGGACCACCACAGTCAGCTTGCTTCATCTCTTCCTTCTTATGAAGTCATCTAGTCTGAGGTCCAGGGAAGGGAAATACTTGTGAGGAGGCGCATGTCTTGGTGATATGACCAGAAAGCCTGGGTTCCCACTTCTGGGAAGTAAGACTTTTCTCCGCCACATTGTTCTGTCCTGTGTTTTAAAATCTTCCCACTGCTCATCTGTTAAGTGGCGGTAGAAAAAAAATCAATTTAAAGTGAAAACCTTTAGGTACCGTTTGAAGGCAAAAATCAGAGTCCATCCTCGAAGCTGAGGTGCAACCGATTCAAGGTGCAGACTTCAGCCGACTGGGTTCTGAGAGGCTTCCAAGTTTAACAGGACAAGATGTGCAGCTGTATTGCGTCCTCAGTAAAAGGGGGATAAAGCGCAGACACAGCTCTTGTTCCAAACGTCGGCACCGCAGAGTGGTCAGAGCGCGGATTCCGAAGCCAAAAAACTTGAGATCGTGAGCCCATCTTTGCTACAAAGTTTTATCACCTTGGGCAAACCCCTTCATTGCGCCACACCTTTAGTTCACCCCTCTGCGAATCCGATGATGACAGGATCTCCTCCAGCTGAATCAATAGATTGTGAAGTACTTAGAGTCATACCTGGCACACAGCAAGCAAGACTTAACCATTTTTATTTATCTGGCTAAGTACGATCACCATTTCCCAGAGTTATTGTCTATGTGTGTTCTTTGCAAAGAACAAAGCAGGAATAGCCCGAGAAACCAAGAGGGCGATGCGATTTGATTGTGTGGGTTTCTCTGTTCCCACCGAAGGGGCAGAGTGCTGTCCTGCAGCCCAAATCATTGAATACCAGGGCCCCAGGAGGCTTGGTGGTGGTCGCTGGGCTCATCTGCTGGTTCAGGATGTACCTGAAGCACAGAGAGAGGCCCATGATGCCAGTGGGCCTGGGTGGATCCTCTGTTCTCACCACTGAGCTCTAGTACTGTCGGCACGACACCTTAAAGCCAGGAACCTCTTGGAAAAGCCAGGGAAGTCGCCATAGTGAGCAGGTCCTGGGTAGAAATACGAATACCTTATAAGTTGTTGGAGAGCCCCTAAGGTTTTTTTTTTTTTTTTTTTTTTTTTCTTCGAGACAAGGTTTCTCTGAGTAGCTTTGCGCCTTTCCTGGAACTCACTTTGGAAACCAGGCTGGCCTCAAACTCACAGAGATCCACCTGCCTCTTTCTCCCGAGTGCTGGGATTAAAGGTGTGCGCCACCACCGCCCGGCAAGAAGAAAGGCTTCCCTGACCGGGAAACGAAGAGCCCCTAAGTTAAATCGATCGAAAGGAAGGAGGGAAATTGCCCAGGTCTTTCCTGAGCTGTATTGTGCTTTTCCTTCCATCCCGTTTCCAAGCCTGCCCAAAGATTTATAGAACTAGTTCCGTTGCGCCCCCAATGATGGTGGTACCCATGCTAGCATTTCTGAGTTGGATCTTCAGGAAGGATAAACCAAAGTCCCCCTCGGTTGAGTGGATCTCTTCACATCTCTTTAAGACTGGGACTCATTATCTGAGAAGTAGAGGTCTTAGTGAAATTAAGTATCCTACCTTCTTGGCCAAGTTCCTAGTGGCCTATGACCTCCTTTTTCAAGGCTGCATCATGGGATCCACTGGGAAGATCATGAAATGACACATTTTATTAATTAGTTTCATTTGGGTTTGTGGTATCCACTTTTACTGTGAAATAAATATTACATTCAAAAGATACTATGCCATAGAGGTATAATTAAAAGGCAAATACGGGCTGGGGATGTAGCTTAATGGTGGAGTACTCGTCTAGCACATGCAAGGGCATGTTCAATACTTAACACCACAAAAGCCAATGGCCAGAAATAACAAAGTGAATAGTGAACACCCATGTACATGAACACCCGTGTACCTACCACCTGACTTTAGATTATGTCAGGATCACCTACTAGACTCCCTGTTCCTTGATGGGAGTACGTATAGGACACATATATGTAATATGTTATGATATATTTATATATGTATTTACTGTTTTTAGTATTGTCCAAATACTATATATAATATAAATAATATATATACATATGTATAGTGTATCGTCATGTTTCTATATTTTTACTTGTACACATAAAGTAAATTGCTTAAAGATGTTAGAGTTGGACCAAGCATATGCAAAATTAGACTTTGATTTGAAAACTGGTTCCTCTAAAGTCCATATGCCTGACTACTCTGTCTTGGTGACTAATCTCTTAAGATCTTTGCTTTCCTCCACAGCCTTCAGTAGAGATCCAAGTACATGACTGGTAGGCCATAATAGTCAAGGTAAAGGGGCTTAGAGAGATGACTTAGCAATTAATAGCATTGGCTGTTCTTCCAGAGGGCCCAGGTTCAATTCCTAGTAGCCACATGACAACTCACAGCTGTCTGTAACTCCAGTTCCAGGGGATCTGGCACACACAGACCCTCACACAGACGTACATACAGGCAAAACACCAATGCACATAAAATAAATAAATCTTAAAATAAAGAGTCAAGGTTGGAACACTGAGATGTAGGACTCAGAGAAGAAGCTAGGCCGACAGGCTGAGGTTTCTAGAGTCACCCCCACTGTGCGAGATCTTAGTTCCAACATGATATCATGCTTGCTGATTGGCACGGACTGTGGCAGGAGTACTCACACCTGAAAATGGACCAGAGCCATAAATCACACCTCCCTCCTCTTGCACTCTCTGAGAGTGGATTTACCAGAACTCTAGCAAGCATCTAGGCCCTGGGACCAAATCCTCAGTGTGGGAGGGAATGTTGAGAGCATTCCAGGAGTTCAGAGGTTTTTTTTTTTTTTTTCAAAGTGAGGCACTGGGGAGTTCATTAAAACTGCTGAGTGCCAGCTCCTGCTTCCAGAGAATTCTGCTTTGGGTGACGCATAGATTGGCCTGTTGCATCCTACTGCATCCTACAACATCCTACTGCATCCCACTGCATCCCACTGTATCATACTGTACCCTACAACACCCTACTGCCTCCCTCTGTGTCCTACTACATCCCACTGCATTCCACTGTATCCTACTACATCCCACTGCATCCCACTGTATCCTACTGTATCCTTCTGCATCCCACTGTATCCTATTGCATCCTACTACATCCCACTGCATCCTACAGCATCCTACTGTACCCTACAACACCCTACTGCCTCCCTCTGTGTCCTACTACATCCCACTGCATCCCACTGCATCCTACAGCATCTCACTGCATCCCACTGTATCCTACTGCATCCTTCTGCATCCCACTGTATCCTATTGCATCTCACTTCATCCTACAGCATCTCACTGCATCCCACTGTATCCTACTGCATCCCACTGTATCCTACTGCATCTCACTGCATCCTCCTGCATCCCACTGTATCCTATTGCATCCTACTTCACCTTACAGCATCCTACTGCACCTTACAGCATCCCGGGTGATTCTGATGCATACTCAAACCCGAGAACTAGTTGAGAATTAGTTCCATGACTCCTGAACTTCCATGGCATACAATGCCCCCAGGAGATGTTAAAATGCGGGTTCTGATGGAGCAGGCATGAGCCAGAGTCTGAGATCCTGAATTGCTAACGGCCCTCCTGGGGATGTTAGTAACTCTGGGCCAGGGACACCCCTTTTATAAGAAGATTGGCATCCTATCCTCTCAGTTTACAGATGAGAGACTTCCAAGGTCCAGAGACACACAGCTTTTTGGCAGCTGTTTTCAGGACACAGAGGGGGACACAAAAGACTGAAAACCATTCTTAATCTACGTAATAATAAACACAGTTCTATGTACCAAATACCATTTGTGGGAGGAATGCTCAGCTACAATTAGTCATGAAGAGTCTGGCCTCAGACTGCTCACCTTCCAGGGGAGAGCGCTTTGTTCCTGAAGTAAACAAAGGCAGAAGGAAGTGGGATGCTGGGACAAAGTGATAATGGAGCAGGGTGGGGTTCAGAGATTGATCTTGCCTGTTTGTGACGTCTTGGACAAGTGACTTAAACTCTCGGGGCTCCAGCTTTCCCTGGTCACAGAGCCTCAAAGCACACCTCAAATTAGGAACCTAGAAAATATGTATGTGCGGGTTCTTCTTTAGAACCAAGACTGTAAGCTGACAGCCCATGCACTGTGCTTTGCCCATAGACTTTATCTTTAAATAAGCAAAAGGTATTTTTACAAACTTGATTCTTTGTGAATAAAATTCATATTTGGGGCTTATTTTACATTACTAGAGAAGTTGCAAAGCTAAGGCAGGAAAACCCTGTACAACTTTCACCTTTCCCACATTTTGCCTTACCATGGTACATTCATTAAAGCCAAGAAATAAAAATTGATACATTACTATTAATTAAATCCTAACTTCTACTTGAATTTTATCAATTTTATTTTTGAGAGTTGGTCTCAGGTAACCCACATTTGCCTCAAACTTGCTAGGTCATTGAGGGTGACCTTGAACTTCTGATCCTCTCGTCTCTGCCTTCCAGGATTTCAGGGGTGCAGCACCACACCTGCTTTATTATGCTTCCGTGCAATAGTATGACGCTGGGATTGAACCCAGGGCCTCTTGCATGCTTGACAGGTACTCGACCAACTGCACTATGTTCCTAGACCCTCTTCAGTGCGGTCTTTCCCTTCAGGATCTGAACCCAGAGTTCTGTCTGCCCTCGCTAGGCTTCTGCGGTCTGTGACAGTCTCTCCGTCTTTCCTCATCTTTAATGACTTTCTTGAGGACTGATAATTGGGGTCTCTTGAGGTGTTCCCCAAACTGTATTTGTGGGTATTGTTTTTTCCTGGTTAGAAGTGTATGGGGGGGTGTCACACGTTTCTGGATGAAATTTGACAGAAATAACTGACTCTTGTGGGTACATTTCTAATGTCTCTCCCAGTGATAAGACAAAATGCATCTTCAAAGGTCTTCAGGTTAGCCCCAAACCATTAGGATTAAGCTTCCAGGGGCTTTAAAGATTACACAACCCATTCTTCGGTCTTTTGGCATCTTTATCAGGGGCAGTGAGTGTTGGGCTTCGGGCAGTGTTTAGCAAACACATGTGGGTCTCTGGATTTGATCCCCAACGCTGCAAAGTCACCATCCCCATCATCCTCATCTTGAACTAACTTGGAAAACAGCTGGGATTTCTTGTAGAAGGAAACAGGGCTTCTGCACATTCTTCTGCATTTTCTTGAAAGCCAGAAGGTCTGAGCGTAGTACTGGGCCCTGCTATAGAGCTTGGCTAGAACAGATCACTGCCCCGTTTGTTAGGCTTGGAGTTATCCAGTTCACGATCCTTTCCATCTCTCACAGTGTGCTCACTCGCTTGCGGGTCTGATTCCTTCCCAAGACAACTGGGGCTGTCCTGGGTGGTGTGTGCTAACTTACACGTAGAGTAGGTGACAGAAGGCAAAGGGGCTGGAGAGCTGGGCAAATGTCCCTGGAAAGGGACTTTAGTCTGATGCCACAAAGCCCAAGTGGCGGTTCTCAGACTGTGTGACCAGCAACAATAGCACCAGGAATGACATTTGTCAGAAATGAGCATTATTCCCCTACCCCAGACCCACTGTCTCAGAACCTCCACAGAGGATTTCACAGAGTTGGGGAGCCCCCGAAGAGGCAGGTAGGATTGGAGGGTGGAGGCAGGAGGTCCAAGTAATAAGGGTGGGGAGAGGAAGGGATAGGCATGGGCCATTCACAGACCACAGGTCACTGTGTTCCTGGGAGGATGCATGGGGTCCTTGTGAGTTTGTAGGCTTGAGGGGAAAGGTAATATATATTAGGTAAATGTATTATTTTCTTACTCTGTTTTTTTTTTTTTTTTTTTTTCAAGACAGGGTTTCTCTATGAAACAGTCCTGGCTGTCCTGGAACTCAGTCTATAGACCAGGCTGGCCTCAAAGTCACAGAGATTCCCCTGCCTCTGCCTCCCAAGTGCTGAGATTAAAAGTGTGCACCACCACCGCCGGGCTTCTTCCTCTGTTTTTAAGGATCCAGGTTAAGTTTTGCCTCTTTCCAAGGCCTTCCTGTCGTGACCATCTCTCCTTTCCTTGTGAGATATTTGGTTATCTGGCTTTTCCCACTGAGAATGCTGTGTGTGTATTTTCCAGGCCTCTGTCCTCAGCCTTCCTTTATTCTTGCACCACTGAAATTTCAGCAACGTGGACTAAGGAAGATAAAAGAACTGTGGTTTATTTGGATTGGCATTAATTATTCAATTAATTAATTAATCAATTAAGTCAATTAATCTCTTGGAGTCAGTTCTTTGTCCAGGTAACAGAACTCTTTGGATTTGCTCTGAGTGAGTTATAGAAACAGGAGACACAGACAGATTCAAAGAACATGTGCTGGACGCATGCACTGGACGCATGCACTGGACACATGCACTGGACACACAGCACTGGACACATGCACTGGACACATCCAGGGACATGCAGGGACACATGCACTGGACACATGCTCTGGACACATGCACTGAACACATGTACTGAACACATGTACTGGACACATTACTGGACACATGCACTGGACACATGTACTGGACACATGTACTGGACACATGCACTGGACACATGCACTGGACACATGCACTGGACACATGCACTAGACACATGCACTGGACACATGTACTGGACACATGCACGGGACACATGCACTAGACACATGCACAGGACACATGTACTGGACACATGCACTGGACACATGCACTGGACACATGCACTGGACACATGCACAGGACACATGCTCTGGACACATGCTCTGGACACATGCGCTGGACACATGCACTGGACACATGCACTGGATGCATGCCCTGGACACATGCACTAGACACATGCGCTGGACACATGCACTGGACACATGCACTAGACACATGCACTGGACACATGCACTAGGCGCACGCACTGGACACACGCACTAGGCACATGCACTGGACACATGCACTGGACACATGTGCTGGACACTGAATACCATCTTCCTCGGGACATTCTTAGAGATTCACACACTGCTGTGTGCCACCATCCTGAACTGACCCCCCGCCCCAGGGTTTCCAATACACCCCCTCCCTCCCCTCCTTCCCATCCCCTGCACGACTCCTCCTTACCTCTGTTAAATGTCGGTGTCACTAGAAGCTCTTGCTGACTGCATTAGTCAGATTTTATTTTTTGTAGCTGTGACAAATCGCATGAATAAGGTGATTTATAGGAGGGAAGATTTATTTTAACTTATGATGTTAGGGCTTGCAGTCCCAGGCTAGCTGGATCCATCACTTTGGGTCTGAGGGGAGATAAAACATCATGGTGCCTGGAGCATATAGCACTCACCTAATGGTGGCCAGAGGAAGGAACAGGAGAGGAAGAGACAGGAGGAAAGGGAGAGGGGAAAAAGACCTGAGAAGGGATATACCCTCCAGGGGGGCTGGAGAGAAGGTTCAACATTAAGAGCACTTGCTTTTAGAGGCCCCAGGTTCAGTTCCCAGCACCCACATGGTGCTCACAACCTCCCGTAACTCCGATTCCGGAGCCTCTAATGCCCTTTTCTGACCTCCATAGGTGCTCGGCACACACCTGGTGTGCATATGCACACAGCTGGTGTGCATATGCACACGCGGACCAAACACTCATACTCATAAAACAAGGAAATAAAAAGCTGTAGTCCCCAAAGACACGCTTCCCGGTGACCTACTCCCTCTAATTAGGTCCCGCCCTTGGAAGTTTCTATCCTCCCCCAGTGTTACCATCCAATTAGAGTCTGTCAGGGGACTCACCCATGATTAGGTCAGCCAGCTTTCAACGACTGGACCTACTTTTTAACACATGCAACTTGGGGACACGAGAGACACTTCAGATCCAAACTAGATTACCCACCCTGCCGGGAATGGAACCTTTTTTTAGATCTGTGGGAACTGTTTCACCTGTCTGAACAGAGACCATTTCCTCTGTCCCTGCCCCAGCATCTAGCATAGGGCTGGCATCCCAGGGCACCTCATTCAACACTTACTGAATAATCCGGCGGCCTGCAGACAGAAGAAGAGTGACCCACACAGCCTACTGGCCAAGGATCCTGGCTCAGGAGCCAGCTTAGGAGAGGGTCTGGCTCCACCTAAATGGTTGTGTGGACAAACAGTGGTCATCTCTGTCCTTCCAGGAGTGTCCAACCTTTGAGCTTCTCTGGGTCACGTTGGAGGAAGAATTGTCCTCGGCCACACATTCCACAAATCAAACCCAGTGGCGCCCAGTTTGAAGCCCTGGGGTTACAGGAACATACATATGTTTATTTTGCCTGACAATTGCAACATGAGTGCCATCCTGGACCACCTGTGACTCATGGGTCACAGGGACACCCCTGCTAGAAGGTGTTCTGTGATGATCAAATGAACTCACATTTTTTTAAGACAGCACTTGGCAAATAGCAAGTGATTGATAAACAGTAATGCCAAACAGCCCTTGGCAATGAGGTCCTTAGCCGGACTGGCAATGATTCCCAGCTTATATTTTATATAAAGACGCTCCATTTATTACAGGGAGACCCCTAAAAGGAGTGGAGTTAGGCCTTCCTGCTTCATCTGAGGTATCTGTACTCCTTGCTCTTCATTTCCTAGGGTGATGGTCAGCTGGGACAGACGAGGCCCGCCAGACAGAAGTGAAGGAGGGCTGTTCTAAGAGGTAACCTTGGCGTACAAAAGCAGGCCCACTGTGTGCTGTGAGGCAACCTTGGAGTATAGAAGCAGGCCCACTGTGTGCTAAGAGGTAATCTTGGAGTACGGAAGCAGGCCTACTGTGTGCTATGAGATAAGCTTGGAGTACAGAAGCAGGCCCACTGTGTGCTGTGAGGCAACCTTGGAGTATAGAAGCAGGCCCACTGTGTGCTGTGAGGTAAATTTGGAGTACAGAAGCAGGCCCACTGTGTGCTGTGAGGTAACCTTGGAGTACAGAAGCAGGCCCACTGTGTGCTGTGAGGTAACTTTGGAGTACAGAAGCAGGCCCACTGTGTGCTGTGAAATAAGCTTGGAGTACAGAAGCAGGCCCACTGTGTGCTATGAGATAAGCTTGGAGTACAGAAGCAGGCCCACTGTGTGCTGTGAGGCAACCTTGGAGTATAGAAGCAGGTCCACTGTGTGCTAAGAGGTAATCTTGGAGTACAGAAGCAGGCCCACTGTGTGCTGTGAGGTAATCTTGGAGTACAGAAGCAGGCCCACTGTGTGCTGTGAAATAAGCTTGGAGTACAGAAGCAGGCCCACTGTGTGCTATGAGGTAACCTTGGAGTATAGAAGCAGGCCCACTGTATGCTAAGAGGTAATCTTGGAGTACGGAAGCAGGCCTACTGTGTGCTATGAGATAAGCTTGGAGTACAGAAGCAGGCCCACTGTGTGCTATGAGGTAACCTTAGAGTACAGAAGCAGGCCCACTGTGTGCTGTGAGGTAACCTTGGAGTACAGAAGCAGGCCCACTGTGTAGCTTTTCTTCTAAACAATCTCTCCACTAGCTAGAGACCTCTGTGTATGACTCTTAGGCCGTTCATGTCTTGGGGAAAGAGTCTTGCTAGCTCCAGTTTCTTGTGTGTTTACCTACTTTGTTGAAGTCAGCAGCCATTTTTTTTTTTTTTTTTTTTTTTTTTTTTTTGGCCAGGATTGTAATTAATATTGCAGAACAGGGGGCTCATTAAATGAGACTCATTATGACCCTGTCCAGGTTCTGGGGCTCAAAAGAAAAGGATTTTCTTGTTACAGGCACCTGACAGATCTTTGTAATCAAGCAGACAATTCTCTCCTGTTGAGGATTGTCTTCCAAACGGAGATGAGATTTATTCTGACTTGTGCTATTAGAGTGAACGATGTGGCCTCTGTCACATCAGAGCTCCCTTTATAAGACACACAGAACACAAGGATTTGTAAGATGCATGCTTTCAGCCGTGGGATGTCCCCTGGCTTCATTCTCAACTTTGGCTCAGGATTGACAGTTCCCTCTCGGGCTAGGGAAAGAGCGCCATCAGTAAAATACTATCCTTTCTCCAAATCCAGCCGGCAAAAAAGACCCTGGGGTTTAGAGATGGGGAAGTAGAGAGGAGACTGATGGGACAAAAGACAGGTAAAGTACACACTTTGGGGCGTCCCTGGCAGGAGGAAGTGAGGATGGAGACAAGCGTGCATCAAAGCTGAGGGGCAACCATCCAGGAAACGGGTATTTATTTTTGATTTTTGCAGCGCCGGGAACAAATATGCATCCTCCTGAGTGCGAGGTGAGCACTCTACAACTGAGTCTTACCCATAGTCCAGCACTAGACCCCTCTAAAGTCTTTGAGCTTTGTGTGATGTCATTCATTCATTTGTTGTTCATTCATCCAAACTTTCTTTGACAAGTGTTCACCAAGTAACTATTAGATAGCCATGCACTATTCTATGGCCTGGGATCCTGGGAAGGCAGGCATCCCAGCCCTGGGAATTCACAGTCCACTGGAGGAAACAAGTCTGGGGATTTCCAGACATTCCTTGAGTTCCTGATAACTTGTTCATTTGGCTCAAGGTCCAGACCGAGGCACCTGTCCTTCACCTTCCCTAACCCCATCTTTCCCTAAGTTTATGTTGTATAACAGTCTTCTTCCGTGTCCCAGAGCTCCACAAGCTTTCGGAATAAAGAGAGAAACCCTCTTACACTCATAATTTTTGCACTGCACACCTGTGGCCACATTGATCATCTTCCAGAGACTCTGCTCTCTCCCACGCTCCTCTACCCAAAGCTTTTCAAGGAAGTCCTAAATTCTTATCTTCTCAGAGATCCCAGGGCCCAGAGAGCTCTTCCTGGTCTGAGCTCCCAGCCATTTACTGCAGATGCTGTCTGTTGGGCAATCAGTCTTGTCTACCTTGCAGGAATGCGGCTATCGTTGTCTTGATTGCTGGTCACTCATGACTGACTGCATGTATTTCTAGCTTGCCTTCCTAAGAACAAGTGTTTTTATTGAAACTTCATTGTGCAAGTAATACACAAATGTTAGAGAGAGAGAGAGAGAGAGAGAGAGAGAGAGAGAGAGAGAGAGCCAAATCAGCCGAGCGGTGGTGGCGCACACCTTTAATCCCAGCACTTGGGAGGCAGAGCCAGGCAGATATCTGTGAGTTCGAGGCCAGCCTGGTCTACAGAGTGAGTTCCAGGACAGGCTCCAAAGTTACACAGAGAAACCCTGTCTCTAAAAAAAAAACAACAAAAAAACAAAAACAAAAAAAAAAAAAGAAGAAAGAACCAGATCAATTATTTATATAAAATCATGAAGCCGTCTTTGATAGACTCATCTCTGTTTCTTCCCATTTCCCAGAGAGGTGAGATGTAGAGAGGAAGTCAGCCAGTAGCTGGCTGAACAAACGTGAAGATGAGGGATGGTCAGAGACAAGAAGATGCCTGGAGCTCATTGGTTAGCCAGACTGTCAACATGCTGAGTTCTAAGCCAATGGAACTGTCTCAATAAGCAAGGTGGGCGGAACCTGAGGAAGAGGACCCAAAGGTTGTCCAGTGGCCTCTATACACATGGAACCTTCATACATGTATGTGCCTCTTGCATATACAGTAACATGTACATACACAACCACACATACACCTATGCAAAACATACTTTTACATGCTGATAGAGTATGCATTTGCAATACACAGAAGCATTGCTTTCTTTTAAATGTTTATTAAATTATACTTATTTATTTGTTTATTTAGTGTGTGTGTGTGTGTGTGTGTGTGTATTCAAGTAAATGTGTGCACGTGAATGCCAGAATACATGTGTGGAAGTCAGAAGACAATTTCAGAAGTTGGTTCTCTCCTTCAGCTGTGCGGTTTCTGGGGACTGAACTTAGGTCATCAGGCTTAGCAGCAAGTGCCTCTACCCACTGAGCAACCCTGCCAACCCATACAGCAGTTTCCAGTAGGTATGTTTTTGCATAAATGATATGTCACTATGTGTATCAGTCTATGTTTTGACTTATTTGATCAATACATGTTTGTGATCTGCTGGGGAGGGCACACATGAGCCCTAGTTAGTCCTGTTAAATTCCTGTTACTTAGTCTGGGATGAGTGTGCTCCATTTTATTGGCTTTTCCTCTTGAGAGGGACACCTAAGCCATTTCCGATTTTTTTTTTTTTGTCTTGTTGCAGACAGTGCTTTAGAGAACGCTGTGCACGTATGTCACAAGACCTTCAAAACTGTGAGAGGCAAGAGTGGAGAATTCTATGTATTTTTCAATGCCCTGTTTCCCCTAGCACAGGCCCTGCGTAAGAAGGATGACCAGTCTATGCATTAATGCACACATTGTGCAACAGCTGTATGTGGAACTAATCTGTCGTCATGTTTTGAAAAGATGGTGTGTGTGTGTGTGTGTGTGTGTAAATGTATAAATTCAGAGGTGACAGCTGTCTGGGTACCAAGGTCCAGTCCACATGGTGCCCAGAAATGGGAGCCTGCTCTCTTTCTTAAGAGGGAAGCAGTAAGAATTGCTCTTCCTCACGTGGAGGGAGGGCGTCCCTTAGAGCAGGGGGCAGACATGATGGAGCCTACCCCACACTCGCTGGCTGGTACACTTACCTTGATGTTTCCTGTGGCTCTCTTCTTCCCTCACTCCTCTTGTTTTTACCCATGAGGCCTTTGGAGCTAGGTCTGGGTTGCTTTCGGAGTGGCTGGGTCCTCAGGAGCCAACGGGATCGAAGCTGGGCTCTTTGTGGTGTCAGAACCCCACCCTGACCCAGGGCAGCCTCAGACAAGGACCACCACATGCCTTCTAGATTAATATGGCAGAAGAGACACGCCTGGGGTATTCACTGAAAGGCCTCTATAGCCCCTTGCTTTCTCTCTCAAGCCTTCTGAAAGGGCACACTGCTGCTTCCACAGGTTCCTGATGGTCAAGAGTCATGGTGTCCTGATGCTATGCCTGAGGACTTCACTTCAGCCCAGACAGTGGGGGTCTGGAGGTTTTCATCCCTTGTACTGGGGATGTAGGACCTACAGAAAGTTCAGTTGGAAGCAGCTGGCAGTCATTCCTGGGGACAAGGGGCAGATACTTCCAATGCCAGGGTTCCCATGAGGTCACTATCAGGATATAGGTGTGTGTGTGGGAGGGGCTGGGGAAAGGAGAAAAGATAAAACCACTGTTGTCATCATAGGGTTGGTGGCAAACATATGATAGGACCAGATTTCGGCCCCTAACCCCACATTCTGCTTTGCCCCAAGCCTATGGGACCTGTTCCCTTGCCCTACTCTTTCAGGAGCAGCCACCTGGAGACCTAGGTGTGTCCATCAAATTAATCTCCAGGTATTTTGGACCTTGGAAACTGTCCCCTCAGCTTCTTGCTCCTTTATACCACCTGGAAACTTTGCTCAGGGTCGAATCTTTAATTCTGTGCATAAATCAAGAAGGATCATGTTTGGACCGGGTTTAAGAGAAGAAAACCAAGTCTAAAGGTGTGTGGTGGGCCAGTGGGTAGGGTGGGAGCCCGGGGGCAGGGTTCCTTTCCAGCTGGGGAGAGAGATGACAGCAAATGATTATCAAACACGGTGCTCATTGCAGAGATGAGCTGGGGGAGCTCAGGAGAGGCAGGGAAACCTCTCCCAGGAAATTGTAAAAAGAGGGCGATGCAATACGGTGGCTGGGCCTCATGGGATGAATTGAAGTGCCCCACAAAGTGCTTTCCAGGCAAAAGAGACTGAATGAGGAGTGAGGCAAGAGCCTGAGGAACTGGCAAGTCCAGAATGAGGCTATGTTGGGATGAGCGAGGGGTGGCCAGAGAAGTGAGGCTTGCAGAGGCTGGGACTTCAGTGTCTCTGGTTTGTTTCTTGGGTGTGGCTGGACCAACTTAAGGTTGTGTATGTGGGGTAGCAGAGCCGCAGCGAGTGTGGGAGAGAGGCAGTGCGAGAGGTCTCAAGGGTGAGTGCATTCCTGCCTTTACTCTCTGGCTGCCTGTATATTCCAGGTATCTCCAGGCCCTGGCTAAGGGTTGTGGGATATTCGTACGCTGTGTGAAGATGCATTGCAGTGATTGGTGTAATATAAAGCTGGACGTCCAATAGCTAGGCAGGAGAGGATAGGCGGGACTTCTGGTCAGAGAGAGCTTTGGGAAGAAGAAAGGCAGAATTGCCAGCCAGATGCAGAGGAAGCAGGATGGGCATTACAGAGATGAGGTAACACCATGTGGCAGAACGGAGATTAATGTAAATGGGTTAATTTAAGCTGTAAGAGCTAGTTGAGAACAAGCCTAAGCTAAGGCCGAGCCTTCTTAATTAATAGTAAGTCTCCGAGTCCTTATTTGGGAGCTGGCAGTACAGAGAAAAACTCGTTACAGCTAAGTGCTCAGTTTTGACAATGTTTTTCCAGCCCTTAGCAACCCTGTGCCAGGCACCACACATTTTCTTATTCTATTTAAATCTCACCAGGCCTCTACCACATCAGGACCTCCTAAACTCACTTACTAGTTAGGAATGTGGCTCAGAAAGGTTAAGGGGTTTGTTCTGATTTGCCAGCCAGATAGTAAGAACTGCGGTTCAGACCCTAAACGCTCAGACTCCAGACTCCTTGGTCTGAATCTCCATTGAGCCCCTTTTCCCCACAGCCAAAGTCCTCTGCGTGCCCTGCCTATCAAATCACAGGTCTGGAGTAACGGAGCCCTCAACAATGAAAGCAGGAAATGAGCCAGAGAGGAAAAGCAGGGTCAGGATTCTTAGGTGGACCCCTCCACTTTCCTATTACCCCTGGGACTGATCCAGGATCCACTTCTTTGGTGGCTTAACGGGGGCAATATTATTTAGGGGCCCACACAAATTGTTTGCTTTTTGTCTCTTCTTAAAAATCATTTTTTGGGGGGCTGGAGAGGTGGCTCAGCGGTTAAGAGCACTGGCTGCTCTTCCAGAGGACCTGGGTTCAATTCCCAGCAGCCACATGGCAGCCCCCAACTGTCTGTAATTACAGTTCCAGGGGATCCAACACCCTCACACAGATGCACATGTAGGCAAACACCAGTGGGAATAAAGGAATCATTTTAAAAAACTATTTGTAATTGGCATACTAAGTATAGGTATTTGTGTTTGGAGTTGCCATTTCCTCCCCTTTTCCTCTGCTCTCCTCTCCTTTCCCTTTCTTTCCCTCCCTCCCCACCTTTTTCTCTGCTACAAGGAAAACCCAGAACCTTGTATTTGCCACCCAGACTCTACCACGGGGAACTGGTAACATAACCCTCTTGGCAGAGTGCTTACCTACCACACAAGAAGCCTGGGGCTCAGCCCCCAGGACCACATAAACTGGCTCTGGAGGTACAAACCTGTAGTCCTAGCGATCTGGAAATGGATGCAGGAGGCTCAGAGGTTCAAGGTCATCCTCAACTATACAGCAAAGTGGCTTTAGGTCCAGCCTGGGCTACATGAGAGTCTGACTCAAAAACAGATCAACAAGAGGAATCCGACTCCCACGGAGTTAGCCACACCCCCAGCCCTAAGGTGAGCTTTTGGTTCCTGTATCACCATGGATGATCAAACCAAGGTGATTAACATCTCTGTCCTTTGAAACTACGTAGTATTTCTGTGTTGGGCACACCCAAAATCCTTCCTTCTAGCTAGTCTGAAGTGTAGACCAGTTATTGCTAACTATCACAAGGGGAAAACGTATTATGAGAACAAAAAATGTTGGCGCGTGCGTGCGAGCGTGCGTGCGTGCGCGCGCATGCGCATGTAGGAGGCTCCTGGAGCAAAGCTGCGTAGACCCTGTAGGAGCGGCAATGTGGCCCTGCCTGGGGCTTCTCTCCTCTGTGGTGGCATACGTGCTTACCAAGGCGCCATCTGCCTCTTGTCTGTACAGAATCCTCCCCCTTCTCCCCCTGTGTCCCTAGTCAGGCTGTTCTAGGACCACCGGCATGGCCTCTCACTGGTGACCCTGTCTCCGGTTTCTCATTCTCTCCATCCTCTTCCAGCTGTGATGTCCTTTGATCCGCTTTTTTGTTTGTTTGTTTGTTTGTTTCGAGCCAGGGTTTCTCTGTGTAGTTTTGTGCCTTTCCTAGAACTCACTCTGTAGACCAGGTTGGCCTCGAACTCACAGAGATCAGCCTGCCTCTGCCTCCTGAGTGCTGGGGTTAAAGGCGTGTGCCACCACTGCCCGGCCTGATCCGTTTTCGTTTCATAGTTCTATAATAGTGAATTTATTCCCCGGTTGTGTGCATGTCACATGCTGTGTGAGAGGGCAGGAGTGGTCTTGTATCTTTTAGTAGTAAAGACCTTTCTAAAAACAAAACATGAGCATTTACAAACTATACATGACTGTAAATTTGCCATTTTAATTTATTTTTTGCGTGTACAATTCAACGATACTGAGATTCTTTTTCATAGCAGAGAACCATCAGACTATTTCCAACTTCCTTTCGCCCTCACATGAAAACATGAAGAAAACATGAAACAGTAACTCCCCACTACTCTTTTGCCCCAACCCCCAAGAATGTCTGTTCTACTTTCAGTTTCTAGCAGCTTGCCTACTCTAAGCCTCTCATCAGTGGCATCACATAATCCTGGTCACTTTGGACCTGACTGACAAGTCCTCTTCTGGTCTCTGTGAGCACCTGCACACTTATGCATATAACCCCCCCACACACATATGTAAATAAAAACAAAATAAAAAATTTAAGAGTGTTGAGCTGGGATTGAGGGAAGGGCTGGGGGAAGGGAGACCCTAGTTTCCTGACTGCCATGCTGTGACTTTTGCAATAACAGACCTCTGCCGCTCTCCATTGCCTTCCACAACCAGCTTCTGGGGAGTCACCATCCCAACTCACCCTGCAACACACCAACTTGCTTAGTTTCCTTTCCTGCTGCAGGTATGAAGAACTCTGACAAAAGTCTCTTGAGGGTTTATTTGGCTCCCAGTTCAAGGGTGCAACTCATCAAGGTGGGAAAGTCAGTGGCAGAAACTTGAGGCGGCTGTCCATGGTGCATACACAGTCAAAGTAGATGACGGTGAAAGCTTTTGCTCCTTCTCACACCGTCCAGGAGCTTTAGCCTGGGGAATGGTGCCACCCACAGTGGGCAGGATCCCGTACTTGAATAGACTTAATGGAGATCATCCCCCACCGGTCTGCCTGGAGGCTCAGCGCCTAGGTGACTTGACATTTCATCAAGCTGACAACTGAGTTTAACCACCACACTGACAATCTCCTCGCCACATTGATCCAGCTGTAGGGCAACAAGCATAGCTCTCTAGGAGGGTAGATTCCTAAGTAGAGGCTTGAGGCGGCTACAGAAAAGGGGGAGGTGCAGGAAGGAAGAAGAAGACAATGGCCAAGGCCATGATCTTGCTCAGGCAGACCTGACAGTGAGTGGTAATGCTGCGGCTGCCACTGTCTTACCCTTTTTTTTTTTTTTCTTAATTCAGTGATGTGCATTCATTATGCACCTTTTGTGTAGCATTTGACAGGCCCCTCTGCCTCAAGTTTCAAGCATAAGCTGAAAGAATTATTTAAAGTTAAGATGTCACAGGGCCTGTGAATGGCCCTCTGGGTAAGGGCGCCCGCTGCCAAGCCTGATGACCTGAGCTTGATCACCGGAGCCCACATAGTGGAAGGGGAGAGCTGATTCTCCCAAACTGTCCTCTGCCTGTGTGCGCATGTGCACTGTGACACACACACACACACACACACACACACACACACACACACACACACAGACACACCAATACTCCTTCATTCCTGCTTTCCTTCAAGTCTTTCAATGTCTGGCTGGCTCTCCTCCTCCCAAGGCCATCTTAAAGCCATCTCCCACCTGAAACTCTGGCCACAGCGTTAATGCAGCATTCCAATATCTCTCTCTTCTGCCCTCCTCATCTCTGCTTTTGAAACTCCATCTTTCATTGCACTGTCTGTCTGTCTGTTGTCTGTCTGTCTGTGTCTCCCTCTTATTGTTGAGACAGGTCTTGTTATGTAGCCCAGGCTGGCCTGGAACTCATGGCGATCCTTCACCATCACGAGTGCAAGGATTACTGGTGTATGCCCAGTTTAATCTATTCTTCAAGAATAAATCCTCTCCCTCCCCCTCTCAGGCCTGGGCCTTGACCTCAGACCCTCCACCTACTTTTCCACCGTCTTCATTGTCCTAGAATGACTTACTCATTCATATCTCCCTTGCTGGCTTTTAAACTCTGAAAGTATATTGTGTTTGGAAACCTGACATCGTTGTGTAGTGATAAGAGAATGTTTATCCAAGTCGAGAAGCTATTTCACAAACACCGGCATCTCAGAGAGAATGGGAAGCCTTGGATGAACCATAACAATCATATGGATCCTGGCTGCCAAGTGTGTTCAAAGTGACACTCGGAACAAGCGGGATTCTCCCACAGATGCGTTTCTTCGGGTTTGGGTTGTTTTTCCGTGTGATGTAATGCGCTCTGAGCGGTTCCTCAGAAACTGCCGTGCCTTCTGTGTCTTCAGACACTCTGGAGGTAAACACCCCTGGCAGTCAGCGCAGAGTGGGAGCAGATGGGAAGGCAGGCGTTTGCTTGCAGCTTGGCTTGCAGAGCTGTGCCTCTTCTGCTCACGCAAGGGATCCGTTTAATAAATTCACTCAAAGTGAGCGGGTGTGATGGGGGAAGAGAGTGCACATTATGTAAGACACGAGCTGAATATTCAAAAACTCCAGCTTGTGGTCAGAGAGGCCTCAAGGCTTCTCATGTGACATAGAAGATCTACTTTGTAAGAATAGATTTTCCGGGGAGAAAAAAAAGGATTTTTTTTTTTAAAAAAAAGACTGGGGTTCCCTATACAGCTTAGGACAGCCTCAAGCTAAACACACACACCCTTTGCCTCAGCCTCTAAAGTCCTGGGATTCCCTACAAGTGTGTTCCTTGGAAGTTGTATTCATCACCTGCCTGTTACATCATCACATCCTTGAAGGAGCTCAGTCTTCCAGAAGGCACTGTTAGGATGAAGAGCAGTGGAAACAGGACTACCGGGTTCGGCCATGAGAATTCATGGGAGTAAAGTGTGATCTTGAAAAACAAATCGTGAATGCTAACACAGATCCTGAGAAGTGGACCAATCTCAAATGCTACAAAAGAGCGGCTTCCTGCTCAGCTATCCCACCCCCCACCCCTCCCTGAACATTCATACCCTCCACTCTGAATGAAGACAGACTGGCTTGCCTACTCTGAGCCTTGTATAAGTGGATCCTGTAGGGTTTTTTCTTGTTGTTTTGTTGTTGTTGTTGTTGTTGACATGAAGATATGAAACCACAAACTACAAACTGGACAAAAACATTTGGAAACTCAGCCGTCCAGCAGTGTGTCTAAGGAGGAGGACACAGAAGATAGAAAGCATGGCTGCCATGGATCTGTGGAGTCACCAAGATGCTATTGTTGGAAAGTTAGGACATTGTGGTAATTGTGTTGGCGAAAGCCACCAAACCTATTATTATTATTTTTTTTTTGAGTCAGTGGCTGATTCATTTGCTCCTTCTTCACAGGCTGACAGGGCAGCATGCAGAAAAGTCCATTGGGGCTTAGCATGTGAATGGCAAAAAACCCTAGCAGATCCCCCCCCCCCCAAGCTTCAAAATGCTGTCACTGGCAAGGTGGGGTGGAAGCTGGCTGTGTCCATCCAGTCTAGTGAGAGCATCCTTCCTCAAGCAGTGCATGAAACCCATATGGCTACAAAACCGGAGGGGCCCCTGAAGGCTGAGGGGTCAGTGTCTGAGCAGTGTTGGAAGTCTGAGAGCCACGTCATGGAAGGGCAGCCCTTGGTATGGAGTTGACACCTGCTGTGGTAACGACACAACTGTGGTCAAATATCACAGTGACCTCAGAGAACTGCAGTGGGCAGACCCACAGAAGGGCATCCTCTTTGTAGGTCATTGCCCATTCTCAGCTCCAAGAGTCCGTGCCTCTCCAAGGGCTGGCTGCTCTAGCAGAGGACAAAATGGGTAGCTTGACAGGACAGTGTGGCTTAGCATTTACTTATTTATTTTTGTCTCGCTGTTTTTCAAAGGCTAGACTTGCAAACCGTGGTACTGTCTTGAGCTGTGCTTGCTAATACATAGGACAGAATCCTTCTGCAATGGTCAACTTGTTGGGATTTAGAACCACCTAGGAGACACTCCTCTGGGAGGATGCTTCTAGAGTTTTAACTGAAGAGAGAAATCCCATAGACCGAGGTCTCCAACTGCAATAGAGATCGTAGGCTGAATGCCAGCATCCCTTTGTTTCCTGACTGGGTACAGTGTGAACAGGCACTTCCCAGTCCTGCTGCTGAACCCTCCCCGTCATGACAGATGGAGTCTCTGAAGTTGTGAGCCAACAGAAACCCTTCTTCCCTTCGGTTGCTTTGCCAAGCATTTTGTTACGTCATTGCGAACAGCACCATGCCTCCCTTGCCTGTTCCTCACTTCTGGAAGCCGTTGGCAATCTTTAGTGCCCTTCGCTTTGACTGACAGCACTCCCATCATATGGCATTCTTGTCTTCTCCCAGGCTTCTGATCAACATCTGTTCTCCTCTTCCCACAAGGACTCACCAGTCATTCTGGTCTGAACTCAACGGATGGTGTAAGCGATGACCCTATTTTTGAATAGGGTTACATTCCTTGGTATTGTGGTCAGGACCTCAGCCAGAGGCCACAGGAAGCCTCTACTTCATAAAGCCTGGGGGCTAGGTCTACAACTGGAAGACTGCTCTTCGATAAATATTTGCTGCTTACCCCTAGGCAGTGAAGCACCACTTAGGATTCTGCTGACGAGGGGCCTCACTAGTTGCGGCAAGGAGGCTGAGCGGTAAAAATGGGAAGCTCGAGAGCTCTGTGGTTGCCTCAGATCGGGGGACAGTGCGCCGTGTCCCTGTTAGTCGGGTCATTGTTTAGTGTCTCCTCTGCAAGACAAAAATAATGCTGTGACTAAGAGTCAAAAGAGGCAGTTTAGCTGGGTGTGGCAGTGCCAGCCATTGCTAATGGGAGTGGGCGATGAGCCTTGGCTGCGTAGTGATTTCCTATATCAAACAAGCAACCAAAAAGTGAGTCAGTTTTGGTCAACCGTTGAGCTCCGTACCTAGACATCTGTTTGTCTCTGCCTCTCCATTGCTGGAATTCCAAGCAGGCATATCACAGTCCACTTTTACATGGCGGTTAGGAATTGAACATAGGTCCTCATGCTTTGGGGGCAAGCATTTTACTGACTGAGCCACCCCCCCCCAGCCTCCTGGCCATCATTTTCCAGTTTTCAACTTAGTTCCAATGGATAATTCTACTTTCTTTTCCTCTCTCTCTTCTTCCCTGCCCCCAATCTGAGACAGAGTCTCCTAGCTCAGGCCACCCTTGAATTTGCTTAGTAGCTGAGGATGTCCTTGAACTTCTGAACCTCCTGCCTCCACCTCCTGAGTGCACCACCTACCCTGGCTTTTTATGAAGTGCTGGGCTTTGTTTCAGGCTATTGTGGTTTTTAAGTCTCATAGTGTTGAAGCTAGCCTGATGGGTTATAGGTCAAGTACCTGAGGCTATGGTTAACACAAGTGTGAAGATTCCTATAAAGCACATCAGTGTGGGTCCAAAAGGTCAGAAGAGAAGTTTCAGACCATACTGTACATTGAGTCTGCATTGTATCTTACTGTCTAGTTACTATGCACCAGACATGACTGTGAAGATTGTGTGCATTTTCATCCATTTGCTCTTTATAGCAACTTATTGAGTAAGATGCAGTTATGATCCTCACATTGTAGACGAGGAAACTGAAACATAGAGAGGATGCCAGGTGTGCTAGTGGAGTTGAAATTATAACTAAGGCATATTGACTTCCAAGTCTGTTGGATATTCCAGCACTTAAACCAAAACTCATGAGTCTTCTGGGTCTGGACCCATTTATCTGTTTGTAGTGGGACTTTCCAAGGCTAGCTATCCTCCTCAGACTCAAGTCTACATACTGTTCCCACATTCAGCCTGGTGGGATCCTTCAAGTTTGTTCTCCCAAGCATCTCAGGTCTGTCCTATGGGTAAATATGTAGGGTTTGCATGACTGGCTTTACATTAGATAGGGCTTAAATTACTTGGGGTTTCTATTGCTTTGAAGAGACACCAAGACCACAGCAACTCTTATAAAAGAAAATATTTAATTGTTTCAGAGTTTTAGTTCTTTATCATCATGGTGGTACATGGCGGCATGCAGGCAGACACGGTGCTGGAGAAGGAGCTGAGAGTGCTTACATCTTGACCTGCAGGCAACAGGAAGTGGTCTGAGACACTGGGTGCGGCTTGAGCATATATGAGACCTCAAAGCCCACCTCCACAGTGACGCACTTCCTCCAACAAGGCCATACCTACTCCAACAAAGCCACATCTCCTAATAGCCCCTCCCTATGAGCTTGTGGGGGACCAATTACATTCAAACTGCCATGATGACTTTGGAAGTCATCACGAAGAACAAGGAGTCAGCATGGATCAGGCCAGATTCACTCTGTACAAATGAATGCAGCTCAGCTTGGCTGTGGGAGTCAGTTAAGATCAAGGTTGATGAATGAATCATTGAAAAGGCCTCCTAGACATCTGTAAGCATCTCCTATATGTTTGCTATTATGCCGGGCAGTAGACTATGGTGGTAACTGAGACACAGACCCTGAAATCTAGCAGTTCAACTCAGGGTGTCATGTGTTGTGACTATGGAAGGAAGAGAAAGCATAAGAAAGTAATCACCTTCAAAGGAGGTGAACAGCACAAAAGTAAAGACCTGGAGATGACCTTTTCCCAGAGAAGCAGGAAAATGAAGCCTACTCTTCTGTGTCTGTGGAGGTATCAGCCAGGCTGGAGTAGTGACCTGCCAGGCATGTTGACGGAGGGAGTGCTTGGGACAGAGGAGGGTTCCCAGACTGGACTCCAGGCTTCTCAAGCAGCGTGGTTGGCTGTGGAGTCCACCAGTCACCACTGCAGAGCAGGCTGGAATTAGAAAACAGTGTTGTGTTATGCTGGATGGAAGTCAGGGTTTTGATAGGCTGTTCTGTGAGGATTTGAGATGGCAGAGCGCTAGGAACAGAGAAAGCAAAGACGGAAAATGGCGTTTGGTGACACTGTAAAGCAAGTCCAGCCTAGATATCCTTTGCAGGGGTTTTTGTTACATGTATTTATTTGTGAATGCATGTACATGTGTAGGTGAACACACGTCACAGCATGTGTGGAGATCAGAGGACAGCTTGCAGTTGTTGCTTTTTCCTTCCCATCATGTAGGTCCCAGAAATGCCGCTCAGATTGCCGGGGTTGGTGGCAAGCACATGTACCCACTGAGCACGGGTCTGAGGCTGGATTTTGAAAACTCTTAAGCAAAGACCTTGAATCTGACCTTAGAAGTGGTGGGATCTGATGGAGGTGCTGAAAATAGTTTGTATGGCATGACCAAATCCTCCCTTTGGAATGGATAGGAGGAGAAAAGCAAGGGGAAGTGAGTAGTAGGTGCTGAGGACAGCCTGGATGAGAAAATGACAGCACGGCCAGGAGTATAGACTGCCGTCCTCACAAGGGTCTGAAGTGCCTGCTACCGAAAACTGAAGAGGTGAAGCATTCCCATGGTTTTCCCTCCTGGGAGGTGGCGGCACACGGTCAGTGATCGACAGATCCGGGCAGGGTGAGTAACGAGGGAGTCAGCACTGCTGTGTGCCAGCCCTGCGCGGACGGTTCTCCACAAACCCTTCCCTGTAATCCTCACAGCAGCACGGTGAGATAGCTGGAGCATTTTCCAGAGGAGGAAAATGGAGTTTCGAAGAAATGAAGCAACTTGCCTTGAGACAGGAAGCTCACGGCCCCGTGGAGTTGCAAGTGCGATGATCTGATAGCAGGGTTCACGCTCTCTGTCATGCAGCTGTATCGTCTTGCCAGAGAAGTGAGGCGCTTCCTGGAGAATCCTCTTACTAATGCGTGCACAGAATCTTACATCCTTACTATAATTATAAAGCGGTGTGTGTTCTACTCTACCCGGAGCATTTTGCTATATCGTATGATGTCTTCCCATGGAATGGGGAATTATTTTGACCATGCTGGCAGTGGGTGGTAGGTTCTTTCAAGCCCTAACTGGCCTCTCTTTCTTATGTCTTTAACTCCATTAACCTGGGAAGTCTCCCCCTGGAAATGACATTAATGGGTGTGTTCACCAAATGTCCTTGTTGGTCCTGGGTTTTCGTGTCTGTGAGTAAGACTGTAGCAAACACTTTCAGGCATGGGATATTTGCTAAGTCCAGGGTTATTTTCATGGATTGGATCTCTAGAGGTAGACTTACCACTGGATGGAAGCCATGTTACATCTCTGAACCTTAATTCTCTTTGCTAGTTTGGTCAAAATTTAGAAGACTTTTTGCCAGTTCATAGTCAGCCCCATTCAAAGAATGAGGTTTCAGGTTTCAGTGAACCCTGACCCTTCCTGGGCATTACAGTCTTATTAACTGCTCTTTTTTAAGAGGGCTAATGACCAATGATATTTAATTTCATCTACATGCGTGAGGTAATGTCTTTTCTTGTATCCTCGCTGAATAAATGTATGAATATTTTCACTTGGTGACTGCCTGTTTGCTCATTTCACTTATCTTTCTACAGAGCTCTATGAGTCATTTCCCAGGTTGATTACCCAGATCTGGGGCAGACATGGGGCATGGACACCCGAGGGAGTGGGGTAAATGAGAGATTAAGAAATCTACTATCAATTACCAACATGACCAAAATGCATCCCCTCTTTTGAATCCACCTTATTGTAATACTTTGGATGACCATAGACCACCTTATCTTTTCTCATATACAAATGAGTATTCCACCAATTACCGTTGCTACATGGAAACATTCAGAGATCGAGGTAGATATTCTCTAAAAGGACACTGGGTAAGAGTACAGGGAAATCCCACTGGAAGACCTGCTTTACAGAATCCATGTGCGTCACTGTGGCAATTTGGAGAATAAAGTATAGTCAACATTTCCAAGAGGAATCTGCTTACCACAGGTGGTGCCAGGATGAACACTGTTTTAATATGCGCGAGGAGAAGCATAAGCTGCTTCCATCTCTGTGATTTCACAGACATTACTCAAGGAATGGCATAACAAATGTAGATCCAATGAAAGCAGCCAAAATACCTGTTCAGGTGGCTGAGAACTTGGCTAGAATGAAGAGCACAAAGGTGACAGGTACGTGTCAACTCTGGGAAACATAACTTTACATACCTATTATCAACACCAAGGTCTTGTATATCTACCACGTGCTAAAAATTTAGCCTAGCACCAAGGACACAGATAGAGCTGGTATGGCTGTCTCTAGGACAGCGGTTTTCAACCTATGGGTCACAACCCCTTTAGGGGTTGAATGACCCGTTCACAGGGGTCACCTAAGACCATCGGAAGTATCAGATTAGCAAAATGACAGTTATGAAGTAGCCACAAAAAAACAATTTTATGGTTGGGGGTCATCATAACACAAGGAACTGTGGTCAAGGATCACAGCATTAGGAAGGTTGACCCATTGCTCTGTGAGCTCCAGAGAGCAAAGGACAATGAGCTGGTGGAAGGTGGGCGTCTGTATTGATGGGAAACAGGTATGTTCAGAACAGCTAGAAGATCTCAGTGGGAGCAGCAAGGATGACACCGCTCACAAGTGCCACAGCAGTACAGTGGATGTCTTCCTGATTACATCAGTGTCCATGCAAGATGAAACTGAGTTTCTCCCTCCCTCCTACCCTCCCTCCCTCTTTCTTTTCTCCCTCCCTCCCTCCTTCCCTTCCTCCCTCCTTCCCTCCTTCCTTCCTTCCTTCATTTCTCATCCCATGTTTTACAAATCACCTGCCCACAATGTGCGACTCCTAAGCTATCCAGGTGTGTGCCACAGGGCACCGGAGAGACAAAGAATGTGTATGTGCCCAGGACAACAGCCTTAACTGGTAAATCAAGTCTGTTCTTCTCACCCTGATGATTTCCTCTTTAAAATTCATCTTGGAGGAAGTTGTGCAACATTTGTTTTCCACTCTGGCTAGGGTTGCTGTGGCTCACTCAACTCTGAGTAACAAGTGGTCCTCTTGAGGACAGTGAGGCCTTCTGACCCTGGGGGAGGGGAGGGGCATGAGTGCTGTGTGATGGCTCAGCAACTGCAGTAACCAAGTGACCTTAGAAGGACGATAGTGATCCCCAGAGGACCAGGGAGCTGGACTGTTATCAACACCCCTGAAGACCGGTGGGCATCGGCTATGAAAAGCTGCCACATAAAGGGCTCTGGGGATAAAACAGAGACGCAAATGTCTCTTTCTGCGAAACTGTGGCTGTGAGAACATTTGCTCTAGTCCAGCGAACAGAAGACAAGCGCACCACAGAGATAGAGAAAGGGACATTTTCGGACAGAGGGCCCACGGGGAAAAAGGACAGGTTGAGCTCTCCCAGTTTTGGAGCCTGATCAGCCAGCACAGGAAACTGGAGGTCCCTCTGCGGGATTTCAGTAGTCTTCTGTGGGGGGGTGGGGCACAGTGAGACCTGAAAGGCAGAAGAGGGTGGGGAGGCCCAGATGTGAAGAGGAGACAGCACTGGCTTCATTTCCAAGACAACCAGATTTGGGTGCATGTGGTGCAGGGTGCTTTGGGGAACCAGTGGGTGACAAGCCTGGGAAGAGGGTTAAATGACCCAACTCACCAGTTAGTGAGAAGCCATTGGTATTCCAATGGGGTTAGTGACAGTGATCTGTATTTTCTTTGGGGGACATGACTGTGGCAGGTGTGGGGTGCACGAGTTGGAGGAGGAAGAAACTGGAGATAGGAAACTCGTTGGGCAACTATTGCAATCGCTGGGTGAGAGCTAATGAAGACCTGATCAGGGCTGTGGCCATCAGGGCAGAAGAGGGAAACGATGTGGGAGACGTGGGGAGTAACATCGCCAGGGCCTGACGACGACTATGATATAGAAAGTCAGAGAGAGGATGACAAGATGAAAGTCATCTTGTATTGATGAATTTTGTCTGAGGGTTAGAGGAGGCTGGATGGGCCATAGTGAATGTTGAATCACTGGTTTAGGGAAGGAGTTGGGGGAATTTAAGAAAAACTGGATTTTTTTTTAAATAGACTGTCCATCCTTAAGTGTATCTTGAGGAACAAGAGTGTTATGGTAACGGCTGACATGACAGATGCCAACGTTCTGGTTTTGAAAGGAAGTCAACAGACCTTAGGAAGAAGGGCTGTGGAGAGTGCTCTAAACACTGTCATTGTGGAGGCTTGAGAAATGAGTGTTCCTAGCACTTGAATTTGAGTGCTTGCCAAGTCTGTGATTAGAACTCTCTGATTTGACCTGCCAGCCACCGCCATGACAAAGCAAGATGTAAGGTACTGGTAAGCCATGAGCCACATGGCAACTTATAGATTAGTAGAAATGGGTTAATTTAAGATAGAAGAAGTAGATAACAAGAAGCCTGCCACGGCCATACAGTTTATAAGGGAAAAAAAAAAAAAAGAACCCTCTGATTTGAGATGAACTCCCTAGAACTGTCACTAAGAAGACCATACTCGAAACTTCTCAGACCCAAGCCTCTTGTCTCAGGTGCCTGATCTCTGAGAGATGATAGGTAGCTAGGCTACCCAACCTTCCATTCATTTATCCATCCCATCCATCTATCCGCATCCCATTTATCCATTCAAGCCTCCCTCCCTCCCCCACCTTTCCCTTAAGGAAGACTTACTGCATGCTTACCAGGGCTATGCACCCTGATGGGCATACTTTACTATTGGTATTATAGCAGAAGGAAAGAAAGACAAAATCCCGACCACCTCAGACCAGCACACCAGAGGCAGAAGAAGATCCTGAGTAAAACAGATGAGCAAAGGTTATGATGGACGGACAGCAGTGTTAGAGAAAATGCCTAAATAGAATGAAGATTGTCAGGTGAGGATGTTGCTATTGAAACAGGGTGGAGAGAACTGCATCTCTGAGGGAAAGACATCTGAGAAAGAAGAAAGCCATGGGCAAATCCAAGGAAGACTATTCCAGTGTGGGAAGGGGATGCTGAGTTGGATCCACACTAGGAATGTTTGAACAGTAGTGAAGAGGCCAGTGAGGATGCAGCAGAAGGGGAGATACCGCAGGGCCAGGTAAGCATCAGATGGATAGGTTCCTCCTAGGCAATGCCTTCTCAGCTATCTTCTGGAGGCAACTTCCGAATCCTATGGAGTGGTCCTAAGATGGGAACTTAGCCGATGGGTTAGCTGATTTACTTTTGGGCGGGGCTTGCTTTGCAAAGGACGGAGCGGACATCTGGACATCTGCTGAGAAGCCTGGAGCACTTTTTCCTTTAGTAACATCAGTCCACCATGGAGCTTCCCCTCCCACCTGTGTGGATGGAGGCTGGCAGAAGGCCTGGGTCTTCCTAGCAGCCTTCTCAAGGCTGATTCATAGCAGAATTACTCAACATGTATAGATTCTAAAATAAAAATAAGTTCTCTTAAATGACTCTAAAAATGTACCCGTGTTCTTTGAATGCTTGCATCACAGATTGCATTTAGTTTATAGCTTCCTTGCTTGCTTTCTTACACCAAGCTGCAAGGTGGGGCTGGGAGGAAGAGACTCACACAGGCTGAAGCCTATACTTAAATTCCATCTCCATGGCAGCCCGACAGCCCCCTGACCATGTGGAACCTGCGCACGTCTTGAAGAACAGCTTTAGAACTTCGGCTCCTGCTTATCTAAGAGTTTCTTTCATTTATGGAGAGTTCCTTCCACCTCCCTCACAGTTATTTACCACGAAGTTGGGGAGGGCTGCATTGCCCTGTGGTTCTTTGACTTGGACAACACCCTTGCTCTCTAGCTGGGCTGCTGGGCCCTTGGAAAGGCAGATAAATGCAGGGGTGAGGGAGGGGTGGTAAGGAGAGCGGGCCTTGCCCCTGGTGGAGTCTATGAACTTGTAGATCAAAAGATCAATCCTCGCTTTAAGAGCTGGTGCCACTATTCATGAGCCCGGTGGGGACTGCCCAAGAAGGAACACAACCACTTGTTGTCATTAAAAGATAAAAAGCTGCAGCTGGCTTCCCACCCCTCCCCCCAAAATCACTTGGAGTCCCCTGTCCAAGGAAGGTGCAGCCTTTGACTCCACTTATCCATTGCTGACAGATTAATAAGTGACAAGCACATATAGAACTGACAAGATGAAGTTGATGAAGGGGACGCTGGTAATCTACTTTTAAAGAAGGACCCAGAACCATCGTTCTCTTAATTGTGTATGATTGGCTTGTTGATGAGGAGGCCTCACTCTGTCCTCCAGTACAAATCTAAACGTGTAAGTTCTGAGACAGGTCCAGAAAATCCAGTCTCTGGAAATCCATAAAATGCCTTGATTGGTTGTCTTCCTAATTCCATGAGGTATCAACAGACAGTTATGTTGGGGGAGGGGACAAGGGGAGGCTCCTTAGTGAAAACGATTTCTGAGAAATGCTAGATTTAAACACCATGGAAAATGTTTTGTATTCTATAGGATTCCCCAGGAATCCTTTCAACATGCCCAGGTGGTAAAAAGATAACACACTCATGACCCAAAACTTGGGTCATCCAATCCCTTTTCATCCAGGGAGAGCACACGACTGGTCCAGTGTCAGGGCCAGTAGTCCAAAGCCTTGTCCTCCTCCAGCTCTTTCCATTTGCCCAGAGAAACACAGAGCAGGGACAAATCTGAAAGCAGAGGTAGTCATGAATCATTACTTGGAAGGAAAAGTAAATGTCAGGAGGTCAGTCAGTCTTGAATCATCCCGGAAGCCGAGGTGGAAGATGCCCAAGACAGTAATAGAGAAAGAGCAAGAACCAGAGATTAAGAGGTGGGTGAAACAGTGAAACTATACGAGGCTGAGAGATGAGAGGGGAGTCTGCTGACTCGTTACTTGGTTGAACAAATCCTTGCCCAATGTCTGTGAGATAACAGACATCACTGGAAACAAAGCAAACAGAGGCACACAGATGAAAAGCTGGTCCTCTTGCTTTGATAATTTGGAATTCTATCTTATAAGTGCTTCTGACACTCCTTTGTCTCCTTGGTAACTCCCCCCCCCCAACCCCATCCCCTCCACGAGGTCTAGATTCTGCAAAGCACAAGTGTGTGCCAGCTCGTGGGTCTGTGAGCTCTGACTTGTCCCCATGTCCTGGTGCAAGAGCAAAGGGATGATTTGAATCCACACTTTGAGGCTTTGAATTTTGCCATGTGGGGGAAGAATAGGAAAGAAGTTGACGGGCCTTTGGGGTTCATTCAAAGAGGATGCCGGCGGGCATGGGGCACGTACTTCTTTGATGATGGGAGAGGCCGAGATGAAAAATGAAGGCCCAAGGAAGTGTCTGGTTTTTCCCCATTTTGTAGTAAGTCTGATAGGCAAAGAGGAGGTTTGACCCCTCACTCCAGTAGCTTGTAAGAACCTTCAAGGAAAAAAGACTCTCATGCTTATAAACCAGAACTCAGAGACAGGCCACTCCTTTTAAAAGCCCCAGGGCTGAGATCTTCCTCACCAAGCTAAGGTTCTCCAAGGTCAAGAATGGTGGTTGTGCTAGTTACTTCACACACTGCTGTGACACACACACACACACACACACACACACACACACACACACACTCTGACAAAAGCAACTTAAGGAAGTATGATAGTTTGAATGTAATTGACTCCCATGATCTCAGAGGGAGTGGCACTATTAGGAGGTATGGCATTGTTGGAGCAAGTGTACTATTAGGAGGTATGGCCTTGTTGGAGGAAGTGTGTCACTGTGAGGCCAGCCTTTGGGGTCTCCTATGCTCAAGATACCCGCCCAGTGTCTGAGACCATTTCCTGTTGCCTTCTGATCAAGATGTAGCCAGCGCCATGTCTGCCTGCATGCCCCTGTGCTCCCTACCATGATGATAATGGACTAAACCTCTGAACCTCTAAGCCGCCACCTCAATTCAATGTTTTCCTTTACAAGAGTTGCCATGGTCATGGTGTCTCTTCACAGCAATAGAAACCCTAACTAAGATGGGAAGGGAGAGTTTATTTGGCTCAAAATTCAAGGGGACACAGTCCATCACTGTGGGGCGGGCACAGTAGCAGGCACAGAAGAAGCTGGTCACATTTGTGTCTGTGACATTTCCTAATTTTCAATTGTTGATGATCAGATTTGAACTTAGCAATGCATGGGACAACATGATTTAAGTAAGTTTGTGATTTTGTGTTGGGCTGAATTTAGAGCTAGCCTGGGCTACACGTGGCCCTCAAGCTGCATGTTGGACCCTCCTGAGTGGGTATTAAAGACTCGGAATTTGGGGCAGGTTTTGATTCTATTTTTTGGAGTCAGTCTCTTTTCCGAGAACTACCCAGGTTTTCTTGTAGGCCTACTCTGAACCCAAACTAGAAACCAAGAATTTATTTCAACACAAACTATTTAAAACTACAAACATATATACCTACTTATGAGTCTTTACTCTGTATATATAAGGATAAAATGAAGTGAGAAAAAAAATTGGTTAAAAAATTTAAAGAAAGAAAGAAACAAACAACAAAAAAGGACAGGCATGGTGGTCCATGCCTCTAATCCCAGAATTTGGAAGGTAGATTCAGGAGGATCAGGAGTTCAAGGTTATCTTCAGCTACCTAGTGGGTTCAAAGTCAGGGCTACATGACATCTTGTCTCAAAACAACAAGTACAATACGATTTGGTAAAAAAGAAAGAATTTGAAATAAAAATTAATAGAGCCACACAGAGAAGGAAGCCTAAGCTAAAATGTGGCTCTCATAAAGCTGCCTTGGCATTGGTTCATCGACTGACAGCTGTACGCTCTTGATGGAATTAGTAAGGAGGAGCAGAACCCATGCGAACTCTTTACGCTTATCTGCCGAACCTTCCTTAAGTCTCAACTTGTTCTCAAATTAATTAGTAACTGCTGTGTAACTAAAAACCTTGGAGGACTTTTTCCCAATGACTCAATCCATCTCAAAAGTTACCTAGACATACCTATTTCATGCAGAGTCTGCCTTCGTGGTTTTATCACTTGTTAGTAGCTATGCTGACAACAACTAGTGCCCCCTGCTTTTTATGGAAAAATTAAAAAAATAACCCAAAACCCTCAGCTGGTTCAATGATCTTTTCTTGAATATCCATTATTGAGACTCTGAGTACCTCATTTGAATACCTGCCGAGAGTTTCAAGGTCCCACAGTAACTGAAGCAGAGGTATTTCAGGGTTTCTATAATTGCACCTGCTGACTTTTGCCTGTCTGTCATGGTGAGCTCAAAGCAGGCTGACTTCACACTGTGGAAGAAAGACTGCAATCCTGACATGCAAAGGCCAAAACCACTTCGGTAGGGGCTCAGTTTTGTTTGGTTTTGATTTGGAAATACATTCTCCTTGCCCACTAGGCTAGCAAGTTCCTAGTTAAAAGGACTTAAGGACATGGTGCTTGCACGATCATTGCACAAAATGAAATAACAGCAACTTTGAAAGAGGTTGACTGTTCTTTGTGTGTGTGCCAGTATGCAAGAACATGTGAAAGCATGGATGTAGAGGTCAGAGGTCAAGAGCAGCCATCTTCCTCAATCGCTTTCCATCTTATTTTTTTTAAAATTAGATTTGTTACATTTATTTATTGTTTATATGTGTGGGTGGACACACAAGTGCTAATATGGTGGTCAGAAGACAACTTGGAGGGATTACTTCCTGCTTCCATCATGTGTGATCGAAATCAGGTCCTTACCTGATCAACCATCTTTCCAGGCCCACTTCATGTTTTGAGACAGGGTGTCTCACTAAGTCGGGAGCTTCCCAGGTTGGCTAGACTGGCTAGACCAAGACCTGGGTACTCAACCTATCTCTGCCTCCCTGTGACTGCAATGTAAAGCTTTAAATTTTTAAAAAACATTTACTTTATGTGTATGAGTGTTTTGTCTACGTGTATATATGTGTACTACATGTGGTCCCAGTTACTGCCAGGGTTTAAGAGAGGGTGTCAGAGCCTCTGAAACTGCAGTTGCAGATGGTTATAAGCTGTTATGTGGGTGCTGGGAATGAAACCCAAGTCCTCTGCAAGAGCAGCCTGTGCTATAAACTGCTGAGTCGTCTCTCCAGACCCAGAGCCAAAGTTTTTGTTTGTTGTTGTTTTTGTTTGTTTGAGACAGGGTCCCTCTATGTAGCCCTGGCTGTCCTGGAACTCACAATGTAGACCAGGCTGGCCTCGAAATTCACAGATTCATGTCTGCTTCTGCCTCCTAAGTGTTGGGGTTGAAGTCAGGCACCACCATGCCTGACCCCTTCCTTTTTGCACATCGGTGCTGGCTTGGAACTCAGGTGAGCATGCTTGTTAAGCAGGCACCTTACAGGCCATAGCATCCCTCTAACTCCTGCTTACTTTTACTCATAACTTTTCACCTGAATCCAGTATCAGTGGCTGGTCAAATTTTGACTCACCTAAAGCGTAACTCTGCCGATAAAGATCTCAATAAGAGTGGATATGGTTGTGACATTCTTTCAGTCTTCATGGTGTGAATTGAAAGTGAAAATGGTTTCTAACTTCTACACACAGTTGGAAAAATACCCACCCCGCCCCCCTCTTCAGTTAGTAAGGGCATCGTGTAAAATTGTGGAAGCAGTTTGTTTAAGACTAGAAAGAACTCAAATTAGAAGTTTTCATTTTTTTTTTTTTTTTTGAAGTTCATGAGGCATTTGAAACACTTCTTAGCTGGTTTCACAAGCAGGTGTGAATATCGGCCCTCTTGGCTCTCATGTGATGCTGTTGACTCAGTCACCCAACTATTGTGGAGGCCTTCTCACGCCAGATACATAGAGAAAACGTTGTTCGAAGAGCCACAGCTTTCAAACAGTGGGAAATTTCCAGATGGGTCCCTCATAGAGTAGTTATGAATGAACTGTTTGGATTGGTCCTCATCAATACTTTGCTGCAATTAGTCATCAATTTCTAAATAAATAAATAAATAAATAAAGCCTTAACACCAGCAGAACCCCTCAATAGTGTCAGCTGAGATGTCAATCGTTTGCCAACCTCAGAGCAGAAAAAGGATAGCCATCAGGTTGGTCACTTGTCACACTTGGCAGGACATCAAGTTCAAGAGCTTTTTATGTTAGCTCAGGAATTTCGTTAAAATAGCTTACTAATATAGTGGGAGCCTTTTGTAGAGTGTGGTTAGTGGAAGCTTTTGTATCGGTGAGATATACATGTTTTGGTTGATTTTTACTAACAATTTTGTGGTCCTATGGTAGGTTTCAGATAAAAATAATCTTGTTCTCATCTCACTGTTTCTTTGCTCTGTGCTAATGGAAATTTAAGTTCAGAAGCCATGGAATCCGGCTCCTGCATAGATCTGCCGCCAGGATTGGGTTCTGTGGTGTTTATAGAGAATGACTGCCTCTTGTCTGAACTGTTTCATCATCGAATCATGGAAACTCCAGGTCTGAACAACAAGAGCTGTTTCCTTAAGTTGAAATTGAAAAGAGAGCAGACTCGGCCTTGCTTATCTCATTCTGCATCGAAAGAAGAAACAAAATTTGACTTGCGGATTGACACTTGATTTGAATAATTGTTCTTGTAAACCTCACTAAGTATCTTCTGTCTTTCTAGCTGCCTTCTGATCTTGGTGATGATTTTTGAAGCTAGAATAAAATGGTTTTAGGGTCATGAAGCACTCTTCAGACCTTTCTCCTCTACGGGCAAGAGTTCTTAAAAGGAGTTACTAACACTGTCATCCCGTGTCGTGGATCACCTTTGCATGGGTCACCCCACACAAAGTCCAGTTATTTGTTAGCAATGGAGACACCTTTTGAGAAAGGTCTCCTCAAGTGAACTTGACGCTTCCTGAATACCATGAGATGTGCTTCATAGACTAAGATAGTTAACCTGTCAACCACTGACTGAAGAGTCTTTTTGTGGAGTGCTCTAGGCTTAGGCTGCACAAACACCCACCCCGGGGTTCACAGGACCTCTGCCTCTCCCTTTCTTCCTCCCTCCATCTCCTAATTCTTGGTGCTCGTGAACCCAACAATACATACTTGGCTTACAACATTTTTTACACTTGGCTTCATAGACTTTTTTTTTTTTTTGGATACAGGGTTTCATATATTGTAGAATGGCCTCACACTCATTATATAGCCCTAAAGGACCTCAAAAAATTTTAGTTTTCTTGTCTCTATCCATATCTATCGAGTTCTGGGGTTACAGGCAAGCGTTATCCTGCCTAGTTTCTGTGGTGATGCTGATGGAACCCAGTTTTTGTACATGTTAGGCAAATGCTACCAAATGGGCCACACCCCTGATCTCTTTTTCCTAGATTTCCTTTTTATTGTTATTGTTTTGTTTTTGAAACAGGACCTCACTATGTGTCCCTGGCTGGCCTAGAATGCCCTATGTAAACAAGATTGGCCTTGAACTCACGGAGATCTTCCCCCTTCTGCCTCCTAAGTACAGAGCTCAAAGGCATGCACCACCACACCTAGCCTTCCTAGATTTCTTAATCCTTTAAAATGAGCATCACCGATTTGGTCTCTCCAATAATCTTCTAAGATATTGGGAGTTTAGGAACATTTCTATATTAATGCAAAACTAAAATATTTACAATTAAAGTATTCTACCAAAAATAAATGTTTTTCAGGGCTGGAGAGATAGCTCAGTAGTTAGGAGCATTTTGCTTTCTTTGCAGAGGACCTGGGTTCAGTTCACAGCACTCATGTGGTGGCTCAGAACCAAATGTAACTCCAGGTCCAGGGAATCCAACGCCCTCTTCTAAGCCTCAAGAGTGCCAGGCACGAAAGTGGTGCACATACATACATATGGGCCAAACATTCATCACATAAAATAAATACGTATAAAAAACTTTTTAAAAAGATCAGCCTTTTCGGCCATGTATATTGGACTATATATATAATCCTGGTGCCTGGAAAGCTGAGGCAGGGTGACTGTGAGCTCAAGGTCTGATGGGATTACGTAGTGAGACCCTGTTTAAAAAAGGAAAATAATCAGACCTACCTTGAACTCTTCACTGCAAGAGCTCTCTTTAGCTCTTCATTGAACTTAAGATTATTATCATACAGAGAGTTCTTACATATTTCATATTTTGTCTGAACAGTTGTCCTTTGAAAAAGGATTGGTTCCAGGAGCCCCAGCAGATACAAAAAGGGTCCTTTGACACTCATATAAATCTCCATACAAATTGCTTACATCCCCTTAATATTTAATCCATCCTTAGATCACTGATGCCTCACAATACTATGTAAACAGTTGTTACCCTGTAGTGTCTAGGAAATAATGGCAAGGAAAATGACATGTTCAGAATAGAAGTAATGTTAATTCTGAGCATTTTGGGTCCAATTTTTTTTGGAATCATATAGAGAGTTATTCCTCTGTATTCCTCATGAATATAGAGGAATAACTAGAAATGTATTGGGATCTTCATTCCTCTTCTTTAAACAAGGGACTTGTCTTTCAGCTGTTCCCCTGTGTCCAGCACATTCTCTGTATGGATTGGCTGGAAGACAGAAGTAAACTTTGCTTGGTCAATTTTTTTTTTTTTTTTTTTTTTTTGGTACAGTAACAAATACCTAAGGCAATCAGGTTATACAGAAACAAGGTTATTTAGGCCTGTGATTTTAGAGGTTTCCATACAAGATCAGTTGTCCCTGTTGCTTTGGGATCTTGTCTAAGCAGTACACGTGACAGAGGAACCTGCCCACCTCACGCTGGCTAGGCATTAAAAAAGAAATGGCTTAGTCAGTAAAGTGTTGTCCCCACCAGCATGAGGACTCCAGTTGGATCTCCAGAACCCAGTCGGAAAACTGGGCATGATGCTCCACACTCTTTATCCCAGTGCTGGAGAGAGAGAGACAGGAGAATTCCCAGAGCTCACTGGCCAGGCAGCCTAACCTGCTCAGAGCACTCCAGGCAAAATGAGAGACCTTGTTCCCAAAACAAGGTGGATCAAGGTGGATGGCACTGAGAAGTGACATTTGAGTTCGTCCTTTGGCTTCCACATACACACATGCATCATACATAGGCACCTGGACACACATGAACATGAGAGAGAGAGAGAGAGAGGGAGAGAGAGAGAGAGAGAGAGAGAGAGGGAGGGAGGGAGGGAGGGAGGGAGGGAGGGGGAGAGGGAGAGGGAGAGGGAGAGGGAGAGGGAGAGGGAGAGGGAGAGGGAGAGGGAGAACAAGGCAGGAAGAGCTCTACAACTTGTTTTGACACAATTTCTCAAGGACCAGACTCCTCATTTCCTTCTAGTAGGTTCCACTACCTGAAGGTTCAGCCAGCATTCAATAGCAAAACAGAATGGGGACCAAGCCTTTAACCTGCACAGCTGTGGGGGAACACATATGTAAACTGCAGGAACATCTAATGCTTCTGACAGTCCGTCATCATCTCCGGAACCAGGCCTCCATGAAGCACCAGTGCCGGAGATCCCGAGGTTTCTTAGGATATCTCTTAGAGCCCCGTCACCTTCAGCCTTTTTGAACCTAGAAAGTGTTGCTTACTGACTCTCATGGTGCCATAGGGTGTGTTTCTGAGTAAATCACGTCTTTCTTTTCAGACTACAAATCATTCAAAGCCCCACCGAGGTCAGAGTGACTGACGTTAGAGACCAGAGAACCGGAAGGGCTCTCACTGTAATAGAGAATGGAATAATTTTCAGGACACACTTCAAGGTGTTGTATAAACATGACTACGGAAGAAATAATGAATAATCAAAACGTGTAAACCTGTTTTCCTCAGAAATGTGTTAAGAACTAAGCGATGGTACAAAAGTGTGGATTTCTAATTCTACACATTCTGGTTCAAGATATAAGTAAATAGCAGCAGCCACAGACTGCTTTTTTTTTTTAAAGTATCTGCCTCTAGAGGTCTAAAGGTTCAGCATGCAAATCTAGAGTCTAAAAGTGTTAGACAGGAAGGCCTCCTTTTCTATCCTGCACCATGGACTTCATACATCAGCCTCTCTCCCCTCTGGGTGGGAGGCAGAGGGGGCGAGAGGAAGGAAGGCCTGGGGTGTTTATTTCCAACAACCTCTCTACCAGGCGTCAAGGTGGAGACTTGTATTTTCTGTGTGTGTGTGTGTGTGTGTGTGTGTGTGTGTGTGTGTATGAATGCACATGTGTGTGCAGTTATGAATGTACGTGGTATGAGTGTGTGTGTATGTGTGTGTTGTACACACTAGAAAACAACCTCAGGTGCTATCCACCTTATTTTGGTGAGACAGGGTCTCTCGCCATCTTGGAACACACCAAGTAGGCGAGACTACCGCCTGAGCAGTGAGCTCCAGAGATCAGCCTGTCACTCCATTTTTTTTGGTTTTAACATGGGTCTAGGAATCGAACTCAAATCCTTATGCTTGCTACACAAGCCTCTTACCGCCTGAGCTGTCTCTCCGGCCCAGGGCTGCATCGTCAACCTCAGCTCTTGCCAGGTGTCCTTTCCAGTCCTAGTGAGCACTCCCCCTTTATTTCTGTTTAGACCTGGACATGCTGAGACTTCAAGCTGTTGTTGGCACCAGGATCCTTCATGAGATGTTGCTGGTCTTGCTCAACTTGGCCCTGACCCTGGTTTCCAAGACTGCCCCTCCCCCCCTTTTTTTTCTCTTTCTTTCTTTCTTTCTTTTTTTTAAACTGATAACCTCCTAATATACCATTTGCTTTTTTTACCTGGGACCCTGACCACCACTGAGTTTGAATCAAGTCCTCTGGCTCCTGCCCCACTCTCTTTCATTTACATTCCCCAATTCATAAGCAGGTTTAGAAATCCCAACGGCCCTGGATAAGGTGAGGACATCTAATGCTTGGCATGGTGATGGTAACTAATAATATTGCATTACACGGCCTGAAATTTGCCAGGAGAGCCAGCCTGAAGCATTCTCATTGTGCATGTATGGGGTAGCTGCGTAAGGTGACGGATATGCTAAGCTGTTGGATTGCAGTAGTCATTTCATAATGGATACAAAAACATCATGACTGTACATCATGAATTTCCCCTACCATTTTGGTCAGCGATACCACAACAGGGCTGGAAAGACACAAAGAACTGTATTTGATCGAGAGGAAAGAAAAGGCCTATGACTATAAATGCTCAGGTTGTGTGGAAACGTTTTTGAGCGTTTGAGGAAGAACCATTGAACCTAAGACTGAGTAATGAGCCGCAGAAGGGGAAAGGCTGACTCTGGGGAGGCGCTGCAGGAAATCTCGCCGAGGTGAAATCTGACTGGGGTAAAAGTGCAACTGTCTGGGAGGCGGGAGGGTGGTGTGGTTCCGGCGATGCGGTTAGAGGAAGCGAGGCTGCAGCAGCTGGAGTCAGGCCACCCCAGGCCGATTACAAGTTTTCCAAACAGCCAAGCCCCTGAACAGAAGCCGACAGTGCCAGTGCGCCAGAGCTCAGCAGCAGCAGCGGGGCGCTTGGCTTGGGCTAACACCGGACACCGGTGCTGGACTTCACATTGGCCTTGGGTCTCCAGGAAGGTGTCTGGCTACAGTCGTTCTGGGGGTACATCTGGCCTGGCAGAGTTTTCACATGACATCTTGACCCCGTGGAAGGTCAACCTTCACCTACTGGCATTTCCTTTGGTTGTGGTCCCAACGGCTTTTTCTCCGAGAGAAAACGCAGAAGTGGTAAACCAGGAAGTAGGGTGGTGTTGGTTGAGGCAAAGGACTATGTTCCAGAACCAATGAAACTTTATTCCAGTCTCAACTCTGTCACTTTGTGGGACCTCATTCAAGTTACCAGAACCCTGTTTTCTCAGAGTACAGTGGACACTTTGGTGAGAATGACCAAGGACGCCACTTCCGTTTCTCCGGCCCTTAGATTTCTCCTAAGAACTGGACTAAAGAGAGTCATCCATCTTGGACAGTTCCCGGATGGTGAAGAGTACCTCACTCAGGCCCCTTCCCTCCCGTGTTGGAATCTGTCTTCCAGGAAAAGCAGTGAGGTCCTAATATCTCTAGCCCTGGCGCCTCCCACAAACTCTACAAATAGTGTCAGGTTCAAAGAGTCCAAGGTCCTGGAGCTTAGCCTGTAGTGGCCGTCTCCCAGGAGACCTGTCCTGCAGAGAATATAAGCCAGGGCGAGGAGCAGCCTGCTGTTTGACTACGTAGTCAGGAGGAGCAGGAGAGTCATTCGGAATATGGCTGCCTTCTCCGCATCACTTTCCCATTCTACTTGGCTCCACGTGTCCACATGTGTGAAAGAAATCAGTCCGATGCTCTCTTCGTTTTTGGGTTTTCCCAAAATCCACTCACCCTTTTGGCTGACTGTCCCCCTCATTAACTAGTTATTTGGATGCTGCATCAACTCATCCCTGTGGAACACTCCTTCACAGCAGTCTCCCTCTGCATTGGCCAGTTTAATCAAGGGGCTTTGATTGTGTGTGTGTGTGTGTGTGTGTGTGTGTGTGAGAGAGAGAGAGAGAGAGAGAGAGAGAGAGAGAGAGAGAGAGAGAGAGAGAGAGAGAGAACACATGTGCCACAGCATGTGTGTTGAAGCCAGATGACAACCTTGGATGCTGGTCCTTGCAGTCCACCTTGTTTGAGACAGGGTCATGCTGTCATTTTTCTACTGTGCCCATTAGGCTAGCTGGCCCATGAGTTTCCAGGCATTGTCCTGTTTCCACTTCCGGTTTTACCACAGGAACAACTGGATTACAGAGAGGCACTCCTAAGGCACTTGGCTCGCTGTGGCTTCTGGGGACTCAGACTCAGGACTTTGCTTTTGCTTTATCCACTGACTCGTCATTTTTCTCAGCCCCCAAGAGGCTTTAACTTCTTTTCTCCTTGGCAGACTTTGCCTTTCACTTTCAACAGAATTCACATGGAGCCGCTCTGGGCAACATTTCCCATGGCCCCTTCCTTGAGTAGAATCCTTGTCCTCCTCCAGGGTTTTCAGACACTGTGCATCTCTCTCTCGGTGACATCTGTCACCCATTGTAGAGTCATTCCTAGCTGCTGGAGGGGGAGCCCCCAGAAGTCAGAGACCCAGTTTTTGCACATCTCTGACTAGAATATAGACTCCTGCAGGAGGAGGAAGAGACTAGAGAGAGGAAGGAGGCCTATTTTGTTCACCACAAGCTTGCAGATTGCATACGCATACGGTGAAGATGAGTGACAGATGACACAGAGAGTGTGTGAGCATCTCTGACCACAGGCAAGAATAAACTAGCTCTGGCAGGGCACTGATGAGGGGACTCGGTTTTCTGGTGACCCCCTCCCCCACTCCTGGGTCCTCCATAGAGTCACTTTGGGTGTCTAGAGTTGTTCACTGAGAGATACTGAGATTCTGGGTGAGGGGTGGAGAGGAGTTATTGATACTTGCTAGAGACGAGTTATATTATTCCTAGAGAATGTTCTCTACACTTCCTCAGAGGCAAAGGCCTAGCAGAATGGCTACATCCTCAATCGGTCTTCTCTGGGGTGGAAAGAACAGCCTAGAGACTCTGCCTTGGCTTGGGAATGAAGACCTGGCCTGAGAAAATCAGAAGCCACAATTCTGAGAGAAATCAGAATTTGTCAGTGGAAGAGCTAGGAAAAATAGAATGTTTTTCATAGCTGGAAGGCTGTCCCCAACTAGCTAATGGTCAACAATGTCCTGCCTTGGGTATTAAAATGATTGGCTCATGCTATCTCCCAAGATCTCAACATTCTCTATAAGCTCTGCTTTTCTTTTTGGTGGCTAAGGCTACCCTGAAGACTCACACTTCCAACGTGTTCTTTGCAGAATGTAGTGAACTCATGCTTATATGTTTGTTTGGTTTTTTTAATGGCGGCACAGATGACTGAACTTTCCCCTGCTGTGACTAAGCTGGTTTTGGATGATTTGGGGCAGGAGGGGGTGGGGGGAGACAATGACCGTGTATAGCAGATAACAAATATGCATTTGCACGCTTTGTCCACTAGGGGCTATAAAAAAAAAAGTGATCTGGTTGAATCTCGGTGTGGCCATCTTCAAGCTGATTAACCTAGAAGCTAACCATCTCATCTACATTTCAACACAGGATCCAAAATTAAACCCCTGAGAAATGTTACTGGGCTTTTAATGGCTGCCCGGAAAATTCGGCCTTGGTCATATTAACTTAATAGTCATAGAAAATATAAAAACATAGTTCATAACCTAATCATAGAAAATATAAAACCATAGCTCCTACAAGACACCATTCACTAACAAATATTTATTAAGTACGTATTCTGTGATAAGCATTGTTGTACATCCTTGGGGGCACATCAGTGAAGAAAATAAATATTTTTGGTTTTCTGGGGCTTGCACACTATCTGGAGGTGGGAGAGGCAATAATACATACAAACATAGTATCTAAAATGTTGAAGGATGGTAAGTCCTGTAGAGAGAAAAACAAACAAGATGGTAAGCGGCGTTGTATCCCACAGGGGTAGGCGTTTGGAAGTGTATGGTTTTGATATGGAAGTGTCTCCCAAAAGGCTTGTAGGTTGAAGACTTGTTCCAGCCTTCGGTGCGGCTGAGACTGAACGATGTGGTTGCTGAGTTCAGAAAGGGATTAGTGTACAAGTGAGTTCACGGCCGAACGGATTACTAAGAGGTAGGGCCTACCTGAACAACAGGAAGACGGTCACAGGGTGTGTGTGTATGTGTGTGTATGTGTGTGTGTGTGTGTGTGTCTGCTCTGGGGTGTATCTCTTCCTGAACATCCCCCTCCCCCCACTTCATGAGGTGAGGCGATCAGCTCTGCCACAGCCTTCTGCTGCGACGCTCTGACCAAGAGTGAGGGACCCAGCATCCTGAAACGGAACACTCTGAAGTGATGAACTAAAAATAGGCCGTTCTTTCTTTTAAGTCGTTTTCTTGGCTCTTCTCTCACAGGGACAGAAAACAGACTAATGCAGGAAGATGGCCATGGGCCTTCAGGGTGGGCCCAAGCTGGGGTGGTGGTACCTCAGCGAAGACGTGAAGGAGGCTGTGGAGTTAGCCATGTAGCTTCTGGGAGGAGAACATTTTAGAGAAAGGGAACGGCGAATCCAAAGCTCCTTGGGTCTTGCTTGGGAACTAAAGAAGGGTGTGAGTGGAGTTGGCGTTGAGTGTGCATGAGGGTGTAGTGGAGGTTGCTGGGAGGAAGACCACAGGGCCGTGTCAGCCTGTACTCTGAGGGGTTTGGAGCTGATGCAGAGTTTTGCATAAAGATTTGACAGTGTCGCATGGTGTTTTGGGTCAGTATGTGTGCAATATGTTCGTGTGTGCATGTGTGTGTGCATGTGTGTGTGTGTGTGTGTGTGTGTGTGTGTGTGTGTGTACATATGAGCATGTGTGTATGGAGGAAAGATGCTGGCATGGATGTCTTCTACTGTTATTTTCTACTGTATTTTTGAGACAGGGTCTCTCACCAGTTTGACTAGAGAGGTTGATAAGCAAAGCCCTGGGGACCCAACTGTCTCTAGCCTCCCCGAGCAAGGGTTACAGATCCCTATGCCCACTCCACTATGCTTTTATGTGAGTGCTGGGCCTCTGAGCTCAGTCCCTCACACTTGAGCAACAAGAATTCTTACCCACATTGAGCCATCTCTCCAGCCTCTCAGATAGAAATAAGGTTCTGACTCCACTCTCTTAACCCAATGGGTAATGTTAATTTAGAGCATCTAGTGGAGGCCTAGCATCTCTGTAGGCCTCGCCTGAGACCCACAGGAACTAATCACCTCTGAGGTTGGTAAAATCCATTTTACCAAGAAAGCAAAGCAGCCACACCAAAACAGCCTGGCTGGCACGGGTTAAACAATGGAAACTGATTTCCTCATAGTTCTAGAGGCCAGAAGAACGGAGATCAAGGTGTTGGCTGTATTGATGTCCCCTGGACTTTTCTCCTTAGCTTACAGATGGCCACCTTCTCAGTGTGCTCACAGACAGTCTTTCCTCTGTGTGCAGGCCTTCCTGGAGTCTGGGTGACAGAATTTCTTCTTCTAAGAAGGACATCGATTATATGGGGTCAGGGCCCCACTTGTGGGAACCTTTCATGTAGTTCCATGTCACTTCTAGTAGAAGTTCCAAGCCCAGCTGCATCTGGAGCAACCACAGCTGAGGACTTGGACATGTGGATTCGTCCCAGGACAGTTAGAGTGGCCCCCATCCTGCTACCACAGCAGTGACCCATTGGGAAGACTGAGGCCCCCTTCACAAGGGAAGGTTATTTGCTTTAGAGCTGACTTTGATTGAAAAACAAACAAACGTAGATTTGTTCTAGGCAGGACATGGGTCTGAGTCAGACTTCCCAGAGAGAGAACATCACTGTGTGCTGTGTTCATGGAAGCTTCTTAGGAGTGAGCTAAGGCTTTGCAAGAATGCATTTGTGTGACTGGTCATGCCAGCCATGGCCTTAATGTGAGGCAAGATTCCACGTTACTCTGTAAACAAAGCCAAGCAGGAATAATGTGGCCGAAGGACCGATGGTTCCTACTTCATCACGTTTACTTCTCATTTTCTATCTACAACTGAACGGTGCCCACAGAAACCAGGAAATGGAGAGGAAATTCCATGGTGAGGTGCCCTGGTAGTGGCTATTTGGAGTCTGAGAGAGGTTTGACAACCACCTGAGGGGGGTGACTTTGTTTCTATGATCTTACCGCCTTGGGTTTTTCGTTTTTTTTTGTTTTGTTTTGTTTTGTTTTTTTGTTTTTTTTGTTTTTTTCCATTTAGCTTGCTGGACAATATTATCAGGAATACTGGACAAGCACACTGCTGCCCTCTCAATTTTACTTTTGGTGTAAATAGCAAATATCTCTTTAATCACGGAACCTCTGTGTGAAGCTACTTAGAACTCTTTTTAGAGACTGGAAATAATGGAGGTGTGTGTTGTCACACTACCCAGAGAAGATGAGTAATTTATCTGGAGAACGTGGATGATCTTGAGAGCCCTCTCTTTAGGAACATTGTCTTGGTGGATCTGCGAGGGCTCGGAATTTGGTCCACAGACGGTTAGTTGTCAGGATACTTAATCTCTTCTACAAGAGCAGAATGATTTGCAATCGCTGAATTTATGAGACCTGTGTACAGCGAAGAATGTCCGCATCGTGAGGACTAAGCACTCCTGTCTCCTGGAAAGTCCATCTGGTTTCTGTAACATCCATGGGAAACTATGTTCTAATCAGAAGGTTGCTTGATGAGTCAGAGCTAAACAAAAGGAGTTACTTATGTGATTCAAGTGTTTAGATGCAGGGATGAAAGACACGTTTCACTCCATGAGCTCGCTTATTGATTGTCAAGGGCTGCCTAGCGTGTTGAGAGAAAGGTCATGCTTAGTTTTTGTGGGAAATCGACAGTTGATTAGTGATGTCTGCTGGAGCACAGAATTGGACAAAGGAGCAGGAGTGCTGTTTGAGCCATCCCTAGTGTAAGACTATCTGACCAATAAGCCTGATGAATTCAGGCCGATATAAATCATGAGATTATGAGAACTGGAGCAGAGGTACCTGGGAAGCACTTGTTGGGTAATCAGTAGCATCTCTTTTAGTATTTCCATGTGAGATAGATCATTTGTTTAATGAATTCATCTTTTTCCCATTTATTTATGCATGTGTACATGCATGAGTGTGCGTGTGTGTATGTGTGTGTGTGTGTGTGATTATGAATAGATGCTGAAGGACACCTTGCAGGAGTTGGTTCTTTCTTCCCATCATATTGGTTTCAGGTGTTGAATTCAGGCCATCAGGCGTGGTGACAGGTGCCCTTAACTGTTGACCTATCTCTCCAGCCCTGGATCCATCTGTTTTGGTGAATGTGTTCAGTCCAGACAGGGTAAGTGCTATAGGGTTGGCATGCCTGCAAGAACCAATTTAGGCCTTACTCACCATCTCCGAGACCTTTGTGTAAGGAACAGGATTATCTTATCTTAATGTTGCTGACCTTGTTTTGTAAACTAAAGCTTACCGGGAACTTCACTGTGTTAAACAAATAAAAGTGACAGGCAGATCTTTCTAGAAGTTTCTGCCACAGATGTTATTTTTCTGTATGAAAATGTCTTGAAACACACCCTAGTGAACCCTGGAAAGGCCTGGGATATTATTATCTGAAACCCATTCTTCGGGTTTAGGTTCAAGTCCTTCATTCCAGATGTGAGAGCATCTGGAATTGGTGAGCAAGCAGTTCTCTTTGGTTCCCACAGGACATTTGAGGCTGTGTTGGGAGAGGCATCCCCAACTCTTCACTCCTTAGGTAGCATTCCTTCCGTGAGGCTAACACTGTGGATTTGATGACCATTTGTCAACTCCCTATAGCCCACCCTCATCTAAACTGTGAGCCCACCAAGGACATGCTGAGGACCCCCGCAGAGAGACATGCCCGACTTCCCCCCCCCCCCGTTTCACAAGTGAAACCTGTGATTAGAAAAATAATAAAAGGCCATCTCACCTGTGTGCCTTATTTATTACACATTATACAGGTATCTGGTTGCAAAACGCGAACTCCTCCTCCTGCTCTTGGTGAGCGTTTGAGGCAGAACACAGTGACCTGCCTCCTGCGATAACATCGGCATTCAAAGAGTGAGTGCTCCCTTCCCAGGTGACTTCCACCCTCCCTCCATCCCCCTTGGCGGCACTCCCAGAAAAAGAGTTCAACAAGGGGGGGGGGCACTCTAGTTAGTAGAAAAGCACCTTACCTTTATGTAAGATGACTGCTTCGAATCCCACCAGGGGGAAAACCACAAGGAAATTAAAGCAGCACCTCTTTAAACGGTGGTAAATAGATAACCCTGACGGGGTGGGAGGTGGGGTGGGGGGGTCTGAGATTGGAAGAATGTGACCCAGTTAATCCAGAGGGGACTCCCTCTGGCCCCTTTCACTGCCCCTCTTTCAGCCTGAGGAGGACACCAAGGTTATGTGGGGGCAACAGCTGTTCCTTAGCCAGGAAGAGGGGTGGGGTGGGCAAAGGTGGGGGAGATGCGGAGCCAGAATGAGAGGAGAGGAGGAAAATGCTAAGGAGAGGGACTTTTTTTAAAAAAGAGTGTAAAGTAATAACCAAATTTAGCAGTCCCAGACTGTGCAGCCAAGTGGATGCTCATAGGTGGGAAGACTGGACAAGCTACAGAAAACTAGGTCCCAGCCACACCTCCGCCATTGACGCTCCATCTCCTTGAGTGAGTTCCTTCTCTCTGTGCCCGGAGAAGAGTCTGTGAGAGTCCAGGAACAATCCTATCCCCACCCACCTACCCCATCAACCCCAGTCTTTGCCCTGGGGCCGCCTTGAGTCTGTGCTGAGGAGACCAGGGAAAGGAGAACAGGGCCCTTTGTGGCAGACTGGGGACGGGCAACTTGAAAGCATTGGGGGTAGAAGAATTGAAGCATTTTTTTTGTTGTGGAGGAAAGCGTGGGCTGCAGGCAGGGAGCCAGAAGCCGCTGACATCACCATAATACTTGGATCGGGGCCTCTGAGAAGTGGGCGGGAGCCTCAGGGGAGTGGGCACAGTTACCTGGTAAAGGGACCAGAGGGCCTGCATCTGATCCAGCAGCAGCGACAGGGACACTCACAGGGCTCACTGGATCGGGGACCAGCAGTCCAGGGATCAAAGATGTGAGGAAAGTGTGTGGAGACTTTGGGAAGCCCTTTCTCCATTCAGATCCTCGAGTGACGAGTGACGTCTTGGGGGAGAGATGGGAGTCAGGTGTGTGCCTCAAAATCCCAGTTTTCCACGTCTCTAGGCCTGAAGTCAAACACTGGACGCAGCAGAAGTTGCTTTCAGAGCCTGCCAGGCGGAGAGTGGGAAAGGAGGCAGCCCCCTGAGAGAGGGATGCAGCCGATTCCTTAGTCTCAGACTTGGCCACCATGAAAATGCCACAGGGCTTTAAACTCCGGCTGTTGATAAGCCTTTTGCAGGGGGTTTAAGCATGACCCTCTTCTCACAGACTTCTTCTTCTTCTTCTTGCAAACAATAAGCTTTCATCTCCCTCTAGGGATTTGAAAGTACTAACGTTTGGGACCATCTCGGTGCAACTAACCAACTCTGACAAATCCTCCTACACCTCCCATGAGCTCAGAGCAGAAGGGCTCATCAATTTCCTGTTCTTTCCTGTTGAGCCCAGATACAGTATCTGAATCCCTCCCAGTTCAGGACCCTACCCAGACCTTACCAACAGATCGGAACCAGCTCTGGAGACTGACTCATCTCCCCCTTAGCTTAGGGTATCTATCACTAGACATTTGCATTTTGGACAGGAAAGAGGGGGGTGGGGTGGGGGCAGCAAGGCTGGGAGAGGCAGAGGCGGGTGCTTATTTTTAGTGTCGTTTGTTTTTCTTTGTGTTTATAACGTCTTCTCCAGCTTTCCCCCAGAGCTTTCTCCATCTCTGGATCCCCGCCACCCTTTCCCTAGAGTCGTCCCAAGAGTGAGCAGACCGGTCGCGAAGAAGTCTGAGGTGCTGGGATCGCTACTCGATACTGGATACCCGCCGATTGTTCCTTTGCCTTCAGGGAGCTGGTCGTGCTTAGGAGACCCCTGGAGCAGCCTTTTCCTTTACCACAGCCTTGTAAGGTCTCATAACCCCCTTTCTATAGCCTCCTCAGGAATGGGAACTTCCTTACCGCGGAGACAGCCCATGCCATTGCACAATGACCTACACTGATCGGCAAAGCGGTCAGCTCATCTCCAGTGGAGATCTCTCTGCTTGACAAGTTCGTCCACTAGCACTAGCTCCAGCTCCAGCTCCATGCCCATCTCCTCCCCCCTTCCCACATCAATCTTACAAGTTTCTTGAGGATGGCTACCCGGAGCTCCCTAAAATTTGTCACCTGTAGGTGAGATATCCCCCTTTTCCCCTCACATCATTGCATGACAAGGCACGGAGCTTCCTTATTCTGAGAGACACTTCCCTTCCCCCACCACCCAGGGTGTTGGCAACCTCCTGTGGACTACTGTTCTCTATAGTGATATGTGCTTCCTGGACTGAATTGATTATTTGGTCTTGTAAGCTAGCAATTGGCCTTCTATCCAAAAGAGCTGTGCTTGCTTCTAAGATGCCACCTTACGCTAAGTGTGCAGTTGGCTACAGCCTTCAGCTTTATTTCACAGAATCTGCCATCCATCCTGTATCCAGTGCACAGGAATTCAAAAACTAATTACTGCTGTTGCTAAACCAGAATGTGTGTAGACTGTCCATTTGTATGGGATATGTGTTGGCACAGGCCACATTAGTGAAGCCCTTAAGAGAATTATAATTTGAATCTTATTTACTCAATACACACTTACTGTTAGGTCTAATTTTTCAGTGGACAATTGGTCAGTATCAGAATTTTATACAATTTTGGCATTTGTCCAATAGTTTATGGATCAGATCACTTGCCTGATGAACATGAAGTTCTGTATGAGCACATTCATTGTGCTATTAATTTAAATTTTAAGAAGACCTAGAGACCCCCAATAAGAACATGGAAAGGATGCATCAGTAATCACTAGGCAAATAAAATAAAATTCAAAACCAAAAGGACATACTGATCATACCCATTAGGATGGCTATTTTCAGAAAATCAAAAATAGCAAGTGTTAGTGTGATATAAATTGGAACATTTGTATAACTCTTGGCATGGAAGACAGTACAGTAGTTCCTAAAAGACTTAAACATACAATTAAGGTATCATTTACAAGTCCAGCGTCTGGGAATATAACTCAAAGTAGGGATCAAAGAAATATTTAGACATGTGCTCATAACAACAGTATTCACCATAGGTAAAAGGTAGGGGCAATCGTGTGGCTATCAACAGGTGAATGAGTATGCACATAATACATTAGTGTTCAGTCTTACAGCTGAAGGAAATTCAGATCCACATGACATGAATATTGGATACTGAATGTCCGCATTTGCGTCATTGTGGTTAAAATACTTGACAGAGCAGCTTGAGGCAGGACACTTTAGGTTGGTTCATGATTTCAGAGAGTTTAGCATGTGATAGCCTGCATCCATGAGCTTGAGCAGAACATGGAGACAGTGGGAGCCTGTGGATGAAGATGGATGCTCACAGCAGACAGGAAGTCAACAGTGAGATACTGGAAGTGACCAGGGAGAATATACCTCCCACACTGTGAATTACCTAACAGCACTCAAGTGCATTTAAAAATGGTCAAGAGTTTAGGAGTATTTCCCCACTGCTGACGAACAAGCAAGCAAAAAGATACAACATTTTGATGCCTGGAGTCAAAAATATCTCAACTGGTTATTTTACTTTTTTTTTTTTTTCTACAACTTTCTATCATTGTACACATAGTGTGGAGACTTGAAAAACCACTGCTACCAAACAGTATCCACTGTGGGAAACAGCCAGGTAGAGTAGCATATACCTAGGAGGCCGAGAGGCAGGAGGATTATAAGTTTAAGGTCAGCCATGGTTACATAGATGCCTGCATTCAAAAATAAATAAATAATAAATAGGTACATAAGTAGGAGATAAATAAATAAATAGAACACAGAATAAAAAGAAAGTAGTACCATTCAGCTTGTGGTGTGGAGAAAACCAACCCAGTTATCCCATGTGGCTCTCGCTGGACTGCCCTGCCCCCAAAACATCCCATCAGGAGCTCTGAGCACCTCTTTCTGTCTGGCTCACACTTAGAATACCAGGAGTCGAAGCAATCACTGCCTGTGACAGTGACTTTTTGGCAGATTCTGTTCCACTCTAGAACACTGGCGGCAAGTTATGACACCACCAGATAGGAGGCAGCCAGAGACTGCCTCTCGCAAGAAGATGTGTTGAACGATCGGATCGTCGATCATCTAAATTGTGCTCTGTGCAGACTAACACACACACATAATAGGATTTAGAAGGGATTTGCCACGCCAGGAATTAATTAGACTTCTGGTTCCCAAGGCGCTGTGGGACGTCTCTTGACTGCGTGCTCATTAAGTTTTACTGTAAGGGGTGGTTGGATGCCTTCGCTTCTCACTAGAATATGATGTGGGAAGTTTATCTGCCCCGTTCACTGCTGTATCCCCATTGCTACAATATACCTGGATCATATAATATTAAGTGCTCAATAAATACTTTTTGAATAAATAAATGAATAGATGCTCCATTTTGCAGACAGAGAAGCGGAAGCTGTATAAAGTAGTATTTATGAGCATTACTGCTGAGTCAGGCTACGTACATTTGTCCGGTCTTTGTCATGTTTAACAAATTAACTTCTGGACATACTTTCTTCCTCTCTCATCTTTAAAGCGTAGATGAAAAGAATGCTTATCTCCAAACTAGGGTGATGATCAAGATAATTTACTCAAAAATCAGAATCAGCCCCCAAAGAGAGAGTACTCAGTGGATCACTTCTCATGTTTAGATCTTTGATGTCTTTATGAACATTTTATATGTAGTTAAATGTCTCTTTTAAAAACTGCTTTCAATGGGTATGTACTATGAAAATTGTAGATTCCCTCCATTCGCAACCACCATTGTTTAAGGAGTTGCAATAGAGTACTACTTACAAACTCAGGTTCAAATCCCAAATTCCTTCTTATAGGCTGCGTAACCATAGACATCTACCATTCCTGTGCCGTGGGTTCCTGTTGGTGGAGGTGACAAGAGTAGTTATATTGGACTGTTGGAGAGCTGAAGAGGTGATGTGGGGGGGGGGGGCTGCCTGAGATGCCCAGCCAAGTGTATTGAATAAACATTTTTTTTTTTTAAATTTTTACTGCTGCTTATTTTTTTCCTTGCTAGTTTTAAGGCAACTGAAGACTTCAACTAGTTTGTAGGGCAAAAGGATATCTTTATGATATGATATGATCTAGTTTTTGCTAGGAATATCTAATATAAATACGTTGAGATTGGAAAAACCTGGATGTCATTCATTACTACAACTTGTTAATCACTGCCATTCAATAGTGAAATGTATTCAAATTAACATTTAAGAATATACTGACGTCAACATCCATAACTGTTTATGATTTGAAAAGAGGAGCTAAATGTTAACTCCTTAATATAATGTCCCTGTCATTTAACAAGTAACTTGTATTGCAATATGAAGACTGTTTAATGCATGGATCCATGTAGATATTAATAATAAAAATGCTAACCTAAATCTACTTTATACCATGGCTCTCTTTTATAAATAAGCAATATATTTATTTTGGTGACAGGCCTTACAAATATTTAAATGTGAGGTGTCCTTAATTAAAAAGATCAAAGGCCATTGATCTGCAGGATGAACTCAGATCCTTTAAGATGAACTAAAAAACCTGAAGTATTTCCTGAGTTCATCTTTGGCCTCCATCTTCAAGCTCTTGGACCTTCACTCTCTGCCCACTATTCACATCAAAAACCTTGTATTTCCTTGGTCAGGCTGGAATGTCTCAAAATGTCATGCTCATACACGAGCATTCCCAATTTACTGTCTTTTCTGATGAACTTCCCATTATAAGTCATGTATTGACAACAATGCCTTTCTTGTGAATGTTCTGAGAGGAATCAGTATTAATTAATTAATCAGAGTGCAACATTCACTAGATGTCAGTTTCCCACCCCCTCCCCACAGGGTTAAACACGGTAACAAGAAGGACAGTTACAGAGTCTTGTTCTTTTCCTGTTGAAAAAAAAAAAACTAACAAAAGCAACTTAATGGAGAAAGGTTTTTTTCTGATTCACAGGTAAAGGTCCATCTCAGCTGGAAGACGAAAGTCATAGCAGCCTGCAGCAGCTGGTCACATTGTATCTACCCAAGAAACAAAGAGCAACCGATGCTGTCTAGTGCTCAGCTCTCTTCATTTTAGTTCAGGATGTCCTGCCAAGGAAATAGTTCTTCTCAGAGTCAACATGCATCTTCACATACCAAGTAATCAAATCATGATAACCCTTCACAGGTATTGCCCAGAAGTCTGTCTCTCAGGTGATTCCAGATCTTGTCAAGGTGACAGTAACCAACACAAACTGTAGTAACAGAAAACATTTCTTGTTAGAACCAATTACTGTGCTGAATCCTGATTACATATATCGCTGTTGAGAAGACACCTATTGTATGACAAAACTTTCCCTGGGAAGATGCAACATGCACATCTACTTACCCCAGATAGGGAACCAACTACAGACAAAGTACAGATACCACTGAAGTCCACCTTGGTAAGCCGATGAGTTTTTATTGGAGTTATTTACAGGAATATGGGTGAAGGGTTACTTACAGGAGTGTGGATGAGGGGTTACTTACAGGTGAATAGGTGAAGGATTACTTACAGGAGCAGAACTTACTCCAAGACAGCTGTATCACCAAAGCCCACACCAGCAAGAAAGATGGAAACCTGGAGCACACAGCCTATAGGCCGCTCAACAGGTTGAAGAGTATCCTTTCCAGGTAGCTAGCCCAGTTTCTGCTTCTCTCAGGCATCTGGTCTAGTCTCAGTCTTTGTAGTTTGTCTTGCCAGAAAGTGACTCTCAGAAATCTTCATTAACTCTTGGGAGGGAGGAGCTTGGTGAATCTGGTCAGTTTCAGGGACTTCCTAAAGCTACTTTGCGTTGTTTCCCTTCTGACTTAAAGAATTTCCCTGAAGGATGGAATGTTCCAGTCTCAGAGGAAACTTCTGTACCATCTGTGGATCAAATGCGGGTGGTCAGACTTGCCCATCAAGCCCTTGAATGTCCGAGGCATCCAATCAGCTTCCATTGAAAATTTGCCAGAGTTTGATTAGCACAACTGGATGCACATTGGCACTAGGTGACTAACAGAGCCAGGCTGGACTACTTTCTGCCTGGTGCCATTTCCTTTTCTCCTACAGGAAGTTTAGTGACATATGATGATATGGCAATATTTGTTTGCTTATAGGAAGCATTTGAATGTCCAATAAAGAGCAATCTGAAGTTATTTCACTTGGAGTAGCTATAAATTGAGAATACCAAGCAGATGCCATAATAGGTGGCCCAGTCTTCTCTTAGAGATCAGGCCTCGATTTCAGTTTCCTGAGACTGAACAAGCAGTTTCTGAAAGAGCCACAAAGGACAATTAATTACTGGTGCCCCTGACCACAGGGGCAAGTGAGATAGGACACACCAAACCTGGGCCACTGAGCCAGTCCCCATAGTTAGTGCGTACTAGCCAGCCAGCCTCCATAGCAGCTCAAAGACAAAGTCTGGGATTTGTCCAGGCCTGCCCAAAAGTGAAAAAGCTGTAGCCTTAATAAGCCCCTGTCTAGTCCTACCCTAGTAGAATGTACTGATATGATTGGCACCTGCTTAAGCCAATCATATCTAAAATGACCTAACTGCTCTAGGACCTCCCTTTGGCTGTGCTTAAAAGAAGCCTGTGGGCTCCTCTAAGGGTCTTCACCATTTTGTCTTTTTGTTGGATGGCAGGCCCCAGCATGCTAGAATTAAAAACACTGTTGTTGATTGCATACATGGATGGTAGTCTTTTGTGGGACTTTTCCAGGAACCTAACGAAAGTAGGGGTGTTAAGTCTTTAATGGTTATGGAGGGAAGTGCTGTTATGTTACAGAAGATTTTATTTAGGAAGAATTTCTCCTGGTAGTCTTGTACCCATATCCAGTACCAGGCACTCACTCCTTCTCAAGTCATCTTTGGTTCTGTTGGGTCCCTGTTCCAGTGCCAGTATGTTGTATGACAGGACTTTTCCTGGGGAGATGCAATACACATGTCTACTCACCCCAGAGAGGGAGCCCACAACAGATCAAAGTATGGATATCAACAAAGTCCAATTTGGTGAACCAATGGATGAGGGGTTACTTACAGGAACAGAAGTGATCCAGAGACAGCTGTAACATGAATCTTAAAAGGTCTTATTAATAAAAACAAACCCAGAGCCAGGTATTGGGATGAACGCTGAAAGATCAGAGAAACAGAACCAGCCACAGCTAACCTCACCTCGCCAATTCCTCAGCTGATCTTGTTTCCTAAACTGGAAGCCTCTGAATCCTCATCCAAATGGATCTCAGCTGAACAGCTGCTAAAAGCCTAAAAGCTTAACCAGGCTCTAGTTTCTGGTTTTCATGCCTTATATACCTTTCTGCTTCCTGTCATCACTTCCTGGGGTTAAAGGCTTGTGTCACTATGCCTGGTTGTTTCCAGTGCAGCTTTGAATGCAGAGATCTGGATGGATCTCTGCCTCCAGAATGCTAGGATTAAAGGTGTGTGTGCCACCATTTTCTGGCCTCTAGTGGCTGCTCTGTTCTCTGACCCCAGATAAGTTTATTAGGGTGCACAATATATTGGGGGATACAATATCACCACATTTCCCCTTTTTGTCTAAGATTTAAAAAAATCTTATAACTAATACAAGAAAAACTATATCCAATAAGTATATACAATATATACAGTAAAGAATTACAGACAACTTCATCACAAAGCCCACCCTAGCATGGGGAACAGCTCTTCAAACTTGGAATCTGGAGCACACTACACATTCTGCAGGCAGCTCAACAGGTTGGAGAGTGACCTTTCCAGTTCCCCCAGTTGGTCTAAACCTCTTCCAGGCAGCTGAGATGGTTCTGCCTCTTCCATCTTTTTTTCAGCTCAGCTTACCCATCTTTGTAGCTCTGTTATTCTAGTTGCTGAGAGACTCTCTACTTTTATTGTTGATGCTGGCAGGGAGGGGCATAATGAATATGGTCTGTTTCAGGGACTTCCTGAAGCTCATTTGAGTTGTTTATGTTCCTGTTTAAGGAGCTTCCCTGCAGGATGGAGGAAACTATCACACAACAGTACCATTACTGTCTGCTTTCCAAAAATTAGGAATCAGAGATCAGTGAGCAATGTACCAAGTGGCAAGGTCATAGTATAGCATGGATACCACAGATGAGTTTAGGTTGTTCTTGAGATTTATAGGAACTGAACTGTGGTATGCTTATATGTGTCTCTCCTCTTTGTATTTCACACTATGCCTATAACATTTAGCTACATTTTTCCAAAAACATTCCCCCCCCCTATGGTGTCCACTATTGCACGTATTGTAATTTATTTACTCTTTGGATGGATTTGGACTGATTGGAGTTGCTTTTGTTCTGTTCTGTTTTGTTTTGTTTTGTTCCTTCACAAAGTGTGGCAGCATCTGTTACTTTAATACCCAAGAACTAACTGCTTGGTCTTATTGTGGGCGAAAGTTCAGCTTTGGAAGAAATGGGCAAATAGTTTTTTAAAAGTGGTCGGGCAAATTCAACTGCAAACTTGGGGTAAATGACTGCCAGTTGCTGCAGATTTTTTACCAACACTGGGTATCTATGGTTCTTGCAGCTATTCTGGGAGATGTAGAGTGGCATCTCACCATGGTTTTAATTACTATTTCTCTGATGAGTAATGATACTAAAATATTTTTATGTGCGTTGGCCATAAACATCATTATTTTGTGAAGTATCTGAAAGCATTTTGCCAAAGGAAAGTCAGTCTATTGGGATGGGAAGGACCTCAGCCCATTTGGCGCCTACCACACAAGATTTGGGACCTGAATTTGGGTCCCCAGAACCCACATGAAAACCTGGACAGACTAGCACATCATGCCTATAACTCCAGCACTGGGGAGTGGGGGGTGTGGGTATGTACAGGTGGATCCCGGAAGCCGATAGGTCAGCCAATCTAGATGTGTCAACAGGCCTCAGGTTTACCTAGAAAAACTGTTTCAAAAATTTTAACTGGAGAGTGATAAAGGAATGATATCAACATCAACCTTGGGCCTTCACATATTTATGTACACATATCCACACCAACAAGTACACACATCACACATATGTAGCTGGAGTTTTCTCCAGTCCCGCTCTGACCCCCACAATTCCACAGCCCACTTAGAAAATAATCACTCAGAAGCTCATACTAATTACAATTGCTTGGCCATTAACTCAGGCTAACTATTGACTAGCTCTTACATCTTAAATCAACCCATTTTTATTAATCTGTAAGTTGTCACGTTGTGGCTGTGGCTTATTGGTCTGCTGGCATGTTGTTCCTTTGGTGGCGGCTGGCGCCTCCTGACTCAGCCTTTCACTTCCCAGAGTTCTCCTCTCTCCTTATCCCGCCTACACTATACTTCCTGCTTGGCTACTGGCCAATCAGCATTTTCTTTATCAATCAATCAATCAATCAATCAATCAATCAGAGCAACACACATACATACACCAGGATACAGAGAAAAAGAAGGAAATCAGTTTATTTCTGATAAACATTGATCCATAGGAGGGTCATCCCTCCTCACCATGCAGCTCAGGCTGGCCTTGAACTTGCCGCCTTTCCGCCTCTGCCTGAGGACTGAGACGGCAGGTGTGAAGGGCTCTGGTAGGCCTGAGCATGGCAAACATGGCTCTGGCAGGCCTTGCTGTTCCCCCATTCTGTCTGCCTTGCTGAACTGTTAGATTGCATTCTGTCTTTGTTAGGGTTTCTACTGCTCCGAAGAGACACCATGACCACGGCAACTCTTACCAAGGAAAACATTTGATTTCCGGTGGCTTACAGTTCAGAGGTTTAGTCCATTATCATCACGGTGGGACATGGCGGCATGCAGGTAGACATGGTGCTGGAGAAGAAGCTGAACATTCTACATCTTGACCCAAAGGCAAGAGTAAGTGGACTGAGACCCCTGGGTGTATCTTGAGCATAGGAGACCTCAAAGCCCACCCCACAGTGACACACTTCCTCCAACAAGACTACACCTATTCCAACAAAGCCGCACCTCCTAATAGTGCCACTCCCTGTGAGCTTATGTTCCATTCAAACCAACACACATTCCTAAAACTAGCCACTAAGGTCTATTCCCTTATTTGGCCACTTCCTCCTCCTAAAGCAGAGGTCCAGCTATCAAGATCCAGCTATCAAAGTATTGAAGTCTAGCAATTAAAATCCCCCTTTTGCCATCCTAATTAACATGCCCAATCAAAACAAACTAACTCATCCGAACACGTGAGTTTTCCCTTTATAAACTGCCATTTGTCTATGAACCATGTCTGTCTCCCCTCTATCTGGAGACAGTCCTTTGTCCCTCCAGGGCAAATATCTCTTCTTCCCTCCCTTGTATCCTTCCCTTTCTCCCTCATCCTCTATCTCCTGTCTTTGTCCAGGGTGAATAAATCTCCTTTGTGCTGAGAACTTGGTCTTGGGGTATCATGTGCTAATTCCAGTCCATTCAAGGTGTGTGCCACTGTGCCTACCTGACAGTTTTCACAGTCATATTTTGGACACAAGCTGTTTTTTAGATACATATATGACAAACTCCTCCTCCATGGCCTGGCTTTTCATTTTCTTAACGTGTCTTTTGATTTGTGTAAGTTTTACATTTTTTTTTTGTTGTTTTTTTTTTTTTTTGTTTTTCAAGACAGGGTTTCTCTGTGTAGCTTTGCGCCTTTCCTGGAACTCATTTGGTAGCCCAGGATGGCCTCGAACTCACAGAGATCCGCCTGGCTCTGCCTCCCGAGTGCTGGGATTAAAGGCGTGCGCCACCACCGCCCGGCTAAGTTTTACATTTTATGGAGTCTAAATAATTGGTGTTTTCCTCCACAATTAATGTTTTTAATGGACCATGTAGATTTACGATCATCTCAAGATCACACACACAAAAAAATTGCTTACATTGTCTTTATTGTTTTGATGTTCACTTTTACGTCTGTTGATTTTGAATTGATTTCTGTATATGGTATTAGGTAAGATGAAAAGGTTGGGTGTTTTTGTTTTGTTTTGACTTACAGCCGGCTAATTATCTAGCAACACTGATAAGAGCTATCATTTTCCTGTAATATTTTAGAGGCACCTTTGACATAATTCAAATGGTCATATAAACGTGGGTCTAAGATCCTGTTCTGTTCCTCTGGCCTGTTTGACTATCTGTGAACCAGTACCACTTTTATTTTTATTTACACGTCTGTGTGTGTCTGTGTGAGTGTCTGTCATTTGTGTGTAGATGTCCTTGGAGACCAGAAGACGGTGTCGGAGCCCCTGGAGCTAAAATGGGTGTTGGGGATGGAAGCTGGGTCCTCTGGAAGAGCAGCAAGCACTCTGAGCTGTCTCCCCGGCCGCAGCACCGCCCCTCTAACACGGCACCGTTTTACAGGAAGTCCAGACCTCCAAAAATACTAGTGGGTCCAACTAATACTGTCAGGTGACCTTTTAGATTTCTCTTTTAGTTATGTCGATAGTGAATAGTATGTTGAAAACAACTTCATTTTGCCCCATTTCTTCTCCAGTTCTAGTTCCCCCTTTCATTTGTATGCACACTTTCTAACATTTATTTTTATCAGGGCTTCAGGATTCTCCTCCACAGCTGTCTGCCTTTTCTCATCGCATCGGACATGAGTTCAAGTCGCAGTTCTACGTAATGGGTGGGTTTACTTTGCCTTTAAAAGCCCTCATTCATCTTGATGTTCTACGGTTTTATTGCACTGACTCTGTTTATCCCAGCTGGTCACATACTGTGCACTCTTCTTTTTTTGGGAGACTATGTCTCCCATCACCCAGGCTACTAGGAAATGACTCCTTTTATCCCTTTAAAAGAAAACCACTGTGTGCAGCTTTGCTTATGCCCCGTTCGCCACTCACAATGTCTGTAACAATGATGTGGGACTCTTCCACACAAGAGACATGCCCATTTTTCATATTTGTTTGTGTAGTCGATGGTTTAGGAAACCGTCCGTCAGTGCAATCACTGCCAGTACAGACTTACAGGTGGCTTTTTGCTTGGGCTTGCCATCCAATGCTGTCTTGCTGTTGCTCAAGTGGTCCAGCTTTGGTCTTCGAAGCATCAGCTGATTCCTGCATCCTTTTGACATACTTCCATTGTTGTGTTTTTTAGAAGCTACGGTCTTGTTTTCTGGCCCTATAAGATACTCCAGACTCATCTTGCATGTCTTTCTTCCCCACCCCCATTTTTGGAAGGAGCCCTGGTTGCTTTTACATGAGGATAGTATAAGAAACTAAGATCTGGGTGTCAGCTGTGCTTGGCTACATGTTTTTGGCGTTAAAGCATCTTGCTAAAAGCCCAAGTATTGTCTCTTTCTACAATGCTTCTACATCACCCTGTCCATTCTTTTCTTCTGGACACATAAAAAGTTAGTTGAAGGGCCTCAAGCTGCCCATCATGTCTCCTAACTCCCCCCATTGGTTTATTATTTCATTCTCTCCCACCTCGTCCTCATCTCTTTCCTCTTGCTGGTTTCTTTAGCACTGTGCTCCCATTCAATAATAGTCTGTCTCTAATTCAATTTTTATTTGATTATATTTGAAAAACTGTTTTCACTAGTATATCTTTTCAAAATTTGTAAGCAAGGTAATCTTCCTTCCTTCCTTCCTTCCTTCCTTCCTTCCTTTCTTTCTTTCTTTCTTTCCTTCCTCTTTCTATTGCTACCTCTCTCACAAATTGGCCCACCCCATCAGCTGGTGGCTTTGTGGAGTCCTTGACCTTCAAGCCTTGAGGCTGGCTTGGGTTATCTTCCTTTAAGCCAAAGCCTCAGACCACTAGTTAGCAACTGTTCTACTGTTTTGCTTTCCTCCATCTTATTTACTATATAAGCTGGCAACAAAGAACCTGCTTTAGCCCCAGGTAATCAGTGAGTTGGTCCCCACACAGACTCCCATAGCAAAAACTTCCCTGTGTTGGCTGAAAACTCCAAAATATTGTCTACTTGTATGGTTTCATTTTTTTCTCTCTGCAAATGATACAAGTCTCAATTTTTCAGTGATAATATAGTGTTCTTTTAAAATATATTTATTCTCTCTTTGGTGTGTGTGTGTGTGTGTGTGTGTGTGTGTGTGTGTGTGTGTGTGTAGGTCGGAGGTCTAAGTTGGAGGTCTTCATCAGCCTCTCTCAACCCTATTCTTTGAGACAGGATCTTTCCCTGAACCTGAACTCACCAAGTGGCACTTTACCCCCTGAACTATTGCCTCAGCCCCTTTATTATTAAGACAAACAAAGAGGAATACAACATAAATAGGAATACAAAATAAAATAAGGACTCAACCTGGAAAGGCCAGTCTCTGAGCCAGGAAGAACACTGCCAGGGTTGGATCGTCCCATAAGTACAGTCCCTCACAGACTATACTGTGAACTCATTAACATCTGTCACTGTGTAGCAATGGAGCTTAAGTCTGGGACATCACATGTCCAGTGATACCGAGGCAGGGTGGACCTGGAAGCTACTGGTCTGAGGGGCGTGATAACTGGAGACCTTTTTTTGACATCTATTTTGTGGGGCCGTAGCAGCTCCCACTGATTGGCCCAGGACAGCCATCCCATGTGTTGTGAGGTTCATGACACAGATGCTCTGTTCAAAAGCGGGGAACCCTGAACCCCTTCCTGGCATAGCGTCTGACTCTCTGAAGTCTGGGGATAAATGACTACTCCAGACGTGACTCACTATGGTTTGGAAATTCTCAGCTGCAGCCTGCACTTTAAGAAAAATTATTATTATCGTCTCTGACTAATAACTCGCAAACCCGAAGTGAAAAAATAACTCTGTGGGAGATGAAGAGAAAGTTCTTAAAAGAAAACAACAACTTTATAACGAGCTCAAAGCACAAGAAGGCAGAAGCAGAGGAACGCAAACAGCAAGGCTTAAAATATTAACTGGGTAATTATGCCAATTAACATTCAGTTGTATCTATATCCATCACATTTTGTCTCTAATGGCATGATAGGTGGCAGTTATGGAGATTTCTCAATGTTAATTAAGATCGCCAAGACAGAACCAATAAAATGTCCATTCTTTCTTTATTTTTTTTAATTCATTGAGGGCTAAATGATCTATCTCCTGTTCTGAAACTTATTCCCAATGGAGCCAGGAGTGTCGACATGTTTCCTTCCTTCTTAGGAAGTCCCTGACACTTCATTGCATTTCTCAGCCGGCTGTCAGGTTGAGCCACGGTTCATACAGAAAGTGGAGTAGGACATGATGCTAGAGAGTTCCATTTATCCCAATATCCTGATTTCTCCGGTCTCTATTCCTAAATCAAAGAGCTGCCCCGTTGTGAGATGGGCTTTCTCTGGCTCCCAAAATTTAGCCAGTGCAGTCCAAGTGTACTCTGAGGTTGAACTCCATGTAGGAGCTCTGTGGAGGTATAAAGTGAGGCCACAGCTAGGGGAAGCAGTACTCCCTTTGCCTCATTGATGACAGCAACCCTGAGGTGACCTGACTGCATGGTGGGAGCCAATCACAGATGGCCACATGATGGAGTAACAACTGGGGAGGCACCAGTGACCGAATCTCTAGTTGGAAACCCTGTCTTTGGGGACCTGCCACATCATGGGATGTGGAAACTTCCTTCCTTCCTTTCTTCCTTCTTTCCTCCCTCTCTCCCTCCCTCCTCCCTCCCTCCCTCCCTCCCTCCCTCCTCCCTTCCTTCCTTCCTTCCTTCCTTCCTCTCTCTCTCCCCATATATGTGTGTGTGTGTGTGTTTGTGTGTGTGTATGCATATATTTCCTTATTTATTTATTTATTTATTTATTTATTTATTTATTTATTTATGTGTATGGGTGTTCTGTCTGCATGAATGTCTGTACATCAAATGCATGCCTGGTACCAGCAGAAAAAAAATGTCAGATCCCCTGGAGCTGGAGTTACAGACCATGGTAAGTGGCCATATGGGTGCTGGGAATTGAATTAGGGTTCTCTGGAAGACCACCCTGTGCTCTTAACTGCTGAGGCATCTGTCCAACTTCTTTACATCCGGTCCTGTGAACTTTTCAAGGTTGAACTCTTATGTCCTACCCATTGACCAGACAAACCAGACAAATGTGATTGTGGACACCATTCCTCCCCTCCTGGAGTCACACGGCCACACTGTAAAGGTATACTCAGGATATTCTTCAGGGAAAAGAGTTGAGCTGCTGCTGAATATGGTCTTCTTCACTTTTGTGTATGTGGTGTATGCGAATCTTGTTTTTCATCATGTAGCTGAGTCCCACAATCTTTGCCCAGAAGATTAAAGGTGATTAATACATGAAGAACTTACATTTGCAGATCTGCATTTACAGGAGTTAGACTCTATCAGTCTCCAAGTAAATCCCCAGAGTCCAATAATGTTACCAAAATGGGTGCTATAGAATATGCTTGGAATGTGTTCCATGTTAGTAAGTAACCATCAATCAGCTGATGGATTGATCGATGTTTAGTGATCATCTCTCACAGGCATCCCAGTATATTGAATATAGACAGGTGCACCATTTATGAAGGGCAGGAACAATAAATGACCCTCAGATGAATTTTTCCACACCCATGATGGTCCGTACCCTTCCTCAAGCCCCTAGCAGTGATTTGAGCATGTCTGACAGTGCCTACCCTGCCTTGTACGCATTCTCCTTATTTGTACGCTTGTCTGCATCTGTGCTAGAATATTAGTTCCAAGAGTCAAGGGTTCTAGTTCATCCTGTATTTCTTACAAACTCTTACACTTGCCCCAACACCCTACAGGTCTCAACACATTGGAAGATTTTGCCAGTACTACCCCTCCCCCTAGGCTTAACAGATGATGTTAGTGTAACTGTCAGTGACAAGAGACTCCTGACATTTTAGATACTTTTGGACCATGGTGATACGATTTTTTTTTCACTTATTTCTTTACAGGCCCATTTTCCTTTTACATCGTGTATCGAGTTGTATGCGTGCATGCATTTGAAATAACCAGGCTGTAATTAAGCCAACCTATTCTTGATTTTCTAAAAATTATATAAATTATAGTTTCCTTTCTATAGTCCAAATTAAAATACATCACTGAAATTAAAGTGAGCCTACAGGAGTGCTATTAGCATATTCAAAGCCAAATGTTGATAATAATGGTGTTTACTTACCGAAATTTAGCAGTATTCATTCAAAAACAACATGCGGCCCTCACTGCCATGGATGAAATAATGCGCCTGGCTTTATGGCTCTGAACTCTAATTAACTGGGAACAAAACAACGCCTTTGCCTCTTGTTAACTATTTCCTTTCTGTTATTTTCTGTGTCACCTTAAGCAGAACAACCTTTGGAGCGTTTACGGAACTCCGGTGGGGTGGGGGGTGACTGGCCTGGAGATTGACAAATGGTAAGCCACCTTTCTCTACCAAAGTGAAAAGAGGTCCAGGTGGCTACAGTCAGTCCTCGCTTCCTTATTAGCATTGCCCTTATTTCTATCTGGACGTGGGTTCGCCTCCTTTATGTGCGAATGCCTTGGCATTAGCAAGACAACAAACAGGAGTTAATCAAAATGATTTCAAGAAAAAATATTTCCTCCCAGGATCATCCAACCTCTTCCTAGGAGAAAGCATGGCCTGGGTCCTTTGTCAGAGAGAGGCCTCTTCTATGGGCTCTTTTCTCCTGTGGTACTGCCTTCCCTAGACATCTAGTATGGGGTGGGTGATGGTTGAGACCACGGCCCTTGCGTTCCCACAAATCCTCAGGGCCAGATAATAACAGGCATGCAAAGTTGTGCAGGGCCCGGGATATTTTGCTGGTGCCCTGGTACACAGATGAGGACCCTGGGACTCAAGAGAACCAAAGGTGCCGAAATGAGGTTGTAGATCCCAAACCTGGATGATCATTGTTCCCTCGTCCATTCATTTAACAAACTCTGCCTCACTTTGCTCTCTGCCAGAACTGCCCTGGGTGATGGGGGACTCAGTGATGGTCACGACAAGGGAGGTCCTTACCCTCATGGGTCTGAGATTCACTAAGTATGAACCCTTGCTGAGAAAATGAAGCCTGACCATGGGCATGTTGACTGGGATTACTGGGAGGGCTGAGAAGAGAAGGTTTTTGCACCCAAACAAGACCTGATCACAGGGTGATCAAAAGGTAAGGTGGTTCTTAACCTTCCTAATTCTGCAACACTTTAATACAGTTCCTCATGCTGTGGTGACCCCTAACCACAAAATTATTTTCGTTGCTACTTCGTAACTGTAAATTCGCTACTGTTATGAATCGTAATGTAAACGTCTGCTTTCTGATGGTCTTTGGTGACCCCTGTGAAAGGGTCATTCAACTCTAAAGGGGTCGTGACTCACAGATTGAGAACCACTGGTCTAAAGAGAAGGAGCAGCCAGCACATGGATTCTAAGATAGGAAGGGGCCTGGAAGACTTAAGGGTCAAGCAGGACAGTCACAGCGGAGATTAGTCCTCTGGAGAGGCATGGGGGATGGGCAAGTTATGCAGTAGACAAACAGGTTAGAATGGGGCCACATTTTAGCCAGAGATGCAAATGATCCTGTGACCTTCTCGGAGCACAGGTTAACTGAGTGTGGAAAAAGCAAAACCATTAAGGCTGTCTGTTAGAAAGCTGCTGGGCTCGTCCCCTCCCCCTGGTCAGGCTGGTCACCCCAGTTGAGACCCAGCCACCCCACACAGATGACAATCTCTTCGGATTGCACCACAGGAAGATAACTAAGAGGGTAGCAATCCCTGAGTCAGTGCCAGCCTCCCAGAAGTGGGACAAGTGAGGACTCCGGTGGATGGAACTGAGGCGGAGTGGGACCCAGAATTGCCTCCCAGTGACCTAGGAGGCCAAGATCTGGCGGGGCTGGTGGTTGTTTCTCACCTTGATGGTACTGGTTCCCACCACTGTATAGGACCAGACACCGGGGTGTGAACAGGGTCCGTCACTGCCGTGGAGAAGCAAACACATGACCTGAATGATAACTGGCCGTCCGCCATCCCAGTGTCTTGGGCGTTGCACAAGCTTTCCACATGCCTGGGCCTTCCCAGCCAGTACTCGGAGTCCCATTCCACAGACTGAGACTCAAGGCCAGCACCCAGAGCCATGGCGGAGAACACTGCCTCTGCTCCCTCTCTAGCTGTGTGACCCTGGGTAAGTCACCTGATCTCTTTGGGGGGTTCACTTGACTTCTCTGGGCAGAGGGAAGGTGAACATGGCTTGTTAACGTCAAGAGGTTATACTGTGTATCTGAAAAGAAGCCATGTGGGAGAAAGGGGCCTGGAATGGGTCGAGTAGCATCTAAAACACACTATTAGGCTTTCCTAATAACAATGGGAAGCCTGGGCACTTAGGGAATTCTTCAAGATGTTGCTTTAGCTAGGAAATGGACCAAAAGCCCCAAGTCCCAAGACTGACTCTGAGAACTGAGATTTTGTCCATAGGGAACAGAAAAGGCCAAGGGCAATAGTCCAGTCTATGACTGGTTCTTGCAACATTGTGAGTAAGTCCTTTCAAGTCTCCCAAGGAGAAAACAAAATAAAATTCATGATGAAAAGGGGGTGTAGTCTATCTCTGAGGAATGCCTTGTGAGAGTAGACACCGGAATGAGTTATCAAAGCAAGTCTGGTATTCTTCCTCAATGGCCTTAGGAGAGATACCTACCCAAGTGTGGGTGGTTTAAATGGGATTCCGGCTGAAGCCAAGGGGAAGACGCTACAAACTGAGTCTTCCCTTTTTTGGTTCCTAGAATAAACCCACAAGAACTTCCACAGAGTTTTGTCCACTGGCACTTTCCAAGCACTTATTATGTTAACTGCATGCAGAAGGTGCTTGATAAATATCCAGGGAAGAGATTAAGGGACACAGTAAGTTTGTCTGGATGTTTGAAAGTGTGACAGGCCTGTGTCAGGCCGTACTCACTTGCTCTGGCTCACCTGCCTACTTATCCACAGCCCCTTAACACAAACCTTGGAGAGAGTGAGTGAAGTGTACTGAGGCTTCGATATTGCTGTGCAGCCTTTTCCTGAGTGTGCACACACACACTCATACACACACACACACACACACACACACACACACACAGAGACAGAACTTCCTGCGGATAGGTGAATTTGTCATTATTTTCAAACACACGGTGATGCAATGGCTGTGTATTAGGACATAGTACTCTGTAAAGGCCTTGTTCATCCCCAGTGTTTCTGAGTTAACAGATGTGGGGCCAAATCAACCACTTGGGCATATCTTCAGTGTTCTTTTATGAGATGCAATCAGAGAAAACGATCTAAAGTACTCTAGGGTTTTTTTTTTGTTTTTTTTTTTCCCTATTGAAGCTCCCATGGGCTGTTGCCCGAAAAATCCTGTTTATAAAAAGCAAACTCTGGGCTGGACATCACCAGTTCCCAGGGGCAGACACTGCCCGTGTGCTTATGGGGCCATGATTAAGATTATCCTGTGAGTAGGGGATGACCCCAGTGAAAACACAATAGCCTATCAGGTACAGCATTCCCAGAGCAGAAACACACTTTTGCCAATTGCTGGCAGTATGACTGCGTGTTTAGCCTGTTTTTAGCATCAAGGGAGGCAAGAGAGACGGGAACTAGCCCCAGAGGCTGGGGAATCCTCCCCTTCTGCAGTATGAAAAGATCTGGACCACCCCCTAATGCGAGCAGAGGGGAAAAGATCACTCCCAAGGAGTCTTGGGATGTGTCAGTAAGCAAACAGGTCCAATTCCATCAAAAATGCCCCATCTCTGTCCTAGAACCATTTGGGCCTCCTTTCCTGACTTCATCAATATTCACCCCCCGCAACCCAACAGCCACCCTGGCTGACAGCAACTAGACATCTCCCACCCCACGATGCCCTAGCCAAAAGCTTTAGAGTCGGAGCCACAGTCCCCATCTGAAAAGGTGAGAAAACAGAGGCTCCAAGGAGGGAGGAGCCATATCTAGTTACACAGGCTAGGTGGGATAAGTATCGGGAACTGTGGCGTTAGACTACTTGGGTTCACAGCTTGACTACTTCCACTGAATTAGAACAGGGAGTTGGGCTTTGGTGACCCCGTTCCTGCACCTTTAAAGTAAAAAAAAAAATAATAATAATGACCCCTGCTTCATAAGATGGTGGGCAGAATGAAATGAATTGGGCCCCATCAGCAGTGAAATGCTTAGCACTCTCTGGTGCTCCATACATACAAACCATTATTTTTGTTATTTACTTAATTTATCGCAAGCATCCTTGCTATGGACAGGCAGCCAACAGTGCAGTTTCCAAGAGACTGCTTTTCCCTTTATCCAGTTTTGCACTGAGTGCCAGGTTCTTACATTCTCTCTCCACACCATCTTCTCCCTACATCCACCACACCATTCTCAGTCACAATAGGGAAGGCGTGAGCTCTCTTTCTGAAGCCCATGGGCACCTGGGGCTGTTATTTAGTGTTGCGGCAGGCATGAGGGAGGGTCATGCCTCCGTATCTTTGGGGCATATGATTAAGAAGTATCAAGAAATATGGGAATGAAAAGCCTGTCTACCCGGGAAGCCTAGAGTGACGTGGTGGTAGGAAGCACAGTGGGTTTCTCCCCGGATCAACCATCAACTCCAAATCATGCCATTGCTGAGTGACAGAGGACGAGTTGGAAAGAGATCTATGGATTCCTTGCCCTGCATCCTTTGCATTCTTCAGGTTCCCTGCCCGTGGCAGGTGGGGAGAAGAATCGGGAAGAAAAAAAAATGGCTTATCTAGGGATTGCAGACAGACTTGGTCTTAGTGGTCTTCTCTGCTGGTGGCCACTGCATTCACAGTGGTCCCTACACTGAATGCTGAGGGTGGCAGCTCAGAGATGAGTGGCTTTTAGTCTTTGAGGGAGGCTCCTGGGGGGTCCCTGGCTTGCTCTGAAGTATGGTATCTCTAAGGGAAACTTTGACATAGCAGGCAAGAAGACCAGCAGAACTAATTAGGAGTTATCTATGAGGTCTCTCTCACTACCCGGAAGACACTGTGTTCCCATCCAGAACTCCACTGGCTGGAACACGGACAGCAATCATACTTCTGAACTCAGGTGACTTACATAGTTTAAGAAAATGGCAGTATAGAGAATATGTGGAAAGATCACGCAGGACAAGTTCACAGGACATGCTAAGACAAAGAACGCCCCTTACAGAGGACTTAAATTCACTGTACAACCCAAGCTGGCACAGAACTTGGCATCCTCCTGCCTCAGCTTCCTGAGTCTTGAGATTATAGGTGTGCATCACTGGTCTCCTAAATTTTCAATCACTTTGATATCCCAACTTTTCCTCGAAAGACAATGCAGTTGTTATGTACATGGCTCCTTCTGGGGGGAAATGTGTATGTTAGTTAAGTCATTTTAAATGTGTAACTGGGCTTTCTGAGCTTAGATGTTTTTAAAGTATATTTCAACGACTTCTACCTCTGGGGTTCCCTTTCTTCCTCACATCCCAATCACGAACCTTCTCAGTAATGGTGTCTTCATTATTCTCAGAAGCAGAAACTCAGAATTTGGGAGAAATACCATGAATCCTTCCTTCCTCAATATTTGAAGAAAAGTCATTCTTCTGCTTTTATTTGATGAGAGTTGTGCACTGCATGGACTCAAACACACAGCTTTGGGACCAACACAGAGGAGTCCATCTTCTGGTCCTGCCTCTTGCTGGGATGACTTGAACAAATTCATGTAACCTCCTCAAAGCCTTCATCCCCCATCTAAGAAGCAGTCAAGAACAACTGTGTTTTTCAAGTTGGTTATGAGGAACACAGTGATGAATTTAGAATGATAAAGTTGGGCCTGGTCCATTGCATTCAGTAGTGGAAATAATTTAATAACTAACAATTATTGAATATTTACTATTCACTAATAGCATACTGTCAGCTTTGTATCACTATATTTAATCATCTCAATAACTCAGTGGTCATTTCATCCGCTTTCTCAATGAAGAAAGGAGGACAGAGCAGCTATGAAATGTGTTAAAGTGTGCACAGAAAGGGAGTGTCAGCCTTCAGATTTGAATGGAAGACCAGAACCCAACACCTTAACCACAATAAATGGCAACATTCTTGATGAGATTATTCAGTTGAAATACAAGAATTTTTGTATTTAAACTCCACGAAATGATTGCTTTGGCATAGATGCCCTGCCTTGCCTGATCCTTCTATAAACATAAAACCAAAAATTTCACGAGTCAGACGTTAGTTGGAGAAGAAAAAGAATTACTTCCCATAACCTGGCAACATAAACAGGCTAGTAAAATAAAACATGGCTGGGTTCCGTAATTGTAATGACCTTCATTTTTCATTCGCTCATAGACAATGCACTGACTATATAAGCTGAAAGATCAAAACATACAACAGCACGCACTGAGATGATCTGGTGGGAGGGTATGGCTTTGAGCTCTTATGACCAGAATGACAAACTGTCATTTGTTAAGTTGGGCCCTGGGTTGAAGTATACCCGTCTTAAACAATCGTGCACATGGGTGCATCCATTTACCTGTTAGGTTTGTTGTTGTTTTGTTTTTAAACCAGGGATAGTAAAGTGATTTGACATGTCATCTCTCCACTGCACTTACACACACTTTCATTTTATGTGGGACAAAACTTACGTTGTCTGTCATTCCTTTATTGACAACTGAGGAACGTATTTCATTACAGCTGTCACAGAGACACAATGCTGATGTCAGTAAGTGTTTCTGTATGTTCTCCTGCATGAAACCTCATTGGCAAGTTCTTATTCATCTGCAGAAGCTGAGTGGCAAGGAAAAAAAAACCTCAAAAGTAAAAAAAAAAAAAAAAATTGTAGTGCTACTGTCATTTTCCAGAAAAAAAATAAAAATACCAGAAGAGAAAGAGGAGCTATATAGAGATTAAAGTCTTCTAGAATACTCACAAGACAGCTGCCCGTATTGGCTACTGCCAACCTCAGTGCCAGGCATGTAAGGTGACCTAGAATGTCTACCCACCCTGGACTTTCTCTACACAAATGTACCTTACTTCCTCCCACCCTGAAGCCGCTTTTCACCTGCTCTCTCTCTCTCTGGAATATTCTTTCCACTGATCTTGCTCCCCAACCCTTGCATGTCCTTCAGACATGCAGTTTGTGAAGTCCACAGCCATGAAACCCCACTGGATCTTTGTTTTGCTGAGAGCAAACACAGTCACCGTGATGACGATTTGCATAATGTGCCAGGCAAGCCCCATGGGGGTTAGGAACTGGACCTGGCTCTAGGCACCATTGTATCCTCTAGAGTTTAGTGCAGTGCTGAAAACAGGGGAGATCCTCAAGAAATAGTTTTCAAGACTCTGACCTTCCAATTCTTGAGCCAGCTCTGACACATCTACAAAATATGGTCTTAAGGGACTTCTCTTGTCCGTATTATTTATACCAATGACGCTTCCTAACTTGGCCTTCACAGCTGCACTGACCATGACCTGAGGTAGGTTTATAGCCCACAGGTTCCCAGGTTTGTAGTGGGATACTGGGTGTAGGGAACGATTTACCAGTCTTCCGACACATAAGGGGATCTTTATGATGATTTTGCAGTTAGCATTCATCTGGTTTTCAGAAGCAACATGCTCTGGGCCATCTGAATGGGAGATCTAGTCCCTGCTTGTGTCTACAGTTCAGGGAGATTCAAACATGACTGTACCTCCCCTCCCACCAGCAGTTAGAGGTGGGATGAAAAATGACATCATGGCAGGCAGCAATTGTGAAGCTATTCAAACATGGTTCTCTGCACATCCAAATGCATGTGGTAGATGATTTGATGTGGCTCCTGAGTAGCTATCACCCTGTCACCACACTGTGAATGGCAGCTTCAAGACTGGAGGAAAGGTCCAAAACCACCCTGACAGGGCATTCCTTAGGACCAGCCAGCTGTCTCCTTCTCCCAATGGCCCACAGGCCACCTCACCTCCACCGCAGGAGCAAGCCTGAAGCAGAGAAGCCTCCTTGCTTCTCTATTTTTTCCTCCTCTGGATAATGCAAATTAGAGCCTGGCAGCAAGTTGTTCCTCTTGATTAGATATGTTTTGGAGGGTCTCGTTTACATGGGCAACTTGTCAACTCTTTTAAAAAGTCATTTGTTTGTTGTATTTTTTATCTAAACACTGTAAGTTCAAATGCTTCAAAGTAGGGACCCTGGTTTCACCTTTGTATTCCACTCCCACATCTCCCCGGGCTCTTTCCTCGCCTCAGCACAGAATCACACACACCCCTGCCTTCCTCTTAACCCTCCTTGCCTCCAGGAAGGATACTGTGGGGTTGGGTTCTCTTAAGATCGCAGCATTAATATGCTGGTTTTCTGCCAGCCTGGTCATTCCTTCCGTCACACACGTTTGCAGAGTCCCTACATTTAAATTCTCCCTCTATCTCTAGGGGTCCACCTGTAACAGCCCCCCCCCCCCGCTCTTGCCTTTACCCTCTCCGACTTCAGCTTTGCTTTCCTCTGAAATGCCAAAGGAAGATGAAATTGATGAAGACGGCGAGTTCTTCCCTAAAGGCACCGGCGAGCCAGGTTTTCAACACTCAGCTGCGGAACAATCTGACAGAGTTCTGAGCGCCCCACACAGTGACCAGTGCAAGGGACTTGGATTCTGAAGACTGGGTGGTAGCAGGTTTGAACTGGACCAATCACCAGCTGCGTGACTTTAGGCAAGTACTTTTAGGTTTTCTGAACTCATCTGTTTGTGGTGACTGGTTTGAAATATGTGCCTTGATTTTGTTTCATGATCTAAGCTGCCCATAGTTAAGGGTTTGTACTTAAAGAGACACTCTTTTTTTTTAAGGGGGGGGGAGGGAAAGAAGATAGTATAGGTAAGGTTATTAGAAGCCATCACAGACGCGTTCCAGCATGGATGTTCTGGAAGGGCTGAGACAGGGACTGGCCCCAGGCCCCCTCCGGAACCTGGCCTGCCAGGTCTTGGGCATCTAGCTTCTGCTAGCACTTGCCCCTCCCCCACGCTGTTGCTCTCCAACAGCTGGATCCAGCGAAGCTCTTAAAGGGAGGGTGAGAGTTCTTGGAAGGCTCGGCTTCCATAGGGTGCCCTGCTCCCACGCCCCCCCCCCTTCTAGACTCCTCGATGGTGCGAACCCCCTGTTTTACCACCACTGACCTCCTGCGCGAAGGTTGGTAGCGGCAATCCGCCAGCTTCCCGCGCTCCAGCTCTACCCTCGTCCGGGCGTCCTGCCCTCGGCCGGCTCCCTTCTCCCTGCTCTCTCGGCCGCCCGGGAGCTCCCCCTCCGGGCGGCGCGCAGCGGCAGCCTGCGGGGTTGGCGACACCGCGCCGGTAAGAGGGGCGGCTGCTGCAATCCTCCCGCCCACGTGCACCGACGGCAGCGAAGCTCCAGCAGTCGCCAGGCCCGCGCCTGCCGCGGGTGGGTGCTTCACCTCTGGGCCTGGTGGGGGGCCGTAACCCGAGCCCCACCGCCGGGACCTCTATTTGCATAACCCGATCCCCCCCCCCCTTCTTCTCGACCCAGGCTGGAGATGAGAGTCGGGCTCCCCTCCGAGGCGTCGTCTTGCCTGTGGTCAGCGCGGGGGCCGCGGGACCGGCCGGAGCGCAGGCGGAGCGGGCTGGCGCACGTGGTAAGAACGCGGCTTTCTATTTCTTCCATTCCACCCACCTCGCTTGGAAACAGGGCTTTGCAGGATTTTGCAGAGGGTAGGGCACCTATAGAGGTTCCACCCTCGCTGAGCTTCCTCTCCTGTCCCCTTTGGATTTGATCCCCAGTTGGAAAGGAGACCGCGCACGGCGCGATCGAGAAACTTTCCCAGATTTGCTTTTGGGCGTTTGAAGTCAGGGCGATGGCCATTCTCGGGAGAACAACTTCCGCGGCTGGCCTAAGGAGGAAAGAGCGACTGGGAGAGCGGCCTCGAGCCGGCTCCTGGTGGTCCAGGGGCTTCCCTTGACCACGGTAGTCCAGGCGGGGCAGGAGCCGGCGCGCTGGGGCGGCAGGCACCGCAGGTGATCGGAGGGAGAGCGCCTGCAGCGGCGCTCTCCATCCACGGCGTGGCGCCGTGGCTCCTGCCCGCCCGCCCGCCCGGGTATCCTCGCTGCTCCGGGTAGGGGGCCAAGAAAGAAAACCGCGGGGACGGGACCGGATCCCTCCCCTGCCCGACTTCGGAGCTGAGAAGGGCAGGATAATTTCCCAGCCCGCGTCAAAGATCTCAGGCTAGGCTAGTCGCGAAGAATCCCGGGGCTTGGGAACCGGGGCCGCGCAGCGGGAGCGCTTCTGGTGCCGGCTGGGAGCCCTGGGAGGTGGGAGCCGAGTGCCCAGGGAACTTGCAGGCGCCACTGTTTAGGTCTCTGAAAAGTTTTTTGGGAATTTAACAGTAAGGTTTGTACTGGGAGGGTATTTATTTATTTATTTATCTATTTATTTATTTATTTGCCAAGGGAAACACGTGTGGGGCCACCGTGACTCGAACCCGTGTCATTTGTTGTCACTCAGCACCGAGTAGGTTCTAAGCAAAAGGAGAGGAAGACATTTCCTGGGGTAGATGTTAGGCGCAAGTGGTAGGATGCACTCCCCGGAAAGTGACCACACAAGGATCAGGGGTCGCTTGGTGGCTGTTGATTGGGAGAGGTTGTGAAGGTGACGACCGTGTCTTCGCGGGGCGTCCTGTCTGGCGCCTGGGGACCCTCTTGGCTAGGCGGGCACACGCGCTCGCGCGCGCGCTGTCAAGAGGGAGTGTGTGGTGCGTATCGTAAGGTGTGTGAGTGGGTGTGTAAGAGGGCAGTGGAGGAGGGAGAGTGTGTAGCGGAAGTGGAGTGTGCATGTGTGTGTGAGTGTGTGTGCGCGCGCGCGCCGGGCCGGGTGAGTGTCCAAGCCTCCATCTGGTCGCCCCCACGCAGCGGACCGCCCAGACACGCCGGGAAGGGCGCCCGCACTGTGCAGCAGCTGGAGGGGGGGCGGGGAGCGCGCTGGCAGAGGAAGGGGGTGCCTCCGGCGGAGGATCTCTCGGAGCTCCCGCAGCTCTTCTGCCCCGTACTCCTCTAACCCCTACCCTTAAGGTGCCTAAAACACTTAAACAAACAAACAACCCAGACCTGTTCCGTTTTCGCTCCTGTATAAATAGCACAGACTTTCCAAAAAAGCAAGACCGCATTCACTCTTATCAGCAGACACTACTTTCCACCGTGTAATTCAGAAAAAGGCAGTCAGCTTCCGTGAATGCGGGGAGCTTTTTTTTTTTTTCTTTTTCTTTCTTCTTTTTTTTTTTCTCTGACTCTTTTTTGCTTGCGGTTTTGAGCTGCCAAGAAAGTGAAGGAGGGGTTTGACTGTAGTGTCTCGGCTCCGCTCGGTTTCTTTCCGAAGTTTAATTTTCCGGAATGGCTCCCAAACAAGGGCTGGGGAGGCGGAGCCGCCGCTACCGGATCTTCTCCTTTTTTGGAAAGTCTCCGAGAACCGGAATTCCTCCCCGCCCCAAGAGACAGAGCTGCCACCGCGGCCCGCGCGTTCACCCGCGGCGACAGCGCCGGGGTCGGCGATCGCGCCCTCCCCCAGCTGAACTCTGCAGCCCGGAGCCCCGGCTACAGTAGCGGCCGAGAGCCGCAGACCCCGGCGGTGTCCATTGACCGCGAACGGATCCAGGGGAGCTCGGCAGAGACCGCGCTGCCAGGCTCGTATGCAAATTGGCCATGTGACGGCAAAAGCTGCCTGGCCCAGCCCTGTTCCTCAGTCCATATATGGGCAGCGACGTCACGGATACTGAAGGCCAGCCCATAAATACTCCCGAGCCTAACACTTTCCATCTGAGAGAGCAGCGATTGATTAATAGCTGGGCCAGGGGACACACTGACTGTTATAATAACACTACACCAGCAACTCCTGGCTCCCCAACAGCCGGATCACAGGCAGGAGAGAGTCAGTGGCCCATAGCCATTTTTCTTTCTTAAGAAGCCAACAACTTGCTTGCCAGTTTTATTTCTGTTAGATTTTTTTTGTGTGTGTGTGTGCGCGTGTGGTGGTGGTGGTGGTCTTTTCTAAGTGTGGAGGGCAAAAGGAGATACCAACCCAGGCTCAGTCCAACCCCTCTCCAAAAACGGCTTCTCTGGCACTCCAGGTAGCGAGGGAGTTGGGTCTCCAGGTTGTGCGAGGAGCAAATGATGACCGCCAAGGCCGTAGACAAAATCCCAGTAACTCTAAGTGGTTTTATGCACCAGCTGCCTGACAGCCTCTACCCGGTGGAAGACCTCGCCGCCCCGTCGGTGACCATCTTTCCCAATGCTGAACTGGGAGCCCCCTTTGACCAGATGAACGGAGTGGCCGGAGGTAAGCCGCGTGTCCTCTTCGGAGCTGGTGGGTGGGGAGCGGTGGGTGTGCGGGACTTGGAGGGAAGAATGGGGACTTGAGGTGGTGGACAGCGCTGACCACACTGACTCTGGAAGTGAGTGCAGGAGGAGCGAGAAAGAACAGGGACTAGGGCGCCCGGGTTGTGCGCGCTGGGAGATGCACCTGGTCACCAAAAACAACTGGCATGCTTGCGGCTCTCGGCGCGCCCAGTTTCATCTGGGCGCAGGGCTCCAGGGACACCCTTACTGGGCTGCCAGGCTGGAAGCAGGTCCACTGGCTGGACTCTGCGCTTCTGGGATAGGGCTAAAGTGACAGGAAAGTTCGAGAGTCCGGGGAAGAGCTGCGCGTCTGGAGAGCCAAGTGGCAGGGGAGCGCAGCTCTTAGGAAGCGCGCGTAGCGCTCTCTGGGCAGAGCCCCCTTCGGGAGGATCGCTGAGCTGGTTGCGCTTCTAGTGCGGCTGGGAGGCACCACCCCAGAGTGAAGGGGGTTAGCAAGACGAGGTGGCCGAGCAGGGCAACCAGCGGGAAGCAGCCCTGAGACTGCGGAGGCCAGCGCAGGCACGAGTGTGCGCCGGGCTCGGTGGCGATGCTGTGTAAAGTCGTCCCCCGCAGCCTCCGTGCCTTCCTCCGAGCTCAGCCTCTGGTCTTGGGCTGGGGCGGGCACGCGCGGGTGTCGCGCAAGGCTGAGGATGTTGGGAGGGAAGGGAAACCTAGACTCCTTCCTCCGCAGCCTGGGTTCCCACTGGCAGTCGTCAGCTGAAGCGCAGCAGGAGTGGGGGGGGGGAGATGGCACCAGGAATTAGCAGCGGGAACATCACCCACCCACTTACCCGTTCTGGGGTTCCCCTCTCCCGCGGCTGGCACTTTCTCAGCATCGCCTGGGGATTGGTCGGATCTTGAGTGGTGTCTGTACCGTTGCCTCAGCGGTGGGACTACGAGGCAAAGGAGTGGGAGAGAAGTCCGAGGCAGATGGGAAATTGTTTGATATTGTTGCTATTATTGGGTGTTTTTATTGAGGACTAGAGTCACAGATGGCTGTGGGGGGGGGGATAAAGAGGGGAGGGGCACGTCTTGCTTTCTTGGAGATAGTTCTTGAGTCTCAGACTCTAGCTAACTTCTTCTTACTGTCTCCAGGCCTCAGTTTCCCCACCTGTTGGATTTTGCTCCAGCCCTATAGTGTTGAAATCCTGAAATGGGGGTGGCCGTGTGTGGGGGAGGGGGGGTCCGCGCGTGCGTGCCCGTGAATTGGCTCTTGGCTGCATTCTCATTGTTCCCCCTCTTTCCTGCCCTTTCCCTCCCCAGATGGCATGATCAACATTGACATGACCGGAGAGAAGAGGTCCCTGGAGCTCCCATACCCTAGCAGCTTTGCCCCTATCTCCGCGCCTAGAAACCAGACCTTCACTTACATGGGCAAATTCTCCATTGACCCCCAGTACCCTGGTGCCAGCTGCTACCCAGAAGGCATCATCAATATTGTGAGTGCCGGCATCCTGCAAGGGGTCACCCCTCCAGCTTCAACCACAGCCTCATCTAGCGTCACCTCGGCCTCCCCCAATCCGCTGGCCACAGGACCCCTGGGTGTGTGTACCATGTCCCAGACCCAGCCTGAACTGGATCACCTTTACTCTCCACCGCCACCTCCTCCTCCGTATTCGAACTGTGCAGGAGATCTCTACCAGGACCCTTCGGCATTCCTGTCACCACCCACGACTTCCACCTCCTCTCTGGCCTACCAGCCACCTCCTTCCTACCCATCCCCCAAGCCAGCCATGGATCCAGGTCTCATTCCTATGATCCCAGACTATCCTGGATTTTTCCCATCTCCGTGCCAGAGAGATCCACATGGTGCAGCTGGCCCGGATCGAAAGCCATTTCCCTGCCCTCTGGACTCCCTGCGGGTCCCCCCTCCGCTCACTCCACTCTCCACCATCCGTAATTTTACTCTGGGGGGTCCCGGTGCCGGAGTCACGGGACCAGGGGCAAGTGGAGGCAGTGAGGGACCCCGACTGCCCGGCAGTGGCTCTGCAGCAGTGACCACGACCCCCTATAACCCGCATCACCTGCCGTTGCGACCCATCCTGCGGCCCCGAAAGTACCCTAACAGGCCCAGCAAGACGCCAGTGCACGAGAGGCCCTACCCGTGTCCAGCCGAAGGCTGTGACAGGCGGTTCTCCCGCTCTGATGAGCTGACCCGGCACATCCGAATCCACACGGGCCACAAGCCCTTCCAGTGTCGCATCTGCATGCGGAACTTCAGCAGAAGTGACCACCTCACCACTCACATCCGCACCCACACCGGGGAGAAGCCCTTCGCCTGCGACTACTGTGGCCGCAAGTTTGCCAGGAGTGACGAGAGGAAGCGCCACACCAAGATCCACCTTCGACAGAAGGAGCGGAAGAGCAGTGCTCCCTCGTCGTCTGCACCTGCCCAGTCTGCAGCCTCTGGTCCTGGAGGCTCGCAGGCAGGAGGCAGCCTGTGCGGGAACAGCACCATTGGAGGACCACTGGCCTGCACCTCTCGGACCAGGACACCATGAGATGAAGCTCTGGCCGACACACCCGTTTCTCCATGCCCCAGAAGGCCTCCGTCCACTTGAGCTGCAAAAACACTACCACCCTTCTCCTCCGTTCCTCTCTGAGAGTCTGGGCAAAGGACCTTGATGGAGCCCAGCCCTTCCCCACCTTCCTAGACACAGGGCCTTACTGTGTTAGGCCATTTGACTCTCTTAGGGGAGTTGACTCCATGCAACGAGGAGCCCGAAGAGGGCTGGAGTGATCCTGACTGACAAATCTCACTAGGTTTGGCTAGTCCTTCCCTTTATTTTGACCCTGGATGTCAGAGTTGTTCTGAGACTTTTTCTACAGTAGTTTGGGAGATGCTGATTCCTTTGAGTAAGGACAGCAAAAAAGACTGAGAAACTGACATTGCACTTTATGGCTTGGGACTGATTTGGGCGAAGTTGTACAGTGAGAGGAGCCTGGTCTCGGCTGGGGCGTTCTGCTGCCCTAGAACAGTGAATTGAAATGTACCTAGCCGTGGGAACCCTTAAGCAATAGGTACGAAAAACTCAGAGAACGGAAGTGCAATGGTGGGAGGGGAAAGCAATATTGGCTCCTTTTTGTTGAGAAACAAAGATTATTTTTTCAGTGTATATCCATTGAGAGTTTGTGTATTTTTGATGTGCACTGTTCTTCTCCAAGTTCTGAACCTTTGGGAAAAAAATGTAAAGCATTTATGATCTCTTGAAATGAGTCAAAGGTTAACTTATTTAAAGGGGGATGTACATAGGATGCATGCAGTTGTGTTGGAAGTGTCCTCTGTGCCTTGTGTGATGTGGGCAGTGTTACAGGGTCTGCATGTATACAGGATGCCTTACTATGGAAAAAAAAAATCATTCCCTGGGTTTAAGTATGGCTGTATATTTCTGCCTATTAATATTTGGAATTTTTTTAGAAAGTATATTTTTGTATGCTCTGTTTTGTGACTTAAACGTGTTACCTTTGTAGTCAAATTTCAGATGAGAATGTGCATAATATCACTGCAGCTGATTTATTAGCCCTTAATAGTTGTGGAAAAACAAACAACCTATTCTAACATAAAACCACTAACTGGAGTTCAGATAATGGATGGTTTATGACTATGGTGTAAATAAATACTTTTCAACAATATTTTTTTTTTTTTGCTGCAGAAGTCATTTACGAAGTGCTTACTGGGGGGAACTAAAAGAGCTATCCCCATCTGTGAACTATGAACAGAAGACCACTCTAGCCAGGGGGCTAGCACAGGACCTCCATGTTGCCTTGCTGGCCCGTGGACACTAAGTCTCACTCTCCATTCATAAGCCATAGTTAGTTTTCAGGGGTTTCCCCCTTTGAATGAGTGTCAGTCGGGAGGCCTTCTGACTCATCCTTCCATCCCCTCTAACAGCCGATAGCTTCTCTCTGCTCCTGAGTGGGCTCCGGAAAACAAACACTTGCAAACAAGTGCCTACTTGGAGATGGCAACCCCAGAGCTGCTTTCAGAACTCTGACCATGGCCTAGGCCTAGGGCTCAGTTGAGTTGTGGCTTTGTGGAAAGTGTGGCGGCATGGTCAAATTGGAAATGACTTTTGGGTTCCGGGATTAATCTTATGACCACAGAAAACTTTTTCAAAGAGCTATCATCCTTTCAGATCAAAATTGCTCAGACACTGATGATGACAACATTAATGGGTGGTTGCAGGAATTACCCCAGGACTCATTTCTGTCCGGGCCTGGCTTCTCAGATGACTGCCCATATTTGGAAGGATCACTTGTCATAAGATCTAGAAGGGATTCTCAAGGTATCTTGTTAGGTGAGAAAGGTGGCTACCAACCTGTAAAACTCCAAGGCAATTTAAATTTAATAGGTAAGTAGTCTCCCCCAAGACACCGGATAATGGTTTGCAAAATAATACTGTGTAAGGCTTCTTTTACTGGGAACTTTTTGTGATTTTCTTTTAAACACAAAATAATCTCACCTACCCACTTATCTTACAAAGCAAACAGATGTCTTTGTTAGCGTCTTTACTCTGACGCTGCTACTAAATACTTAATGTCCAGTACCTCTTATAAACCAGTAATCTGCTCAGTCTCATTAGAAAATCCTTCCCTTACTTTCCAGTCCCTGTAAAGTCCCTCAGGCTGATGGCTGCTAGTCAAGGGCCTGTATTTTTACAGCAGGGGGACACATCTTTGGCCCTTCCCAGCACTAGGATTTGAGACTCAATTTATAGAGGCAACTGATGTCTTTTTCTTTCCTGCATCATCTTCCTTTTATCCCCATTTCAAGGACATAGAAACTTCTTTCCAGAACTCCTAAGTAGATTTTAAAACCTGAGTGTGGGATGTTTTCCTAATTTTATAATTTCCCACTGGAGTCAGGCTTAGAGCATGTCATTGCTGTTTATCCAACACTGGCAACTATAAAGCCATGCCACACTGTGGTTACTTTTAAACAAATACTTCTCTCCCGAGAAACTTTCATCATTTAAAGGTCTGGTACACCTAAATTTCGTAGTTTTTAACCTTCTTCCCAAGCTTTAATTGTAGAACATCTCCAATCAAGACCGCCTAAGCCATGATTTCAAAAGCAAGACTAAACGTCGTCGTTTAAGGAACAAAAAGAACTCTCCACGCTAAACACACTGGTTGATTATGTGACCAGTTTCATGTTGGTGTGGTGGCAAACCTCACCAACAAGCCCTAGGAAATTAGCATACCTGTTTGCCCAGGCCAACCTTGTGGCTTTTGCCCCCGGATTCTTACAGTACCTGTAACCAGGTTTCTTTCTCAGCTTAAAGCATTTAGGCCAATTTCCAAGACATTTTTTATAAAAGTATGCCCAAGAAATCCACACAGAAAGGTAAGTTTGGTTCTTTTCATCTCTTCCCCTGTACTTTAAGGGATAATACTATAAATGTTTCAGCTTTCGGTGGAGAGTGATTCCTTACAGATTCATGCCTCTGAGAAGTTTGATTTGCAGCATACACTGTTGATTAAACCTAAATAACATTCTCAAGACAGGTTATTTAGTTTCCATAGTCTAACTGCTAATGTGATCAGAGTAAATTATCTTAGAAAGTTTCTCAAATGTTGTTGATACATCAGCATATATGTAGAGGCAGGTAGGTGCAGACACCTAAAATACTGCCATTTCAAACTACCATCAAATTCGTAAGACAAGACAAGACCAGGAGATGAAAAAACTTAGGGTCTTAAAGATTTTTTCCATTTAGGATAAAAGTTAACTTCGTTTTCTTGTTATTTCCTTTAGGTTAAATACAAAAGCGGCATTTTCTGTGTTACAGCAAAATAGTGTAATTAGACATTAAATACTCTCAGATGGGTTTTCAGTCATCTTGTTTCAAAGGCCACTCGCAGGAAAATAAAGTAATTTTAAGTTTATACCACTTCTTGGCCTTTGGAAATCTGTAGGCCACTGGCTTTTGGCATACTACAATCTTATGGAATAAACTGTGAGTTTTTAACAATAATTAAAATCTAGTTATCATTGTAGGTAATGTTTCCCTTTTTCACTGTGTAATAACCAACATTACTTCCACATCATTTTAAACATGCCTTTATTTCCCGTAAGTACACAGATTTTACTCAGAAACGTAAACACCCCTGCATTTAAAGCTTGGGTTATCATTAACAAATTATCTTTCTTTGACAGCAGAAACCTCAATGCAATAGACCAATGAGCATTTGGAACATCTGTGTAACCCTAAGCTCTGACTTCAGGACTGCAGGTCTAGGAGTAAATGCTGTCAGGATAGTTGAACGGCAAAGGCAGAGGTCTGAAGTGGGGATGCATTGCTTCTCTGCTGGGCAGGAGAGCTAAAGCAGAGGGCTCATTTGTAATAGGAGTGGGCAAAGTCCTCCCCAGATGTCAAGATCGAGGAAACTACAAGACAATGCAGAGGGAGAAGGAAAGGTGTGATTTTGATAGTGAGACTCTAGTCATGTTAAAAAGTCAGAGAACTCACTCTTACTGAGAAAACACATTATTACTTAAAAGGCAGGCTTTTTCATTTAATCAGCAGCATTTGGTATTTAACCCATCAATTCTCAAAGGAGTAGGAAGGTAAGAAAAATCTTACATCAATATAAGTGGTCACTGATATAACTATGAAATTTAAAAGCTTCAGAGTATTTAGACAGACAGACAGATTCTCATCCATGAGCTGCAGTTATTGCATTTATTATTCATCAGAAAACTTAAGTGACTAATACCATTGTGCTCATTGGTCTTCCCGAAGGAAAGGAGAAAGAAACTTTTATCCCAGTTTCTAGACCACAATCTAGTGTAGACCTATGTGGAAACACAATGGCAGCAGTTACAGCTAAGAGTTTATGCATAGAAGTGCAAAGATTTTCTTGCACATTTTATCTTGGTAATGAGCATATTCTTTCCACAGTGCCTCATTAAAACAAGTTACACTGTTTTCACCCTAAGTTTACTCAACGTATTAGTGAGACAACAGTTCCACTGTTCTTATTGAACGGATGAGGAACAGTATTGCTGTTTTAGCCCAGAACAATTTCAGTTATTCTTTTGAAGAGCACCTTAGTTTTTTCCTTCCAGATTGCTTATAACAGACCTTTAACATTCCCCTCCTTCTTTGCAATTGAGGCTTTCATAATAACTTTTATTACTAGCCTAGTTCCAGGCTAGGTTCTTACAGGCTAGCTTAAAGTACCTCAAAGTACCCTGTAACATACACACGACTGAACAATCTTTGTAAAAGAATCAACCTTTGCTACCATTCAAAAAAAATCAACCTTTACTACCATTCAAAAACTGTATGTAGCTGAAAACCTACACTCATTGCTAGTCTATGAAAAAACAACCGTCAAGTTTAAAACCATCACTTACTATCTAGACTTCCAAAGGAATGGCTCAGAGGGCTGCTTCCCAGGGATCCACAGACGTTTTAAACACCTAGATGGGAGGCAACCCGACTCTAGCAGGCCTGGTGGAAGTGCTTGGTGGTGTACCTGTGTCAGATTTACAACCGGGTTTCACTGGCCTGTTGTTTCCATTTTTATTAAAACAAACAAACAAACCAAAAAAAAAAAAAAAAAAAAAACACAAGCCACATCATCAATGATTTGCTTTTTTGGACCGCTTTGATGACTGGGAACAAACAGGCCGTCAGCCTGGGTCTGTGTAACCTGGATACGTGGGGTCAAAGGCAGTTTCCCTACCAGGTCAACAAACACTAGCCACCCTTGATAGTAAGTGTCCATTTATTACAGATATTAGACTTCTATTGCCACATGAGCAATCAAGAGGGCTTAGAAGACAGCTGGACACCTTTCATTTCTCAGTTTGTCTTTATGAAAAGGCCTGTGATAAAAAGGAACCCTATAAACAGTAAAAAGGGAGAACCAGTGCTCCATGGCCAGAAGCTACGTTGTCAACACATCTGTAAACGAGGTAAAGGTACTTAGCCGGTGATAATGCTGCAGAGAGCTGCTAGTGTTTGTTGCAAGAGTTGGCACAAGGGTTTAATCTCTGATCTTGGTGCCCTAAAATGGCTAAATTCTCAATTGTCTATCCCAAGTATCCATTATACATGTGTGTACACACACACACACACACACACACACACACATTTATGTTAGTGTCTCATGTATTCAAAACTCCTCTCAAATTCACTATGTAGCCAAGGCTGACCTTGAACTTCTAATCCTCCTGTCTCTACTTCCTAAATGCTGGAGTTATGTGTGTGCCACACTTGGTTTATGTAGTGCTGAGGACTGAGCTTCTTGCCTGCTTGGCAGGCAGCCTACATTCAGAACCCTTCCCAGGGTACTACATGTCTTCTACCTCTTCCTACAGGAAGGGCCATCAGTAGCCATCAGTGGCTCTTGTTTAAGGGAGGGCTGGGATACTAAACCCAGCAACAGAGCTGGAACCACAGCCCTCAGCAGGGTTCCTGGGAGAATGCAAAAAAAAAAAAAAAAAAAAAATTAAAGTCAAAGTCCAGGTGGATGCTGGAAGATGCTGGAAGTAAATAGTATGGAATTCAGCAGGTGGCCAGGGGGCCTTACATTCAGTTATTTGGAAGCACAACAGATTCAGCTCCTCTGAATCCACTGTATCACCTTTGAAGTACATTAAGAAAAAAGTCACTCGAGGATAAAACAGTCTTTGCTTTCAAGGTGATTCCCCCAACAGCAAAACGGTTTTGCTGACAGATCTGGAGACTCCAGGGGAAGGCGAGCTCTAAGGTCCTGGCCTCAGGGAATTCACATGTGTCAGCTTCTTACTAAAGGCTACCTGAGAACACCAAATGTGGCTACTAGGCCAGGGGAGGAAAGAAATCGTCCTCCCCACGCAGAGTTGAGAGAATGGACCCCAGTGCGGGGAAAGGTATCTTTTCAGATCTGCTCACTTTAGAAACTCAGTTTTGTTTGGTTTTTGTTTCTTTTTTTTTTTTTTTTTACCAATGGCCTGAACTAAAAAACAATTCAAGGTCATGCACAATCAGTAATAAATTATCAAGTAACAAAAGGTCCAATGGGCAGGAGAGAAAACAGATCTTAGTCACCAAAGGGAGGAGAGCTTCAAAACCATTTAGTGTATTTTGTAGAGAATGAGAAACAAGGATATTTTCATTATGGCTTTAGTATGGAAGCGCTGTAGGGTCCCCTGCCCCACTCCCTTCAATCAAAACCTTGGTGGCAGTGACAGTACCAGGAAGCAACCTAGCCTCCCCCCCACCCGCCCCCCTAACCGTGCCCGGTGGCTGTACTCCAGTGGGCCGTGCTCCCCAAGGTTGCCCAAGATGAGGCGCTGGTCACTCCAGTAGATCGATCCATCGCTCAGGAGAGGGGACAGAGAGAGGAGCCCTTATGGCAGGTCGCAGGCAGCCAGGCCTTTCTTGAGCAAGGCAGGGCACATCTTTGGCCCACAGTTGCTGGGCAGCGGGCACTTCAAGGTAGAACCTTGGGGCCTGGATAGGGCTCTCCCTCGCACCAGAAGTCATCGGCCTGTGGGGTCTCCAGGAGCCACACTTCTCGGGGCAGGTCGCAGGCCGAGCTGGAGGCCTCCTTGGGCCTGATGGGCTCCAGCACACGGTAATAGTGGCAGTCCCGGCCGTCGTCCGGGTCGTAGGGTGGGGCCAGGATGTCCAGGAAGGCGGCGGGCCCGTCCACCGCATCAATCTGGTGCAGGTTGTCCCGGTGGGGCGTGAGCACGCAGGGCCCGCTGGCCTCGGTGTACTCGGCCCGGGAGCGCAGCACGCCGGGCCGCACGGCCTCCCGCTCCCGGGGCTGCAGCGGCGGCTCGAACTGCTGCTCGGGCGGTGGCGCCCGCGGCCCCGCACCCGCGTCCAGCTTGTCCATGCAGCTGATGCGTACCGTCCCGTAGAGCACCTTGAGCATACCGTGCATGCCCGGGTGGTCGTGCAAGGGGATGCACGTGCCGCTCTTGAGCAGGAACACGCCCAGGCTGAAGCCCTCGGTCTCGTAGATGTGCATGTAGGTGACCGGCGGGAGGTGGCGCGGCAGCGGCTGCGGCAGCGCCTTCCGGGGCGCGATGTTGAGGTCCTCGGCGCGCAGCTGGGTCAGCAGGCTCTTCAGCTGGCTCAGGTTCTCGGGGAAGCCCGGCGCGGGAGCTTCGGAGCCGCTGGGGCCGCCGCGGAAGGTGAGGCACGCCTGGCGGGCGATGCGCTGGATCAGGGAGGCCATGTTGTCACGGGGCATGCTTGGCGCTTCCTGCGCGGCGCGCGGACGGCCCGTTCCTCCTCGGCGCCGCCCCTTGCGGTCCCCGGCGGCCGCCACGGCTGCCCCGCAGGCCCCGCGCCAGGCGGGGAGACCGCCCCTCCCCACCCCGACCCCCCGGCAACCACCAGCCGGCGGGGCGCGCGGGCCGCCTCGCACCGTCGCCCCGCGAAGCGCGCCAACGGCCGGGCGCTCGCCGGCGCGCGCGGAAGCGAGTGCGCACGCGCGCACACGCGCACGCGCGGCCGCGGCCCGCACTCACGCTCCGGGGAGCTCCCCCCCCCGCCCCCAGGTAGGCGCCGCGGCGGGGCCGTGCCAGGCGCGGCCTCAGGCGCGGAGCTCCATTCACGCCGCCCGCACCAACGACGACAGCGGGGCGCGGCGGGCGCGCCGCAAGGCACGCTGGGGTTTGTAGTCCGCGGCTGCGGCTGCGCCTGCGCGCTGCGCGAAGGCGCTCGGCCGAGTCGGGGAGGTTCGGGGGGGGGGGGGTGGAGAGGAAACCAGGACTCTCTGAAGACTTGGCCGAAAGCAGGCAGCTCGTTCTCCAGAGTCGCAGGGGGTGTTTTCTTGTCGGATAAAACTTCACGATTCCGCAAGCGTTCCAAGGCCTCTAAACTACAACTCCCGGCATCCCCGCAGGCGGGGTGACGTACTTCCGGCAGCTGTCCGGCGCGGGGGGGGGGCGGGGAGTGGGCGGTCGGTGGAGGCTTTTCGCGGCTGGGAGGAACGGGGCAAGAGGGTTGTTAACCTTCTGGTGCCGCTAGGGCCTGCTGGGTCATTCGGGGTCACCTTTGACCCTGTCCCCCTGGGAACGAGGCTGCGGGGTCGACCTCAGCCGCTCGTAGGCCGCGCCGTGTCCGCCGCGGAGATCCGGGGATGGCGCTTCTGTGCTGGTGTGTGTCTTAGGAGGTGGAATGGGGTCGAGCGGGTCACCGAAGCGGGTCGCTCGGCACAGCTGCGCCCAGCTGTTGTTTGCCGCGGGGCCTGGATGACGCTGATCGCTGACTCACGGACTGCAGCGGGGAGACACTGGGAGAGCGTTGGCTCTGGCCAGGGTTCCGTGCACCGGTGGTTATCGATGCCCGGGACGCCCGAGAGGCACCCGCTGAGGAGGAAGGGGCTTTCTGTCCGTACATGATCGCTGGCGTCCAGAGATGAAGTCTCGGATGCTATGCAACCCTCGGGCCCCAGCTTATGAAGTTAGTTCACCGCCGAGTGATCATTCTCTGGACTTTGGACGGACGTAGGTGGTGGCTGGAAGAAAGAAGACACCAGGAGCCATACATTTAAACCTTTATCCTGAGTTTAGAGTCTCCTTAAAGCTTTCAAAGCTAAGCATGGGTTTCTTGTACATGTTGAAACTGCAGTGGCTTAGAAAATCCTCTCCGGTTAAACAGGCGTACTTTTTTTTTTTTAGGGGGTTATGTAACCTAGCCAGTAAGTACAATATAACAGGTACCTTGTTAAGTACATTAAATGATGGATGTTATCTTAGTTAACCCTCCCAGAAACCCTTAAGAAGTAGGCACTAACGTTATTTTCCTCTCCTGTACGCGAGGGAATATGTTGTGGGTGCACATGAAGAAGAGCATTAAGTGCAGCTTAACTAAACACAGTTTGACCTGGTGTCAGTGGAACCTAGGACCTAGCTCCTCCAGTGTATTCTGTTGCTCACAAGCTGCGTGTCTTTCCGCACATCCTACCCTTCCACTCACAGAATGCTGCTTTTGGTGTAACCAGACTTCTGAACCACTTTTTTTATTTTTTCCCACTGAAAGCCCCTGTTTAGCTTAAAAGGTGATTCTAGAAGTTTTACTCCAGGGCTTCTGATTCAGCAGAACTGCAGTGAAGGATAGAATTCTGGTTGGGGGATGCACTCTGAAGTAGTTCTAGATTCAGCACCATTTGAGGGGGGGTCACTGTGAGATTCAGTACCATTTGGGGTGGGTCACTGTGAGATCTACAAATGGTGAGCCAACTTGTCATAGGTGGCTGTGAGTAAGATCAATTATTTACTATGTAAAAAGATCCTTATGATTGCTTGGCCTTTAGAAGCTGGTGGTGTGCCATTCTTAAATGTACCATCAAAGTTCACTGTGCGAGGAAATCCCATGCAGTTTATTTGTAAAGTAAGGAATACTTAAGAGAAAGTCGGTTCCATTTGTTACATAATCAGATCTTTTACATATTGGTTTTACTCATATTAAAGAGTAATTAGTGAGAGGTTTAGACTCCACAGAACACAGACTTGAACAGCATACAGATGTGCTTGATTTACACGGGTCCCTTCTTAATAATTGTCTACATTTACATAAATGAAGCTAAGCATTTAATCTGTAAATTGGCAAGATATGACACATATGTAAACCACCAATGAAACCTTTGGGAACATAGTTACTACCAGAGGACAATGGGTATTATTAAGATTTTCAATGGCTAAAAGTTTCCCTTTAAAGAACACTAGGTTTAAACATTCAGTGAATACTGACATGGAATGTGGCTTGCCTTATCAGTTTTAGAGCAGAGCTTTGAAAGGTTATTTTGTTGGTTTGAGCTGATGATACCTCCACTCAAGCCCTTGTTAATCATTTTTTACCTGAAGCGTTCACAGTTTCTAGATTACCTGCATAAGAAACTCTGAGGGTGTTTGTCCAAAGTGCAGTTCCCAAATTACATTAAAGTCCATATCAGAATCTTTTTGTGTATTGAAGTTTTGGGGATCCAGTGAGTATCTGCAGGGCATACGGTGCTTTATAGGTCACAGGCAGGCGACCTCATAATTCCTTTGGATGCTGTCCTTTAGAGCTGCACTCATGAAGGGTACTGAGCCTAAGGGGGTTTGCCCTTGAGAAGTGCTTTGCTTGGCTTTCTGCCCCACTGCCAGTAGCATAGACTGGATGGGATTCTGTAGTAATGCCCTTTTAAATATTCTTTATTTCTCATTTCTCCATCTTGCTAGAAGCAGAGCAATGACCAAAAGAAATGCAACAAACAAACAAACAAACAAACAAAATAAATGATAACAAAGTCCAGGAAAATGGCAGAAACATGTTTGGAGAAGTTTGGGACACATGAACTATATTGTCAATAAATAGGATCTAGTGGGAACAACATATTGCTCTAGGCTTTGGAGGTTCAGCAAGGAACAGGAGAGACAAGGTTTTATTTCCCAAGGAATTTACTAGCAAATGTGTCTCAAAGAATGTATATTGACATCACAATACCCCAATCCATACATCCATGATAGTTGGAGATGGGTCCTTTGGGAGGCAGGTAGATTAAGTGATGAATGTGTAGCCCCATGATAACATTGGTGGCTTTATAAGAAGATGACAACTGAGTTTGCATGCTCCTTCTTTCTCACCATGAGATATCTACCTTCTGTCATGTTAGGATGTAGCAGTGTCGGGGAATATTATTTTAAGGTGTGTTACTTTTGTTTATGTTGCATTTGTTTAACTCTGTGAAGCTGTGTTACTCTGCACATCTGAAACACCTGATGGTCTAATAAAGAACTGAGTGGCCAATAGCAAGGCAGAAAAAAGGATAGGCAGGGCTGGCAGGCAGAGAGAATATATAGAAGGAGAAATCTGGGAGAGAAAAGAAGTAGCCAGAGAAGGAGGAGGACTCCAGGGGTCAGCCACCCAGCTACACAGCAAGCCATAGAGTAAGAAATAATGAAAGGTGTACAGAAATAGAGAAAGGTAAAAGCCCAAAGGCAAAAAGGTAGAATAATTTAAGTAAAGCTGGCTAGCAACAAGCCAAGCTAAGGCTGGACATTTATAATTAAGTATAAGCCTCGGTGTGTGATTTATTTGGGAGCTCAGTGGCAGGCCCCACCAAAAGAGTAAAGAAATAAAAAACAACATGGCAGGAAGGGCCTTGCCAGAGGTCACCATGCTCTCAGACTTTCCAGCCCCTTCAATCCTCAGTCTGGCACTGTTATAGCAGCAGATAGTAGACAAGGCAGGATGTTCCAGAGCCCAAAGTCATGAGTGTGAAATTCACTGATGTAGACGCACAGAGGCAATGGAATAGGGTAATGGGATGGGATGGTATTTGTGTGAGGTATTTTACTTCACATGCAGTTATCAGGACTGATCAAGGGTAAGACTGGGCTTGCCTCAAGTATCAAAAAATTAGCTATGGAAAAATATCAGGACATGGTGTTGTTTTGTGTTTGCTCTTTTGGGAGCGCATCACTCAGCTCCCAAATAAAGCACACCTGGAGGCTTATTCTTAGTTATTTACACCCAGCCTTAGCTCGGCTTGTTTTTAGCCAGCTTCCCTTAACTTCACTTAGCCCATCTACCTTTTGCCTCTGGACTTTTCCTGTTCTAATACTTTGTAAGTCTCACTCCTACACTGTGGCTCACTGGGTAGCTGGGTGGCTGGCCCCTGGAGTCCTCCTTCTTCTCTGGCTACTTCTTTTCTCTCCCAGATTTCTCTCTCTATATTCTCTCGGCCCGCCAGCCCCGCCTATCCTTTCTCCTGCCTTACTATTAGCCACTCAGTTCGTTGCTAGAGAATCAGGTGTTATAGACAGGCACAGCAGCACAGCTTCACAGAGTTAAACAAATGCAGCATAAACAAAAGTAACACACCTTAAAATAATATTCTACAACAGCATGGCAGTTAAGAGTCTCAGCAGCTAAGCTCACTGGCTGCTCCTCCAGAGGATCTGGGTTCAATTCCGCGCACCTACTTGGTTCACAAACATCTGTAACTCTTGTCCCAGGGAATGTGACAGTCTCCTTTGGCCTTGCAGACACTGCACTGCACACATGTATTACACAGCACACATGTAGGCAAAACACCCATACACTTACATATTAAAAAAAAATACAATGATATCTGTGGCTCAGATAAAAAGGTGCTTCCCAACTTATGACAGTTCTGTGTGCAAGAAAACAATGTGGCTGGGCGGTGGTGGTGCACACCTTTAATCCCAGCACTCGGGAGGCAGAACCAGGTGGATCTCTGTGAGTTCGAGGCCAGCCTGGGCTACCAAGTGAGTCCCAGGAAAGGCACAAAGCTACACAGAGAAACCCTGTCTCGAAAAACCAAAAAAAGAAGAAAAAAAAAATAGAAAAAGCAAAAGAAAACAGTGTGGTGCTACTCGCCCAGAGTCACTGACAATGTTCACCCTGGAACATCTCATCCCATGCTGCATCTGTGGTGCTTGAGAAAGTCATGTAATATGACAGCAAGGATCTCTAGTCCTCTGAGTCCACAGACAAGTTTCAAAGCTATCCATGCCAACCAGGAGCTGCAGGGCCTGTGCTAGGACACAGTCATGGCCTGACACACTATGACGGACCAAGCCAGAAAGAACTTGATTCCTACCGAATAGGAAGGGAAGAGAAAGGCGTCAGGGACATTGAGAGCGGGGTCTTGGGTGGAGATGAAGTTGGAAAGGTGGGCAAGAACTAGTTTGTGAGTGCTGTACAGTGATGGGTGGGCACTGGATTGT